>NC_069082.1:102786557-103411557 GCF_025698485.1 Gossypium arboreum | reverse complement strand
CATGTAACTCCTATGACCATTTCGTTTCTTCCATATGAAAATAGACTCATCAAGGTTCATTTACATAGCTTATTCACTATTTAATACCATTCCTACAAATTTTGGTGATTTTTCACATTCACGTCAGTGCAGCTGGCAGCATCTGTTTTTAAGGTAGGTCTTACCTATTTTGTAGTCTCCATGAACCAACTAGTCTTGCCATACATAGGTTCATATATGATCATTTTAACCATACCAATGGTTGATCATGTGACCAACATTCCCATCTCCAATCCATAATCACATCATGACACCATATATATATATACAAACCGCAAATAGTCTAAGTTCAGTACTTTACTTTTACGAGCCATTTTAGCATGGCCGTACACATATACATCACAGCATATTTAAACCAACAAGGGTAGTCCTATACATGCCATTTCAAAGTTCAACCAAAATATATACCAAAATAGAGGCGTTGATAGTGTGGATGACTTGACTTTAATGATCCCGAATCCGATTGCTATCGGCGTAATCTATAAAACAGAGAGCCAAAGCAACGGGTAAGCATTTTTATGCTTAGTAAGTCTCAAGGAATAAAATCAGCTTTAATTTAAGCAATACATTCACATAACCAAATGCATCATTTCATTAATACACATTCTCATAATCATTCTTACTTCACACTTCATCATTATATACTTTCACAAAGTATCAACCATTCCAATAGCTGAAAATTCGTTAGTCGATTGAGCGAATGTTGCTCAAATATGTCGACTTTCCAATGCACATATAAACGTACCTTATTCTTTGGGCTTTTCGAGCGTACTAATTGAATTTATTACAGCAAGCAACACTCACCTCCAGCCCAAGCTTCTTCGGAATACAACCGGATATAACCACGTGCACGAATGCCTTCGGGTCTTAGCCCGGATAGAATGACTCGCACGAATGCCTTCGGGTCTTAGCCCGGATGTAGCCACTAGCACAATTGCCTTCGGGTCTTAACCGGATATAATTTCCAGCATAATTGTCTTGGGCTTAGCCGGGTATCATTCAATTTCTCATGCACACATACATCAATAATCATTGGACATACATATTTCATTTTCGTTACTAAGGCTCAAACACAATTATAATCACTAGCATAATCGCCTTCGGGACTTAGCCCGGGTATCATTCGAATACTCATACACATAAATCAATAATCAATACATCCATATTTCATTCTACATAATTCAATTAAGGTCACTTCTTGAGGACTTACCTCGGATGTTGTCGAACGGCTTTTACGGCTATTCGTTCACTTTTTCCTTCCCCTTGTCCAATTGTGGCCCTCTAAGCTCTTGAGCTAATTCAAACAAATTCAATTTATTAAAACCTCATTGTGCTAGCTTATGGCCGAATATGACAAGGAGTTTAAATGGTCAAATGGCCACCCTTTAGCTTGAATACACAATGGTCATGCACATTTTATACTACATCAAGCAATTCAATACAATTCATTCGGGCATCAAGGAAAAGCTAAGGCCTTCAATAGGCTACCTAAGGCCGAATATACATGTCCATGTTGAGGCCAATTATGCACTTAATACCACACAAAAACAGCATGCATTTTACTAGTTAATGCTTTGCATGTTGTAGCTCAAAACTTATAATATAGCATCAAGCACTCATATGTGTGCTAGGCGAATGTGCTTGCAATTTCACAAGCATTCTTCAACATCTTCTTCTTTAAACAAACATATTCATCACTTACTTCATAGCCAAAACATCATGTGCAAACATATATATACATATATGAGCATGGCCGAATTTCAAGGTGTCCATAGCCATCTAAAACACAAATTTTAACTAACATGCAAGAAGCATGAACCATGCTCATGAATGCATCATGGCGAATACATCATAATCATGCCCTTTTATCTTCAATCATGGTTAAACAAAAGAAAACTCAAAGTCTTACTCAAGATGGCTACAAAGAAATTTCAAGAGTAGACAATCCATCATTGCATGCATCATCATCGAGCTTCACACTTAACATGCAATGGCTTTATCACAATACCAACCTTGACCAAATACCACTTCCATGGCATAACAAGGATTTGAACCATGGCTAACATGAACATCAAGTTGGCAACTAAAACATGCATGAATCTCATGACACAACCTCATACATACCTCAATCTTGATGCAAGTTTAGCCAAATATCCTTCTAGATCTCTTCTAAACAAAGGAAATGAAGCAAAAATCTCTTATTTCTCTTAGTATTTTTGGCCAAAAAGGAGAGAACAAGGATGAACAAATTTTTTTGTTTTCTCTTCTTGGTTGCACGGCAATGGGGGAATGCTACTCTCTCACACACATTTTTTTTTCATTCTTTTCTTACCCATGCTTATTTGTTTATTATTTCTCCCTAATGCCCAACAAAACATGTTTCATGACATGTTTAGCCCATATCTCTTTGTCATGGCCGGCCATCACTTGTAAAAAGGGGAATTTGACATGCAAGTCCATTATTTTGCATGCATGCTTTAATTAGTCATCACACATTTCCCTATCGTACTTTCAAAGTTCACTACTAAGTCCTTTCTTGTGGAATTCACCTTTATAACACTAAATCAATCATCATAAAATGTCATACATGAGCACACACATATTATAGGCATCAAAATAAATTTTTAATTATTTTTATGCCTCGGTTTTGTGGTCCCGAAACCACATTCCGACTAGGGTCAATTTTGGGCTGTTACAGATGATATGTTTGGTAATTATTTTAAGGAATTAGATATATACAAGTGAATGTTTTGATACATGCTAGATATACGAAATGTTATAATCTTGATTAAATTCTAGTTGTTAAATGCCATAATTGAGGAGGATATTTGGTTCGAACATGGGTTTTTAATGCATTACTAAAACGACTTGATGTATATTTGTTGCTTCGAAACTTGATTAGATATTTGATAATAAATTGGATGAATTTTTCGCATGATTATAATATGAATTTTGGTTTGAATGAATTTAGAGTATGGTTTGTACATGAGTTATGTATGTGAATTTAGTTATACTTGGTTGGTTTTTGAAAATCAATTAAGCATGTTTGGTTTTTATGAATTGTTTACTTGTGGCTATTTTAGTTGTGAAAATATTATAAAGCAAGTATAATATGGCCTTGATGCATGTTAACTGGTTCGAAATTTGGTTTTGATAATTGATTTCAAGATGGTTGAGCTATGATGCAGGATTCTCATATGTGTGAAGTGGCTAGTGAAACATGACTTGTTTTAGTTGGTTACGTACTTAATATGTGCAAATTTGATTTATATGATTGAGCTGCTAATTACTATTCGAGATTAAAATTCTCGTGATTGAGTAAATAAAATTTTTGTGCTTGATTTTAATTAAAAGACTTCTCTGAACTGTGTCTCGATTGGTAATACCTCGTAACTCTAATTCGAAGACGGATACGGGTTAGGGGTGTTATAATGTCATATTGGTTTAGCCAAATGTGTTGGCATTATTATGGTTAATGATTCATTTTGTATATGGCCTTTGAAAGTTGGCTAATATTAATTTTGTTGGTCATTGGTATGTTATTGTGATTATGCTTATCATCAAGATGAAATTGGTGTGAATGGGAAAAGAAAGTATGTGATTGTTATGTATGATGGATGTTAGTATGTGTAATTGATGTATTGACATCTTGTTTGTGGCTAACTTGGTTGTATGTATATGCTTGGACATGGTGTTGCTTGATGTTGTGCAAGTTGGTGCAAGTATGGGTGGCAAATGGCTTGGTAAATAGCCTTATTTTTGGTCACACGGGCAGGGACACGACCATGTGAAGGACACGACCTAGGGGCATGGGCGTGTGTCTAGGGTGTGTGAATTCTGCACCTATTTTATGAAAAAAAATTTGAAAATTTAGTTCGCCACACGGCCTAGCACACGGGCGTGTAACTTGGCCATGCGACTTCTTTTGTTGCATGACGTCATAAACAGAGAGTTACACGGGTTAGGGACATGGGCATGTGTGACCACACGGCCTAACCACACGAGCATGTCCCAAGCCACACGAGTGTGTGACCCTATTTTGATGAAAAAATTTCTAAGTGTTGAAGAATTTTCTAAAGTTCTCGGTTTAGTCCCGAACCACCTCCAATGTATGCTTGGGGCCTCATAGGCTCGTTTTAGGGATGATATGTTTGTAAATGAAATGTTTTAAGTTTGGATGGAAATTTATGCCTCAGTTTTGTATGTTAATTTGTGTTTAAGTCAAGTGATGCCTCAAACCCTATTCCGACGTCGAATACGGGTAAGGGGTGTTACAATTTCACTGTGAACACACAGTCGATCCCCACAGTTGGAATCTGCCTCTGCTTGTGGGTTCACAGAAAATGTCCTATAAATGAAACCTATTTTTTGGCTATAGCATAGGCCCGCCATTGGAATTGGCCTTTGGCTATGGATTCACAACAATACCCACAGATGGAACCTGCCTTTGGTTGTGGATACACAATAATTTATAGATAAGAACTTTTGCATGGCTGTGACTTTGCACCGCCATTTTACTTTTAGATAAATTGCTTGATCTTCCTCCGTACATATCGTCCCAACCAATGAAATGCATTATGACATATTGAATATAATTACATCTAATGGCATTTAATATACTATCACATGGTAAACCAGTAGCAGAATCAAGTTTTTGTGTATTCAGTTTGACAATAATATAAAGCATGTCGTCCATACAATCACAAGTATATATATACAAAGGTAACATATACTATTCATAATTAATTAAAATATCCATAAATATAACTAAATACCACATTACTTAAATCAATCATAGATTCTATCATATCTCATGTAGAACCCCTAGCCCGTATAATAACTTAAAACACTCATTTTCAAACATTAGATAAATCATACCGTAATTCATTCAAACACATGCATATCGTACATTATTCGAGCCTTCGAAGCCTTAGAAACACTTTAAAAATGATTTAGGGCTAAATTGAAAAAATATGAAACCTTAAGGAAAAAGTTAGAAAATTTCACACTGCAGGGGTCACATGACCTTATGACCAAGCCGTGTGCCTCACACGGCTGAGACAGATGCCTGTGTCTCAGGCCGTGTAACATTCAAAATAGGGAACAACTGTGTCCTAGCCCGTGTCTATGCCCATGTAACTCTTTTACTTGGCTCACACGGCTAAGCCACACGCCCATGTACCAGGCCGTGTAACTCTCGAAATGGCCTCACACGTCCGTGTGCCAAGTTGTGTGCTAGGCTGTGTAACTGCAACCCTTTAAAACCTACAGGGAACACACGGCCGTGTCGCATGGTCATGTGTCACACACGGTTGAGACACACACCCATGTCTTAGGCCGTGTGGACAAGAAATAGGCCAAATTCAAATCATTTCTTCCACCCAATTCAAGCACACAACTACAAGCCATTCGCACATACAATCAAGCCTTAAAACATACCTAAAACATGTATAATAAGACCACTTCAGTATACCATAAATCCATACAAACAATATGCCATTAAGGCACCTCATTCATAAATTATCAAATGTAACACCTTTAACCTATAACTGTCGCCGAAATAGGGTTACAGAGCATTACCAAAAATTTTTAACTTAAAACATTCGATTACAATCATTTATAAAACACATCATATTCCTTTAAAACACATGCATAATGTCCCTTTTTCAAGCCCTTGAGGCCTTAGAAACACTTTAGAAATGATTCGAGACGAAATCAAAAACATTTAGAACTTCATGAAAAAAGATAGAAAAATTCATACTATAGGGGTCACACGGCCGAGACACACGCCCGTGTCTCAGGCCGTGTGGGCATTCAAAGTAGGGACACATGACCGTGTTCTAGCTCGTGTCTGTGCTCGTGCAACTCTCTGACTTGGTTCACACGGCCAAGCCACACGCCTGTGTGCCAGGCCGTGTAACATTTGAAATACGACCTTTATAAAAAACCTATAGGGGACACATGGCCATGTCGTGTGACCGTGTATCACACACAGCTGAGGCACATGCCCGTGTCTTAGGCCTTATGGACAAGAAATAGACCAATTTCAAGCCACTCCTTTCACCCAAAACATGATCACATATATAAGCCATTTGCACTTACATTCAAGCATTCAAAATGTACCTTAAACATGCATAATCATGCTAGATCATTATGGTATTTTTTCATACAACCAATATGCCCAAAAGGCACCTCAATCACAACAACCAAACATGTTTAATCTTTTTCATAGTTTAGCCATTAACCATCCATATTCTTCTAATCTAATTTCCTTATCAAACTTACCACAATGATTACATACCAAAATTCACACACAAATATACCAATTTGGCAATTCAAAACATATCAGCACTAAATCATTTCAATATTAGCCAATAAGCACCAAAATGAAAAAATTTCATCAATCATAAAAACACATATATACATGCCAACATGGCAATTAGTTCATCAACCAAAATACCATATTTACAAGCCAAACATAATGGCTATTTCATTAAGTACCAAAACAACTATACATGTACATATTTAACCATTTTCAATTAACTTGTTTCCATATCAAAAACATATCAAAATGACTTTACCATTTGGACCATTTCTCACATACATCAAAACCATTTAAAGGTCACCAATCTAGCCGTTTCCAAACGGTTCCAACAACCAACATATATACATACCAAATTAATATCCAAATGGTCATTATTCAACCAAACATATTTGATTAAATTCTATATCAAAACATGCCATAAATGATCATTTTGCAACCACGCCAACTTTTACCATTTTGGCCACAAACCATACATCAATTTAATCTTATAAACACTATCCATTAAGCATCAAAGTGCCAAAAGCACACCAACCATCAAGCCATCAAAATAACATAAGTTTCAAAAATTCAAAGCAACATTTCATACCAATATCATTAACTAAACATTAGACATAAGTCCACCTACACATCCTATTATAACAACAACCAAAGCATCAAAATCTACCGATAAAATTGATGGATAGCGTGATAGATCTCCGACTAGCTTCCAACCCGATCAAGCTTTCGATAATCTATTAAGTAAGAGAAAGAAAATCACATAAGCAATGAATGCTTAGTAAGCTCGTATAAACCATAAGCATAATATTACCTTTCAATAATGAAATTTATAGGTTACATATAAACCTATACCAATGTCTCAAGATTTATCAAACCATAATCATCAACTCACAAATGAGTAAGTTCATTAATGTCGCATATATATTGACTATTCTTAACATGATAGGATTTTATGAGATATAATATATAATCATCAATCTTTTTATAATATTGTATATTTTTCTATTTACTTACTTCCCATTTCATCCCCAATGCTTATTATAAGCCTAAACAACATTATTAATTCTTAATTCAGTGTATTTATCCATGACACAGATATATTCATTCTTAGCATAAGCAATTTGCTCACATATAAATACATCGTTTATCACATTAAACCTTTTATAACATCATAATACATCCCAATTACTAACTTACCATTTCATTCCCTTTTATTACCGGTTTCATATGCATAGTACAAGTATAATCATAAACATCAATCATATCCACAAGCTTGGCATAAGACTAAGCACATCAACAACACATGTTAGTTCATTTAAACATGATTCATATGAATTTAACATGGATAACCATTATACTTGAGCATAATTCAATTGCATTTGTCATCCATCTCAACATGACATATTTCTACGTAGCTCGCCATTTCAAAGTCTTTCATACATACATGTCTTGGTTCATATAGAAAACTTACCATATCTTTGTAAATTTCATGCCCATTGAACCAAATAGAATACCGTTGGATACACGGGATAGCTCACACGAAGTGTGCTAAACATATAACCATATTCCATCAATTCCTTTACATATATGCTCACACGAGCTGTGAATATGGGCCTGCTCACACAAGTTGTGGGTCGAAACGTAGCTACACAATGCTGCTCACACAAGCTGTGGAGTATCCGCAACACATGCAAGAACTTAGCCACCAGTAGGACATTCAAGACTAGCACCCGAAACATGTAAACCCTAATGACATGTCATTTGTATCCTATGAATTCCTAAGGTTCAAATGAGGGTCGATAATGGTCGTACATCGTTGGATTTCCATCGTTTCATGATAAGATAGATTGCATAATAACGCATATATATGATTCAATCACAATAAAATCACACAATAACATTCAATTTAATCAACATTATATAGAATTCAGCTCATACGAACTTACTTGGCAAAATTGTAGAAATGTCAAAGGATAGGGGCATTTTGGTAATTTTCTATTCTCCTCGATTTTTCACCCGATCTTGATCTAAATTAATAATATCATTCAATCTATTGATATAGATAGTAAAAAAATGTATTTTATGCAATTTAGTCATTTTTAATTTTTAAAAATTATCCCTAAAGGTTTACTTTTATTCAAATTTAGTCCTTAAGCTTAAAACATGAAAATTAATCATTTTTATTCAAATTTCACACTGGAAAAATATTAATAGCCTCCATTTCAGCCCATTTTTGCAACAAATTCATATCAAAACCTTGTACTTTTACTATTTTAACAATTTAGTCCCTATTCAAAAAATTCATCAAATTCACTTAACAAAATAGTTTTAAATATCAACCAACATTTCAGATTCATCATTTAACATCTAAAATCAAATAGATTCATTAATGGCTTCAAAATCTTTAACTGTAACAACCCGATTTAGACCCTAATCGGAACGGTGGTTTCGGGACCCCGAATCTGAGTCAGAAAAATATTTTAAAATTATTTTCTATGTTTATTTTATGTGAATTTATGTCTGTGAAATTTTCGTGATTTAATTTTTTCGTTTAGGTATCTGATTTAATAAAAGGACTTAATCGCGTAAATTAAAAATTTGATAGTTAAAAGCATAAGGGCAAAATTGTTAGTGGCTTTCTAAGTTGGAGCTTTTATGTTGTAAATAATCCATTTGAGTTGGTAATGGTCGGTTATGTCCTTGATTAATACATTTTAATATTAAATAGTAAAGGTTAATAAGGTAAAATAATGATAAGTTAATATATGATATAATATATGATAATTAAAATAGGTTTTCATATTATTATATCATTGTTGAAACTACAACAAGAAAGAAAAAGAAAAGAAAACCTAGGTTCGGTTGCTTTTCAAGCTCAATCAAGGTAAGAGTTCAACTCGGTTTTTGATAATTTTTACGTTTTTGAGATCGTTGCTTCGAGTACTATAAAACCCATGCTTGAATTTTTTTTTATTTTGGTGAATATTTTGAGTTATGCTATTGTTGAGAGCTTGTGATTTTTTTTGTTTGATGATGAAATATGAAAGATATGTTTTAGATTAACATATTTTGTATTGGAGTTTTTGATAATTTTGAGTTATTGGGACTAAATTGCAAAAATAATAATTTGAGGTACTAAAATGTGAAATTAATTAAATATATGGACTTTTTTGAGAGTGGGAAAAATTCGGATCAACATGCGTATGCTGAAATTTTGTGTATTTTGTGTTTTGTGCAAAAAGGACTAAATTGTAAAAAGTGTAAATGTCAGGGTAAAATGGTAATTTTCCCATTTATGTGTTTTTAGACTAAATTGAATGAAAATATGTTTGAATGAGCTTAATTTGAATATGTTTAGATCAAGAACCAAAGAAATCAGATTTGGATCAGGGAAAAACGAAAGTTATCGACTAGCCGCTCCGTTCCGTTTTACATTGTTCGAGGTAAGTTTATAAGCAAATAGACGTGTTTAGTGGTAATTAAATGTTAAATTTATATGCTGTTATGAAATGTTAGAATTTATATATGTCCAAATATGAAAAATCTTGATTACTACATTTCTGAGTTCGTTTCGACCAAGTTACGACGTCCGAAAGCCCCGTATGAACCTTAGGAATAGTTAGGATACATATTTCATGACATAGGATTCCGATATATGTGTGCAAGTAAGACCATGGCATCGATATGTGATTCTGATATATGTGTGCGAGTAATACCATGTCTGGGACAGTGGCATCGATATGTGATTACATGTAAGACCACGTATGGGAAGTTGGCATTGTACGATATATGTGTGATTACCTGAGTGTCCTACCCAATTCTAAATGGTTCATCGAGCAATGATAATTTATGTTCGAACATGTAAAATAGGTCAAATGTCCAGGTACGAATTGGTTTGTTGGTTACTTAAAATCTTGTAAGTGAATAATTTGGTACTTACTACAAACTATGTGTAATGCAATTGAAGATTATATGTGATTTAGATAAGTATATTCAGCCATGTGAATAATAATGGAATGAGTTTAAATTAATAGCATGTATGATTATATGTATTTGGTTACAAGTCTAATATATGTGTATGAAATTATTTTGCATTTATATGTATGTGAACTAGGTTAATAATGGTCTTTTAGCTTTGGAAGTGTAATGATAATAAGTTAACTTGGCTAGGTGAGTCTTCTATCAAAGTGACTTTTATAAATGAATATTTAATTGTATGATATGAAATTTATATGATTGGATATATATATTGATAAAATACTTTGGTTTAATTAATTAAATTGATGATATTATTAGGTTACTCTTTTGCTTATGACTTATTAAGCTTTGATAGCTTACTCTGTGTGTTATGTTTACTCTGTTTTATAGATTTTGGAGTCAAGCTAAAAGCTCGGGGACTGTCAGCCAAGTTCATCACACTATCTACTACTGTAGTATTTTAATAGTCGAACTTAAATTATGGCATGTATAAGTTGGGACATACTTTTGAAATGTTGATTTTGGTTATGTATTTAAAGCCATGCAAAAGCCATGCGAAAATGGCTTGCTATTTATGTTTAGATTTGATTTCATGTGTACTTAGTTATAATGATTTGTGATCTTGGTTTTGATAAATTCGGTGATGCTTGATTGTGGGTTGTTTCGTGGTAATGTTTTATGTATTGAAAATGGCTTTAGTCTTAGGTTTGAATTCGGTTTTAGTTGAATCATGGTTAAGGTTTTTTGGGTTATTAAGCTGTATGACATGGTTGATCAAAATCTTTGTGTTATTTTGAAGGTGTATATAAGTATATGAAGCTTGTGAAGGTACTTGTGTTTTGGCTATATGTTTATAACAGATGTTAATTAAGCTAGGATTGGCCATGTGTTTGTTATGTGAAATGTAAGACTTATGCTTGAAATAAATTGTTGTTCACTCATAATTTATACTAGGTCATGTGAATATGATATTTGGCCATTATATTTTAGTTGAATTTTGGTATGCTTTACTTGTGTATAAAGGTATTTATATTATGGATGTTATGTTTATATATAAATGGATTGTATTTTTCAATGATAGAAATAATTACTCTTAGTTGGTAAGTATTTTTGTTCAAACATATTTGAGTATGGTTGCATGTTTAGTCTTGGTTATCATAATTATGCTATTAAAGTTGAGTCTTAAATGTCAAGGAGTGAGCCAAAGCTTTAGATGACCGAATGTTAATAGTTATTTGGCTTTTGAGTATGTAATCTCAAACATATTGATTGGCATAAATAATTAGCGTACATTTTGGATAGTATGTGTACTCACAAAATGATTAAATTTACTACGGTTAATTCAGCATGTTTAATGACCTAGAGTAAATACGTATAGACTTTTCTGATTAATATTTTTTAAAAAGAAGTATTTAGTAGTATTTGGTCAAAGCTAAATGGATGTTTAGCTTATATGTTTGAGTGCAAAACATGCAAATTCAAAATTAACCTTAACCCTAGTTGCACATGTAAATAGTTTTTATTCATGTGTATTATGTCTTATTAAATTATAAGAACATGTATGTGATATTTAGTGGTTTAAGCACAATTTCGTAAGTGACTTAATAATATGTTAAAACATGTACTCAATGGTTAATGTCTTATATATGTATATACATATATGCATTATATGCAGTGAGTTTTAAGTAGAAATTTTGACATGATTTGTGATTACAATGAGCAAAATAGAATATGTTCTGAAGTGTTAGTTAACTATATTTTATTTATTAATCAGTTTGACTTGGGTGAAAATTTATTAATGTTCGGATTTGTGCTTTTTATTCAGTAATGCCTCGTAACCCTAGTCCAGCGATGGATACGAGTTAGGGGTGTTACATTAACAGTTTCAAAAATGAAGGTACGGGCTAGCTGGACCTAGTTGCAACGATTTCAAAAACATAAAAATTATTAGAAACGGGCAAAGTTTGCTTACCAAATCACCAAACCAAAGTTGGTCAAATATGTTTTATTCTCTTTTAGGGTTTTGATGGTAGCTTTCAAATGAATAAGATGATAATGGATTTTATCATGTTTTTATTATAATATACATACTTAATAATTTACTCTTTTACCCTTATAATAATCAAACATTAACAATTTATAAGCCCAAGAATGTCCACCTATTCTCATAATGGTTTAATTAGCATTTAAGTCCCTTTTCATTTATTCAAAAAGCCATTTAATCACTCAAATCAAAAAGTGATCAAATTTTACATCTTTTACAATTTAGTCTTTTTTAATTAATTAACTATCGAAACATTAAAATTTTTTAATGAAACTTTAATACCACCTTAATGACACTCCATAAATATTTATAAAAATATTAATAGCTCGGTTTATAGAAATGAGGTCTCGATACCTCATTTTCTAAAATCACTTGACCTTAAGATCTTACCACTTGAACTTAATAAATCGTTTAAATAACATAATTTATCAAATCAAAAACCTTTTCAAAGTCACATTTGACTCGTAAATATTATTACTCATCGGATTTGGTGGCCCCAAAACCACTATTTTCAACACCACTGAAAAATAGGTTGTTACATCAAATCTATCCAAACATATACTTAATTGACCATTCATCTAGCATTCATATTTTACCTATTTCCATACCAAAGCTTACCATAATTGACCACATTGAAACTTCATCAACACATACCAAAATGGTCATTTAAAACATACATTCATTGAGCTTCCATTAAAGCATGAAAGAGCCTAAAGCACACCAACCATAATACCATATTTACAAGCCAAACATAACAACTATTTCATCAAACGCAATTCACCTATACATGCCATTATAACCATGATCAAAACATCAAAATCTACCGATATGGTCACTGAATAGTGTGATAGGTCTCTAACGAGCTTCCAAATCGATTGAGCTTTCGGTAATCTATAAAACATAGGAAAGAAAAATGACGTAAGCACATAATGCTTAGTAAGTTTGTAAATCATGAACATAGCTTACCATTTTAACGCAAAATCTCATAAAATAGACATGAATCAATCCAACATAGCTTGGCACAAGCCTAAGCATCATCAACAACACAAGTTAGTGATTAAACACATAACTTAGCAATATCATCACATGGTAAGGTATAGTACATGAGCATAACATCACTTAAATCATACTTGTCATAATCATGAGTGTTCATACTTTGATCATCAACAATTCATACCTTTTCATAAGTTCTTAACTTAGCTTTCGGTACACTTACGTTCTTTCCCTTTTTATGCCCATTGAACCACTTAGAATAATATCAAATACGTGGGAAACTCATACAAATTGTGCTAAACTGTAACACCCCAAACCCGGCCCAGACGTTATGTTCGAATACGACGTGCCACATTGAAGTTAAGAACCCACGTTTTGCTTTAGTGTTTTAATAAACCGTCTTTTGTTAAGGCTTAACCAAGTGAATAGAAGCTGTACACCAGGTAGGTAACCAAAAACAGAGGAGGTGAGCCATGAAGGCTGCTTAAGTACCAAGCTCTTCGATTGGATCCAATCCTAGACATGCCCACAACCATTGCCACACTTTGTTAACCGAGTTGAAATTCAATTGAGTAGATATCTTTGATAAACCGATTAATCGTGTTGTTACGTTATTTTGAAAACGAGTATCATTTTGAAGCCGCGCCCTAAGTCTAGCCCATTTGAATTATTATCAGAAAAATTTAGATTTATTGAAAATAAAATAATCCCAGAAAGAGAATAAAGTTAAAATGTCCTTATTACAACCCAAAAATAAATAGTAATTAAGATGAGCTAACGGAAACCAGTTACGTATTTTAAAGTCCAAAAGTGTTCACCGTGGCCACTCTGAATCCCTTCCGGCTCCAAGTCCCCACATCAAGGCTTACCTGCAAGGTTAAGGAAGGGAGGTGAGTTTGAAAACTCGGTGTGCAACAAGCCCCTTTCAGAGCCCAAACCAAGATCAGCATACTGGGCCTAAGCCCAAATTCAGACTCAATAAATACTGGGCCGAAGCCTTTTCATAATTCACATCACTGGCCGAAGCTTTTACTGTATACGTCATGGCCCATAAGTCTATTTCAATATCATATGTAACATCAAAGAATGCATGCAACCCATTTGGGGAGACTACTCAACCCACCATCCGCTACTCTCCACCCGTACCAACCCACACACCATGTGGGGAATGATTCAACCCACCCAACCAACACACCACTGGCAGCATAGCTGCTTTATCATATAACTGGAGGCCTAGCCTCTTTTAATAACTGGGGCAAAGCCCTTTTCGGTAAACTAGGGCAAAGCCCTTTTTTACTTCCTCCATTCATATAAAACCCAACCCATGTATATATGAATATATCATGTGCATATCATACATATCATGTGCCTATCATGTCAAATCATGTATATCAAAATCTCATGCATCAAATTCATAATTAAACCATAAGGGTATAATGGTCATTTCTACCTAAGGGCAAAATAGTCATTTTTCAAATTATCAAGGTAATTACGTAAGTTTACCAAATATCAGGGTTTTCCATGTGCATTAGCAATTATCAATAACTCCAAGTGTTTAAACAATGATTTTAACGCACTTTATCAAATTCGGGATTATGGGCCCAAAACCCCTAATGAGCCCCACGAATGCCGATTTAGCCCCTTAGGCCCCTATAATCCAAATTTTACATCAAATCTACCCGTTTAACATGTAAAATGTCCAAGTTCCATTTTCTATCAAAACTTACCCAAATGGGCCCGGAATCCCATTGGGCCCAATTTCAGCCCATTGAGGCCCAACTTACCAACATGCAAAGAATTGCGCTCTTACCTGTTCCATCTATCCAAACACCGATTGTATCGCTTTAATCGTATCTAGAACCACATGCAAAATCTCAAGTTCTCGAAATGCCAGAATTTAGGCATTTTGGCTTTTTAGCGAAAATTAGTCTAAGATCTTACGGGGGTTATTACACACCTGTTTTGTGACGTTCACCAATGAAGTCTCCCACAGAAACCTAAAATTATTCACCACCTTTCTTAGTTTACAGATCATGCTAATCAAACCCAAATCTTACCCTACCAAAATCGGCCCAAAGAATCCCTAATGGCCACGGTTCACTTACCTTCTCCGAGTCCGATGCTCGATCCAAGTTTTCCAAATCGATACCCCAAGCCTTGCTGCTCTTCCAACGTATCTACAAACCATAAAAACAAAAGAAAAAGCCTAATAAGGCCTATATCTCAAATCGGCAACCACCCTAAACTATAGGGGTTTCGGCTTTTGTCAATAGTTACTACTGAATCGATTAGAGTACAAATACTTACCACAGTCTCCCTTCTTGAACAGTTTAAAGCTTAGTAGATAAAGGGATTGGCCACCAAAAAGTGAGGAAAAATAAGGTTGCTTGTCAACAAGAAATCGGCACCACCAAGTTTCATAGGTTTTGGCTTTTGTGGTTTCTCGACAAAAGTAATGATGAGAAAGGGAGTAGTAGATGGAAAGAAAAGAATAGTGAACTAGTTTTGGAGAAGAAAAGAAAGAAAGATGATTGGGAATGGTGATTTCGGTTTAGAGAAGGAAAAAGGAAGAAAGAAAAAGAAAAAAGAATCACTCTCTGAAGTTTACTCAAGGAAAACGGCACAACCTAAGTCCCTAATGCCGAAATACTAACCTAATACCCCTCTGCCGAAATCCCCTCTCCACTCCCCTCTATTCGGAAAACTCTATCTCTCTCTCCAATCCCTAAAATCCCTCCCCTTATCACTTCTTAATCCATGCATTTGACTGGTTCAAACTCTCTCCAATAGAGTTCCATTCGGCTTCAAACTTCTGCCTGCTCAAGGCATAAAAATAACATCGCATTTGCCATCACAGAGAATCGAACCCAGGTTCCCCCAACCACTTACACCCCACCTTTTTAGCTCCTCAGTGGCGTCACTTAGCCACTTTACCAGGGGCTCTTTTATGTTACATTTTACCCACAACTTTTAATAAAGCCATCTACCTAAAGCCCCTAACTCCTTAAGTTCAAAGTTCAAAAATTCTTCCGGGTTTTAGTCATCACATGGGCCTTCCATAAGCCCATTTACATATTCCAACTGTGAATTTTTACTACCAAATACCAAATTTTAAAAACTTTACCAAACTCTCAGAAATTACAAAAACCCAAAAATTAGGATGTTACAACTCTACCCTCCTTAAAGAAATTTCGGCCTTGAAATTTTTCCTGATCCAAACAGTTGAGGATATTGTTGACGCATTGTCTCCTCGGACTCCCAAGTAGCTTCTTCTTTGCCATGGTTCCTCCAAAGTACCTTCATTAATGGGACTGACTTCCTTCTCAGCACCTTGACATCGTGATCAAGTATCTGAACAGGTTCTTCTTTGAAGGTCAAATCCGACTGTACCTCAATTTCTGCAACTGACACGATATGAGTTGGGTCGAAACGATATCGCATTAGCATGGATACATGAAAGACGTCGTGAATACGATCTAGTTCCGAAGGTAACTCTAGCTAATAAGCCACTGGCCTTATCCGCTTAAGGATTCGATAAGGCCCAATGAACCGTGGACTCAACTTACCCTTCTTACCAAACCTTAATATTTTTTTCCAAGGTGAAACTTTCAAAAAGACCATGTCCCCTACAGCATATTCAATATCCTTACGCTTCATATCGGCATAAGACTTTTGTCGATCAGCTACCTCCTATAACGGATTCCTGATCACCTTAACCTTGTCTTCAGTATCTGCTACCAACTCTGGACCAAGTACTTGCCTTTTCACCAACTCTGCCCAACAAGTAGGTGAACGACACCTTCGCCCATACAGTGCCTCGTAAGGAGCCATCTAAATACTTGCTTGGTAACTGTTGTTATACGCGAACTCCGCCAATGGTAAGTAATCCTCCAAACTGCCCCTAAAGTCGATAACACAACCCCTCAACATATCTTCTAGAATCTGAATGAACCTCTCTGACTGCCCATCCGACTGAGGGTGAAAAGCCGTACTAAAATCCAATTGCGTTCCCAACGCCTCATGCAACTTCTGCTAAAACAGAGATGTAAACCTTGGGTCTCGGTCATAAATTATCGATACTGGCACCCCATCCAACTGCACTATCTCCGCCACATACAACTTGGCCAACTTCTGAAGTGAGTAATCGGTTCGGACAGGTATGAAATGGGCAGATTTCGTCAACCTATCCACAATCACCCAAACTGAGTCCTTCTTGGAAGGTGTCAATGGCAAACCACTTACAAAATCCATAGCTACCCTTTCCCACTTCCAAAGTGGGATCTTTACTGGTTGTAACAATCCTGAAGGTAGTTGATGCTCAGCTTTTACTTGCTGACACGTTAAACATTTCCCCACAAATTCGATCACTTCTCGCTTAAGCCCAAGCCACCAATATAGCTCTCGCAAGTCTCGATACAACTTACTCCCTCCTGGATGCATAACATAAGGTCCACTATGTGCCTCTCTCAAAATCATCAATCTCAAGTCAAAGTCCTTCGGCATACAAATTCTTCCTTGAAAACAAAGAACCCCATCATTATTTACTCCAAAGTCTGGATTCTCCCCCTTCCCAACTTGCTGAAATCGAGAATCCAACGACTCATCCACCAATTGTTGCTTCTTAATATGCTCCACCCAAGTGGGTCTCACTTGTAACTCTGCCAATAAGCTTCCATTGTTATACAAGCTTAAACGAGCAAACATTTCCTTCAATTTCGCCACAGTCCTTCGACTTAACGCATCAGCCACGACATTTGCCTTACATGGATGGTACTCAATCAAACAGTCATAGTCCTTTAACAACTCTATCCACCTTCGCTTTCTAAGATTCAGCTCCTTTTGAGTCAGCAAGTACTTAAGACTCTTGTGATCTGTATAGATAATGCATCTCTCCCCATACAAGTAGTGCCTCCATATCTTAAGCGTAAAAATCACCGCTGCCAACTCCAAGTCATGAGTAGGATAGTTCACCTCATGAGGCTTAAGCTGTCGTGACGCATAAGCAACCACTTTACCCTCTTGCATCAGCACGCAGCCCAAACCTACATGTGACGCGTCACTGTACACAATGAAATCATTACCAGACTCTGGCTGAATCAACACTGGCTCTTCTGTCAGAACCTTCTTTAATTTCTCAAAAGCCTCTTGCTGCCTATTTGTCCAAAAAAATGGTGTTCCCTTCCTTATAAGTTTAGTTAACGGTACTGCCAACACAGAAAATCCTTCCACAAATCTTTTATAATAGCCTGCCAACCCCAGAAAACTTCAGATTTCTGTTATTGACCTCGGTGGCTTCCACTCCAGAATTGCCTCAATCTTTCGAGGGTCTTCCTTAATCCCCTCAGCAGACACCACATGCCCCAAGAAAGTTACTTCCTTCAACCAAAACTCGCACTTGCTGAACTTTGCATAGAGTTGCTTTTTCCTTAGCACTTGCAGCACAATACGAAGATGTTCAACATGCTTCTCTTTCGTTTCCGAGTACACTAAGATATCATCGATAAAAATAACTACGAACTGATCCTAGTATGGCTGAAACACCCGATTCATTAAATCCATGAATGCTGCCGATGCATTAGTCAAACCAAAGGGCATAACCAGAAACTCGTAATGACCATATCGAGTTCTGAATTTTGTCTTATGAATATCCACTTCTTTGACTCTCAACTGATGATATCCTGACCGAAGGTCAATCTTAGTAAATACCGAAGCTCCTTTCAGTTGGTCGAACAGATCGTCGATTCTGGGCAAAGGATACTTATTCTTGATCGTCAGCTTGTTCAACTGCCGATAATCAATACACATCCGCATGGTCCCATCTTTTTTCTTTACGAACAGCACTGGTGCACCCCACGGAGAAATACTTGGTCGTATAAACCCTCTATCCAACAGTTCCTGAATCTGAGCTTTTAGTTCCACCAACTCCTTTGGTGCCATCCTATAAGATGCAATGGACACTAGAGCTGTCCCAGGTAACAAGTCGATTCCGAACTCGACTTCTCTGTTCGGAGGTAGTCTAGGAAGTTCCTCCGGAAATACATCTTGAAATTCTTTGATGGTCCTAACTGACTCCAAAGTGATTCCCTCAAGTTCAGCTTGACTCACAAATGCTAAGAACGCCTCACATCCTTTCCGAATCAACTTTTCAGCCCTTAAAGCTGAGACAACATTGGACAAATAGTTCCTTCACTCCCCTATGACCATTATCTCCTCATCCTTGGTAATTCTTAGCACCCTTAGCAGCACAATCCAATGTCACCCTCTGCTTAGTTAGCCAGTCCATTCCAAAAATAAGATCAAAATCCCAAAATGGCAACTCCATCAAATCTCCTACAAATATCTTATCTTGTGTCTCCAAAGGCACCTCCCTAAAGAGTTTATCTACCTTAACCAAGTGTCCTAAAAGGCTTATCACTGATACCCCACTCATAGTCTCCTCAAGAAGCACACCCAAAGCCCCAGATACATCACAAGCAACATACGAGTGAGTGGAACAAACATCAATTAAAGCAGTGTAAGGCGTGCTATGAATGAAGAACGTACCGGTTATAACATCAGGAGCGTCACCCTCCTCACGACACCATGCAGCATAAACCAACACCGACTGTCGAGCTTCAGCATTTCCAGCACCCCTACCAGGTCCTTCACGTTCACGTCTATTACCATTGCCACCTCTACTTTGCCCACGGCCTCTCTATGGTGGTGGTCCTCCTCGCTGCGGTTGGACACCTCTTTACTCCGTAGCTAGATCCTGAGCTGCTCTCCAAGGACACTCTCTGAACTGATGTTCCTTTGACCCACATCGAAAACAAGCTCCAGTTCGTCTCCAGCACTCCCCCATATGTACTCTGCCACAGTCCCTGCAAGCCTGCAGTCTAAAGGTATTCACTGGAACTGCTTGGACCGGTTCCTCCATTCTAGCTCTTTCAGCATTCCTATTTGCAACACCTGGTCGTCTAGGATCCCTCCTAAATCTGGGTCGATCCTTCTCACGATTCTATCGTTCAGTCCATTTTACTTTCTCGGCTATCTTAGCCTTTTCTACCAACGCAGCGAAATCACGCTCCCTCTATGGAGCTATTAGTACCCTAAGTTCATCACGGAGGCCATCTTCAAATTGAACATTGCAGTCATATTCGGTTGCAACTATCCCGCTAGCATATCGACTCAGCCTCAAAAATTCTGCCTCGTACTCCGCAACAGTCTTATTTCCTTGTGCCAGATTCAAAAATTCCTTTCGACGGGCATCTACATAACTAGCTCCAACATACCTCCCCTTAAAAGTAGTCTTGAATAGCTCCCAGGTTACTCGTTCGATTGGGGTACTCTCCCTTACAGTGATCCACCACCGATATGCCTCATCTCGCAGCAATGACACGGCCCCCTTCAGCTTTTGCTCCATAGAGCAATCTAGGTCATCCATAATCCACCTCCGTTGCCTCCAGCCAATATTCAGCCACATTTGGGGCTACTCCAGATACACCCCTAAAAACTTCTGCTCCATTAGCCCGGAGTCGTTCCGAGATGGATCCCCTATTTACTGTCCCGGTGCTCGCTCCAACAACCTTTTCCAAAACCCTTAATATTGCTTGGGACAAAACATCATCCCCCGCAACCCGATCATATAACCCAGTCTCAGTCGCCTGTGGCACGAATGCCACCTCAACTGGCCTATGCCCTGAGGATGAAGATTCAGCTTGCACCCTTCTGCGACCACGTCCACAGCCTCGTCTACGAGTTCCTCTTGTACTCATATTGAATTATCTGATTACGAATTTTATGACATTAGTTTAATATTTCAATTGTTTATTACGAGATGTCTTATGAAAATATAGCAGTTTAAGGATTGTTTTCGCAACGTCGTAGCCTAGCTATAGTCTTATTTCTACCGTTTTATAGTTCTACCCTATCTAAAGTATCTTAGCAGGGTCGCAGTTCTTATCCACAGCATTATACTAATATCACATAATGTAAAAGAAGGTATACTTACAGACTTGGTGCTGGGGATTCAGTGTGCCACCTTTTTCTTCCAAACCATTTAAAGCAAAAAAAACATGTATTTGGTTACAAAAAAATAGAAATTTCCTAAAAATTGATTTAAAAATACCTTTGTTTTAAAATTCTTGATTTAAAACCCGTTTAGAAACCCACAGCCGAGTTGTTGCAACCTGGTTCTGATACCACTAAATGTAACACCCCAAACTCGGTCCAGATGTTATGGCCGAATCTGACGTGCCACATTGAAGGTAAGAACCCACGTTTCGCTTTAGTGTTTTAATAAATCGTCTTTTGTTAAGGCTTAACCAAGTGAATGGAAGCTCTGCACCAAATAGGTAACCAAAAACAGATTAGGTGAGCCATGAAGGCTGCTTAAGTACCAAGCTCTTCGATTGGATCCAATCCTAGACATGCCCACAACCATTGCTACACTTTGTTAACCGAGTTGAAATTCATTTGGGTAGATATCTTTGATAAACTGATTAATCGTGTTGTTATGTTATTTTGAAAACGAGTATCATTTTGAAACCGCTCCCTAAGTCTAACCCATTTTAATTATTATAAAAAAAATTAGAGTTATTGAAAATAAAATAATCCCAGAAAGAGAATAAAGTTAAAATGGCCTTATTAATAACCAAAAAATAAATAGTAATTAAGTTGAACTAACGAAAACCAGTTACTTATTTTAAAGTCCAAAAGTGTTCACCGTGGCCACTTTGAATCCCCTCCGGCTCTAAGTCCCCACATCAAGGCTCACCTGCAAAGTTAAGGAAGGGGGTGAGTTTGAAATCTCAGTGTGCAACAAGCCCCTTTCAGAGCCCAAACCAAGATCAGCATATTGGACCTAAGCCCAAATTCAGTCTCAAAAAATACTGGGCCAAAGCCTTTTCATAATTCACATCACTGGCCGAAGGTTTTACTGTATACGGCATGGCCCATAAGTCCCTTTCAATATCATATGTAACATCAAAGAATGTATGCAAGCCCATTTGGGGAGACTACTCAACCCACCATCCGCTACTCTCCACCCGTACCAACCAACACACCATGTGGGGAATGATTCAACCCACCCAACCAATACACCACTGGCAACATAGCTACTTTATCATATAACTGGAGGCCTAGCCTCTTTTAATAACTGGGGCAAAGCCCCTTTCGGTAAACTGGGGCAAAGCCCTTTTTCACTTCCTCCATTCATATAAAACCCAACCCATGCATATATGAATATATCATGTGCATATCATACATATCATGTGCATATCATGTCAAATCATGTATATCAAAATCTCATGCATCAAATTCATAATTAAACCCTAGGGGTATAATGGTCATTTTACCTAAGGGCAAAACAGTCATTTTTCATATTATCAGGGTAATTTCATAATTTTACCAAATATCATGGTTTTCCATGTGCATTAGCAATTATCAATAACTCCAAGTGTTTAAACAATGATTTTAACGCACTTTATCAAATTCGGGCTTATGGGCCCAAAACCCCTAATGAGCCCCACGAATGCCGATTTAGCCCCTTAGGCCCCCATAATCCAAATTTTACATCAAACCTACCCGTTTAACATGCAAAATGTCCAAGTTCATTTTCTATCAAAACTTACCCAAATGGGCCCGAAAGCCCATTGGGCCCAATTTTAGCCCATTGAGGCCCAACTTATCAACGTGCAAAGAATTGTGCTCTTACCTGTTCCATCGATCCAAACACCGATTGTATCGCTTTAATCATATCTAAAACCACATGCAAAATCTCAAGTTCTCGAAATGCTGAAATTTAGGCATTTCGGCTTTTCAGCAAAAATTAGTCTAAGATCTTACGGGGGTTATTACACACCTGTTTTGTGATGTTCACCAACGAAGTCTCCCACGGCAACCTACAATTATTCACCACCTTTCTTAGTCTACAGATCATGCTAATCAAACCCCAAATCTTACCCTACCAAAATCGGCCTAAAGAATCCCTAATGGCCACAGTTCACTTACCTTCTCCGAGCCCGATGCTCGATCCAAGTTTTCCAAATCGATACCCTAAGCCTTGCTGCTCTTCCAAAGTATCTACAAACCATAAAAGCAAAAGAAAAAGCCTAATAAGGCCTATATCTCAAATCGGCAACCACCCTAAACTATAGGGGTTTCGGCTTTTGTCAATAGTTACTACTGAATCGATTAGAGTACGAATACTTACCACAGTCTCCCTTCTTGAACCGTTTAAAGCTTAGTAGATAAAGGGATTGGCCATCAAAAAGTGAGGGAAAAGAAGGTTGTTGGTCAACAAGAAATCGGCACCACCAAGTCTCATAGGTTTCGGCTTTTGTGGTTTCTCGGCAAAAGTAATGATGGGAAAGGGAGTAGCAGATGGAAAGAAAAGAATAGTGAACTGGTTTTGGAGAAGAAAAGAAAGAAAGATGATTGGGAATGGCAATTTCGGTTTATAGAAGGAAAAAGGAAGAAAGAAAAAGAAAAAAGAATCACTCTCTGAAGTTTACTCAAGGAAAACGGCAAAACCTAAGTCCCTAAGGCCGAAATACTAACCTAATACCCCTCTACCGAAATCCCCTCTCCACTCCTCTCTATTCGGCCAACTCTATCTCTCTCTCCAATCCCTAAAATCCCTCCCCTTATCACTCCTTAATCCATGCATTTGACTGGTTCAAACTCTCTCCAACAGAGTTCCATTCGGCTTCAAACTTCTGTCTGCTCAAGGCATAAAAATAACATCGCATTTGCCATCACAGAGAATCGAACCCAGGTTCCCCCAACCACTTACACGTCACCTTTTTAGCTCCTTAGTAGCGTCACTTAGCCACTTTACTAGGGGCTCTTTTGTGTTACATTTTACCCACAACTTTTAATAAAGCCATCTACCCAAAGCCCCTAACCCCTTAAGTTCAAAGTTCAAAAATTCCTTCGGGTTTTGGTCATCACATGGGCCTTCCATAAGCCCATTTACATATTCCAACTGTGAATTTTTACTAGCAAATACCAAATTTTAAAAACTTTACCAAACTCTCAGAAATTACAAAAACCAAAAAATCAGGATGTTACATAAACACATGGTCGAAACCATTCCTTTCCTTTTCCTTTACATAGATGCTCACTTGAGCCATAAATGGGTCTGCTCACACAAGCTTGTAACACCCCAAACCCAGCCCAGACGTTATGGCCAAATTTGATGTGCCACATCGGAGTTAAAAATCTGAGTTTCGTTTTAGAGTTTTTAAAAGCCATATGTTTTGCTGAGTTAACAAAGTGTATGGAAGCTAAGCACCAGGTAGGTATCCGAGGCAGAGGAGGTGAGCCATGAAGGCTGCTTAAGTACCAAGCTCTTTAATTGGATCCAATCCTAGACATGCCCACAACCATAGCCACACTTTGTCATTTCGAGTTTAAATTCGTTTAAGTGGACGTCTTTGATTAACCGATGAATCGTGGTGTTGAGATAATTTGAAAACAAGTATCATTTTGAAAACACGTCCTAAGTCTAGCCCATTTGAATAATAATTAACCAATTTTAAAGTTATTAAAATTAAAATAATCCCGAAAAGAAATAAAAGAAAAGTTAAAATTGGCCTTATTACAACCAAAAATAAATAATAGTTAAAGGAAATTAAATGAAAACCAACACTTATTTAAAAGCCCAAAGATGATCACCGTGGCCCTCTGAATCCCTCCTACCCAAGTCCCCACATCAAGGCTCACCGCAAGGTTAAGGAAAGGGGTGAGTTTGGAAACTCATGTGCAACAAGCCCTTTCGAGCCCAAAACAATAACGGCTGTTGGGTCTAAGCCCAAATCCAATCTCAATCATGCACTGGTAGTAGCCCTTTTCATATTTCATATTTCATATCTTGGGCGAAGCCTTTTCATATTTCTTATTCTTGGGCGAAGCCTTTTCATATTTCATATTCTTGGGCCAAAGCCTTTCTTTCAGAAATCGGTATGGCCCTTAGGCCCATTTCAATGTCACATATAATTTCAATGAAAGAATGCAACCCATTTGGGAGACTACTCAACCCACCATCCGCTACTCTCCACCGTACCAACCAACACACCATGTGGGGATTAACTCGACCCACCCCGCCAAACTCTCCACTTTGGCAAAGCATAGTGCTTTATCATATAACCGGAGGCCTAGCCTCTTTTTAATAACTCAGGGCAAAAGCCCTTTCAATAACTGGGCATAAGCCCTTTTATAAGCTGGGCATAAGCCCTTTTGATAATCAGGGCATAAGCCCTTTTGATAAGCGGGGCATAAGCCCTTTTCACTTCCTCCATCCATATAAAACCCAACCCAATGCATTTATGATTACCTCATGTGCATATCATACATATCATGTGCATATCATACATTTCATGTGCATATCATACATACCATATTTATCAAAATCCCATGTATTAAAATCATACATAAACCCTAGGGGTATAATGGTCATTTTTACCTAGGGGCAAAACGGTCATTTTCATATTATAAGGGTAATCTCGTAATTTTACCAAAAATTAGGGTTTCCATGTTCATTAACGATTACTAACAAGCCATGGGTGCAAACCGTGATTCTCGTCCACCGTCTCATCGATTCTAACTAACTAGTGAGCGTTCGCTTGCTCACAAGTCCTCGAAATGCCAGAATTTCGGCATTTCGGCTTTTCGGCATTTTATCGCTTTAAGCTATGAAAGGGTTCGTTACACACCTGATTTGCGATATTCCTTGACGAGATCTCCTATGCGATTTCTCCTATAATCAATTGTTAAATAGATCAGCTCGCAATAATTGAACCAAATCAAGAACTTCCCAATATTAACACTTACACATTCGGCCACCATCCATAATGGCCTTAGGCACCTTACCTTTGTCGCGATTGATGACTAGGCCTAGCTACTCCGGCGATCCAAGCTACTCCAAATTGACACTACACCTTGCTGCTCCTTCAATAAATAAACCAAAAATATTAAAAGAAGACCCCATAGAGTCTATGCCCATATTCGCCACCTCCTAAACTTAGAGTTTGACTTTTGACCAAAGCTACACTAGGAATTGTTTAGAGTTTGAACACTTACCACGTCTTTCTCCTCTTGAATCCGGATGCCTAAAAGGTAAGGGAATCGAACGCCAACTATTGAGAAGGAAGAAAAAGGTTGCTGGTCACAAAGAATCGGCACCCCCTATCTTCATTGATTCGGCTTTTTTGCGGCACTTCGGAAAAAATAGAGATATGGGAAAACAATGGTGAATGAAAGGAAATAGTGGGCTGATTTGAAAGAAAGAAAAAGGAAGAAAATTGAGTAGAAGGGAGGTAGATTCGGCTGGAAAAGAAAGAGAGAAAAAGCTACACACCAAAGAACAAAATCGGCACAACTAAGACCCTAATGCCGAAATTACTAACCTAATACCCCTCTGCCGAAAATCCCCTCTCCAAACTCCGTTATTCGCCAACTTTATCTCCATATCACATCCCTAAAATCTCTCCCTTATCCCTCCTTAATTTATGCATTTGACTTGATCCAACTCTCTCCTCTTACAGAATCCACTCGGGTTCCAACACTTACCCTTCCCGCACAAAATAAATACTCCTATTTGCCAACACAGGAATCGATCCCGTGTCTTCCCTAACACTTACACGCCACCTCTAAAGCTCCCTAGTGGCGTCACTTAGCCACTTTGCGGAGGATCTTTTGTGATACACTTTACCCACAACTTAATATAAGGGCACCTAGCCGAACCCCTAACTCCTAAGTCCAAAATTTAAAAATTCAACCGGGTTTTGGCCAACTCATGGGCCTTCCATAAGCCCATTTACACACCCAAATTATGAATTCCATCATCACCTACCAAATTTTAGAAATTTACTTAAAATATCAAGAATCGCGAAAAACCCAAAAATTAGGATGTTACAACTCTACCCTCCTTAAAGAAATTTCGGCCTCAAAATTTACCTGGTCCAAACAGTTGAGGGTACTGCTGACGCATTGCCTCTTCGGTCTCCCAAGTAGCTTCTTCCTTGCCATGGTTCCTCCAAAGTACCTTCACCAACGGGACTGACCTCCTTCTCAACACCTTGACATCACGATCAAGTATTTGCAGTGTTCCTCTTCAAAGGTCAAATCATTGTACCTCAATTTACGAATCGCACGATATGAGTTGGGTCAGAACGATATCGCCTTAGCATGGACACATGGAAGACATCGTGAATGCGATCCAGTTCTGGAGGTAACTCTAGTCGATAAGCCACCGGCCCTATTACTTAATGATTCGATAAGGTCCAATAAACCGTGGGCTCAACTTACCCTTCTTACCAAATCTCAAGATCTTCTTCCAAGGCGAAACTTTCAAAAAGACCATGTCTCCTACCTCATATTTAATATCCTTACGCTTCAGATCGGCATAAGACTTTTGTCGATCCGCCGCCTCTTTTAACCTCTTCCTGATTACCTTAATCTTGTCTTCAGTATCTGCTACCAACTCTGGTCCAAGTATTTGCCTTTCCCCCAATTCTGCCCAACAAGTAGGCGAGCGACACCTTCGCCCATATAGTGCCTCATATGGAGCCATCTGAATACTTGCTTGATAACTGTTGTTATACGCGAACTCCGCTAAGGGCAAATGGTCCTCCCAGCTGCCTTTAAACTCAATAGCATAACCCCTCAACATATCCTCTAAAATCTGAATAACCCTCTCTGACTGCCCATCCGACTGAGGGTGAAAAGCCGTACTGAAATCCAATCGCGTTCCCAATGCCTCATGCAACTTCTGCCAAAACCGAGATGTAAACCTTGGCTCTTGGTCTGAAATTATCGATACTGGCACACCATGCAACCGTACTATTTCCGCCACATACAATCTGGCAAACTTCTGAAGTGAGTAATCGGTTCGGACAGGTATGAAATGAGCAGATTTCGTGAGTCTATCCACAATCACCCAAACTGAATCCTTCTTAGAAGGTGTCAACGGCAACCCACTTACAAAGTCTATAGTTACCCTTTCCCACTTCCAAAGTGGTATCTTTACCGGCTGTAACAATCTCGAAGGTAGTTGATGCTCAGCCTTCACTTGTTGACATGTCAAACATCTCCCAACAAATTCGGTCACTTCTCGCTAAGCCCAAAGCCACCAATATTGCTCTCGCAAGTCTCGATACAACTTACTCCCTCCCGGATGCATAGCACAAGGTCCATTATGTGCCTCTTTCAAAATCATCAATCTCAAGTCGGTCTTTCGGCATACAAATTCTTCCTCGAAAACAAAGAATTCCCTCACTATTTAACCCAAAGTCAGGATTCTCCCCCTTCTCAACTTGCTGAAACCGAGCAACCAACGACTCATCCTCCAACTGTTGCTTCTTAATCTGTTCTACCCAAGTTGGTCTCACCTGTAACTCTGCCAACAAACTCTCATCGTCATACAAACTTAGACGAGCAAACATCGCCTTTAATTCCGCCACAGCCCTTCGACTTAACGCATCAGGCACGACATTCGCCTTACCTGGGTGGTACTCAATCGAACAGTCATAGTCCTTTAACAACTCTATCCACCTTCACGCCTAAGATTCAGCTCCTTCGAGTCGCAAGTACTTAAGACTCTTGTGATCCGTATAGATGATGCATTTCTCTCCATACGTAATGCCTCCATATCTTAAGTGCAAAGATTACCGCCAATTCCAAGTCATGCGTAGGGTAGTTCACCTCATGTGACTTAAGGCGTCGTGAAGCATAAGCGACCACTTTACCCTCTTGCATCAACACGCAGCCCAAACCTACATGTGACGCATCGCCAGCACACAGTGAAATCCTTACCGACCTCTGGTGAATCAATCTTGGCGCTTAGTCAAAACCTTCTTCAACTTCTCAAAACCTCTTGTCGCTTATCTGTCCAAACAAAAGGTGCTCCTTCCTTATAAGTTTAGATTAACGGTGCGCCATCACGAAAATCCTTCCACGAATCTCCGATAATAACACGCCAACCCCGAAAACTTCAAATCTCATTCGACTTGGTGGCTTCCATTCCAAGATTGCTTCAATCTTTCGAGGTCCACCTTGATCCCTTCAAACAGACACAACATTCCCCAAGAAGGTAACTTCCTTCACCAAAACTCGCACTTACTAAACTTTGTATAAAGTTGCTTCTCCCTTAACACTTGCAAGATTACACGAAGATGCTCATCATGCTTCTCTTACTTTCCGAATACACCAAGATATCATCAATAAAAGCGACTACGAACCGATCCAAGTATGGATGGAATACCTGATTCATCAAATCCATGAATGCCGCCGGTGCATTAGTCAACCCAAATGGCATTACCAGAAACTCGTAATGTCCGTATCGAGTCCTGAACGCCGTCTTGTAAATATCCCCCTCTTTAACTCTTAATTGATGATATCCCGACCAAAGGTCGATCTTAGAAAACACCGAGGCTCCTTTTAATTGGTCGAACAGATCATCGATTCTTGGTAACGGATACTTGTTCTTGATAGTCAGCTTATTCAACTGCCGATAGTCAATACACATTCGCATAGTCCCATCTTTCTTCTTTACGAACAGCACCAGTGCACCCCACGGAGAAACACTTGGTCTTACAAACCCTCTATCCAGCAGCTCTTGAATCTGAGCTTTCAATTCTACCAACTCCTTTGGTGCCATCCGATAAGGCGCAATGGACACAGGAGCTGTTCCAGGTAGTAAGTCGATTCCAAACTTGACTTCTCTGTTCGGGGGTAATCCAGGAAGTTCATTTGGGAATACATCCTGAAATTCCCTAATAGTCCTAACCGACTCCACCGTTATCTCCTCAAGTCCCGTTTGACTTACAAAGGCCAAGTACGCCTCACAACCTTTCCGGATCAACTTCTCGGCTCTTAACACCGAAACAACATTGGATAAATAATCCCTTCGTTCCCCTATGACCATTATCTCCTCATCTTCGGAAGTTCTTAGTACCATCCTCTTTGCAGCACAATCCAACGTCGCCTTGTGCTTAATTAACCAATCCATTCCCAAAATAAGATCAAAATCCCGAAATGGCAGCTCCATCAAATCTCCTTCAAAGATTTTATCTTGTGTCACTAACGGTACTGCCCTAAAAATTTTATCTACCTTAACCGAATGTCCCAATGGACTTATTACTGATACCCCACTCACAGTCTTCTCAGGAAGCACATCCAAAGCCCCCGATACATCACAAGCAATGTACGAGTGGGTGGAACCCACATCAATCAAAGCAGTGTAAGGCATGCTATGAATGAAGAACGTACCAGTTATAACATCAGGAGCGTCACCCTCCTCACGACGTCGTGCAGCATAAACCAACGCCGGTTATCGAGCTTCAGCATGTCCAGCACCTCTGCCAGGTGCCCCACGTCCTCGTCCATTACCATTGCCACCTCTACCTTGCCCACGACCCCTCTGTGGTGGTGGTCCCCCTCGCCGTGGTTGGACATCCCTTTGCTCTGCCGCTAGCTCCTAAGCTGTCCTCCGAGGACACTCTCTGAACTTATGCTCCTTTGACCCACATCGAAAACATGCTCCAGTTCGTTTCCAGCACTCCCCCATATGCACCCTACCACAGTCCCTGCAAGCCTGCGGTCTATAAGTATTTACTGGAACTGCTCGAACCGGTTCCTCCATCCTTGCTCTTTTAACACTTCGATTCGTGGCACTCGAGGGTCTGAAATCCCTCTTGAATCTGGGTCGATCCTTCTCACGATTCTGTCGCTCACTCAGCTTCACCTCCTCGGCTATCTTAGCCTTTTCTACCAATGCAGCAAAACCACGCTCCCTCTGTGGAGCTATCAATATCCTAAGCTCATCGCGGAGACCATCCTCGAAGCGGACACTGTGCTCATATTCAGTTGCCACTATACCACTAGCATATCGACTCGGCCTCAAAATTACGCCTCATACTGCCTATGCCTTATCACCTTGAGTTAGATTCAAGAATTCCTTTCGACGAGCATCCACATAGCTTGCTCCAACATACCTCCCTTTAAAGGCAGTTTTGAACAATTCCCAGGTTACTTGCTCAATTGGGGTACTCTCCCTTACGGTGATCCACCATCGGTATGCCTCAAATCACGTAGCGGCGACACGACTCCTTTCACTTTTGCTCCACCGAGCGATCTAGGTCGTCCATGATCCGTTCTGTTGCCTCCAACCAATATTACGCCACATTCGGGCCACTCGGATACACCCTAAATACCTCTGCTCCGTTGGCCCAGAGTCGCTCCGATATAGACCCCCTATTCACCGTCCCAGTACTAGCTCCAGCCACTCTTTCTAAAACCCTTAACATGGCTTGGGATAAAGTGTCATCCCCGCACTGATCATAAGACCCGGTCTCACATTACTACGGCACAACTGGCTCCTCACCGGCCTATGCCCCAAGGATGAAGATTCACTTGCACCCTTCGCGACTACGTCCATGGCCTCGTCCTGAGCTCCTCTAGTACTCATATTGAATTATCGATTTACGAATTTTATGAATTTAGTATAACGTTCCACCGTTTATTAAGAAAATGTCTTATGTAGATATAGCAGTTCAAGGATTTTTTAAATGCGTGGCGTAGCTACGCCTTATTCCTACTGCTTACTGACTCTACCCTAGCTAAAGTCTCATAGTAGGGTCTCAAAGACTATTCATAATATCATATCAATATCATATATTGTAAGGAAAATATACTTACGACTTGGTGCCGAGGATTGATGCGCCACTTCTTTCTCCAATCCATTTAGAACTAAAAACCATGTTTTTATTATCGAAAATAGGAATTGAAAACTTTGATTTGAAAACTCCCTTTATTTTGAACTCTTGATTAAAACAGAAAGATGGTACCTTTTTAACATATATTTTCCATAAAACATCTTTAAAATGAACTTTTGAAACCATTTCCAAAATACCCTTCTTAGGCCTAAGTTTCGAAAACATTTTGGACCCGATCCACGTACCGAGTTGTTGCAACCTAGGCTCGATACCACTAAATGTAACACCCCAAACCCGGCCAGACGTTATGGCCAAATTTGATGTGCCACATCGAGTTAAAAATCTGAGTTTCGTTTTAGAGTTTTTAAAAGCCATATGTTTTCTTTGAGTTAACAAAGTGTATGGAAGCTAAGCACCGGGTAGGTATCCGAGGCGAGGAGGTGAGCCATGAAGGTCGCTTAAGTACCAAGCTCTTTAATTGGATCCAATCCTAGACATGCCCACAACCATAGCCACACTTTGTCATTTCGAGTTTAAATTGCTTTAAATGGACGTCTTTGATTAACCGATGAATCGTGGTATTGAGATAATTTGAAAACAAGTATCATTTTGAAAACACGTCCTAAGTCTAGCCCATTTGAATAATAATTAACCAATTTTAAAGTTATTAAAATTAAAATAATCCGAAAAGAAATAAAAGAAAAGTTAAAATTGGCCTTATTACAACCCAAAATAAATAATAGTTAAAGGAAATTAAATGAAAACCAACACTTATTTAAAAGCCCAAAGATGATCACCGTGGCCATTCTCATCCCCTCCGCCCAAGTCCCCACATCAAGGCTCACCAAGGTTAAGGAAAGGGGGTGAGTTTGGAAACTCATGTGCAACAAGCCCTTTCGAGCCCAAAACAATTCTGACTGTTGGGTCTAAGCCCAAATCCAATCTCAATCATGCATTTGGTCGTAGCCCTTTTCATATTTCATATTTCATAATCTTGGGCGAAGCCTTTTCATATTTCTTATTCTTGGGCGAAGCCTTTTCATATTTCATATTCTTGGGCGAAGCCTTTCTCAGAAACGGTATGGCCCTTAGGCCCATTTCAATGTCACATATAACCCATTTGGGGAGACTACTCAACCCACCATCCGCTACTCTCCACCGTACCAACCAACACACCATGTGGGGATTAACTCGACCCACCCCGCCAAACTCTCCAATTGGCAAAGATAGTTGCTTTATCATATAACCGAGGCCTAGCCTCTTTTAATAAGCGGGCAAAAGCCCTTTCAATAAGCGGGGCATAAGCCCTTTTGATAATCAGGGCATAAGCCCTTTTGATAAGCGGGGCATAAGCCCTTTTCACTTCCTCCATCCATATAAAACCCAACCCAATGCATTTATGATTACCTCATGTGCATATCATACATATCATGTGCATATCATACATTTCATGTGCATATCATACATACCATATTTATCAAAATCCCATGTATTAAAATCATACATAAACCCTAGGGGTATAATGGTCATTTTTACCTAGGGCAAAGCGGTCATTTTCATATTATAAGGGTAATCTCATAATTTTACCAAAATTAGGGTTTCCATGTTCATTAACGATTACTAACAATCCATGGGTGCAAACCGTGATTACGGCCCATTTTTAGCGAAATCGAGTTATTGGGCCTAAAACCCTAATGGGCCCTACTTAGCCAATTACGCTGTCTAGGCCCACTTAGCCTATATTCCATAACGGTTTTAACGGTCTTATCATGCAATTTAACAGATTTACTTTTCTACCAATTTACCCAAATGGGCCCGAAAGCCCAATGGGCCCCACTTCTACCGAGGCCCAACTTACCAAGAACGCCAAAAATCACATTCTTACCGTTTCCATCGTTCTTGATCACCGTCTCATCGATTCTAACTAACTAGTGAGCGTTAAGCTTGCTCACAAGTCCTCGAAATGCCAAAATTTGGCATTTCGACTTTTCGGCATTTTATCGCTTTAAGCTATGAAAGGGTTCGTTACACACGATTTGCGATATTCCTTGACGAGATCTCCTACGATTTCTCCTATAATCAATTGTTAAATAGATCAGCTCGCAATAATTGAACCAAATTAAGAACTTTCCAATATTAACACTTACACATTCGCCACCATCCATAATGGCCTTAGGCACCTTACCTTTGTCGCGATTGATGACTAGGCCTAGCTACTCCGTGATCCAAGCTACTCCAAATCGACACTACACCTTGCTGCTCCTTCAATAAATAAACCAAAATATTAAAAGAAGACTCCATAGAGTCTATGCCCATATTCGCCATCTCCTAAACTTGGAGTTTGACTTTTGACCAAAGCTACACTAGGAATTGTTTAGAGTTTGAACACTTACCACGTCTTTCTCCTCTTGAATCCGGATGCCTAAAAGGTAAGGAATCGAACGCCAACTATTGAGAAGGAAGAAAAGGTTGCTGGTCACAAAGAATCGGCACCCCTATCTTCACCGATTCGGCTTTTTACGGCACTTGGCAAAAATAGAGATAAGGAAAACAATGGTGAATGAAAGGAAATAGTGGGCTGATTTGAAAGAAAGAAAAGGAAGAAAATTGAGTAGAAGGGAGGTAGATTCGGCTGGAAAAGAAAGAGAGAAAAAGCTACACACCAAAGAACAAAATCGGCACAACTAAGACCCTAATGCCGAAATTACTAACCTAATACCCCTCTGCCGAAAATCCCCTCTCCAAACTCCCTTATTCGGCCAAATCTATCTCCATATCACATCCCTAAAATCTCTCCCCTTATCCCTCCTTAATTTATGCATTTGACTTGATCCAACTCTCTCCTCTTATAGAATCCACTCAGGTTCCAACACTTACCCTTCCTGCACAAAAATAAATACTCCTATTTGCCAACACAGGGAATCGATCCCAGGTCTTCCCCCAACACTTACACGCCACCTCTAAAGCTCCCTAGTTGCGTCACTTAGCCACTTTGCCAGAGGATCTTTTTGTGATACACTTTATCCACAACTTAATATAAGGGCACCTAGCCAGAACCCCTAACTCCTAAGTCCAAAATTCAAAAATTCCATCGGGTTTTGGCCAACTCATGGGCCTTCCATAAGCCCATTTACACACCCAAATTATGAATTCCATCATCACCTACCAAATTTTAGAAATTTACTTAAAATATCAAGAATCGCGAAAAACCCGAAAATCAGGATGTTACAAAGCTGACGGTCGGAATGTTGCTAAACGATGCCGCTCACACAAGCTGATGAGTATTTGCAGTAAATTTTGGAGCTCAACCAGTAGTAGGACATTCAGGACCAGCACCTGAAATATGGTAACCCTAATGACGTGTCATTTGTATCCTATATATTCCTAAGGTTCAAACCGGGCTTGATAGTTGTCTTAACATTGTTGGATTTTTTTCGTGACATGATATTATAAATAACATATTAACATTTAAATCAAATACATTAAAATGCTATTTATACATACAAACTTACCTCGATTACAAAAATGTAGAAATAGGATCACTAATCTGAGACTTTATCTTTTCCTTGATCTAGATCCGTATGAGGCTTAACTTGATCTAAATAAGAAAATTCAATCAATTTAATATTCCTTCCATTTAATTCAGTCTAAATTCCATTTAATTCAGTCCAAAATTCATATTTTTTGATAAAATTATGCTTTTGCCCCTATTATTTTAACTTATTTACAATTTAGTCCTTAATCCCATAAATTGAAATTCATGCAATTTCATCCATATACTATGCTAGCCAAATTCACTATAAACCTATAGAAACTCATACAAATCATTATTTCACAATTTCACCATGTATTTTTACACATTTTACAAATAGTCCTTAATTGACATTTGCAACAAAAACCACTTTACAAAACTTGTTTACTTATCAACAAAGACCCATTTTCTTCCATCAAATATAAAAAATCACATGAACACATTCATGGAAAAACCCTAACTTTTTAACAACTTGCAAATTAGTCCCTGGGCTAGCTAGATTAAGTTATAACGATCAAAAAAACATAAAAATAATTAAAAACGGGACAAAAGAACACTTACATGCAAGGAGAATGTCTAGCCAAAATTAACAACTTTCCATAAAGGTTTTTCTCCTTCATTTTTTGGTGGAAAAAGATGTACAACAATATGGTATTTTTGTTTTCTTTACTTTACAAACATTTATTTATTAAATTACATAATTAACCTTATTATTAACCTTTGGAATCACCTATTTAATGTCCATATAAGTCCACTAACAATAAAAATGGTCTAATTACCATTTAAATCCCTTAACCATTTAATTACATAGCCATTTGATACCTTTAACTTATAAAACTCTAATTTTGCACTTTTTTATGATTTAGTCCTTTTCACCAAATTAAACATGCAAATGTCAAAATTTCTTAACGAAATTTTTATACGACACTGCTAACATACAGTAGACATCAAAATAATAATAAAATAAATATTTTCACGTCAAAATTGTGGTCCCAAAACCACTGTTCCAATTTCACTAAAAATGGGCCATTACATCTCATGACATCAAGGACCTAATTGCTTAACTTAATTCACTAGAAATAGTTTGGAACCAATTCAAGGACTGAATTAATCAAAACATAAAATTTTGAGTCAAACCTGTTAATTCTTGGTTCTAGGGGACACATAGTCATGTGACTAGATCATGTGGAAAGCCCTAAGCCGTGTGGCCTTATGAGAGACTATGGCCATGTGGCTTTCGAAAATTCCACCTATAGGAAGGACACGATCATGTAAAAGGTGATGTGAAATTCAAACATCCTAGGGTTTCATGGATGGAATGGCAATGTGGGGGGTCGTGTAGTCCACACAGGCGACCCACATGCCCTTGTCGTTGGTCGTGTGGTTTGGGCTAGGCTTGATTTTCCCTCGATTTTCTTGTAAAAGAATACATACCCGACTTCAGGGGTATCAAACATCATTCCACGTGCCTAAATCTAATCTGGGATACCTAGATCAGGTTCTTCAATAGAGAAACACACAAGAAATCATTAACAGTGTCAATATTTAATAAGAATACTAAGATTTTCGACAAGATTCATACAAGATTCACTAAATCAAACTAAAAATTAATACCGGGTAAAAAGACTATGGAAATTTGAGATTGATAATCGAGTTTGAATTTAACTAACTAGTTTTAGCAACTTAGGGATGGAATTGATGACGTTACACTAAGATGATACAAAGAAAATATTTAACAGAGGTTTATTTCAGGATTAAAAAATATCAATCTCAATAAGAGAAAGCAAATATTTTGCAAATGGGAAGAAAAGAGAAAAGATATAGGGAAAATTAAACTACAATTCTACTATGATTGTAACATCCCGAATTAGGGCCTAGTCAAAACAGTGGTTTCAAGACCACAAATCTGACGTAAGAAAATTTATTTTTTTATTATATTTTTATGGTCGCCAATTTCACGGGATGATTTCATGAAAAATTCATTCGAAAATTTTGATGTTTGGGCACTCAATTTAGTCAAAAGGATTAAATTGTAAAAAATGTAAAATTTGAGTTCTACATGTTAGAGATGCCAGATTGTTTTGAAATTTTAAATTTTAGGTCCTTAAATGGTAATTATACCATTGGTTAATTGTTGGACAAAAATAGGCATGAAATGGGTTAAGTAGAATATTTTTAAGTTAGGGGCACTTTGGTAATCTAATAATTAAAAGAATTAAAAAGCCAAAATAGTCCAATTTTGTCCATCTTCTTCATGTACCAGCCAAATCTACCATGGAATCCATGGCTAGGGTTTGCTTCAAGCTTCCAAGTTCATTTATCAAGGAAAACGAGATTCGGGCTTAAATCGAGAAGGTATGAGATTATGGACTAAAATGGAATAATTAGTCGTGCTCCGGTTCGAGGTAAGTTCTTGTGATAGTAATAACAATAATGCAATGCCATACTTGAATTTTAAATTAATTATTGTCTCATAAATTGAATGATTTTTCATATGGATGTATACGACGAGGATTTGACAAGTAAGTACCTCTTATAATGTTATCGTTGTTTGTGATTGAATCTAAATTGATAAGCTGATTCAAATTTGTTGAGTTAAAGGTTATTGTATGCTATGCATAAGAAGTGATCTATAATATGTCTATGATATGTGATGACAATGTGATGAATCGTGATTTTGTGCTAAAAAGCGATTATCATGATTATTATCGTTATGTGAAATCATGAGCTTAATTACTATCATGAGATATATGATTCGGTCCTAGGGACAAGTTTCGACGAGATGTGTATTCGAAGAAACCCTGGGTGACCTGGAGGAATACTTAGGGTTCGGATATCATAACACCATGGTTAGTGAGATCCCGAGTAAGACCGTGTCTAGGACATGGCATCAGCATCCGAGATGAGAGTCAGTTTAAGACCTTGTCTAGGACATGGAATCGGCGTTTATTTATGTGCTAGCGTAAGACCATGTTTTGGACATGGCATCGGCGTTGATATGTGTGCCATTGTAAGACCATGTCTGGGACATGGCATCGGCGTGGATATGTGTGCCAGTGTAAGACCATGTCTGGGACATGGCATCGCCGTTGATATGTGTGCCAGTGTAAGACCATGTATGGGACATGGCATCGGCGATGATATGTGTGCTAGTGTAAGACCATGTCCGGGACATGGCATCGGCATCGGTATGAGACTTCGTATAAGACCATATCTTGGATATGGCTTCGATATGTGGATCCATGTAAGACCATGTCTGGAACATGGCTTTGGTATTTTATTTGGTGAATGATGATTCTAAACATCCTTCAGTATTTCGGGCGGTTCAACGGGCCATTCAAGATGTTGGTCAAGAAATAGAGTAATTTGAGTAAGAATATGTGGTACAGGTATGTACGTGAATCTCTAAGCTCATGGTTATTGAGATTTAAAAATGTCGAGACCTCGATGAGCTAAGATGTATGAATTATGATTATGAATTTAGTTGTAATATCATGTTAACTTACATTGTGTAATGGAACATGGAATTCATGAGATGGTGAGTTCATGATTAGTTGAAAATGAATTTATGATAGTTATCATTATATTGCACTAAAACAGTGTTGGACAATAGTAGTAGTCTGACTTTGAAAATCCACCAAAAATTGTGGAAATCGAATTAGATATTGAATAAGATATGAAATTAAATCTTAATGAGTCTAAAGGAAACGGAGTAAGCAAAAGAATTTCATACTATGAGATATTTGAATTTTTGTGAGACAGGGTTTAAACTTGGAAAATCATCAAAAATTGTAGAAAAATAATTATAGGTTAGAATTCATATGAATAAACCCTTAATGAGTATATTTTCAAGATAAATAGACACGAACATTATCCAAATCCCGTACTATGAGATAATTAAATTTTAGTAAAGAAAGGTTAAAGCTATCAAATAGCAAAAAAGGGGTAACTTTGAAGAATAAACTGTACTTATTGGCTGGACCAAAAATTCTAAAAATTTTATGGTAAGAAGATATGTGCGTCTAGTTTCATGGAAAATTAGTGGATCTTAATTTTGAGTTCTGAAGCTCAAGATATAAATAATTTAGTGACTGTGACTCGAGTAGACAGCTTGAGATGAACAAGAGTAAATAGTGAAACTAAATGCAATTATGATTGTTTTACCTTGAGATTATGATGTGAGAATTGGTAGAAACATGTTAATAAATTGCTTATTATTTTCATATGAACTTACTAAGTTATATAGCTTACCCCCTTCCTTTCCATTTCTTTAGTGTTGCCGGGTTATTTCGGGGTTGGAGATTGTCGGAGGCAGTATCACACTATCAAGTCAGCACCTTTGGAGTATTGACATATATGTATTAAGCACCTTCAAGTGAGTGGCATGTATAGGGACTTAGTTTTTATGATAGATGTTGTTATGAATAGCCAAATGTATTGGCTTATATTGATTCATTGTATATAGCCATGAGATATGACTTATAATGATTGTGACTTGTAAGCCTAGTTATCCATGCTAAGTTCAAATGCTTGTGATGCGATGATTTGTTTATGCTTGTGGGACATGCATGATTGGCGTTAAGACATATGTGTATGATAAATGCTTCATGACCAATCGAAATGGTCATAGCCATGAAGTAATTGTTTGATATGGAAATAAGACGATGATGATTGGAAATGAATGCTTGATGTTTAAATAAGGTCATTTGATAAGTCGATGAACATGAAAATTTGGTATAAATGGTCATCATATGATAGGGTCAATGAATATGGATTGTTGTGTCTAGATTTGGTATTATACAAGTATGTGTAACTTGTGAACAATAGCATGTTAATGTTAAGAATATACCTTAGTGAAGTATACTAAATCATTAAAATGATGCCATGATGAATATCTTTGATGTGTGTAAAAATGTGAGGGAATAATTGTAACACCCCTTACCCGTATCCAAGGCCGGAATAGAGTACGAGGCATTACCAAACTTAACAATACACATAGATGAAAACCGGGCCATAAAATTTCATTTAATTCAAAACTTTTCAAACACATGCATAACAAACAAAGCTAACTATATCATCACATCAAAACAAAGGACATGGCGTGATTAATTAAACTTATAAACCATAAAGGATAAGGACCACATCTCATGATTTTATACGATAACTCAATGCAGACTGATACGTATGGTCAAAATCATAATAAAAATACATATCACAAACCAACTTCCTATACATGCCACTCACCTGATATTTCTAATATTTGAATTAATTTTCGCAAAAATGATAGTTTGATAGTGTGATTTTGCCTCCGACGATCTCCAGCCCCGAGCCGACCTACCAATACTAAAGAAATGGAGAGGATGGGTAAGCTTTACGCTCAGTAAGTTCATATGAAAATAACAAGCAATTACTACCATGCTTTTCAAGATAAAACACTATAATTGTACAATTACACATATTCAGATGTGCTATTTTCGGAGTCCGGTGTTAAAAAAATCATATCTCAAGTTACAAAACTCAAAATCTAATTCTGTAAATTTTCTATGAAACTAGACTCATATTTCTACTTACTAAGTTTTTTCTAGAATTTTTGGTCTGGCTATTTAGTACAGTTTATTAGTTAAATCTCCCCTGTTTCAAGGTATGACTACTCTGACCCTTGTGTACTACGAACCGAATTTCTCCCTGTATAGAATTCCAACGACCATGCCGTTTGTTTCCCTTAAAATTAGATTTAATAAGGAATCCATTCATGTAAGGTATGACTCTCAATAATTTTTTTACAATTTATGGTGAATTTATAAATTCAGAACAGGGGATCTCGAGTTCATTCAGACCCTGTTTCACAAGAATTCAAATATCACACAATATAGAATTCTTTTGCTTTACTTGTTTCTTTCATGTGAAAATAGACTCATTAATCTTTATTTCCATAAGTTTTTTTTAAATTTAATTCAACTTACACAATTTTTGGTGAATTTTCAAATTCATGCACTGTTGCTGTCTAATACTGTTTTACTACTAATGTTCACTTTTACACAATTTCACTTAATCCATTCCATTTTACCGAGGTTCGCTCAAATATTGAACATATTACTCATAAATTCAAATAAACATATACTTGCACTTGTTCATCACATAATCACTTTCACATGTATTTTCATTTAATCGATTTCCCGTTGAACTCATCGAAATAATAACAGATACACAATTGCCTACACATTTTCCCATTTCCACACTTGTAGCCGAAGCTATCTGGTACGCATAGTAGCCTACACTTAGTACTACACATGCGACCAATAGTCTGGTATACATAGTAGCCTGCACTTAGTACTACACACGTGACCTCACCATCTCATACACGTAGTAGCCTGCACTTAGTACTACACACGTGATCACGCTTTTTGACGCATAGTAGCCTGCACTTAGTACTACACATGTGACCTCACAATAGATCATTCGTATCGTTTTTATTCCGAAGGTTCAATCGGGAAATTCCTCACTTTTCAACATTTTACTAAATTGTCCGTAATCAATTTAAATTCATAATTTACATCAAATAACCATTTGATAGGTAGTCACATTTCATATGATATCAAAATATAATAACATAAAAAGAATCGATAGATTATTTATGTACGAATTTACTCGAAGTGTCGATCTCACTATCCATAGTACCAATTGTCCGTTCATAGTATAATAAGACACAACTCAAATATCAAATCAGCTTTTAAGAATTTACATAACATATATCACATATTTCATATATCACTTGTCATGTATCTTCATTTTCTTGCATTTCATGTAACATTCTTTCATGTCATATTTCCACATCATAAACACCATTCCATCAACTTTTCCAATATATTAAATCATAAAATATATGCAATAATAGTAAGAAATATAATTCAAACATAACATTGCATTATTATTATCATACGAACTTACCTCGATCCGAAACAAACAATTTACCATTTTAGTCCATAACCTTGTATTTTCTGATTTAAGCCCGAATCTCGATTTCCTTCATCTATAATATCACATTTAGCCTAATAATTAGTCACACTATTCATATGGGTCAAAAATCATATTTTAAAATTTTCATTTTGACCCTAAACTTTTGCATATTTGCACTTTTGCCCCAAGGTTCGAAATTAAACTTCATCCTATTTTCTTATGTTTTATGACATGCTGATCATTTTTCCTTCTATGGCAACATCAAATTCTCACTCTAACATGTACTTATGACTATTAGGTATTTTCTACCGATTAAGCCCTTTTGCTCGTTTTCACTTAAAACCGAGTAGCACAAGTTGTCTAACATAATTTAAAACCTCATATTCTATCATAAAACACTAAAATACACAAATTTCACCTATGGGTAATTTTCCAAATATGAACCTTAGGTTGAATTATTGCTAGCATAAGCTAAATCAAGTTACTAGGACTCCAAAAACATAAATATCATTAAAAACGAGGCTAGAACGGACTTACAATTGAGATTGGAAGCTTGGAAACCTTAGCCATGGAGTCTCCCTTGGTATACACGTCCATGGTGAAGAAGATGAGCAAAATTGGCTTTTAATTTTGTATTTTAATTCATTTTACCCCTAAATGACCAAAATGCCCTTACTACTAAACTTTTTAAAAATTCCATTCATGTCCAATATTTGTCCATAAACTTTGAAATTGGTCAAATTACTATTTAAGACCTCCTAATTAATATTTCAAAGCAATTTCATACTAGAAACTTCTAGAATGCAAGTTTTGCAGCTTATTCAATTTAGTCCCTAACTTCAAATTAAGCACTTTATGCATAGAATTTCTTCACGAAATTTTCACACAATCATGAAATAATATCATAGACCTCAAAATAATCATAAAATAATTATTTATATCTCAGATTTGTCGTCACAAAACCACTATTCCAATTAGGCCCTAATTCGGGATATTACATTAATGGTAACAAAAGGCTTGGAAAATAGCCTAAGTGCTAGCCACATGGGTAGAGACACGGCCATGTGTCTCAGCCGTGTGGAGGACACGGCCTAGCACATGGTCGTGTGGTTCAATTTGTTTTGTTGATGTAATAAACAGGGAGTTACACGGCCTGAGGACACGAGCGTGTCCCTGTGTCCACACGGGCGTATGACCCTGTTTCATGAAATTTTTCTAAGTTTTCTCAAAAATTTCCAAAGTTCTCAGTCTAGTCCCAAACCACCTTTCATGCATGTTTAGAGCCTCGGTAGCTCGTGTAAGGGATATTATGCATGTGATTGAATGTTTTTAATTTAAATGAAATTTTATGGCTCAATTTTACAAAATTGTGTACTTTTAAGTCCAGTAATGCTTCGAACCCTGTCCCAATGTTGGATACAGGTAAGGGGTGTTACAATGATCTGGAAAGAAGATTAAATATCTAGGAATTTCAATCTTTTAAGGCTGATTTGGCATATAACCCATTCTAATGAAATTAAAGAAAAATGAATGGGGAAAATGGAGTTGATGTGACTTGAATCTAGGAATGGGGGAAAGAGAGTGCAAGGCTTTACCATTTGGATTGTTGCCCACACTTGGTTTATGTCCACCATAATTAATATCTAAACAAGCTTGATTTTGTTCTTTAGTTGCTGAAAAATAATAGAAGACAATTGGAAGAGTGAGATTTGAACCTTGGTTCTCTAAGCAATTTACTAAGCTTTTAACTATCAAGACTAAGGCTTATTTCTTGGTGATTTTATTAATTCTAAATGTATGAATTTTGGGGTGTTACAATTCTCCCTTCGTTAAAGAAATTTTTTCCTCGAAATTTACCTGGTTTGAATAGGTGAGGATACTGTTGACGAAATGTGTCTTCTATTGGATCACCGGTATGCCCCATGGCACAACAAAAAATTAATTTCAACAATCACATCTAGGGATCCATGTGCAAGGAACGAATCAGGGTGTAGACGGTATAAACAATTATCTTTAATAGTCTAAAAATTCGAAGAAATAGATTACACAATTGTATGACGATTCCAAGCCGCTACGAAACATTTCGGCCTCTACATAATCCACCTAGTGTGACAATGAACAATAAGCACTCTCTAAAACTTTTTTGGAGAGAAAAATATCTCTTTACGACTGTTAGACCTCACACACACACACACTTTATTTCGGGTATATTAGGTTATTCTTAAAAACCCTATATTTCCTAATTCGGGATTAATTGATATTTTTGTATATAAATCAAATCATAATAATTAACCGAATATAATAATTGTAATTTCCATAATTATAATAATGTCGACCAAAAATTACAATTACAGTAATTATAATGGTATTCGATCCTAAATTATAATTATAATAATTATAATAAGGATTTGGTAAATTATTTTTAATTAAATTTTATACGAATCAAATTCATATATTAATTTAACCATATTTTTCATTATGTGTGTAATGATCGGTTTAGACCCTAGTCGGAATAGTGGTTTTGAAACCACAAATTAGGGTTATAAAAATATTTTAATATTATTTTTCGTGCTAATAATATGTGAATTGACATGTGTAAAAATTCTGTATGAAAATTTAATCGTTTGTGTGCTCAATTTGATAAAAGGACCTAATTGCATAAAGTGTAAAAGTGGCCTACTATTTGAATAATGGCTTAATTGATGTGTCTTCCTAGATATGAGATCCTTATGATGCAAATAGACCATGGTTATAATTAAATGGCATTGATGGACATTAGTTAATGGAATTGTAAAGGATAATAATAAGGTTATTATGGTAAACTAATTAATAATGTTAATAAAAATAAAACATATATGAAAATAAGGCCATTAACACTTTGTTTAGCCAAAAATAAAAGGAAAAAGAAAGAAAAAGATTCAACTAGGGTTTGGCCATTGATTTCTTCGATTAAGGTATGAGTTTTGTTTCGTTTTTGATAATTTCTACATTTTTTGTGATCGTTGCTTAGAGTTCTATCAAGCCCATGTTTAAATTTCTGAAATTGTTAATGACTTTAAGTTGAGCTATTGATGAAAATATGAGTTTTATGAAGTTTGATGTTAGTAAATTAAAGATATGTTTTGGGTTAACATATTTTGTCTTTGAATTTTTGATGAATTTGAGTAAAATGGGCTAATTTGTGAAAATTGTAAATTGAGGGACTAAAATGAGAAATAAATGAAATATGTGGACTTGTATGAACACTATGAGAATTTGGCTACGCATATGTTTAAAGAAATTTTGTGTATTTTTTAATTTTATGAATTAAGGACTAAAATGTCAAAATGTGAGGGCTAATTTGTAAAATGCCCTAAATATGTGTTTTTGGATTGATTTGAATGATTTGTTAAATAAAAGAATTAAATTTGAATTTATTAAGATAAGAACCAAAGAAAATGGAATTAGATCAGGGAAAGTCGAAAGTCATTGTGTAGCCGATTTCGTTTATTCGAATTCGTACGAGGTAAGTTATTATACAAATAAACATGTTTGAGTTGATTTAATTATATGTATATGACATTGAATTGTGATCAATGGCTATATGAGAGCTCAATATGTGATATCTGAGGAAGTTCTGATAATGTAAGGACGTCCGAAAAGCCCCGTACGAACCATAGGAATAGTTAGGATACATATGTCATGACATAGGATTCAATATGTGATTTCGTGTAAGACCACATCTAGGGCATTGGCATCGACTTATGATTTATGTGTAAGACCATGTCTGGGACATCGACATCGTATTTGATTTCATGTAAGACCCTGTCTGGAACAGTGGCATCGATATTCGGTTACATGTAAGACCACGTCCGGGACGTTGGCATTGTACAAGCTTTCGAGTTATCCAAGTATCCTTATTGATTCCGAATGGTTCAACGGGCATTCCGAGAAAATGAATGACTATGTGAACATGTATTCGATCAAGTACGTTTGGAATGTATATTAAGATTGAGAATGAAAGGTAAGCATATGTATATATATATATATATATGAACATATGAAATATGTTTGTATTATGTGGAAATGTGATGTAAATATGAACAAATGATTATGAGTATTTGAGTTAAATAAGGAATATGAACTCGACATTGAGTTATGCAATGATTCATACAAATGATTTGTTTATAGTTGTGATTTGTGATAAGTTTATTTGTATATGGCTTATTAAGCTTTTGAAAGCTTACTTTGTGTGTGTTTTAAATTGTTTTATAGATTTGAAGCTACTGGGAGCTCGGGGATCATCAAGGATCATCACCACACTATCGAATCTTATTTTGGTACTTTTTGATATTGTGAATATAAAAGTATGGCATGTATAGGCTACAAGTATTTGGATATGTTTTGTAATGTATATATCATGCCATGTGATATGGCTAGTTTGTGTTTGAACTTATGGTTTGATTTGGTTGGCCAAAGGAAATGGTCGATTTGGTAAGTTTTGGTATCTGTATATTTTAAAATTGGGTAAGAGTTTGGCATGAAAATGAATGGAATGTATTAAGGTTATAAATCATATGTTTTGGGTATGTTTTTGGTTTAAGGAATGACATGAATTAGTATGTGTTATGAACATGAGATTGGTTCATAATGATATGACATGAATGTTGAATGTTTGATTGTGAAATAGTTGAAATTTGATGTGCAATTGGTGTTTATTTGATACTTGTAGGGAGGACCCTTAAAGGGTGACATTTTGGTCTTGTAAATGGCCTACATTTTCCCACACGGGCAGGGACACGGGCGTGTGTCTCAGCCATGTTACTCGAAGGCCATTTCAAAATGAGCCTGGGTAGACTACACGGATATGAACATAGGCGTGTGCTAGGCCATGTGGCCAAGTTAGTTTTGAACACTGGCTAGACACACGAGCGTGTGACTGGCCGTGTGACCCAAGTCAGTAGCCTCCCTAAATTTCACATGGCCTGGCACACATGCATGTCTTGTGGCCATGTGGATAAGTCAGTATGTATGCCCTGTTTTGCCATGGCCTAGACACACAGGTGTGTCTAAAGCCATGTGAGGCACACGGCCTGTTCACACGAGTGCGTGACCTATACAACTTTGAAAAATGTTTAAGTTTAGAAAAATTTTGTATGCATTCGGTTTAGTCCCGATCCCTTTCTAAAGCATGTTTATGGTCTCGTTGACCTAAGTAAGGGACTTTGTAATGATATATGAATATGTTTGAATGATGCTTGTGAATTTATTTGTGAAATGTTCCAATTTTTTAGGTAATGCCTCTGAAATCTAGCCCGACGACGGATATGGGTTAGGGGTGTTACAATGTGTACAACATACTTGTACATATAATTTGTTCGATATTTAACTGCCCAATTAAATTAATTCTATAATGAATTTAATTCATGTGATAGTTAAACACAATACTAACTATGTTTGGATTTCATTCATTTCAACCATAGGGCGTGACCCTATAGGTTCTTGTAATGTTAGCAGCAATGCTAGAATGCTTCTAATATTACAAACAATGAGTGGCATCTAACAATTCATCATTGCTACCAAAGTTACAAAAAGTTATGATTTGACATAATCTCTCTGCGATTAACCTTTCATGTATTAAATGCTTTTGTCCTTTATATCTAAAATGGACACAATCATGGAATAGTCACACTTGCTTAATCCATCTAATGTTTCTTGCTATCCTGAGTAGACTATGAAAACAAATAAGTATGATATCTCATATCAACTTATTCGAGCATGGCCATGCATTTCTAGTCTCACTTAATCAAGTGGCCTAGGACAGACAAATTCTATATTGATCAACTATATCCCACTACATAGATTATAGTATATCCAACATCAAGCTTTATAGAACAACCAGTTACGGTGGACGTTTGCCTGTATCAAAATATACGACTCACGATGTTGGGATAATATAATGATCTCAAGTCTAAAGATCGTATACATAGTAATCACTATGACTAATTTTGTGACTTTACATAATAATCCAAGAAACATACTCATACTGGGTAAGTCTAATATGTTATTCTCTAACACACATACTTATATATTGATTTTGACATCTCATGTCCATGACAACACTTTGTCATCAATTTGTTGTCCAAGCCCTCAATAATACTCGATTAAGGACCTTTTAAGAATAATCACATTATCTTTAGGACATTATTATAAACAATTTATTTATATACATAGAAAAAAAACTAAAACAATAATGGCTATGCCTTATATTAATAAACAAGGTAAAATAAATATGTTACTAAAATCATCTCATCATTGGTTTTTAGGCATACTCTAACATCTTCTATTTCCTATGTGGCCTCATTGACTCCATGGTTTCACCACAGAAATTTAACCAAAGGGTTTCTCTTCCTTCTTAGAACATTTACATCACATTCTATAATTTGTACAAGTTCTTCTTCAAAGGACAAATCCAATCATACCTCAATATCTTCATCTGGAACAATGTGAAAAGGGTCAAAATGATAACATCTCAACATGGAGACGTGGAAGACGTCATGAATTTGATCTAGTTTGAGGGTAGTTTGAGTTGGTAAGCAACTAGACAAATTTTCCTATGGATTTGGTAAGGTCTTATGAATTGTGGACTTAATTGACCCTTTCAGCTTAACCTTAACATCATTCACCATGGGGATACTTTCAGGAAGACTTGATCATTGACATTGTACTAGATGTCTTTTCTCTTTAAATTCACATACGACTTCTATCTATTGGAAGCCGCTTTTAGTCTTTCCTAAATAGTTTGATTCTCCCCTTGGAATTCTGCACAAACTTAAGAACTAAAACTTTTCTTTCACCTAGTTCGATCCAACACAAAGAAATTTGGCATTTAAGTCCATAAAGGGCCTCATAGGGTGTCGTTTGGAAGTTATTATTGTAGGCAAATTCAGCTAAGGGTAAATGTTCTTCCCAACTGCCTCGAAACTCGATAATACAACCTATTAACATATCTTCCAATATTCGAATAACCCGTTCAGATTGTCCGAGACTGCGGATGGAAAGCAGTCCTAAAATTCAAACTAGTCGCTCCATTAGCAAGATCTTTTGATCTTTCACTAGTATAACGAGTTAGAAAGGGATAGTTATCTTCTGACCTCACAGTCCATACTAGCTTGGGGTAAAGGTGTTCACGAATGGGCAATACCAATTTTCGGTTCATTCCCACCTTGATGACTTTCCAGGGTTGTCAAGCCTAGGGTTTGTTTCATATTTTACCTTTTCCAAACAGTTGATCTGTTGAGTTACCCAACAAAACAGTTAAAAGATCATGCTTCCACTTGCTAATCACCCAAAGAAGGATTAGTTCCTCATGGTTTTCATAAACAACACAGAATAAATGGAATAATTAATCACAGGGAATGGATTGAAATAAAGGGTTTAAGAAAAGCCTGATTGATATTGATAATTAGCGCGAATCCATAACAGTTGATCTCCTTTATAAATCAGAATTCTTGAAATAAACAAAGAGCAAATAAACTAAAACTATGAAAACCTAAAGAAAACAGGAAAACAAAACTTAAACATAAAGAAAGAATCTAAGCTAATGGAATGGTGTCTATAATGTATGCCAAATGAGCCTATTTATAGCCTTCAGGTAGTCTTCATCCTTAACCCTAGGTTAGCTGACGTTCTTGAGCTTTAAGTTCCATTGTACAGACCAAAACGCCCCTGCTTCATGTTTTATTCTCGTCACAGAGTCGATGTCGTGACACACCAGGACTTGTGTCATAATATAGCAACCAGTATGCTCCTCTATAACCATCTTCAAGGGTATGTCATAACATCCTCAGCCTGTGTCGCAACATTGAAGGCAATTTCTTACTTTCTCTATTTTTTTCTCTACGTTACGACATCAGATCTCCTTGGTTAGGTCGAACAATATTACGAGGAACTCATAGTGGTCGTAATCAGTTCTAAAAGCAGTTTTAAGCACATCAGCCTCCTTTACCTTCAGTTGGTAATACCACGATCTTTGACCTATTTTGGAAAACACAGTTGCACCCTTAAATTTTTCGAACAAATCATCTATCCTAGGCAAAAGACATTTATTTTTGATAGTCAACTTGTTCAACTGTCGATAATCTATATACAACCTTAGGGAACCATCTTTTTTTTCACGAATAGGGTCGAAGCTCCCCATAGAGACACACTGGGTCTAATAAACCCACAATCCAAAAGCTCTTGAAGTTGGATTTCTATTTTTGGAAATCTTTTGGTGTCATGCGATAAGGAGCAATGGACACTGGAGCGGTTCTTGAAAAGAATTCAATTCTGAATTCTACCTCACGATCTTGGGGTAATCTTGGCGACTCCTCGAGAAACACATTTGGGAATTCCCTAACGATTCGGATACTATATAGGGTGCTACTATCAATATTCTCATCCTTCACAGAATCTAAGTACGCTTCACACCCCTTGCGACCCAACTTTTTGGCGACCATAGTAGATATAACATTGGGTAGGTAGTCCCTACGCTCCCCAACCATGACAATCTCTCTACCCTCGATTGTTTTTAAATTTACACTCTTAGAGACACAATCTAAGCTAACTTAATGTTAAAAATAACCAGTCCATACCCAGAATTAAATTGAACTCCCCAAAAGGTAACTCTAAAAAATCTATAGGAAACACTACTCCTTGAACCTCCAACGAACATATCCTATAGAATTTATTTACAACAACAGATTGTCTTTGTAACACCCCATACCCGAGACCGTTTCCGGAGTCGAACACGAGGTGTTAACGGACTTAATTCATTAATTAAACAGCTCATACAATTCATTTTAAAATTTCCAGACAAGCTGGCTAACTGCATCACAGTCGCTTTAAAAATCATATCTCAAGTTACGAAACTCAAAATCCAATTCCGTAAATTATTCCTGAAACTAGACTCATATATATATCTACTAATTTTTTTATAGAATTTTTGGTTGGGCCAATTAGTACAGTTTATTAGTTAAAGTCTCCCCTGTTTCAGGATTCAACTACTCTGACCTCAGTGTATTACGAATCAGATATCTCCCTGTACAGAGCTTCAATGACTATGCCGTTTATCTCTAATAAAACTAGACTCAATAAGGAATCTGTACATATAAAGCATGACTTCTAATTATCTTTGTAAAATTTATGGTGAATTTCCAAAGTCATAACAGGGGATCCAGAAATCGCTCTGGCCCTGTTTTACAAACATTTAAACATCTCATAAAATATAGCTCATATACCTGTTTCGCTTATTCCATATGAAAATAGACTCATCAAGCTTCGATTCCATAACTTATTCATTATTTAATTCCATTTCTACTATTTTAGTGATTTTTCAAACTCACGTCACTGCTGCTGTCTGAATCTATTTTATGGTAAATTTTACCTATTTCATGGTTTCCATGGATTAGCTAGCAATTTGACATACATAATACCAAATATGATCATGATTAGCCATTCCAATGGCTAATCATTACCAACATTCTATCTCCATACCACTCAATAACCATATCATAAGACCATATATACAAAATGATTATAATGCTATACATGCCATACTCAAAATATACAAGCCATTATGTCAAGATGGTATCTGAGATAGTGTGGCGTGCCTCCGACCGTTTTCCGATTTCCGAGCTGGCTTGTCAACACTACAAGGAATGAAAAGGAGGAGTAAGCATAAATGCTTAGTAAGCTCACATGCAAATAGCAAGTAACATAACCATATAAGCAAAATAAAACATCATTTGCATAATCATCACCAAGACATTCATATCACCTTTTCATTTATCATCTTACCATATTGTTGTTATATCGAGTTTTCAACCCGAGGGTTAAGTACATACTTGTTCAAATTATCCATTTCACAACACTTACCAATCGTCCCTTTCATCTTGAGTATTCCTCCATTTGAGTAGAACTTTACCCGTTGAACACATGGAATATAATTGGATACATGGAAAGTTTGCACATAAGTGCCACATATGTAGCCAAGCTACCATGTAACCCGCCCATAAGTGAACTCGGACTCAACTCAACGAGCTCGGGCATTCGCATCCATAAGTGAACTCGGACTCAACTCAGCGAGTTCGGATGCCTAGTTACATCTCACGAACTCGGACTCAACTCAACGAGTTGGGACGCTCGCATCCATAAGTGAACTCGGACTCAACTCAACGAGTTCGGATGCCCAAATATCCCATGACATGTCACTTGTATCCTAATCCATTCCTAAGGTTCAACGGGACCTTTTTCCCAATCATGTGTCTCAACCATCTTCTACGGAATGCCGATACCGATACTCGGTAGTATTTCATATTTTCCAAGTATATCACATAATTTGACATATTATCAAACAATTATCACAAGTATAATATTTCATAATAATTATCATATCATTTAAAAAACATTAAAACATTTAAAATAATAACTATGTTACCAACATTTACATATGAACTTACCTCGTATGCTGAAAATGGCTATTTTACCATTTAGTCCACAACTTGGTATTTTCCCCATTTTAGCCAATTTGATTTTTCCTTGCTAATCGAGCTTGGAAGCTTGAAAAACCCTAGCCATGGTTTTTCCTTGCTATATTCGCCATGGGGTTGAAGATGAGCAAAATTGGCTTTTAATTTTGTATTTTAATTCATTTACCCTAAATGACCAAAATGCCCTTACTACTAAACTTTCCAAAATTCCATCCATGTCCAATTTTGTCCATCGACTTAGAAATTGGTAAAATTACTCTTTAAGGACCTCTAATTAATAATCTAATTCAATTTTATGCAAAATACTTCTAGAACACAAGTTTTGCAATTTATTCAATTTAGTCCCAAATTTCAAATTAAGCACTTTATGCATAAAATTTCTTCACAAAATTTTCACACAATCATGCAATCATATCATAGACCTTAAAATAATCATAAAATAATTATTTATATCTCGGATTTTGTGGTCACGAAACCACTATTCGATTAGGCCCAAAATCGGGATATTACAACTCTCCCCCTTGAGGATTTTCGTCCCAGAAAATCTTACGAAAAAGTGGTCTTCACTTTTAATCTCATATTTGGTGCGAAGAACTTGCACTTAGACTGTACCTCCAATACATCTCTTCAATTTCTCATATGATCTAAAAGCTTACGGTCTCAACTCTCAATTGTTCTTAAATTTTCAACCCTTCTTAATTTCCCATGATATCATGACATAAAACCCAGATCTCAACTTGATTTAATGGAGACCGAATTCCAAGAAATCCAACAATCAAAGAGACACGAAATTCCATGAATCGATGAGTAGGAATTCATTCAATCTGATGTGATTTATAGATCTCGCCAAACATTTAACAATAGGATACATCCCATTTTCTCTTTCCGCCATAGAAATAATTACGATATGGCCTCAAGAATAATCCTTCTCATTTCCATCCCAATATCAACATTGACAAGGATAATTTTGATAGATCCCAATGCTCGGCTTTAACCCTTTAACAACTCCGATTTTATGTAACATCGGATGCTCTAAACTATCACATTACCTCACCGTCTTGAAACACATCACAATTCATACAACAATACATTCTTGAAAGTCGAAGTCTTTGCTCAATGTAGACTAGTCTAGTTCAGACGCTTCGGTTACCAATATTCTCATCTATCCGAACTCTGTCAATATGTAATAAACTTTTCAGCTTTCACAAGATGGAAACCTTATCATTCGTAGTGACTTAAACTAATATTCAACTCTTTCTAATAAATATAGACTTCTCGTTCAAACTATTTACTCTTTGATCTGTACAAAATGAAATTCTATTATCGGACTTGGGAAAAATAATCCGACATAATTGTCACATGAAATCTTTCAAATAAATAATTTACCATACCGACTAAAACTCGCGCTTTTATCACCTATGCCTTTACTGATGTCAAATCCTTACACAGAAATTAGAAAAAATCCCAATACTAAAATCACCACATTACCAAGATCAAATTAGAAGTATAGTCATATTTGACATGATTATCACGAGTGAAGAACGTGCTTGAACATGAGTCGTAATTGACAAATTATGGAACAAAGATAACAAGAAAACCGAATAAAGAAATCCAAGATAGAAAACCGAATAAAGAAATCCGAATAAAGAGATCCGGGATAAAGAAACCCAAGATACGATACTATGCCGGAGAATCGAAAACCAAATTCATAGAGAAAATACGAGAATACTACGATAATTCTTCAAAGAAAGAAAGTCCAAAAGAAAACATTATTTAATCCTTTGGAATCAAATATAACAAGATCAATATATCTTCCCATACATATATATCGGATGAAGCATCAAGTAGAAAAAGCAGAATCATAATATCATATGAATTCTCTCATCAATTCTTATCGAGACGAAATGAAATAGAATACCCGATGAAATAGAGCAATATAAATTATAAACCGATCAGACTACCAATGCTTTCATCCAACACCAAATTAGAAGACATTCCCATATAACAAGAATTTCTTGGAAGATCAATATCCATAGAAATATTTACGAGAACGGGTGAACACATAGAACATCTCAAAAGAGATCGCTAAATCATCCGGTCATAATCGTCACACTCGGATAATTCACATTTGAAATATCATTTCCCCAACTAGTTCTGCCGTCACAAATTTTATATTAAATCATTCACTAAAGAATGTCGATTACGAATAAATTTGATTTACACTTTTCTCGACCTTGCACTTGAGTAATTCGATTTACCAAAGAGAATTCCTTCTCTAAGCTGGACGGTGCATAATTCCAATAATCTTTATATCAATCCGATACTTTACGGCTCGACTTTACTTATCAACTCATTTTCAATCTCGAATCATACTTATAATTATTCTATCACTTGAACTCTTTGAGTTCTCAACAGAAACTTATTCAATACAAATCTCATGAAATTCCATTATAAGTACCACTTTGGTAAGGGGAGGGTTGTAGGACCTCGACTCGACTTTCTTATACATACACATATGACACAACTTCCATCATCATAGTAACATCATCAAAATCATGTCATTCATTCATGTTGGCTTACACCAATTTTCCTATTGTCCCATTTAGACAATATACTTATGCATACATTCTATGTTTTCTAGACGACTTTACTTATCCATTCATTTAATTAAATTAATTCATGCTCATGACATTATATAAGGCCAAACAAACATAAATATTTGCATCACAATCACAACTTTCATTTCGTGCATCATCATGTACATATCATTACAATCATACAATTCAGGTCCAACAATTTAACATAGATAAGTTCATTTCATTATAATCCTTTATCTCATAAAAAATTGTATAACATTAACATTCATCAACATTCAACGTCCAATCAAGACAAGGACATTTTCATTAGTATTATGATATTATGACCTTTATTCATACCTCTACTACTTTTTATTTATTCCGTTCATCTTATCAAGTAAGCTACATACACTACATCGTATGAGCATTAAGCAAATATAGATATTTATCACAACATGAACTTTCATCTCACATATTATCACATATGTATCATAAACTTTTATTCATATTTTTCTGAACCGAGACTTATCATAATCATAATTTTACTCAAATACCTTTACTTAACATTGAACATGGTTGGCGCAGCTTCGGTTGGAGAGTACCACTGTCTAAATAAGGCGGTACTTATCTGCGTCGGAAGACATCACACTATCACGGATCGGTGGCATGTATAGCTAAACTTTTACACATGCTAGGTTAGTCAGAGAACCGACTAAACCTGCTCGATACCACTAAATGTAACACCCCATACCCGAGACCGTTTCCGGAGTCGAACACGAGGTGTTAACGGACTTAATTCATTAATTAAACAGCTCATACAATTCATTTTAAAATTTCCAGACAAGCTGGCTAACTGCATCACAGTCGCTTTAAAAATCATATCTCAAGTTACGAAACTCGAAATCCAATTCCGTAAATTTTCCTGAAACTAGACTCATATATATATCTACTAATTTTTTATAGAATTTTTGGTTGGGCCAATTAGTACAGTTTATTAGTTAAAGTCTCCCCTGTTTCAGGATTCAACTACTCTGACCTCAGTGTATTACGAATCAGATATCTCCCTGTACAGAGCTTCAATGACTATGCCGTTTATCTCTAATAAAACTAGACTCAATAAGGAATCTGTACATATAAAGCATGACTTCTAATTATCTTTGTAAAATTTATGGTGAATTTCCAAAGTCATAACAGGGGATCCAGAAATCGCTCTGGCCCTGTTTTACAAAAATTTAAACATCTCATAAAATATAGCTCATATACCTGTTTCGCTTATTCCATATGAAAATAGACTCATCAAGCTTCGATTCCATAACTTATTCATTATTTAATTCCATTTCTACTATTTTTAGTGATTTTTCAAACTCACGTCACTGCTGCTGTCTGAATCTATTTTATGGTAAATTTTACCTATTTCATGGTTTCCATGGATTAGCTAGCAATTTGACATACATAATACCAAATATGATCATGATTAGCCATTCCAATGGCTAATCATTACCAAGCATTCTATCTCCATACCACTCAATAACCATATCATAAGACCATATATACAAAATGATTATAATGCTATACATGCCATACTCAAAATATACAAGCCATTATGTCAAGATGGTATACTGAGATAGTGTGGCGTGCCTCCGACCGTTTTCCGATTTCGAGCTGGCTTGTCAACACTACAAGGAATGAAAAGGAGGAGTAAGCATAAATGCTTAGTAAGCTCACATGCAAATAGCAAGTAACATAACCATATAAGCAAACATAAAACATCATTTGCATAATCATCACCAAGACATTCATATCACCTTTTCATTTATCATCTTACCATATTGTTGTTATATCGAGTTTTCAACCCGAGGGTTAAGTACATACCTGTTCAAATTATCCATTTCACAACACTTACCAATCGTCCCTTTCATCTTGAGTATTCCTCCATTTGAGTAGAACTTTACCCGTTGAACACATCGAATATAATTCGGATACATGGAAAGTTTGCACATAAGTGCCACATATGTAGCCAAGCTACCATGTAACCCGCCCATAAGTGAACTCGGACTCAACTCAACGAGCTCGGCGTTCGCATCCATAAGTGAACTCGGACTCAACTCAGCGAGTTCGGATGCCTAGTTACATCTCACGAACTCGGACTCAACTCAACGAGTTGGACGCTCGCATCCATAAGTGAACTCGGACTCAACTCAGCGAGTTCGGATGCCCAAATATCCCATGACATGTCACTTGTATCCTAATCCATTCCTAAGGTTCAACGGGACCTTTTTCCCAATCATGTGTCTCAACCATCTTCTACGGAATCCGATATCTGATACTCGGTAGTATTTCATATTTTCCAAGTATATCACATAATTTGACATATTATCAAACAATTATCACAAGTATAATATTTCATAATAATTATCATATCATTTAAAAAACATTAAAACATTTAAAATAATAACTATGTTACCAACATTTACATATGAACTTACCTCGTATGCGAAAATGGCTATTTTACCATTTCGTCCACAACTTGGTATTTTCCCCATTTTAGCCCGAATTTGAGTTTTCCTTGCTAATCGAGCTTGGAAGCTTGAAAACCCTAGCCATGGTTTTCCTTGCTATATTCGACCATGGGGTTGAAGATGAGCAAAATTGGCTTTTAATTTTGTATTTTAATTCATTTACCCTAAATGACCAAAATGCCCTTACTACTAAACTTTCCAAAAATTCCATCCATGTCCAATTTTTGTCCATCGACTTAGAAATTGGTAAAATTACTCTTTAAGGACCTCTAATTAATAATCTAATTCAATTTTATGCAAAATACTTCTAGAACACAAGTTTTGCAATTTATTCAATTTAGTCCCAAATTTCAAATTAAGCACTTTATGCATAAAATTTCTTCACAAAATTTTCACACAATCATGCAATCATATCATAGACCTTAAAATAATCATAAAATAATTATTTATATCTCGGATTTTGTGGTCACGAAACCACTATTCCGATTAGGCCCAAAATCAGGATATTACAGTCTTAAGGGGCTTACTATGATTACGTCAATAGTGGTTTCCTCTAACCCCTACACCTAATTTTTCTGACATTCCACAAGATACATAAAAGTGGGTGGATCCCATATCGATTAAGGCAAAGTATGGGATACAATTAATGGTAAAGATACCAGCTATGACATCTGACGCATCCTGTAACACCCCTAACTTGTCTCTGTTGCCGGATTAAGGTCACAAGATATTACAATAGTTAACAAGACAAATAATATCTCAAAATAGTTCAAAATTTAATTTAAATATTAATAATAAATATCCAAACATTGTTCATGGCATAAATGCGAAAACAAGACTTAATTGAGCATCCAAAACCTTAAAATCAATTCAGAAACAAGTATGGACTAATTTGAAACAAAACAGAAAAATGAGGGAAAAAGTGTAAAAATGGGTCAAACGGCTGTGTAGCCAGACTCTGTGGTGTTACTCTACATGCTCATGTCCTCAAACTATGTACAAATCGATGTTGTGAAAGATAAGGTCACACAACCGTGTGTACCTAACAGTGCCTTCAAAATCAAACAATATCAATCCAAAACACTTAGACCACAAGCCATACCATTTCCATATCTTAAACCTACCTAAAATACTTCAAAACATACCAAAATATACCATATAACATTCAACCTAAGTGTCTAACCAATGTGCCCTCATTGGCACCACAATTTAAACATTTAAATTCCAATTCACATACATCATTTACAAATTAAAAAAAATGTAACCAAGCATTTCAAGAGCATAAATCATACCACTTATGTATACTTGACTATACCAAACCAAAAGTACTTATTAGGACGTACCTTAACCATTTTTATAAAGTTAAACATACACAACATGGTTATATACATTTTTTATTATTAACTCTTAGTACATGCCATTTATAACCTAAACCAAAATGTTCATTCCACAATAAATGATTAAGATAGGCATCAAGTAATACGCTACCCAATGCAAGTCACCAACACAGCAAAAACATGATTTCATCTCAAAAGGTACAAAACATCCCAAGATACCTATTAATATAAACATATCAAAATAACCATTCAAAACGCATTTAGATACCAAATCATGCATTAACCATCACACATCACAACCAACCAAAATATCAATTAGGATTCTCATCAATACTCATATTATGTACTTCAAATGACACAAAATATAATCATAATGCTTATAACATACATAACCATGTAACATCTCGAATTAGGGCCTAGTCAAAACAGTGGTTTAAAGACCATAAATATGAAGTATAAATAATTATTTTATGATTATTAGGAGGTCTATGATATGAATGCATGCTTGTGTAAAAATTTCATGAAGAAATTTCATTGATAAAGTGTCCAATTTGAGGTTAGGGACTAAATTGAATAAGTTGCAAAATATGTGTTCTAGAATCTTCAAGCATGATATTACATTGGATTATAAATTAGAAGGTCTTAAATAGCAATTTGACGAATTTCTATAAATTTGGACAAAAATGGGCATGAATAAGAGAAATTGGAAAGAAGGCCTTAATGGCATTTTCGTCTATTGGTAAAAAAAGAATAAAAAGGGAAAAATCAAGTCAAAATTGTGTCCATCTTCCTCCTTGTGTGCCGAAATTTTCAAGGTTTCCATAGCTAAGGTTTTCAACTTTTCAAGCTTGATTGTAAGTGCTCCCTAGCCCCGTTTTTTATATTCTTTGCATTTTTGAAGTCCTTGAAGCATGATCTATCCATTTCTAGCCATATTTTGAGCTAGGGTTTATGTATGAAATTTGACCCATGTGTGACATGTTTTTATTTTGATGTTTAATGGAAGAATATGAAAGTTTGATGTGTGTTTAACATTTTTTACTAAGTGATTTTTTATAGAAATGCATGAAAAGGACTTGTTTGTAAAAGGTGTAAAAATGAGTAGTAAAAATGTGAAATAAAGGAAACTTTGGGCTGATATGAGCATGGTATAGGTTTAGCTAGGCTTGGGTAACAAAGAAAATGAACACATTTCATTTTACGAGCCTAAGGACTAATTTGTAAATATGTGAAAGTTTAGGGGCAAAACTATAATTTTTCCTAAGTATAGTTATTGGACTGATTTGAATAATGTGATGATTAAATGAGCTGAATTTTCCATTATAGATCAAGAAAAACAGAGTCTAGACCTAGATCGGGGAAATAATAAGATTTTGGACTAAATCGAATTAATTGTCCATATTTTGTACCGAGGTAAGTTCATGTGTAAATAATGCAACGATATATCTTGTTTGAATGTTTTATTTATGTATGAATCTCTATGTTTAATTATTATGACGAGTGTATGAAGGAATTTATTGTCTATGAGCATGACATTGAGAATGAGTTCGACGAGTATACATTATCGAGAAAATCCCGTTTGAACCTTAGGAATAATTTAGGATACAATGTGACATGTCACTAGGAACTACATGATTATGTGCTCATGAAACTATGTGCATATGCGATTATGTGTATCCGAGTGCTAGTCTTGTACGTTCTACCGGTGGCTAGGTAGCCCGACATGTGTTGCAGGTACTTATCAGCTTGTGTGAGTAGCCCGAGTAGTTATGTCCTGACTGTTAGCTTGTGTGAGTAGGGCCGTGATTAGCTTGAGAGCGAGCAATGTGTGATTCTGATATGAGGTAGCATGTGGCTACATTTGAAGCACTATGTTCAAGTCTTCCGTGTATCCAATAGTATTCCGAGTGTTCAACGGGTAAATCTGTGAGTTATTCGACAAGTAAGTCAATGATGAGGAAATATGACAATGTGTTACGAGTTGGTACATGTATGTACGAAAAACTCATATGAATGAGCTCAGTTTGTGATGAACTTTTGGTAAGATTGAAAATGTGTAAGTTATGTCTATAAATTTAAGTTATGCCTATGAATTTATGATAACACATAAGTAAACTATGTTAGGTCATTGGTATTTATTTATATGATTATGTTGCTATTTATTTGCATGTGAACTTACTAAGCTTTATTCTTACTCCCCTCTTTTTTCCCATTTTCTTATAGTATCACCAAGCTAGCTTGGGGATTCAAGGACGTCGGGGGCTCGATCACACTATCAACTGGACATTTCGATATAGTTAGTCTCAATATTTTGAGTATGGCATGTATAGGAACTTGGTCTTTTTGTTATATGTCATATTAGTCTAGCCAAATGTGTTGGTTTATGGTAACATTTGATTCATTTTGTATATGGTCATGTGATATGGTTCATATTGATTATTTGGGTTGTAACCTTAATCAATTATGCATGCATGCAATGTATTATGCTTGATGTGATTGCTTTTGGATGAGATGTGTAATGAATGACACATGTGCTAAATCAATGAATCGTGGCTAATAAGTAATTCGTAATATTTATGATAAGTTTTAATTAATTTATAAATGATCATTCTTGAAACCAGCTATTATCACGATGAAGGCAAGTATACCTATCAAACAGTAGTATAGCTTTAGCAAGACCGGATTGTCGAACCCAAAGGAACCAAGAGTACTAGTAATTACTTTCTTTTTATTATCTAGCCAAAATACTAAGGGATTTTTTATCAAAACTAATTAACTAAACTAAGGGTGCAGAGAAAGAAAGTTGGGGAAAATACTTAAAGAAAATTCGATTGATTAAGACAATACCGAAGGAAAATCCACCTAGACTTCACTTGTTATTTGACTCTGAATCAGACGATTTATTCATTTGACTTGATCCGTAGAAATCCTTAAGTTATATTATTATCTCTCTCGAGACTAATAACGTCTAACCCTAGGTTGATTAAATGAAATCTCTTTCTAATTAACGTCCTAGTGTTGCATTAACTTGATCTATGGATCCCCTTATTAGGTTTCACCCTAATCCGGTAAAATCTTGTCTCTCTATCTCTAGGTGTGCAATCAACTCCGCTTAATTATGACAAATTTACTCTTAGACAGGGACTTTTGCTCCACTGAATAAGCACATTAACTCGAATCAATATTCCTGGAATATTAAGATAAGAATTAGTAACACATAATTAAGAACAAGTCAAATATTTATCATATAATTCAGATAAGAATAACAAGATCTGTCTTAGGTTTCATTCCCCTTAGGTATTTGGGGGTCTAGTTCATAATTATAAAATAAAACATCTCAGAAGAATAATGAATACAAAACATAAAGAAAACCCAAAACTCCTGAATGGAAATTGAAGGGAGATCTTTAGTCTTGATGAATGATCCGACTTCTGAGATGGATCAATCGACTTTCTTTGAATAATTCCTTGCTTCCTACTCCGTGTGTCTTCCTAAGTGCCTCCTTAGGTGTTTAAATAGGCTTTAGAATGCCTAAGATCCCTCAAAAGTGGCCTTTTTCGAATAGGACTATCTTTGGGCTCGACAGGGACATGCCTGTGTGACAGACCCGTGTGTGATTGCTTTAGACCGTGGTCAAGGCTATTAAATAGGCATAGGTGTGTAGTTTACCCGTGTAAGTCGTGCTTCGATTCTGCCAAATGGACACGACTGTGTGGCTTACCCGTGTGAGGAAGTCCAGGCCGTGTTGATTTCCCATGTAGGTCTATTTTCTTTGTTTTCAGCCAATTTCTCGCTCTTTTTGCCCTCCTATGCTCTCCTAATTATAAAATATGAAATTAAAGAATTAGGAGCATCAAATTCACCAAATCTAAGGATAATTCATCCAAAAAATGTATTAAGCATGGGATAATAATATGTATAAATTATGGTTTACCAAATACCCCTACAGTTAAGCGTTTGCTTGTCCTAAAGCAAAATCCTCAACTCACAATCAAAATAATTTTTCTCTCAATTTATAATCCCTATCAGTAATATCTCAAAATAATCCATAAGTAATCATACATTGAAAATTCAACTAAAAGTACATCAAAGTTTCAAACATTCCAAGTTGAGCATTTTATCATGAAAACATGGTGTCCCCCCTCATCTAAGTAATCACCTTTGATCAAAATATTACAGAGTTTAGGATCATCACTAAAGATTCACTCAAATCACTCAAGGTGTTTAAGGACATCAAATAAAGAACTCAACAGTCAATATGAAAAGTTATTATCATAGGCTTGCATGAAAATCAAATCTCCACTACTATAAATTGAGATGAAACGTCAATCAAAAGGTCTTTAAAGGGTTGTAATGTGGCTTTGGTTAGGAGCTGTGGTCACAAGTTGAAAGGAAATGTTTGAATCGAGATTGAATTGAAAAAATCACCTAACTAGAAAAATAACTAATTATTAGTTGAATACAAGTGAGCTTCTTCTCAAAATATGGAATTAACACTTAAGCTCAAAAACGACGAATTACTACTAATATGTATGTAAGTATTGTATTTTTGTTAAGAACAAGTCAAATAACAAAGAACTTTGCTAATTATTGCACGAAGAATAAAACATAGCTAAGCAATTAATTCAAATCAAATCTAAACAAAAATAGGGATCAAATTAGGGGATTTCTGTAATATCCTGATTTTGGGCCTAGTCGGAATAGTGGTTTCGTGACCACAAAATCCGAGATATAAATAATTATTTTATGATTATTTTAAGGTCTATGATATGATTTCATGATTGTGTGAAAATTTGGTGAAGAAATTTTATGCATAAAGTGCTTAATTTGAAATTTGGGACTAAATTGAATAAATTGCAAAACTTGTGTTCTAGAAGTATTTTGCATAAAATTGAATTAGATTATTAATTAGAGGTCCTTAAAGAGTAATTTTACCAATTTCTAAGTCTATGGACAAAATTGGACATGGATGGAATTTTGGAAAGTTTAGTAGTAAGGGTATTTTGGTCGGGGTAAAATGAATTAAAATACAAAATTAAAAGCCAATTTGCTCATCTTCAACCCCATGGCCGAATATAGCAAGGAGAAACCATGGCTAGGGTTTTCAAGCTTCCAAGCTCGATTGTAAGTCCGTTCTAGCCTCGTTTTTAATGATTTTTACGTTTTTGGAGTCCGTTAGCTTGATTTAGCTTATGCTAGCAATAATTTAACCTAGGGTTTATATTTGGAAAAATACCCATAGGTGAAATTTGTGTATTTTGGTGTTTTATGATAGAATGTGAGGTTTTAAATTATGTTAGACAACTTGTGCTACTCGGTTTTAAGTGAAAAGCGAGCAAAAGGCTTAATCGGTAAAAATACCTAATAGTCATAAGTACATGTTAGAGTGAGAATTTGATGTTGCCATAGAAGGAAAAATGATCAACATGTCATAAAACATAAGAAAATAGGCTGAATTTTAATTTACAAGCTTTGGGGCAAAAGTGTAAATATGCAAAAGTTTAGGGGCAAAATTGTAATTTTTCCAAAATATGATTTTGGGTCAATTTGAATAATGTGAGTCCTAATTAGACTATATTTTAAATGATAGAGCAAGGAAAACTGAAATTGGGCTAAAATGGGAAAATACCAAGTTGTGGGCGAAATGGTAAAATAGCCATTTTAGCATACGAGGTAAGTTCATATGTAAATGTTGGTAACATAGTTATTATTTTAAATGTTTTAATGTTTTTAAATGATATGATAATTATTATGAAATATTATACTTGTGATAATTGTTTGATAATATGTAATTATGTGAATTACTTGATGAGTATGAACTATCACCGAAGTATCGATTTCGATATTCCGTGGAAGACGGCATGTAATATCCTAATTTTGGGCCTAGTCAGAATAGTGGTTTCGTGACCACAAAATCTGATATAGAAATAATTATTTTATGATTATTTTAAGGTCTATGACATGATTGCATGATTGTATGAAAATTTCGTGAAGAAATTTTATGCATAAAGTGCTTAATTTGAAATTTGGGACTAAATTGAATAAATTGCAAAACTTGTGTTCTAGAAGTATTTTGCATAAAATTGAATTAGATTATTAATTAGAGGTCCTTAAAGAGTAATTTTACCAATTTCTAAGTCTATGGACAAAAAAATTGGACATGGATGGAATTTTTGGAAAGTTTAGTAGTAAGGGCATTTTGGTCATTTAGGGGTAAAATGAATTAAAATACAAAATTAAAAGCCAATTTTGCTCATCTTCAACCCCATGGTTGAATATAGCAAGGAGAAACCATGGCTAGGGTTTTTCAAGCTTCCAAGCTCGATTGTAAGTCCGTTCTAGCCTCGTTTTTAATGATTTTTACGTTTTTGGAGTCCCGGTAGCTCGATTTAGCTTATGCTAGCAATAATTTAACCTAGGGTTTATATTTGGAAAAATACCCATAGGTGAAATTTGTGTATTTTGGTGTTTTATGATAGAATGTGAGGTTTTAAATTATGTTAGACAACTTGTGCTACTCGGTTTTAAGTGAAAGCGAGCAAAAGGGCTTAATCGGTAAAAATACCTAATAGTCATAAGTATATGTTAGAGTGAGAATTTGATGTTTCCATAGAAGGGAAAATGATCAGCATGTCATAAAACATAAGAAAATAGGCTGAATTTTAATTTCTGAGCTTTGGGGCAAAAGTGTAAATATGCAAAAGTTTAGGGGCAAAATTGTAATTTTTCCAAAATATGATTTTGGGTCAATTTGAATAATGTGAGTCCTAATTAGACTATATTTTAAATGATAGAGCAAGGAAACTTGAAATTAGGGCTAAAATGGGGAAAATACCAAGTTGTGGACGAAATGGTAAAAATAGCCATTTTAGCATCGAGGTAAGTTCATATGTAAATGTTGGTAACATAGTTATTATTTTAAATGTTTTAATGTTTTTAAATGATATGATAATTATTATGAAATATTATACTTGTGATAATTGTTTGATAATATGTAATTATGTGAATTACTTGATGAGTATGAACTATCAAGAAGTATCGATTTCGATATTAGTGGAAGGCGGCAAAGATGTGAGATCGAGGAAAAAGCCCGTTTGAACCTTAGGAATAGATTAGGATACAAGTGACATGTCACTAGGATGGTTGAGCATCCGAACTCGTTGAGTTGAGTCCGAGTTCACTTATGGATCGACGTCCGAACTCGTTGAGTTGAGTCCGAGTTCGTGAGATGTAACTAGGCATCCGAACTCGTTGAGTTGAGTCCGAGTTCACTTATGGATCGGCGTCCGAACTCGTTGAGTTGAGTCCGAGTTCATGAGATGTAACTAGGCATCCGAACTCGTTGAGTTGAGTCCGAGTTCACTTATGGATCTGACGCTTGAGCTCGTTGAGTTGAGTCAGGAGTTCACTTATGGGCGGGTTACATGGTAGGTTGGCTACATATGTGGCACTTATGTGCAAACTTTCCATGTATCCGAATTATATTCGATGTGTTCAACGGGTAAAGTTCTACTCAAATGGAGGAATACTCAAGATGAAAGGGACGTATTGGTAAGTGTTGTGAAATGGATACTTTGAGCAGTATGTACTTAACCCTCGGGTTGAAAACTCAATATAACAACAATATGGTAAGATGATAAATGAAAAGGTGATATGAATGTCTTGGTGATGATTATGCAAATGATGTTTTATGTTTGCTTATATGGTTATGTTACTTGCTATTTGCATGTGAGCTTACTAAGCATTTATGCTTACTCCTCCTTTTCATTCCTTGTAGTGTTGACAAGCCAGCTCGGAAATCGGAAGCGGTCGGAGGCACGCTCACACTATCCGTATACCATCTTGGCATAATGGCTTGTATATTTTGAGTATGGCATGTATAGCATTATAATCATTTTGTATATATGGTCTTATGTTATGGTTATTGAGTGGTATGGAAATAGAAATGCTTGGTAATGATTAGCCATTGGAATGGCTAATCATGATCATATTAGTATTATGTATGTCAATTTGCTAGCTAATCCATGGAAACCATGAAATAGGTAAAATTTACCATAAAATAGATTCAGACAGCAGCAGTGACGTGAGTTTAAAAAATCACTAAAAATAGTAGAAATGGAATTAAATAATGAATAAGTTATGGAATCGAAGCTTGATGAGTCTATTTTCATATGGAATAAGCGAAACAGGTATATGAGCTATATTTTATGAGATGTTTAAATTTTTGTGAAACAGGGCCAGAGCGATTTCTGGATCCCCTATTCTAACTTTGGAAATTCACCATAAATTTTAAAAAGATAATTAGAAGTCATGATTTATATGTACAGATTCCTTATTGAGTCTAGTTTTATTAGAGACAAACGGCATAGTCATTGAAGCTCTGTACAGGGAGATATCTGATTCGTAATACACAGAGGTCAGAGTAGTTGAACCCTGAAACAGGGGAGACTTTAACTAATAAACTGTACTAATTGGCCCAACCAAAAATTCTATAAAAAAATTAGTAGATATATATATGAGTCTAGTTTCAGGAAAAATTTACGGAATTGGATTTCGAGTTTCGTAACTCGAGATATGATTTTTAAAGCGACTGTGATGCAGTTAGCCAGCTTGTCTGGAAATTTTAAAATGAATTGTATGAGCTGTTTAATTAATTAATTAAGTCCGTTAACACCTCGTGTTCGACTCCGGAAACGGTCTCGGGTACGGGGTGTTACACGGCAAAGATGTGAGATCGAGGAAAAAAGCCCGTTTGAACCTTAGGAATAGATTAGGATACAAGTGACATGTCACTAGGGCGGTTGAGCATCCGAACTCGTTGAGTTGAGTCCGAGTTCACTTATGGATCTGACGTCCGAACTCGTTGAGTTGAGTCCGAGTTCGTGAGATGTAACTAGGCATCGAACTCGTTGAGTTGAGTCCGAGTTCACTTATGGATCTGAACGCCCGAGCTCGTTGAGTTGAGTCCGAGTTCACTTATGGGCGGGTTACATGGTAGCTTGGCTACATATGTGGCACTTATGTGCAAACTTTCCATGTATCCGAATTATATTCGATGTGTTCAACGGTAAAGTTCTACTCAAATGGAGGAATACTCAAGATAAAAGGGCGTATTGGTAAGTGTTGTGAAATGGATACTTTGAACAGGTATGTACTTAACCCTCGGGTTGAAAACTTCGATATAACAACAATATGGTAAGATGATAAATGAAAAGGTGATATGAATGTCTTGGTGATGATTATGCAAATGATGTTTTGTGTTTGCTTATATGGTTATGTTACTTGCTATTTGCATGTGAGCTTACTAAGCATTTATGGTTACTCCTCCTTTTCATTCCTTGTAGTGTTGACAAGCCAGCTCGAAATCGGAAGCGGTCGGAGGCACGCTCACACTATCCGTATACCATCTTGGCATAATGGCTTGTATATTTTGAGTATGGCATGTATAGCATTATAATCATTTTGTATATATGGTCTTATGATATGGTTATTGAGTGGTATGGAAATAGAAATGCTTGGTAATGATTAGCCATTGGAATGGCTAATCATGATCATATTGGTATTATGTATGTCAAATTGCTAGCTAATCCATGGAAACCATGAAATAGGTAAAATTTACCATAAAATAGATTCAGACAGCAGCAGTGACGTGAGTTTGAAAAATCACTAAAAATAGTAGAAATGGAATTAAATAATGAATAAGTTATGGAATCGAATTTTGATGAGTCTATTTTCATATGGAATAAGCGAAACAGGTATATGAGCTATATTTTATGAGATGTTTAAATTTTTGTGAAACAGGACTAGAGCGATTTCTGGATCCCCTGTTATGACTTTGGAAATTCACCATAAATTTTACAAAGATAATTAGAAGTCACACTTTATATGTACAGATTCCTTATTGAGTCTAGTTTTATTAGAGACAAACGGCATAGTCATTGAAGGTCTGTATAGGGAGATATCTGATTCGTAATACACAGAGGTCAGAGTAGTTGAACCCTGAAACAGGGAGACTTTAACTAATAAACTGTACTAATTGGCCCAACCAAAATTCTAGAAAAAATTAGTAGATATATATATGAGTCTAGTTTCAGAAAAATTTACGGAATTGGATTTCGAGTTTCGTAACTCAAGATATGATTTTAAAGTGACTGTGATGCAGTTAGCCAGCTTGTCTGGAAATTTTAAAATGAATTGTATGAGCTGTTTAATTAATGAATTAAGTCCGTTAACACCTCGTGTTCGACTCGGAAATGGTCTCGAGTGCGGGTGTTACATTTAGTGGTATCGAGCAGGTTTAGTCTGTTCTCGGACTAACCTAGCATGTGTAAAAGTTTAGCTATACATGCCAGCGATGCGTGATAGTGTGATGTCTTCCGACGCGTATAAGTACCGTCTTATTTAGACAGGGTACTCTCCAACCGAGCTGTGCCGACCATGTTCAATGTTATATGAAGATATTTGAGTAAAATTATGATTATGATAAGTCTCGGTTCAAAAAAGTACGAATAAAAGTTTATGATACATATGTGATAATATGTGAGATGAAAGTTCATGTTGTGATAAATATCTATATTTGCTTAATGCTCATACGATGTAGTGTATGTAGCTTACTTGATAAGATGAACGGAATAAATAAAAAGTAGTAGAGGTATGAATAAAGGTCATAATATCATAATACGGATGAAAATGTCCTTGTCTTGATTGGACGTTGAATGTTAATGAATGTTAATGATATACAATTTTTTATGAGATAAAGGATTATAATGAAATGAACTTATCTATGTTATATTGTTGGACTGAATTGTATGATTGTAATGATATGTACATGATGATGCACGAAATGAAAGTTGTGATTGTGATGCAAATATCTATGTTTGTTTGGCCTTATATAATGTCATGAGCATGAATTAATTTAATTAAATGAATGGATAAATAAAGCTGTCTAGAAAACATAGAATGTATGCATAAGTATATTGTCTAAATGGGACAATAGGAAAATTGGTGTAAGCCAACATGAATGAATGACATGATTTTGATGATGTTACTATGATGATGGAAGTTGTGTCATATGTGTATGTATAAGAAAGTCGAGTCAGAGGTCCTACAACCCCTCCCCCTTACCAAAGTGGTACTTATAATGGAATTTCATGAGATTTGTATTGAAAAAGTTTTGGTTGAGAACCCAAAGAGTTCGATGATAGAATAATTATAAGTATGATCCGAGATTGAAAATGAGCTGATAAGTAAAAGTCGAGCGAGAAAGTATCGGATTGGCGTAAAAATTATTGGAGTTATACCTTGTCCTAGTTAGAAAAGGAATTCTCCTTGGTAAATCGAATTACTCAAGTGCAAGGTCGAGAAAAGTGTAAATCGAAATTTATTCAGAATTGGCCTTTTTAGTGAATGGTTTAATATAAAATTTGTGACGGCAGAACTAGTTGGGGAAATGATATTTCAAATGTGAATTATCCGAGTGTGACATTATGACCGGACAGATTTAGCGATCTCTTTTGAGATGTTCTATGTGTTCACTGTTCTCGAAATATTTCTATGGCTATTGATCTTCGAAGAAATTCTTGTTATATGGGAATGTCTTCTAATTTGGTGTTGGATGAAAGCATTGGTAGTCTGACGGTTTATAATTTATATTGCTCTATTTCATCGGGTATTCTATTTCATTTCATCTGATAAGAATTGATGAGAGAATTCATATGATATTATGATTCTGTTTCTTCTACTTGATGCTTCATCTGATATATATGTATGGGAAGATATATTGATCTTGTTATATTTGATTTCAGTGGGATTAAATGATGTTTTCTTTTGGACTTTCTTTCTTTGAAGAATTATCGATGTATTACGTATTTTCTCTATGAATTTGGTTTTCGATTCTCGGCATAGTATCGTATCTTGGGTTTCTTTATCCTGGATCTCTTTATTCTGGATTTCTTTATTCTGGGTTTCTCTATCTTGGATTTCTTTATTCGGTTTTCTTGTTATCTTTGTTCCATAATTTGTCAATTATGACTCATGTTCGAAGTACATTCTTCACTTCGTGATAATCATGTCAAATATGACTATACTTCTAATTTGATCTTGGTAATGTGGTGATTTTAGTATTGGGATTTTTCTAATTTACGTGTAAGGATTTGACATCGATAAAGGCATAGGTGATAAAAGCGAGTTTTAGTCGGTATGGTAAATTATTTATTTGAAAGATTTCATGTGACAATTATGTCGGGATTATTTTTCCCAAGTTTGATAATAGAATTTCATTTTGTACGGATCAAAGAGTAAATAGTTTGAGCGAGAAGTCTATATTTATTAGAAAGAGTTGAATATTAGTTTAAGTCACTACGAATGATAAGGTTTCCATCTTGTGAAAGCTGAAAAGTTTATTACATGTTGACAGAGTTCGGATAGATGAGAATATTGGTAGCAAGGCGTCGAACTAGACTAGTCTACATTGAGCAAAGACTTCGACTTTCGGTAATGTATTGTTGTATGAATTGTGATGTGTTTCAAGACGGTGAGGTAATGTGATAGTTTAGAGCATCCGATGTTACATAAAATCGGAGTTGTTAAAGGGGTAAAAGCGAGCATTGGGATCTATCAAAATTATCCTTGTCAATGTTGATATTGGGATGGAAATGAGAAGGATTATTCTTGAGGCCATATCGAATTATTTCTATGGCGGAAGAGGAAAATGTGATGTATCTTATTGTTAAATGTTTGGCGAGATCTATAAATCACATCATATTGAATGAATTCCTACTCATCGATTCATGGAATTTCGGTCTCTTTGATTGTCGGATTTCTTGGAATTCGGTCTCCATTAAATCAAGTTGAGATCCGGTTTTATGTCATGATATCATGGGAAATTAAGAAGGGTTGAAAATTTAAAACAGTTGAGAGTTGAGGCGTAAGCTTTTAGATCATATGAGAAATTGAAGAGATGTATTGGAGGTGCAGTCTAAGTGCAAGTTCTTGGCACCAAATATGAGATTAAAAGTGAAGACCACTTTTACGGTAAGATTTTGGGGCGAAAATCCACGAAGGGGAGAGTTGTAATATCGATTTTGGGCCTAGTCGGAATAGTGGTTTCGTGACCACAAAATCCGAGATATAAATAATTATTTTATGATTATTTTAAGGTCTATGATATGATTGCATGATTGTGTGAAAATTTCGTGAAGAAATTTTATGCATAAAGTGCTTAATTTGAAATTTGGGACTAAATTGAATAAATTGCAAAACTTGTGTTCTAGAAGTATTTTGCATAAAATTGAATTAGATTATTAATTAGAGGTCCTTAAAGAGTAATTTTACCAATTTCTAAGTCTATGGACAAAAATTGGACATGGATGGAATTTTGGAAAGTTTAGTAGTAAGGGCATTTTGGTCATTTAGGGTAAAATGAATTAAAATACAAAATTAAAAGCCAATTTTGCTCATCTTCAACCCCATGGCCGAATATAGCAAGGAGAAACCATGGCTAGGGTTTTCAAGCTTCCAAGCTCGATTGTAAGTCCATTCTAGCCTCGTTTTAATGATTTTACGTTTTTGGAGTCCGTTAGCTCGATTTAGCTTATGCTAGCAATAATTTAACCTAGGGTTTATATTTGGAAAAATACCCATAGGTGAAATTTGTGTATTTTAGTGTTTTATGATAGAATGTGAGGTTTTAAATTATGTTAGACAACTTGTGCTACTCGGTTTTAAGTGAAAGCGAGCAAAAGGGCTTAATCGGTAAAAATACCTAATAGTCATAAGTACATGTTAGAGTGAGAATTTGATGTTGCCATAGAAGGAAAAATGATCAGCATGTCATAAAACATAAGAAAATAGGCTGAATTTTAATTTACGAGCTTTGGGGAAAAAGTGTAAATATGCAAAAGTTTAGGGGCAAAATTGTAATTTTTCCAAAATATGATTTTGGGTCAATTTGAATAATGTGAGTCCTAATTAGACTATATTTTAAATGATAGAGCAAGGAAAACTGAAATTGAGCTAAAATGGGGAAAATACCAAGTTGTGGGCGAAATGGTAAAAATAGCCATTTTAGCATCGAGGTAAGTTCATATGTAAATGTTGGTAACATAGTTATTATTTTAAATGTTTTAATATTTTTTAAATGATATGATAATTATTATGAAATATTATACTTGTGATAATTGTTTGATAATATGTAATTATGTGAATTACTTGATGAGTATGAACTATCATCGAAGTATCGATTTCGATATTAGTGGAAGGCGGCAAAGATGTGAGATCGAGGAAAAAGCCCGTTTGAACCTTAGGAATAGATTAGGATACAAGTGACATGTCACTAGGATGGTTGAGCATCCGAACTCGTTGAGTTGAGTCAGAGTTCACTTATGGATCTGCGTCCGAACTCGTTGAGTTGAGTCAGAGTTCACTTATGGATCTGAACATGCGAGCTCGTTGAGTTGAGTCCGAGTTCACTTATGGGCGGGTTACATGGTAGCTTGGCTACATATGTGGCACTTATGTGCAAACTTTCCATGTATCCGAATTATATTCGATGTGTTCAACGGGTAAAGTTCTACTCAAATGGAGTAATACTCAAGATGAAAGGGACGTATTGGTAAGTGTTGTGAAATGGATACTTTGAATAGGTATGTACTTAACCCTCGGGTTGAAAACTCGATATAACAACAATATGGTAAGATGATAAATGAAAAGGTGATATGAATGTCTTGGTGATGATTATGCAAATGATGTTTTATGTTTGCTTATATGGTTATGTTACTTGCTATTTGCATGTGAGCTTACTAAGCATTTATGCTTACTCCTCCTTTTCATTCCTTGTAGTGTTGACAAGCCAGCTCGGAAATTGAAGCGGTTGGAGGCACGCTCACACTATCCGTATACCATCTTGGCATAATGGCTTGTATATTTTGAGTATGGCATGTATAGCATTATAATCATTTTGTATATATGGTCTTATGATATGGTTATTGAGTGGTATGGAAATAGAAATGCTTGGTAATGATTAGCCATTGGAATGGCTAATCATGATCATATTTGGTATTATGTATGTCAAATTGTTAGCTAATCCATGGAAACCATTAAATAGGTAAAATTTACCATAAAATAGATTCAGACAGCAGCAGTGACGTGAGTTTGAAAAATCACTAAAAATAGTAGAAATGGATTAAATAATGAATAAGTTATGGAATCGAAGCTTGATGAGTCTATTTTCATATGGAATAAGCGAAACAGGTATATGAGCTATATTTTATGAGATGTTTAAATTTTTGTGAAACAGGACCAGAGCGATTTCTGGATCCCCTGTTATGACTTTGGAAATTCACCATAAATTTTACAAAGATAATTAGAAGTCACGCTTTATATGTACAGATTCCTTATTGAGTCTAGTTTTATTAGAGACAAACGGCATAGTCATTGAAGGTCTGTATAGGGAGATATCTAATTCGTAATACACAGAGGTCAGAGTAGTTGAACCCTGAAACAGGGAGACTTTAACTAATAAACTGTACTAATTGGCCCAACCAAAATTCTAGAAAAAATTAGTAGATATATATATGAGTCTAGTTTCAGGAAAAATTTACGGAATTGGATTTGAGTTTTGTAACTCGAGATATGATTTTTAAAGCGACTGTGATGCAGTTAGCCAGCTTGTCTGGAAATTTTAAAATGAATTGTATGAGCTGTTTAATTAATGAATTAAGTCCGTTAACACCTCGTGTTCGACTCCGGAAACGGTCTCGGGTACGGGGTGTTACAATTTCAATAATAATGGGCTATGGGTTAACATTGAGGGTAAATCAATTAATGGCTTGTTAGGCTCAAAGGGGTCCACTAAGGGTTAATTATGAAGGTAGGCTTTTATGGAGTGAATGGGTTAAACCTAAGTGTCTTTATCATCTTGACATATTAACTCAAGGGTGTGGTCTTGACATGCATAGTCAAGCAAGTTCTAGAATAACAAATCAATATTGACACACTCATTATCAATAATAACAGTGAGCATAAAAGAAATAATAGATGCTCTAAAGGCTAAAGATCTCACAGAAATTATGGCTTTTTGATGTTAACCCTATGAATTTTAACTCGAGATAATACCTAAATTTAGGGAAACAACCTAAAAATTTTTAATTCTCAAAAATCAACTTATCCTGCTTGATTCTCTAATTCCTTAAAGTTTAAACAATCAATGCATGAATGCCTATGTTTTAATTCAAGACATATCAATAACAATCATAAATTAATCAAAATTCATTCTAATAATGATATGAGAAGATTATTTGAGAACAAGACAAAATTCAGGGATTTTTCTGATAATGATATAAAAGACCCCCCACACTTAAGATATACATTGCCCTCAATGTACAAAGATAGATATACTGAAAAATATAGATATATAATCATAAGATAGGGAGAGAAGTGAAACTTCCTGAATGATGAATGAACTCCTTGAATTGGAGTTATGGAGAATAATCGGCCAAGGCAATGATGAGAGTAGAGGAGGATACTCCAGTGGTGGTAGAGGTTCATTAGTCCATAAGTCCTCTGCCAAAAGAATATTATATCTGGTAGTAGCTATGGTCGTGGTCGAGCAGGACATGGCAGTCGTGGAGAACCTTTTCCAGTGGAGTTTTTAGTTCCTAAGTGATGATGAGCTTTGGAGCTCTTTATAACTATGATAACATCAAGAACTCTTTAGGAAATATAAGGAAGCATAATTACTCTTAATGAAATAGCCGAAACTATAAATTATTCAATAAAAATTATAAAACCTAAAATTAAAATAATATTAAAGGAAAAAAAAATAAGAAGTACTTAAAGAAGATAAATAAAGATAAAAGTGGAAATAAAAATAAAAAATAAAAGTCTTTAAACTTCGTCATTGCCAGATGGTTCGCGAGGTGGTGGTGGCGATGAGATGTGAAGGTGCTGACAAATCTGATGAAGAGTAGCATCAATGTGATCAAACCGCTGAAAACACTACCGCTCAAATCGAGTAAGGTGCTCAGAGATGTCAGAGTATGAAGCCGCCGCATGAACTGGACGATGGATGGGTGGTGACTGAGACGGTGGGTCCTCATGACGTGGAGGGACATCATCAGTAATGCCCTCTGGGTCCTCCTCCTCGATGGACTGGATGAGGCGGTACTGAGGAGGGTAGGTTCCACGTCGTTTCTTAATCATCCTCATATGTAGCATACTCGAGATGCCTTGTGGGGACATCTGACCAATGAGAGTGAGGGAGGATGATTGTGTTGCTGTGTCGAGGAACCCGAAGTGTCGTGCCAGTTGAGTCACATAGGGGCCAATGGAGATGACTCTTCTCTTATGCCGCTCTGTCTGATGGCAGATGGCGAGAGCAATGAAATAGGCAAGGTCGAAGATGTTCCCGTTCACCATGCTCCATAATAAGAAGGCATCGTGAGTGTTGGCAATGCCCGTGCTCTCTCGCCGCCCTGTCAGAGTGTGGGCTAAGATGGCGTGTAGGTATTGCAGGGATGGGGCGAGGACTGATGCCTTAGAGCAGCTTGGGTCATAGGTGGCCAAGGCAGGGACGAGGTCTTTCCAGTATTTGGAGGGAGAGTAGTGGATGGGGCGATGGAGGGTGTCGAGTTTGTTTTCATCCATGAACTCCTCCGTATACATTCCTAGTGCAATTTCGAACTCCGGTACGCTCAACTGGCACACTAGACCACCGAGGCAGAACTGGACCGTTCTAGGATCGTCAAAGTTTGTCATGACGACTTGAAGATGGAAGGTCGAGCAGAGTACCATTTTGAGCTCAAGGTACGTTGACTGGATGATCTCAAAAAAGAGCCCCCACGGGTCAGTCGTCAAGAGGGCTCGGACCGCGTCAGCCATTTGAATTTGTTCAAGTATGGCCCAGTCAATGTATCGGCCCACACCTAGGGGTTGGGCCCATAATATCTAAAATAGTTCCTCCTAGGGTCCCAAGGGAAACTAAAGGAAAGGGTGACAGATCTCAGCGGTAGGACCCGAGGATGATGTTGCTCCTTTCCTTTTCTTTGAAGTGGGGACAGCGGTCTTCTTGCCACGTGAGGTTGACATAGTATACCTGCAATGGAAAAACAAAATAAAAATAAAATTACTCCTCAACAATACAATGGACAAATATGCATGGTAAGACTAATAGAGATACTTCATAGAAGTCATGTACTAAAGAACAACTATGCTAAAAAAAATAACCCAATCAGATATATTAAGTCATTACTATGAATAAGACTACGAGAGTAATGCTAACAGAAATATCTAGTGAATGAATGCATGTAGGTTCGATAAGTATGAAATCTGGTGTGGGTAAGCATGAAATCTATGGAAACAAGAAAAATGGATGAATGCAGCAAAATGTATTGACTAACATGGCAAATTTCTTAGCAAATAGCATAAGTATTCTATCATTATAACTATGATTATTTACTCAAAATAAAACAAACTATCATGAAATAAGTAAAAGAATGAAGAGAATAGAGGGAAAAAAATGAACAAACGCAAAAGGGAGGAGCTTTGGGTCGTCGAAGGTGGCGCTGTGGTCAGCGCACGGGCGTGGCAGGTACGGCGTGTGAAGTTGCAGCGGCTAGGGTTAGGGATTTTTGGGAAAGGGGTGATGAATAGTGAGGGGTTTATATAGATTTTGGGGCACACGGCCATTGGGCACGCCCGTGTGCCCTTATTTCAGCCCGTGTTTATCGTGATTTTCAAATTTAGGCGCATCTGAAATTCGTCACACGCCCGTGCTCTTTGGGCGTATTGGGGCACACGGCCGTGTCGCACGACCATGTTTTGCTTCGTTCGCTTCCCCCACGCCCGTGTATGGATGTCCATGCCTGTGTTATTTTATGAGTCTTGAGCACGGTTGATGGGCACGGGCGTGTCGCACGCTCGTGCTAAATTTTTAGTTTCGACCACGGTTTATAGACACGGACGTGTCGCATGCCCGTGTTGGTTTGAAAGACTCGCCCACGGCCACGTCGCACGGTCGTGGCAACTTATCGCATTTTGTGTTAAGGAAAAATTTTTCCCTATTTTCACACAGCCGTATCGCATGGCCGTGTCTCCTCCCGTGGTGTGAGCATGGCCTAAGGCAAGCCCATGTACCTGGCTATGTGGATTAGAAAACCTGTGTTTCAATGACTCAGTTAGTGATTAGATGTTAAAAACTAAAATTTTAAAGAAGTTAACATCGTTAGTGCTCGGGTTGCCTCCCGAGAAGCACTTAGTTATAGTCTAAGCTCGACTTACCTTTTTGTTGCATGGTCATGGTGGTGCGAGGAGTTCACACTCCTAATCCCTGCAATCAATTTTATCAAAATAAGGTTTAAGACGAGTACTATTTACCTTAAAAGTGCCGAATTTAGGATGAATTACCTCGACTGTACCATATGGGAAAATGTTGAGTACCATAAGAGGGATTGCTCTGTTAGGTTCAGAAGTGGCAATACAAGGGTCTGCTGTATCTAGTAGTACTCTGTCTCCAACCTTAAGTTTATTTGGTGAGATATTGAGCTCGTCATGGTGTGGTTTTAGTTTATCGTGTGTCTTCGGTTTATATGTTCGTCATTCATCTAGTTCCTCGAGTTGTAGCCTTCGGTCTTCATGGATAGGTCCTTTGTCATTACTCGAACATGGCTTAGGTGTGTTCTTTGAACATGTTTCCTGCCAGGAAGGTTTCACCACATGATCAATTTTAATAGTATGATTTATACAACCACCTTTAATTTTCAATGTGTTACTCGAATTACGAGCTTCAAGGGTGATTGTTTCGTCTCCCACACGAAGTGTGAGTTCACCTATGCCAACATTAATTATTGTTCTAGCAGTTGCTAAAAAGGGCCTCCCTAAAATTAAAGGAACGTTACTATCCTCCTCTATATCTAGAATAACAAAATCAACTAGAAATATAAATCTGTCAATTTTAACAAGTACATCTTCAATAATACCCCTAGGAGATCTGATTGTTTTATCGGCTAATTGAACACTCATCCTAGTTTGTTTGGGTTTCCTAAGACCTAGTTGCTTAAACATTTTGTAAGGCATGACATTGATGCTAACCCCTAAATCAGCCAAAGCATTATTAACATCTAACCTACCAATTAAACTAGGAATTACAAAACTCCCTGGATCTTTTAATTTGTTGGGTAGCTTATTCTGTAGAATAGCTGAGCAAACTACGTTCAGCTCCACATGCGACGCTTCATCCAACTTTCACTTATTTGCTAAAAGCTCTTTTAAAAATTTGACTACGTTTGGCATCTATGAAAGGGCTTCAATAAACGATAAGTTAATGTGTAATTTCTTTAATAGTTTAAGGAATATACCAAATTGTTCATTTTTTTGGTCTTTCTTTGTCGCATTTGGGTATGGCCCTCGTGGTTTGTACTCTTTACTTATCGATTTCTGCTCGCTGTGGTCTACCTCACCTTTGCCTTTACTTACCACAGTTTTTTACCTCGGTTCTGGTTCAGATGTAACTAACCCTTCCTCATCTTGAATGGCAATTGCATTGAGTTGATTCCTTAGGTTAGATTCAGTATTACTTGGCAGGTTACCTTGTGGTCATTCAGATATCAATTTAGTGAGCTGGCCTATCTGAGTTTCGAGCCCTTGGATCAACGCTTGTTAATTTTTAAGTGCTGTCTCTGTATTTTGGAAACGAGTTTCTAACATTGAGATGAATTTTGTTAGCATCTCCTCAAGGTTCGGCTTTTTCTCTTACTGGTAAGGTTGTTGTTGGAAACCTGAAGGTGGTGGTGGTCTCTGATTCCCTTGGCCTCCCCATGAGAAATTCTGGTGATTCCTCCATCCTGCATTGTAAGTTTTACTATAAGGATTATTTTGAGATTGAGGATTATTACCCATATAATTTATTTGCTCGTTTTTGAAGTTGTGGCCATAGGGTGGGTATTCTGAATTGCTCAATTCTCCTCCACTTGCATTACATTGCATTACTGGGTGAACCTGTGAAGAACCAAGAAAACCGTCAGTTTTTTTATTCAAAAGTTTTACCTGATTAGATAGCATGGTGACCGAATCAACATTAAAAATGCTGACTGCTTTCGTCGGCTTTGTCCTCGTGACTTGCCACTGATAATTATTGAGTAACATCTCTTCTATAAATTCATAAGCCTCCTCAAGTGTCTTATTATTGATAGTTCCTCTAGCAGTTACGTCAATCATCTATCTAGTCAAAGGATTCAGGCTATTGTGAAACGTTTGAACCTGTAGCCAGAGTGGTAACCCATGGTGAGGGCATCTTATTAAAAGGTCCTTGTATCTCTCCAATGCATCATAGAGTGTTTCTAAATCCATCTGCACAAAAGAAGAGATATCATTACATAATTTGGTTGTTTTAGCCGACGAAAAATATTTTAATAAAAATTTTTCGGTCATTTGTTCCAAAGTAGTGATTGACCTTCATGGTAACGAGTTCAACCACTGTTTAGCTTTGTTCCTCAATGAAAAAGGGAATAACCAAAGGCGAATGGCATCATCAGAAATGCCATTGATTTTAAATGTATCACAAAACTCTAAAAAATTTGCCAAGTGGTTGTTTGGATCCTCATCCTGCAAATCACCAAACTGAACAAATTGCTGTATCATTTGAATTGTATTAGGTTTCAATTCAAAATTATTTGCAGCAACAGTAGGCCTAACTATACTTGACTCAGTTCCTATTAAAGTAGGTTTAGAATAATCATACAGAGTGCGTGGAGCAGGATTCTGATTTACTGGATCAGCGGCAATCGTAGGAGGTAGCGGATTTTCCTAGTTTTCAGCCATCTCCTCGGTTGTGGTTGAAGTATCTGTCCTCTTGCTCTTCCTCTGTGTATCTTAAGCTTCGTCTTATTTCTCTTTGGTTTCTGCGAACTGTGTGATCGATCTTACTATCAAACAGTAATGGTCCCAAGGGGTTTCTTCTAGTCATACACTATAAAAACCTATCAGGAGCAAATAAAAGAAAAATTAGAAAAGAAAATAAAAATTTAAATTGCAAATAAAGTAAAATGGCTAAAGTAATAAAAATCGAGTGTTCCTAATATCTTAGTTCCCCGGCAATGGTGCCAAAAACTTGATTCGTGATATTTGCGATAAGTTTTAAATAATTTATAAATGATCATTCTTGAAACCAACTATTATCACGATGAAGGTAAGTGTACCTATCGAACAGTAGTATAGCTTTAGCAATACTGGATTGTTGAACCCAAAGGAACCAAGAGTACTAGTAATTACTTTCTTTTTATTATCTAGCCTAAAAATTAAGGGATTTGTTTATCAAAACTAATTAACTAAACTAAGGGTGCAGAGAAAGAAAGTTGGGGAAAATACTTTTAGAAAATTCGATTGATTAAGACAATACCCAAGGAAAAATCCACCTAGACTTCACTTTTTATTTGACTCTAAATCAAACGATTTATTCATTTGACTTGATCCGTAGAAACCCCTAAGTTATATTATTATCTCTCTCGAGACTAATAACGTCTAACCCTAGGTTGATTAAATGAAATCTCTTTCTAATTAACGTCCTAGTGTTGCATTAACTCGATCTATGGATCCCCTTATTAGGTTTCACCCTAATCTAGCAAAATCTTGTCACCCTATCTCTAGGCGTGTAATCAACTCCGCTTAATTACGACAAATTTACTCTTAGACAGGGAAGACAGGGACTTGTGCTCCTCTGAATAAGTGCATTAACTCGAATCAATATTCCTGGAATATTAAGACAAGAATTAAGAACAAGTTAAATATTTATCATATAATTCAGATAATAATAACAAGATCTGTCTTAGGTTTCATTCCCCTTAGGTATTTAGGGGGTTTAGTTCATAATTATAAAAGAAAACATCTTAGAAGAATAATGAATATAAAACATAAAGAAAACCCAAAACTCCTGAATAGAAATTGAAGGGAGATCTTCAGTCTTGATGAATAATCTGACTTCTGAGATGGATCAATCGACTTTCTTCGAGTATTTCCTTGCTTCCTACTCTGTGTGTCTTCCTAAGTGCCTCCTCAGGTGTTTAAATAGGCTTTAGAATGCCTAAAAGCCCTCAAAAGTGGACTTTTCAGGATAGGACTATGCTTGGGCTCGACAGGGACACGCCGGTGTGACACGCCCATGTGCGATTGCTCCAGACTGTGGTCAAGGCTGCTAAATAGGCACGGGCAAGTAGTCTACCGGTGTAAGTCGTGCTTCGATCTTGCCAAATGGACACGGCCGTATGGCTTACCCGTGTGAGGAAGTCCAGGCCGTGTTGATTTCCCATATGGGTCCATTTTCTCATTTTCGGCCCGTTTCTCGCTCTTTTTACCCTCTTATGCTCTCCTAAGTATAAAATATGAAATTAAAGGATTAAGAGCATCGAATTCACCAAATCTAAGGATAATTCATCTAAAAAATGTGTTAAGCATGGGATAATAATATGTATAAATCATGGTTTATCAATAAGTATGACCAAAACTATGGTATAATTGAGTAAATTGAAAGTAGGTTTAGCATGATGAATGAATATGAAATTGGTGTGGAATGCCATATAAAAGCATGATGGTTTGGATAGGTGATATGTTGACATTACAAAAGCATGGATTAATCATGTTTATGAGTAGTTGAGTGACTAAATATACTACATTGCATGCCATTAAAGATGAGTGAGTGAATGAGCATTTAAGGGTGACAAGTGGCTTGGAAAATAGCCTCAAAGTTGTCCACACGGGTAGACACACGGGTGTGTGTCTAGGCCGTGTGTGACACACAGTCTGCCCTATGGCCATGTGATCTAGCTGTGTGTCCCCTACACCCTAATTAATGCAAAATAGAATGCCCAGTAGTAAACACACGGGCAGAGACACAGCCGTGTGTCTTAGTCGTGTGAAGGGCATGGCTTTAGGACATGGGCGTGTGCCCAGGCCGTGTGAAGCCTGCACTTAGTTTTGAGAATTTAATTCGCCACACAGCCTAAGCACACGGGCATGTGACTTGGCCGTGTGACCTTATTTTGGTTGATGACGTCATAGTCAAAGAGTTACACGGGCTGAGGACACGGACATGTCCCAAGCCACACGAGCGTGTGTGACCACACGGCCTACCCACACGGGCGTGTGATTCTCCAAAATAAGAATATTTTCTAAGTTTTCTCAAAGTTTTCTAAAGTTCTCGGTTTAGTCTCGAGTCACTTCCGACATATGTTTTGGGTCTTGTAGGCCCTTATAAGGGACAATTTGTATGAAATTGAAAAGTTTTATATTTGAACGAAATTTTATGGCCCGGTTTTGTGTGAATGTTTATGTTTTAGTCTGGTAACGCCTCGAACTCTGTCCCAGTGTCGGATATGGGCAAGGGGTGTTACAAACCAAAAACCTATTTACATGCCACTTATAACTAGACCAAAATGATCAATTAAATACCAAATAAGTTGTTGGATATTGTGATCTCCAAGAGTAATCCAATTGACAGCTTGAATCCAATGATCTACAAGGAAGAAAAACCAACACGAGGTAAGCTTACATAAAAAAAAAACAATTATTTAGTTTAATAGAAAACTTAGTTTAGATGTCGATTTATTATTTCTTAACGTTTTAATTATCACCAAGAAACAAAAAAAAAAAAAAGATAGTGTTTACTTAAGTATTTAATAAAATTGGGGTTCATACATAATCAAATAATAGTAAAATTTAATGTCCTAATTTAAATCATAATTAAATTCATGCAACAATAAAAACATCCTAACTCCTAAACCTCATGCCACAGTTCAAATAAAACATTACAGACCTCAAATAATAAAATAAATCAAAAGATTAAATTTTAATAAATTGAAAATAAGTTGGATTGTGACGAGGCCCTCCGGATATCATGCATGCGTCCTAACTTAGTGGGTTATCTATAAGGATGAAATTTTAAGGGGGAGTGAGCTTTGACGCTCAGTTTGAGTCCATTTACAACAAAATCAATGCAAGAGTTATTAAGACACATTAATTAATATTGTAAAAAATAATCATAGATAGCAATTCAATTCAGAGTATCAGTTTTTCAAATGCAACTCATTAATACATCATATCTTACAATAACAATCTTTGAAATAGCCAAATTCACAGCTTTGCTTACAATACCCATATTCAATCACATATATATAAATAAATTCACACGTATATATCATAACATATTTTCCAGATTTGTATGCGTATGATTTAAATAATGTCATATAGTTTCGGGATTAAATTGAATAAATCCTACCCCACTGCTACACACCATAATAGGAGTTCCCAAGAACTCCCTTCTCCAACACACCGGGTTGTAGATAAACTACTACTGGTTTGTAGATAATAACTACCATTTTCTTGTGGAGACACAGCAAGTCCTCGTGGTTCGAGTCTGGCTCTGGCTATAGGTTCATAGTAAAATTCCTACAGATGAAATCTGCTTTTTGGCTGTAGATTTTACAGCATAGACCTACCGTTGGAATCGACCTTTGGCTATGGATTCACAGTAGCATCTAAAGATGGAATCTTCCTTTGGCTCTGAATACAAAGTAGTTTGCAAATAAGAACTGTCGCATGGCTGTGACTTTGCACTGCCATTTTACTTGCAGATAAATTGTTTGATCTTCCTCCGTACATATTTTTCCAACCCATGATTATGAAATATTGAATATAATCACATCTAATGGCATTTAATATACTATCACATGGTAAATCAGTAGCAAAATCAAGTTTTCATGTATTTAGTTTGACAATAATATAGGGCATATCATCCATACAATTTCAAGTATATAAATACAAAGATAACATATACTATTTATAATTCATGCAAATATTCATAAATATAACTAAATATCGCATTACTTTGATCAATCATAGATTCTAGCATATCTCATGTCATGAAGGACCTAATTGCGTAGTTTAATTCACTAGAAATAGTTCGGAACCAATTCAATGACTAAATTGATCAAAACATAAAATTTTGGGTCAAAATTGAAAATTCTTGATTCCAAAGTATACACGACCGTGTGACCGGACCGTTTTGGAAGCCCTGGGCCATGTGGATAGGGTACACAACCATGTGGCTAGGCCATGTGAGAGACTGTGGTTGTATGGCATTCGAAAATTCAAACTACAAGGAAGACACGACCATGTGGGGGCCCTAGGTCATGTTAAAGTCGAACATCCGAGGGTTTCAAGGGTGGCATGGCCTTGTGTGGGGGTTGTATGAAGGTCAAAAATCCTAAACTACGGAAATTTGGGATCGATAATCGGGTTTGAGTTGAACTTACTAGTTCTTGGCAACTCAAGAATGAAACTAACAGCGCTACGATAAAATAATATGAAGAAAAGATTAAACGGAGGTTGATTCCAAGTTTAAGAATTTTCATATCTTTTACTCTAATTACTTTACATTTAAAATTTTTATCAAATCTTAAAAACTAGTCAAAATTACTTTTTGTTATAAAAGAACTTAAATTTCATTTCAAAGTATATTAAAGGTAATAAAATGTTAATTGCTATTGCTTTTTGTAATTATAAATTTATTTTAGGTTTGAAAATATTAAGAATAGGTGAATTGGTATTTTAGAAATGACTTAATTCACAATTTGACATTTGAAGTATACCCATTTTCCCATTTTGGTATCTACACTTTTTTTTGTCCCAAGTTAGTACCTAAAATATCAACCACTTCCTAATTTGGTACCTAGAGTATGCCTATGATATATTTCTTAGTCCATTTTTTTACGACATTATCGATAGCCAATGATAATGTGCCACATGGTGGCTTTATGTAAAAAATAAATATTTTCTTTTATTTAATGTATATACACATTAAAATATAAAAAGTAGAAATAAATATAAAAATTCATAAAAATATATATAATCCAGAAAAATATATATTATAAAAAATTATAAAAATAAAATTTACAAAAAATTATAATTGAATAGAAATTAGTTAAACTTAATAATACTATTAGAAAATGTAAAAAATGTAAAAATTATAAAATAATTATAGAAAATATATTTAAAAATTTAAAAATAATTAATTTAAAATTTTCTAAAAGGTCTTTAAATTTCAAGGTTTTTTTGTTAAAATTACTTGAAAATTAAATACTTTTATAATTTTATAATAATTTTCAATTTTATACATTATTTTGACTTTTTTAAATTTATAATTATATATTTTAGAATTTTATTAAAATTAAATTTTCTAATTTTTACATATTATATATTATATATGATTTTTTGGCATTTTGAATCAATATAATATATATAATATTAAAAATTAAAAAGGACAGGTGGCATATTCTAATAACACTACATGGCTGGTCAATGCCTGGCCAACAGTCGGTCAATGTCGATCAACAGCTGATCAAAGCCAACAATGTTTTTAATATTTAAATATTTAATATTATAATTTTTTATTTTTTAATTTAAATTTAATATTTTTATTTTAAATAAATCTAATTGCCAGATGGCACTTCTCCATTAGCCAAAGTGATCTAACAAATTTTTTAATAGCCATAACAAAATGAACCAAAAATAGAGGGAATTGATACTTTAGGTACCGAATTGGGACGAAAAATTTTGAAGTACCAAAGTGAAAAAATGGATATACTTCAAGGGCTAAATTATGAATTAAGCCTTTAAAAATCTCTACAAACTTTTTAAAATTATAAGGAGAGGGAAGGAAACTTGTGCAATTGATTTTAAAGTGGTTTGACCCCAATTGCTTATCTTCACTAACTTGGAGTACCTCAACAAGGATTTCCTAAATTACTAAGTTTAAATTGATATTTTCCAAACAAAATATATAATCTTTACAATCCCTATCTTTTTCACAATGCTAAGGTAAAACACTCCTCCTCGTTTTTGTAGCTAAACTACAGCCTTTTGGCTTTTGCAAGGCTCAACTAGCAATTCTTCTAATCCACTTAAGGTTTAATACCTCAATCACCTAAGTATACTCTTTACAACAAAGAGAAGATGAGCAAACCAACAATGAACTTCTAATAGGTGTGTGTTTGTAAATTGAATCTCTAAATGTAAATATATGAGAGTATAAAAAAATATTACAATAAGCTCTCATTGAATATGTACAAGAGAAATGAAGAAATGAAAGATTTTCTCTTGAATGTTTTGCGTGAATGTTTTTCTCTTGAGTCTTGAACTGTTTTTGATTTGTATTTAAACCAAGAATAAGTTTCTGGATGTTTATGACCATTGGGAATGATTTGAAATTGTTGCAAGCATTAATTTTAACCTGAAAAAGTGTATCTGCAACTGAAGTCTCGATACTTTCCAAGGGGTATTGTAACCTTCCAAGCCCGACCTATACATTATGGCTAGATTTATAAGGCTACATTAGCCACCGAAATGGCTAAGCTAACTTACATTACTTTTGAAGACCTTAAATAAACTCATTTTAGATAAAATCGTAGTTGTACTTTGAGTTAGCTTAAAAGCATTCATTCATTAGATCATGTATACTTAGGATTCATATTATTGTTGATAGTGTTATTTTAGAAAAACCATTTACTTGTCGCTCTTCTTAAAAAAAAAACTCGATGTTAAACTAATGCAGCCGAAAAACCATTTTTCAAGTCATTTTGGAATTTTAGTTGCCTTATTTATTTTTCTTTTCAAAAATGGTTCATTTGCAATGCAGCGAAAACTAAGGAACAATATCAAATTTTACTTAAGCCCGATATCATGCATTATCTAGTTATTATGCTTGAGTAATCCATGCATGCAAAAATCCCAAAAGAAAAGTTACCAAGCCACAGACCAGAAGTCATTAAAAATTACAAACCAAGACCAACAGAGACCAATTAATACTTATTAAAAAAAATAATCTAAGGTCCAAGGTGATTTTTCGAATGTCGAGTCCAGTCCTAATTTTGAGGTTTACCTGAAAAGTTAAGTGCTATTGGGGGGTAAGCTTATGAAAAGCTCAGTGTGAGTCAAACAATTATTTAAACAAACATAAATATTGAATACAGTGAAACAAATTAGCTTTAATAGAAGAAAATAGAACCATCATAGGAATTTCATATCATTACATAGCCATCATCAAAATCGATGTCAAACGATATATGAGCAATGGGTCATCATTCATCCGAATAACAATCATTAATTTCGATACCATTCAGTAAAACAAAATACAATACGTAGCATAAATCAATAACATTTGAATATATCGTGCACGTGATGCAATTGAAAAAGATTCTTACCCATACCATCTGCTACACACCACGAGCTCCCCAAAACCTATCATCCAAACTCCAAAACATTATGGGCTTAAGCCAGTTGTGGTTAAAACCACCGATAATAACATGTAGAAAATTCTGCCAGTAAAAATGTAGACAAGTCGCTAGTAAAAATATGATAAATCGCCATTCCCCTCGATACTTCAGGTGCAGTGCACTGACTACGAATAATGCAGACTTAATATGCCACCGATACTCCACGGAACTCATCCTTCAACCACAAAATCTCAACCCAATGCATATACAATATGTCACTCAATCTTATACATAATCATATCCCAATGCTTTTCACATTCATTTGACATGTTCAGCATGTCCTCAATAATCACATACTTTTAATAAACAGAAACAGTGTTCCAATATTTCAAATTACCATTGTGTTGGTATCAATCAATATGGTTCGATTTCACATACTTTATGGATTTTCATTGTGCATAAATAGCACCCTTTTCAGTACACAATATAACAAATATCTCATGTGTCTAAATCATACATAAGCTTAATATCTCAACACATTATATCATTCAGTCAAACATTCTCATATCTCATAACTCAAATGTGCAATTACAAATTTAATCAAACATTTATACTATCAAACTTGAAATTTTATCAACATGTCAATCTTTTTGTAACAGCCTGATTTTAGCTAAATTAGAACAGTGGTTTTGGAAGCACAAATCCAGTGTTGAAAAATTATTTTAATATTATTTTTGGTGTTTACAGCATGATAGCATGTATGTCTGAAAATTTCGTGAGCTAATTTTATCGTTTAATTGCTCAATTTGAGAAAAAGGACTAAATTGTGTAAAATGCAAAAGTGTTGTTCTATTAACTAAAGGTATTTACTAGCTATAGAACCTTAAAGTTAAGGTCTTTAAGTGGTAAATAGACCATTAGTATGGTAGTGGATGATAATGGCATGGAATTTGGTGTAATTATGGAATATTTTTAAAGTTATTTATGGTAATTTGTAAATAATGCTAAAATAAGTAAAATAAAACAAAAATTTCATCCATTATCATCTTGTTGTATCGAAATTAAAAGAAGAACAAGAGGAAATAGGGTTCTTCATTTGGCTAGGAATAATTCAAGTAATTAGGTATGTTTTGAGCTTGATTTTTGATGATTTTTACATTTTTGAGATCGTTGCTTCGTATTCTAGTTAGCCCGTACCTTAGATTTCAAAAATCTTATAGATTTTAAGAGTTGCCATTGTTGAATCTATGAGTCCTTTGATGTTTAATGTTGAAATATGAAAGTTTGATGATAGTTTTACATGTTTTGTTATGTTATTTTTTTATGAAAATGCATAATAGGGATTAATTTGTGAAATGTGCAAATTGTATGGTTAAAATGTGAAATAAATGAATGTTTTCAGCTACTAGGGACTTATTTGTAATTCGGTCAAGCTTGGGTTTATTGAAAATATGTGAATTTTATGTTTTTGTGAAATAAGGACTAAATTGTTAAAGGTGTAAAAGTTTAGGGGCTAAAATGCAAATAGGCCTCAATGTATGCTTTGGACTAAATTTAATGAGTGTTTGATTAAAGAAGTTAATTTTGAATATATTTAGATTAAGAAAAGAGGAATCCAGAATTAGATCGGGGAAAGGCAAGATTATCGAGTAATTGACTCATTTCGCCATTTTCATACTCGAGGTAAGTTCGTATGTGACAATTTCATTATAAATGTATGTTAAATGCTTTATATTGCCTAAACTGTGATCATGAGATTTTCATTAATGTATGAATCATAAATATGACTCTATGGATTATTCGAAGATGGAATCGACAAGCTAGAAATCTCGGTTGAACCTTAAGAATAGATTTAATAGATTTGGATACTTGTGACATGTTATAAGATGATATATCGATTTGGCTTTGGGCCATGCATATTAGATGAGTTGGCTTCGGGCCATGATATTAGCACTTTGGGTGCGAGTTATACCGATTTGGCTTTGGGTCATGCATAACAGATATTTTGGCTTCGGGCCATGAAAATAGTTCTTCAGATAAGTTACCTTGATTTGGCTACGAGCCATGGTATAGGTACTTATTGAATGAGACTATTGAGTATCCAATTTCTATTCCGAATGGTTCAACGGGTAAAAGAATGATATGGTTGAGAAAGAGGTTAGTATGAGGCGATACAAGTTTGTACAGAACCTATTCGAGTAATAAATAGAGAAAGTTCAATGAGATGGTATTTAATCATGTTTAAAACATGAGAAAGGTTTGTAGTTAATTTGAAATTGGTTGATTTACCTTTATTCAATGAATCAAATTATTTACATATGAGCTTACTAAGTTATGAAGGTTACATCATGTTATTTTTTCTATGTTTTATAGTGAATTAAGGCTAGCTCGGATCCGGAAGTCATCAGGAACATCATCGCACTATCGAACATCTGTTTGGTACTTTTGAGTTGTGTATATATGGTATATGGCATGTATAGAATAGATATGGTATTTTGGTTGTGATTATAGCCATGAGAGTTGGTTAGTAAATGATGTTAATATTGAAGTGTGTTTAGCTATTAGAAATGGCTTGTAAATGTATATGTTTTCGTTGTATATATAGCCATGAGTGATAGCTTATTTTGGCATGTTTAGTATGAATATGGTTATGGTTTTATAGTTGCAAATGGTTAATTGATTTATGGTGTATAATGCTTGAGAAATGCTTTGATGAAGTATGATTTTGAAAGTTCTGTTGATAAGTATTTGAATAGGTAATTGGTATTGAATTTGGTTGAAATGGATATGGTATGAATTTTGTATTTGGTTAATGATTTTGGCTGCCTAATTGTATGATGAAATGGTACCATTTTGGTTGCTTATTCGAACATGAGTAAAGGTGGCAAATTGGCCTTACAAAGGGCCTATTTTTGTCCATACGGGCAAAGACACGGGTGTGTGTCTCAGCCATGTGTGACACGTGGTCATGTTACACGATTGTGTGTTCCCTGGTGTTGTTATTAAAATGAAGTCTATATGCTCCATACGGTCTCACACACGGGCGTGTGACTAGCCTGTGGTACAAATCAGTATACCCCCTAATTGGCACATGGCCTAGCACACGGGCATGTGACTTGGCCATGTTGCATAAGTTAGTATACCCTACATTTTTGGCATGGCCTAGTACATGGCCTGGCACACGGGCTTATGTGGCCACTTCGAAAGGCACATGGGCTAGATACACGGGCGTGTGGTTGGCCTGTGACCCAAGTCAGTATGTATGCCCTGATTTCACAAGGCCTAAGACACAGGCATGTCTGGAGCCATGTGAGGCACACGGCCTGTTCACACGGGCGTGTGACCCTTGTATGATTGAAATTTTTCCAAGTTTCCAAAATTTTTGTATGATATTGGTTTAGTCCTAAACCACCTCTAAAGCATGTTTAAGGCTTCGTAGGCCCTTATAAGGGACAATGCGATTGCATTGAATGATTTATGAGAATGAATGCTTTACAGTTGATAAATGTATGCCTTTTGTTATGAATTGATCGGTAATACCTCGTAACCCTGCTCCGGCGACAGATACGGGTTAGGGGTGTTACACTTTTAAGGGTCAAGATATACCTAGTTCAGCCAAACATACCTAGTTCGACCAATCAAAAAATTAATAATTTGCCTATTAAGCCAATCCAATCGGCAAGCTAATTTATCATATATAACATGATATTTAACATTTTCAAACAAAAAAGTATAAGTTTAAGACTCACACCTTATTTTTCACTTCCTCGCGGTATATAGCGAATATTCCAATTTTCCTTAATAATTCCTTAAGCGAACCTAAACCAAAATTCAGTATAAATTCAATCAATTTAGCATTAAACTATCCCCCAAACACCCACTTATGAATTCAAACCTATCGTTGAAATTATAACTTTTTTATGAATCCAAACTAGTTAGATTCCTGACACTGTATTGATGCTAACTGTATGTACAATCATTCTGTAACACCCCTCACCCGTATTCAACGCCAAAATAGGGTTACAGAGCATTACCGAACTTATAACACATTCAAACATACATTTCATATAAAAATATTCAAATCAAATACATTTCATTCACAACCAATCATTTTGTCCCTAATACGAGCCTACGAGGCCCTAAACATACATTGGGAGTGATTTGGGACTAAATTGACAACTTTGGAAACTTTCACAAAACCTTGTAAATTTTTCTCAAAACAAGGGACACACGCCCATTTCATAGGTCGTGTGGATATTCGAAATGAGAGCATATGGCCGTGTCTCAGCTCGTGTCTATCCCCGTGTAACTCTCTGACCTGTGTCACATGGCCAATACACACGCCCATGTGGCTAGCCCGTGTGCCCTAAAAATGGTCATACACGCCTGTGTGCCAAGTTGTGTGCTAGGCTGTGCCAAACCTGTAGGGTATACTGACTTATGCCACACGGCCAAATCACACGCCCGTGTGTGAGGCCGTGTGAAGCATACTGACTTGATTTTAATTTCAACACGAGGGGACACACGGCCGTGTAACATAACCATGTGTCACACACGGTCGAGACACACGCCCGTGTCTCTACCCGTATGGAAAAATAGGCTATTTACCAAGCCATTTTGCCCTCAAACTTAGGCATACCTATACAATTCCAATGGTACTCATTCATAGCATAAATGTACATCCAATTCAACCACAATCAATGCTAAAACATACCATTTCAATATCAACAACTAACATGCTTATTATCTCATGTTTCACTCATTCAAATCATACCAACTTCACATATACAAATCAACTAAATAAACCTTTCCAAACATACATCATCATTCACCAATTCACAAGTACATAACTTCCCAATTATCAACCAATTGACATTCAAATCACTTATTATCATTAAGCACCATGATTCCAACCTTAACCACAAAACATAAGTCATTTGTATACATATAACATAACCAAAATCAACCAAAATATGCCAATTCACATGGCCAAATATAAAAACCAAACCTTAGACATTTACAAGTCAATTCAAATGGCCAAAATCATAACCAAAACATAACCAATATGACCAAAGTCCCTATACATGCCATATACTCAAAACAAAAGCTTAAAGGTACCAAATTGATAGGTTGATAGTGTAATGATGTCTCTGATGATCCCTGAGTCTAAGCTAGCTTTAAATTCACTATAAAACATAAAAAAATTAAACAAAGTAAGCTATATAGCTTAGTAAGTTCTTATGACAATAATAAGTAAATATCACCATTCAATTATCAATTTTAATTAAATGACATAATATGTAATAATGCTTTAATTCCAAGCTTACGTGAACTTAACCACATACTTGATCATGAACTCAAAACTTCCATTGATTCAATGCTCGTATAGGTTTTAGTACATATTTGTACCATTACTTATCTATTTTTCACCAATTTACATATTTAATTCACTCGTTGAACCATTCGGAATAAAAGTTGGACACTCAGGAGTCTTGTACACTAAGTACCTATACCATGGCTCGAAGCCAAATCAAGGTAACTTATATCCAAAGTACTGTTATCATGGCCCGAAGCCAAATTAGCCGACATTCATGGACCGAAGCCAAATCGATATAACTCGTGCCCGAAGTGCTAATATCATGGCCCGAAGCCAACTTAATGTATCCCCTAATGACAAGTCACTATTATCCTAAACTATTCCTTAGGTTCAACCGAGATTTTGAAATGTTGAATTACCATCGATTCATTGTCGAACTTATCTGAAGTCTCGTATTCACAACTTATACGATATCAAAGCATTTAAAATACACTTACAATGAAATTTATCACATACGTTTCACAAATAAATCCCTATTTTGCATTTTTACTCAAAATCACTTTACAAAATATGTAAACCTAGCAATAAGATTTCATATTTCATCATCAAACATCAAAGAACACATATTTTCATCAATGGAAACTTTCAATGTAATGCCCCAAAAATCCCGAACTTTCTTTTTTTCGGTTTTGATAAAAGGTGTGCTTAATATTTCTAGTCAAGTGTTATTTATGTGATAATAGGCCGTGGTTAAGTTTTGAGTTCGAACTTTGGGGTGAAGGAAATTATAGTTTAATAATAAAAAGAACCTTGATGGCAAGTAGTTTGGTTTTTAAATAAATGAAGGAGGAATTGGACACAAGGAGCCTTATGTTAGAGCGGCAAGTGGCGTCACATGTGGGGCTTAGAGGTGGCATCTGATAAACAGCAATTTATACATATTTTTATCCCATGCTTAGCACATTTATGGATTATTTCTCCTTAGATTTGGAGAATTCGGTGCTTCTAATCCTTTAATTTCATGTTTTATACTTAGGTGAGCATAGGAGAGTAAAAAGAGCGAGAAATGGGCCGAAAATTGAAAAAATGGACTAACATATGAAATCAACACAGCTTGGACTTCCGTACATGGACAAATCACAAGCCTATGTCTATTTAACAACCTTGAACATGAATTGAAGAAATCGAACTGGGCGTGTCACACAGGCGTGTCCCTGTCGAGCCCAAGTTTAGTCCTATTTGGAAAAGGCCACTCTTGAGGGCTTTTAGAAATTTTAAAGCCTATTTAAAAACACTAAAAGAGGATTAGAGGGGACATATAGAGTAGGAGGCAAGGAATTACTCGAAGAAAGCTGATTGATCCATCTCAAAAGCCGGATTCATATTCAAGACTGAAGATCTCCCTTCAATTTCCTTCAGGAGTTTTGGATTTTTTTTATGTTTTGTTATCTTTATTCTTTTGAGATGTTTCCTTTCAGAAATATGAACTAAATCCCCTAAATACCTAAGGGGAATGAAACCTAAGACAGATCTTGTTATTATTTTTTGAATGTATGATAAATATTTGACTTGTTCTTAATTATGTGTTCTTAATTCATGCTTTAATATTCAAGGATATTGATTCAAGTATTGATGTGCTTATTCAGAGGACCAAAAGTCACTGTCTAAAAGTAAATCTAACATAATTAAGCAGAGTTGATTGCACGCCTAGAGATAGGGTGACATAATTTTGTCAGATTAGGGTGAAACCTAATAAGGGAATCCATAGATCGAGTTAATGCAACACTAGGGGTTTTAATTAGAAAGAGATTTCAATTAATCAACCTAGGGTTCGATGTTGTTAGTCTCGAGAGATATAATAGTATAACTTAGGGATTTCTACAGATCAAGTCAAGTGAATAAATCGTCTAATTCAGAGTCAATAACAAGTGAAGTCTAGGTTGATTTTTCCCTTAGGTATTGTCCAAATCATTCAGTTTTCCCAAAAGTTATTTCCCCAATTTACTTTCTGTGCATTCTTAGTTTAGCAATTAGTTTAGATAAAACAAACCCCTTTATTTTTTAGGATAGATAATAAAAAAAAAGTTAATACTAGTACTTTTAGTTCCTTTGGGTTTGACATCCTGGTCTTGCCATAAGCTATACTACTGTTCGATAAGGTGCGTTTGCCTTTGTCGTGATAATAGTTAGTTTCAAGAACGGACATTCATAAATTATAAAACTTATCACAATTCACATCACATCAAGTTTTTGGTGCTGTTTCCCGGGAACTAAGATATTAGGAACACTCGATTTTTATTACTTTAGTCATTTTACTTTTATTGCAATTTAAATTTTATTTTGATTTTTGTTACTAAATTTTCTTTTTCCTTCTGGCAAGTTTTTATAGTTTATGACTAGAAGAAACCCATCAGGACCATTACTTTTTGATAGTCAGATTGAACACACAGCTCACAGAAACTGAAGAGAAATAAGGTGAAGCTTAAGATACATAGAGGAAGGGCAAGAGGAGGATATTCACACCACAACCGAGGAGATGGCTAAAAATCATGAAAACCCGCTACCTCCTACAATTGCTGCTGATCCAGTAAATCAGAATCCTACTCCACGCACTATGTATGATTATGCTAAACCTGCTTTAACCGGAACTGAGTCAAGTATAGTTAGGCTTGCTGTTGTTGCAAATAATTTTGAACTGAAACCTAACACAATTCAAATTATCCAACAGTTTGTTCAGTTTGATGGCTTGTAGGACAAGGACCCAAACGCTCATTTGGTAAATTTCTTAGAGTTTTACGACACTTTTAAGATCAATGGCGTTTATGATGATGCCATTCGCCTTCGGTTGTTTCCCTTTTCATTGAGGAACAAAGCTAAACAGTGGTTGAACTCATTACCACGAGGGTCAATCATTACTTGGGAACAAATGACCGAAAAATTTTTACTTAAATATTTTTCGCTGGCTAAAACTGCTAAGTTGAGGAATGATATCTCTTCTTTTGTGCAGATGGATCTAGAAACACTCTATGATGCATGGGAGAGATACAAGGATCTATTGAGAAGGTGCCCTCACCATGGGTTACCACTATGGTTGTAGGTTCAAACGTTTTACAAAGGCGTGAACCCCTCAACAAGGCAACTTATCGACGCAGCTGCTGGTGGGACTATCAATAACAAAACACCTGAAGTGGCTTACGAATTTATTGAAGAGATGTCACTGAATAACTATCAGTGGCAAGTCATGAGAACAAAGCCGACAAAAGCTGCCGGTGTTTTCAACCTCAACGCGGTTACTATACTATCTAACCAGGTAGAACTTTTAAATAAAAAGATTGACGATTTGTGTGGTTCTACTCATGTATATCCAGTAATGAGGTGCGATTCAAATGGAGGAGGAGCATACACAGAATATCAACCCTTCAACCCTAGCATCGATGAGGAACAAGTCCAATATATGGGTAATAATAACTCTAGACCTCAAAATAACCTATATAGTAATACTTATAATGCAGGTTGGAGGAACTATCCTAATTTCTCGTGGGGCGGTCAAAGAAATCAAAGGCCACAACACCCTTCGAGTTTTTAACAGCCACCTTACCAACAGGAAAAGAAGCCGAACCTTGAGGAGATGCTAACAAAGTTTATCTCAGTGTCAGAAACTCGCTTTCAGAATACCGAAACAGCACTTAAGAATCAACAAATGTCACCAAATTGATTTCTGAACGACCACAAGGTAGCCTGCCAAGTAACACTGAATCTAACCCAAGGGAACAACTCAATGCAATTACCATTCAAGATGAGGAAGGGTTAATCGAACCTGAACCAGAACTGAGGCAAGGAATTGTGGTAAGTAAAAGAAAAGGTGAGGTAGACCACAGTGAACAAACACCGGTAAGTAAAGAGTACAAACCTCGTATGCCATACCCCAATGCGACAAGGAAAGACCGCACAGACGAACAATTCAGTAAATTCCTTAAATTATTAAAAAAATTACATATTAACTTACCGTTCATTGAAGCTCTTTCGCAGATGCCAAACGTAGTCAAATTCTTAAAGGAGCTTTTAACAAATAAGAGGAAATTGGATGAGGCGTCGCATGTGGAGTTAAATGTAGTTTGCTCAGCCATACTACAAAATAAGCTAGCCAACAAATTAAAAGATCCAGGGAGTTTTACGATTCCTTGTTTAATTGGTAGCTTAGATGTTAATAATGCTTTGGCTGATTTAGGGGCTAGTATCAATGTCATGCCTTATAAAATGTTTAAACAACTAGGTCTTGGGAAACCCAAACAAACTAGGATAAGCATTCAGTTAGCAGACAAAACAATCAGATTTCCTAGGGGTATTATTGAAGATGTACTCATTAAAATTGACAAATTCATATTCCTAGTTGATTTTGTTATTCTAGACATAGAAAAGGATAGTGACGTGCCTTTAATTTTAGGAAGGCCCTTTTTAGAAACTACTAGAACTATAATTGATGTTGGTACAGGTGAACTCACACTTCGTGTGGGTGAGGAAACAATCACTCTTAAAGTTCGTAATTCAAGTAACACATCAAATATCGAGGGTGATTGTATAAATCGTACTACTAATACTGATCATGTGGTGAAACCTTCTTTGTAGGAAACACGTTCAAAGAACACACCTGAGCCATGTTCGAGTAACGACAAAGGACCCATCTATGAAGAACGAAGGCTACAGGTGGAGGAACTAGATGAATGGCGGACACAAAAATCGAGATCACACGATAAACTAAAACCATGCCATGACGAGTTCAATATTTTACCAAATCAACTTAAGTTTGGAGACAAAGTACTATTAGATGCAGCAGACCCTCAGATTGCCACCTCTAAACCTAATAGAGAAATCCCTCTTACGGTACTTAGCATTTTCCCATACAGCACAGTCGAGGTAATTCATTCTAAATTCGATACGTTTAAGGTAAATAGTACTCGTCTAAAACCTTATTTGATAAAATTGATAGTAGGGATGAGGAGTGTAAAATCCTCGCACCACCATAACCATGTAACAGAGAGGTAAGTCAAGCTTAGACTATAAATAAGCGCTTCTCGGGAGGCAACCCAAGCACTAACGGTGTTAACTTCTTTAAATTTTAGTTTTTAACATTTAATTCACTAACTGAGTCACTGAACATAAGTTTTCCAGAACCACACGGCCATGCACACGGGCGTGCCTTAGGCCGTGCCCATACCAGAAAGGTAACACGGTCGTGGGATACGGTAGTGTGAAAACAGGGCAAAATTTTTCCCCAACATGGGAGTCAATAAGTTGCCACGGCTATGCGACATGGTCGTGGGTAAATCTGTCAAAAAAATACGAGCGTGCGACATGCCCGTGCTCACTACCCGTGGTCAAGACTGACAAAACAATACAGGCGTGGACATACATACAGGGGCGTGGGAGAAGCGAACGAAGTAGAATACAGCCGTGCGACACAGCCGTGTGCATCAACACGCCCAAAGAACACGAGCGTGGGCTGAATTTTAGACGTGCCCAAATTTGAAAATCACGATACATACGGGCTAAAATTAGGTTGCACGTCTGAAATTTGGGCACGTCCAAAATCTATATAAACCCCCCACTATTCATCATCCCTTTCCCCAAATATCAAACCCTAGCTGCCGAAATCCTTTTTCACACACTCCCTGCCACGCCCGTGCGCCGACCACAACACCACCATCGACGACCCAAGCTCCTCCCTCTACCAAGCTATTGCGTTTGTTCACTCTTTTCTCTCTATTCTCTTCAATTCTTTAACTAATTTTATGATTTTTTTATTGTGCTATTTGACTATTTTTCTTAATATTCATGGTTCTAATGATAATAATGTTTATGCTCTTTGTTAGAAATTTACCATTTTAGTCAATACATTATGCTACATTCATCCATTATTCTCTTGTTTCCATGGATTTCATGCTTACCTACACCATATTACATATTATCAATCCCACATGCATTTATTCACTAGGTATTCCATTTAGCACCATTCTTATGTTCTTATTGTTACTAATGACTTGATATATCTTTCTATTAGGATTTAGTTACTTTTCGATACATCTTCCCTTTTGCCTATGATGCCTATGAAGTATTATTCTTTAATTTTAACATACTTACATACCTTTCCATGCTATTCTTGGGGGGTATTTATATAACTTCGTCTTTCCATTGCAGATACCATGTCAAACCCACGTGGCAAGAAAACTGCCATCCTCGCCTCGAAGAAGAGGAAAGGAGCAGCATCATCATCGGGTCCTACTGCAAAAATCAGGCATCCATTCCTCCAGTTTCCCTCGGGACCATAGGAGGAACTTTTTTAGATTCTACGGGCCCGACCCCTAAGTGTGGGTCATTGCATTGATTGGGCAGCACTTAAACAAATCAAACTGGCTGACGCGATCCGAGCCCTTCTGACGACTGATAGATGAGGCCTCTTTTTCGAGATCATCGAGCATACGTACCTCGAGATCACACTCGGGACCTTCCACCTTCAAGTCATTATGAAACAGTTCGATGATCCTAGAACGGTCCAGTTTCGTCTCGGCGGTTTAGTACTCCAGTTGAGCGTACCTGAGTTTAGAATTGCACTAGAGCTGTATACGAAGGAGTTCATGGACGACAACAAACTCGACACCCTCCATCGCCATATCCACTATTTTCCTTTGAAGTGTTGGAGTGCTTTAGTCCCTGACTCGGCCACCTATGACCCCAGCCGCTCTAAGGTATCGGCCCTTGCCCCATCCTTGAGGTACTTACATGCCATCTTTGCCTACACTCTGACAAGGCGGCGAGAGAGCACCGACGTCGTCAACACTAACGACACCTATTTTTTGTGGAGCATGACGAATGGGCACATGTTCGACCTCGCCTATTTTATCACCCTAGCCATTTGCCATCAAATGGAGCGGCGTAAGAGGGGAGTCATTTCCATTGGCCCTTATGTGAATCACCTAGCACGGTACTTCGGTCTCCTCAACACGGCGGCGCAAGCATCCTTCCTCACTCTCATCGGTCAGATGTCCCCACAGGGCATCCAGAGTATGCTACATATGAGGATGATCGAGCGACGATGTGATTTGATCCTCCCTAGTACCGCCTTGTCCAGTCAGCTGAGCAGGAGGACCCAGAGGACATTGCCGATGATATCCCTCCGCCTCACGAGGATTCAGCCTCTTAGCCACCACTTTTTCATCGTCCAGTTCATGCAGCGGCTTCACTCTCTAACATCTCTTAGCGCCTTACTCGATTCGAGCAGCAATGTTTTCAGCGCTTTGATCACATTGATGCAACTCTACATCAGATTTGTCAGCACCTTCACATCTCATCGCCGCCCCCACCTCGCGAACCATCTAGCGATGAAAATGTTTAAAGACTTTTATTTATTATTTTTATCTTTTATTTTTATCTTTTTAAAACTACCTTTTATTTTATTTTTCTTTTATTTTAATTTTATTTCATCCTTAGGTTTTATAGTTTATATTGAACAATTTATACTTTCGGCCATTTTTTTACGAGTAATCATGCTTCTTTATATTTCCTAAAGAGTTATTGATTCTATTGCAGTTATAAAGAGCTCCAAAGCTCACTATTACTTAGGAACTTGAAACTCCACTCGAAAAGGTTCTCCACAACTGCCATGTCCTCCCCAACCACCACGATCACCTCTTCGCTAGACACTGTGATTGTGGAACCCAACCTCTACCACCACCAGAGTATCCTCCTCCAATCTCATCATTGCCTTTGCCAATTACTTTCCATGACTCCAAGTTAAGGATTTCATTTATCATTCAGGAAGTTTCCTTTCTCTCCCTATCTTATGATCTTATATATATATTTTTTAGAAAAGCTAACTTTGTACATTGAAGACAATGTACGTCTTAAGTGTGGGGGGAGATATTTATATCATTATCAAAAAAAATCCCTGAATTTTGTCTTATTCTTAAATAATCTTCTCATATCACTATTAGAATGAATCTTGATTAATTTATGATTTTTATTGATATGTCTTGAATTAAAACATAGGCATTTATGCATTGACTGTTTAAACTTTAAAGGCATGAAAAGTTAATTCTTGAGAATTAAAAATTTTTAGGTTGTTTCCCCAAGTTTAGGTATTATCTTGAGTTGAAATTCATAAGTTAACATCAAAAAGCCATAATTTTTGTGAGATCTTGAGCCTTTAGAGCATATATTATTTCTTCCATGCTCATTTTTATTGTTGCTTTGAGTGCGTCAATATTGATTTGTTATTCTAGAACTTACTTGATTATGCATGTCAAGACCACACCTTTGATTTAATATGTTGAGATGATAAAGGCACCTAAGTTTAACCCACTCACTCCATAAAAGCCTACCTTCATAATTAACCCTTAGTGAACCCCCTTGAGCCTAACAAGCCATTAATTGGTTTACCCTCAATATTAACCCATAACCCATTATTGTTGAAATCCCCTAAATTAATTTGATCCCTATTTTTGTTGAGATTTGATTTGAATAAATTTCTTAGCTATGTTTTATCTTTGATATTTAGCCTATGTTATTTGATTTGTTCTTAAAAAAAATTACAATACATACATTTATATTAGTAGAATTCTTTGTTTTTTAGCTTAAATGTTTAAATCCATATTCTGAGAAGAAGCTCACTTGTATTCAATTGATGATTAATTATTTTTCTAGTTAGGTAATTTTTCAATTCAATCTCGATTCTACCCTTTTCTTTCAGCTTGTGACCACACGCCCTAACCAAAGCCATATTAAAACCCTCTAAAGACCTTTTGATTGATGTTTCATCTCAATATATAGTGGTGGAGATTTGATTTTCATGCAAGCCTATGGTAATAACTTTTCATATTGACTATTGAGTGCCTAACTTGTTGTCCTTAAACACCTCGAGCGATTTGAGTGAATCCTTGTGAGGATGTTAAAACTCTGTGATATTTTGAATCAAAAGTAATCACTTAGATAAGGGGAGACACCTATGTTTTTGTGATAAAATGCTCAACTTAGAAAGTTTGAAACTTTGATGCTCTTCTAGTTGAACTCTCAATGTATGATTACTTATACACTATTTTGAGATATTATTAATAGAAAATATAAGTTAAGAAAAATGAATTCTTAATTGTGAGTTGAGGATTTTGCTTGAGGACAAGCAAACGCTTAAGTGTGGGGGTATTTGATAAACCGCAATTTATACATGTTTTTATCCCATGCTTAGCATTTCTCCTTATATTTGGTGAATTCGATACTCTTAATCCTTTAATTTCATGTTTTATACTTAGGTAAGCATAGGAGAGTGAAAAGAGCGATAAATGGGCCGAAAACGGAGAAAATAGACCAACATATGAAATCAACATGGCCTAGACTTTCGTACACGGGCAGACCATACGCCCGTGTCTATTTAATAGACTTGAAGATGGATTGAAGAAATCAAACACGAGCGTGCCCCTGTCAAGCCCAAGTTTACTCCTATTCGGAAAAGGCCACTCTTGAGGGCTTTTAGGCATTCTAAAGCCTATTTAAACACACTAGAGAAGGATTAGAGGGGACACACGGAGTAGGAGGCAAGGAATTACTCGAAGAAAGCCAATCGATCCATCTCAGAAGCTGAATTCATATTCAAGACTGAAGATCTCCCTTCAATTTCCTTCAGGAGTTTTGGGTTTTCTTTATGTTTTGTTATCTTTATTCTTTTAAGATGTTTCCTTTCATAAATATGAACAAAATCCCCTAAATACCTAAGGGAAATGAAACCTAAGATGGATCTTGTTATTATTTTCTGAATTATATGATAAATATTTGACTTGTTTTTAATTATGTGTTCTTAATTCTTGCTTTAATATTCCAGGATATTGATTCAAGTAATGATGTGCTTATTTAGAGGAGCAAAAGTCCCTGTCTAAGAGTAGATCTAACGTAATTAAGCAGAGTTGATTGCATGCCTAGAGATAGGGTGACATAATTTTGTTGGATTAGGGTGAAACCTAATAAGGAAATCCATAGATCGTGTTAATTCAACACCAGGGGTTTTAATTAGAAAGAGATTTCAATTAATCAACCTAGGGTTAGATGTTGTTAGTCTCGAGAGAGATAATAATATAACTTATGGATTTCGACGGATCAAGTCAAGTGAATAAATCGTCTGATTCAGAGTCAATAACAAGTGAAGTCTAGGTTGATTTCTCCCTTAGGTATTGTCCAAATCATTCAGTTTTCCCAAATGTTATTTCCCCAATTTACTTTCTGTGCATTCTTAGTTTAGTAATTAGTTTAGATAAAACAAACCCCTTTTTTTTTAGGCTAGATAATAAAAAGAAAGTTAGTACTAGTACTTTTAGTTCCTTTGCGTCCGACAACCCGGTCTTGCCATAAGCTATACTACTGTTCGATAAGGTGCGCTTGCCTTTGTCGTGATAATAGTTAGTCTTCAAGAATGGACATTCATAAATTATAAAACTTATCATGATTCACATCACATTAACATCACATGCATGGCAAGGAGGTTTGGGGTTCGATTCTCTCCTTGATCAAAAGAAGGATTTAATTTTGCTCAATAAATGGCTAGTAGTGGCATTGGATGTGAACTCTGAAGGGAGTGATCAGAGGAGAAATTTAAGGAAAGGATTAAAGAGTTATCAGGGAGAAAATTTAAGAGATGAGGGGTGTAGAGAAGTGGAGCCGAATTGGGAATTTGGGATAGGTAAATTCGGCTATAGTATATATAGGTGCCGATTTTGGGGATTTTAGGCTAATGTCGAATTCTCCCTTTCTATTTTACCGAAAACACTTTTCTCCCCAAATATCTAAAAGCTGAAATCCCTTATTTTTTCTCTCTTATTTGGTGTCGATTTATTCCCTTCCTTTCTCATCAAACTCTTTTTTTTCTTGCTCCTAGTTACTTTTTCTAAAGCCGAATATCTGTTGGCCAAAATCCTATTGTGCCGCCACTTTTTCTTCAACGTTGGCCGATCGATTCTTGTGTAAGTGCTTTACTTTCTTTTAGTTGGTCTTCCTAGTATCGATTTCTTCTCTCCCTCACTCTTTCTAAATTGGTTTTGTTAGGTGATTAGTATCGAATCTCGGATTCAGATCTCTGCCGAATTGCTCCTTAGGCGTTTTGGGGTTTTGGGTAAGTTTTCCTCTTTTATTGGTTAAGGTTCGTCGAATGGTCATGGATGATTTAAGAGTGACTTAAGATGAATGCGAGTCACTTGTTGTTTAGTTCCTAATGATTAAGATTGATGCAGATTTAAGAAATGCTCGTGATTAGTGATCAAGGAAGGGTTGTTAAGGCTTACCATTCAAGGTAAGGCAAAGTTGAGATTTTCAATTTTTGGTGATCGTATTTGATAAGTTTGTAATTGATCATTAAGTGACATCATTTGTAGGTTCATGGCTAAGGAGATCGCGGCACGTCTTAGTATCAGGTGTGTACATACACTGCATACATACAGTAGACCGGCAAATCTCGAAATGCCGAAAAGCCAGAAGTTTGGCTACAGTAGACTTGCGAGTGCGCGAACACTCGTAAGGGGGGAAACCGATAGGTTATCAGAGGCTCCATGAGCGATTCCATGGACTTGGGTCGTGTATTGGCCAACTGGGCCAGAATGGGTTGAATGGGCCAATAGGCTGTAGGGCCCATAATAGGCAAAATTGGCAATTTGGTATTATGTGATGAAGAATCATATGATTGCATGGCTATGAATGTGATTGGGCCTGATGGGCCATATGAATGTGATTGAGGCAAATGGGCCATATGAATGAGATTGGGCCTAAAGGGGCCAAATGAATAAGTGCGGATCTGTTAGTGTTTAGTAAGGGGTTGTGAACCTAGTTTTTGGTAATTACTCAATCAGATATAAAACTTAATTAATTAATTAATTAATTGCCACCGTGGACGAGTCATAAGGTTAAGGTGTGGCAATGGGTATATGCATGTCTAGGATTGGATCTAAGGAGAGCTTGGTATTTAAGCGGTCTTAATGACTGACCTTCTCTTCTCTGGAATCTTACCTGGTGCATAGCATCTGTTCACTTTAGCCAACGAGGACTTGTTAACAGGCCAAGGTATATTACCCATAATAAAGAGAAATTATCGAAATGCCCGTAAGGGCAAAAATGACTAAAATACCCCTACGTGTGGATGTAAGATTTATGGATGTTACATGTATACCTGCTGCATTCATAGGGCATTTTGATTAGCTTGTATATGGGTTGGGATTTATGGAACAGATGAAGAATATGAGGATCGCATGGTTGATTGACGACTGTAGATCCACCGGTGGCTTTTTAAGCCTAATATATGAGTAGCAGCTTGCTGCAAAGTTAGGTAGTACCGCAACCGGGCTATCATTAGAGTGTATCAGATGGGTGGGTCGATATTTATATCCCTACATGGTATGTATCGGGGGATGGAGATGGTGTGTAGTAGTTGGATGGGTAGGATTCGTGCATATTTGATTGCTTTACATCTGTTCTGATATTGAATTGGGCTGAGGCCCAAAAAGATTTTTTATTGCATGCTTTACTATTTACTGAGGGTTGTACACACTGAGTTTTTGAAAACTCACCCCTCTCTTTTATTTTTCTCAGGTGATCCTCAGTAGGTGGTTCGATGGTTGGAAGGACTCTAAGGTGGCTAGCTAGCAAGACAACTTGGACCTATTTTCTTAAGCATATAATTTATAGTATTTTAAGTTATTTCAGTCCGAATTGTAATAAGGCCTATTCGCTAGATATTATTTCATTGTCATTACTACGCTTTGAAACTAAATACAAACTGAATGTTACTTAAATTTTCTCTTCTGAAGGGTTTTCAATGAAAATAAGGTTTTTGATAAAACACTTCAATGTGACATGTTAGATCCGGCCATAACGTCCAGGCCAGGTTTGGGGTATTACATTTTGTGGTAGTAGAGCCAGGTTGCAAAACTCGGGCTGTGAAGTGGGCCTTATTATTTGGGTTTTATTAAAAAAATTTGGATCACAATGTTTTGGAAAAAATCTTACTGTGCGGCACACCGAGCCTCTGACGTTGAACCAAGTAAGTTCTTTTGTTATTAAGCTTGTTTAATTTGATAAATTTTTTATTTAGTGGGCTACTTTAGATGATTATACTGAGGCTTTTAGTTGGAGTGAAACTGAAGCCCGTAGGACCTTGAAACTGTAGAGGATTTACGAAAACAACTTTCTTTTTAATACTATCATAAAACATTGGCTTAATTATTGAAACTAACTAAAACTTCATAAAATTTCTAATCCAGATAATACGTGAATCAACGATGATTGCTAGCAAAGGTGCAAGAAGCCGTGGAAGTGTTAGGGTTGGATCGTCGACATCGGGCACATGCCCAATGTTGGAGTAGGAGAGGCTCCGACCTCGGCCGTGGCTGAGACTGGACCATATGATCAGGCCGCAGGGAATGATGCATTGTCGCAAGCAATGTTGAGGATTTTGGAAAGGGTCACAGGGCCCAATAATGGCATGGGAAATCAGGGTTCAATTCCAAAGTGACTTCGATCAAATGGGGCTGAGATCTTTAAGGGCGTGGCTAGTGTGGCTCCTAACGTGGCTGAATACTGGTTAGAGGCCACTGAAAGGATAATGGAGGACTTGGACTGTTCACTTGAACAAAAGTTGAAAGGGGCAGTGTCACTACTTAGGGAAGAAGCTTACCAGTGGTGGCTGACAGTGAAAGAGGGCACCCAACCTGAGCAGGTCACTTGGGAGTTCTTCAAAACTGCGTTACAAGGGAAGTATGTGGGTGCGAGTTATGTGGATGCTAGAAGGAAAGAGTTCCTGAACTTGACCTAGGGGAACAAATCTATGACGGAGTATGAGGTGAAATTTCTATGCCTTACTAGGTATGAAAGAGTTATGGTGTAAACGGACTATGAGTGTTGTGTTAGGTTTGAGGATGGTCTTAGGGATAGCCTCAAAGTATTTATAGCTCCACAAAGGGAGCGAGTTTTCTCGGAGTTGGTAGAGAAAGTAAAGATAGCAGAGGAGGTAAAGCGCACTGAGAACCTAAATCGGGAAAAAGAAAGGGGTAAGAATAAAAGGGAGGCTGAGACTTCTAGTGTTGGACAGAGGCCTAAGGCTAAGGCTAGAGTTAATAGGCCAGTTAGAGCAGGGGCCCCTATTGTTAATCCAGGGGTGCCACCTTGTGCTGATTGGGGGAAAAGTCTCGTAGGCGAGTGTTGGAAGAGGACGAGAGCTTAGCTAGCTTGTGGATCTATGGAGTATAGGATCAAGAGTTGCCCTAGAATGCCAGGTCAAGTGCCAATCATGGGCCGAGGTAGTGTTCAGCCACCAAGGGGTGGTCAGCTACCGCCAAGGGGCCGTGGTCAGGCCAAAGGCGGTAATGGCAATGGCTGTGGACGTGGAGCACTAGGCGAAAATGCAGGCCATGCTGAGATGAGGCAGCCAGCTTTGGTTTATGCTACTCGTCGCCGAGAAGATGGAGATGCCCTAGATGTGATAACGGGTATGTTCTTTATACATGAGTTACTTTACATTGCATTGATTGATATTGGATCAACACATTCATATGTTGCATGCAATATGACTGAACCTTTGGGTGATATGTTTGAAATTACTGCGAATGAGATTACTGTGATAAGTCCGTTAGGCCAGTTAATGGGAGTGAATAAGTTGTTAGGGAGGTACCTTTAGTGGTTCAAGGGGTTACCTTTTTAGCAGACTTGATGGAACTGCCGTTTAGCGAGTTTGATTTAATCTTGGTTATAGATTGGTTGGTGAAACACTGTGCAACCTTGGATTGCGCTACAAAGTGAATGGTGTTAAGAACGATGGAGGATAAGGAGTGGTGGTGATTGGTGAACGCCAAAATTATCTGTCAAATGTGATTTCGGCATTAAGGGCTGAGAAGTTGGTGCGGAAGGGATGCGAAGCCCATTTAGCTTATATTAGCTATATAGAGGCTAAGAGCCCTACTATTAAGGAGTTGAGAACAGTTAGGGAATTTCCTAATGTTTTTCCCAATGAGCTGCCAAGGTTGCCGCCCAACAGAGAAGTGGAATTTGGAATCGAGTTGTTACCTAGTACGGCTCCGGTGTCCATCGCCCCTTATCGGATGGCACCGAAGGAGTTGGTAGAACTTAAGGCACAGATTCAGGAATTGTTGGATCGAGGATTCATCCGACCAAGTGTGTCTCCGTGGGGAGCACCGGTATTATTCATAAAGAAGAAAGATGGGACGTTATGAATGTGCATCAACTACCGGCAGTTGAACAAGTTAACTATTAAAAACAAGTACCCTCTGCCGAGAATCGATGATCTTTTTTATCAGTTAAGGGAGCTTCTGTTTTCTCAAAGAGTGATCTACGTTTGGGGTATCACCAATTGAAGGTTAAAGAGGCGGATGTTTATAAGATAGCTTGATCTACGTTTGGGGTATCACCAATTGAAGGTTAAGGAGGCGGATGTTTATAAAATAGCTTTCAGAACTCGTTATGGGCACTACGAGTTCTTGGTGATGTCACTCGAGCTTACGATCACACCTGTCGCTTTCATAGATTTCATGAATCGGGTCTTCTAACCCTACCTGGATCAGTTCGTGGTGGTTTTTATAGATGACATCTTGGTGTACTCAAGAAATGAGGATGAGCATGCTGCACACTTAAGGATTGTGTTACAGATTTTGAGGGACAAGCAGCTGTATGCCAAATTCATTTAGTGCGAATTTTGGCTAAGGGAGGTTACTTTTCTAGGACATGTGGTGTCAGCTGAGGGAATTGAGGTGGATCCCCGAAAAATTGAAGCAGTGTTAGACTGGAAAACACCTAAGTCAGCGTATAAAATTCGAAGTATTCTGGGCTTGGCAGGGTACTATAGGCGGTTTGTTGAGGGCTTTTCATTAATTGTTGCATCTTTAACTAAGTTGTTGAAGAAGGGGGTATCGTTTGATTGGAGGGACAAGTAGCAAGAGGGTTTTGGAAAGCTTAAGAAGGTTTTAACTGAGGCCCCTGTGTTGATTCAGCCAGAGCCTGGGAAGGAGTTTGTAACACCCCTCACCCATATCTAATGCCGGGACAGGGTTCAAAGTGCTACCGGACTTAAACTTAACCAATTATATAAAACCGAGTCGTAAAATTTTGATCAATTTAAAACTTTTCATTTCACATATATTTTGTCCCTTAAACGGGCTCACGAGGCCCAAAACATGCATTAGAGGCGGCTCGGGACTAAATCGAGAACTTAAGACCGTGTAGTCACACACGCCCGTATGGCTTGGGACACGCTTGTGCCCTTGGCCCGTGTGCAACACTGACTTTAAAACACGGCCATGACACATGCCCATGGGGGCAGACTGTGTGTCACACATGGTCTATACACACGCTCGTGTGTTTACTCGTGTAGACAATTACAAGGCTATTTTCCAAGCCATTTGTCACCCTCACAACATATGCACACATACTTATCCAATAACATACAACATGACATAAATGAGCTCTTAAACATATACAAACATGTTATGATCATGTCAATTTCTTATGCAATAAATATCATAGAATTTACTCACATCATTACCACATACTTGTCATGAGTATCATTACGTTACAAACCTTATGTCCATCACTAGGCATGCATAATCATATCCACAAACCATTCATGAGGCATTATTAACTATTTACCAATCACTTAATCTTGTATCAGTTACTAACTCATCAATGAATCTCAATTCAATCTCTAGGCATACATGCTGTAAGCCACATCACAAGAGATAATAACATACATGCATAAGAATAATCATATAGGCCTATAACATCATTAGCCGACATAGGCAATTCACATGACTATATACTATCTTAATAACAAGCCAATGCGTTTGGCTAAATCATAGTATCACATACTCAACATTAAAATCCTATACACGCCATAGACTCAAAACACTAGGATTTACTTACGCCGATAGCGTTAACTCGACAGTGTGATAATATCTCTGACGGCCTCCAACCCGAGCTAACCTGGCAACCCTAGGGAACATGGGAAAGAAAAGGGGGGTAAGCTTTACGCTTAGTAAGTTCATATGAAAACAATAAGCAACTCATTAACATGTTTTATCAATGTTTACAACATATTCTCAAATTCACGACAAACTATCTTCCTGAGAAACAATCACTAAATTATTTATATCTAAAGATAAAAAACTCCAAATTAAGTTCCATTAATTTTCTTTTAAACTAGACTCATGTACCTTTCTACCATAAAATTTCCAGAATTTTTGGTTTAGCCACTTAGTACAATTTATTCCTCAAAGTTACCCTTGATTCACTATCTAACAGTTCAGACCCTTCTGCACTAAAGTTCAATTATCTCATAACACAGGACTCGAATAATGTCCTAGTCTATTTTTATTGAAACTAGACTCATTAAGTATTCTAAAAATATAAATCATAACTCATAAACATTTTTTTAGAATTTATAATGATTTTATCAAATCAGGATAGGGGATTTCGAAGTCATTCTGACTCTGTCCCTCACAACTTCAAATATCTCATTATAGGAACTTTTTTTTTCTTTTATAAGAAACTAGACTCAATAAGATTTATTTTCATATTTTATTAAGCTTCTAACTCATTTTACACTATTTTTAGTATATTTTCAAAATTACACTACTGCAATAACTTAAATCTATCAAGGCTAAGTTACTCATTCATAATCATTGTTCACAAATTTAATAAAACATCATTTCACCATCATGGTAAGAACACATATTTATGCATCCTAGATCATCACATACCAAGGCATTCTCATAGGCTTAATGTACATACCTGCACAACTTGTAACATAACTCAAGTGCATACTTACCAATGACTTACCTCATTGGGACCATCATCAACTCTTTCCTTGGATTACCTGTTGAACACTTGGAATACTAATTGGATACTCAGAAAAAACCTTTGCACATAAATGCCTCAATTGTAGCTAAAGCTACCTCATATCTCATGACATTTAAATGCTCACTCTCGAGCTAGTCATCTATACTCATAATTCCTAGTGACATGTCACTCGTATCCTATTTTATTCCTAAGGTTCAAACGGGATTTTTCCTCGCTTATCAAGGCTTTGTCTCATCATATTTATACTAATCACATACACATTAATATTTTTACATTTAAATACATGTATAGCATGGTATTATTTACATATGAACCTACCTCGATACCACAAAGGTGAAATAGACGTAATCGTCCATAAATTGATTTTCCCCGTTCTAGGTCCAAATCGTGTTTTTCAACATATAAAACATCACATTTAGCTAATTAAAACAATGTACTGATCAAATTAGTCCATTGACACACTTTAGCAAAATTTACAATTTTGCCCCTCTATTTTGCCAAAATTACCAAATTGCCCCTAGGCTCGTAAAATGATTTTTATCACATTTTTTTTACTCCTTGAGCCTAGATGAACCATTTTCATAACTATAGCAACTCATAATTTCAACTATTTCACACATATACAACTTGTTTTACAACTTTGCATAATAACCTTTTTAAGGTATTTTCATGCAAATTTCCTTCACAAAAGTTGTTTATTAGACAACTATAACTCATATTCTTCCATAAAAACTCAGAAAAAAAACACATATACATTCATGGAAAAACTCTAGACTCTTTATCATTTTGCAAACTAGACCCCTCATTTGAAAGCTTATCCAAAAATGTAAAAAATCATTAAGAAATAACCAAAGATTACTTACTTGTTAGGGCTTAAAGTGGCTGAAAGTTTAAAGCTCAAAACCCCCATTCTTTGTTTCCATTTTCGTGAGGAAGAAGAAGAAATGAAAGAGAAAATGACATTTTATTTCTTTTTTCTTATTTTATTACAAATTAGTCAAAATAAAACACCTAAAAGCCACAATTTTTGGCTTTTTGACCAATTGGTCTCCCCTTGGCCGACCACACATTTAGAAAGGGTCTAATTTCCCTTTAAAGGCCTCCAATTTTATTTCTCTAGTCTATTAACACATTTAGGCATTAACACAACTTTTACATTTTACGCGATTTAGTCCTTTTTCGAAATTAGACTAGAAATCGCTAAAATTAACTTACCAAAATTTACATGCACTTATAAAATTATATTATAACACATAAAATAACTAAAAAAAAATTCTCTAGCCTCAAAATAGTGGTCCCAAAACTACTGTTCCGACTAGGCCCAAAATTGGGCTGTTACAGAGTTTACGATTTATAGTGACGCGTTGCATGTGGGCTTGGGCTGTGTATTGATGCAGGAAGGAAAGGTGGTTGCGTATACGTCACATCAACTTAAGACTCACGAGGTGAATTACCCAACCCATGACTTGGACCTAGCTGCGGTAGTTTTCGCATAAATATGGAGGCATTATTTATACGAAGAGATGTGCATAATTTATTCGGATAATAAGAGTTTGAAATACCTCCTTACCCAAAAGGAGCTAAACCTTAGGCAGCATAGGTGGGTGGAATTATTGAAGGATAATGATTGTACGATTGAATACCACCCTGGCAAAGCAAATATGGTAGCCAACGCGTTGAGTGGTAGGGTTAAGTCGGACTTGAGGGCTATGCTTGCCCGTTTAAGCTTGTTGGATGATGGTAGCTTATTAGCTGAGCTTCAAGTAAAATTGGTGTGGGTCGAATAGATAAAGAGTAAGCAGTTAGTGGATGAGACTTTGGGTGCTCGTTTTAGACAAGTAGAAAATTAGGAGACGTCAGACTTTGGGATAAATAGTGAAGGAGTGTTGTGTTTCCATAAGAGAATGTACATACCAAAGGACGATGATCTAAGGCAGTCTATTGTACGGGAAGCGCATGCAGTCTCTATGCTATGCATTCTGGTGGAAACAACACGTATCAAAATTTGCGTGAGCTTTATTGGTGGCCTGGACTTAAACGCGAGGTTATGGAGTTCGTAAGTAAATGCTTGATTTGTCAAAAGGTGAAGGCGAAACATCAGTTGCCTTCAGGATTGCTTCAGCCTGTAAAGATTCCACTTTGGAAGTGGGAGAGGGTTACTATGGACTTTGTTAGTGGGCTACCCTTGATGCCTACTAAGAAAGACTCGATATGGGTTATAATGGATCAGTTAACCAAGTTTTCCCATTTTGTACCGGTCCGCACCGATTACTCGTTACAAAAGCTGGCTAGGTTGTATGTGGCAGAGATTGTGAGATTGCATGGAGTGCCAGTTTCCATAATATCTGATAGGGACCCACGTTTCACTTTGCGATTTTGGAAGAAGTTGCACGAAGTGTTAGGTACTAGGTTGAACTTTAGTACGGCATTCCACCCTCAAACTGATGGACAGTCAGAAAGGGTGATCCAAGTTTTGGAAGATATGTTGAGGGGATGTGTAATTGAGTTCCAAGGTAGTTGGGAAGACTATTTGTCGTTAGCCGAATTTGCGTACAATAATAGTTATCAAGCAAGTATTGGGATGGATCCGTATGAAGCACTGTATGGGCGAAGGTGTCGAGCTCCAACATGTTGGACGGAATTGGGTGAACGAAGAGTTTTGGGTCCTGAGTTAGTAGTAGATACTGAGGGTAAGGTAAAATTGATTCGAGATCAGTTGAAGGAGGCCTCGGATAGGCAGAAGTCGTATGCTGACCTTAAGCGTCGAGAGATTGAGTATGCAGTGGGGGACTTAGTTTTTCTTAAGGTCTCTCCGTGGAAGAAGGTATTAAGGTTTGGACGGAAGGGGAAGCTAAGCCCAAGGTTCATTGGGCCATATCGGGTTGTGAGGTGGATTGGGCCAGTCGCATATCAGCTGGAATTACCTTCTGAACTAAGCCAAATCCACGACGTGTTTCATGTTTCCATGCTAAAATGGTATCGCTCGAATCCTTCACATGTCGTGTCGATTGAGGAGATTGAGGTTAGGCTAGACTTAACTTTCGAGGAAGAGCCCATACAAATAATTGGTCGTGATGTTAAGGTACTCAGAAGGAAGTCCATCCCATAAGTCAAAGTGCGTTGGCGTAATCACAAGGCTGAGGAGGCTACTTGGGAACCTGAGGAAGCGATGCGACATCAATATCCTCAAATGTTTGGATCAAGTAAAATTTTTAGGACGAAATTTATTTTAGGGGGTAGAGTTGTAACGCCCTAAAAATCTCAAACTTTTTTTCGGTTTTGATAAAAGGGATGCTTAATATTCCCAGTCAAGTGTTATTTATGTGATAATAGGCCATGGTTAAGTTTTGAGTTCAAACTTTGGGGTGAAGGAAATTATAGTTTAATAATTAAAAGAACCTTAATGGCAAGTAGTTTGGTTTTTAAATAAATAAATGAGGAATTGGACACAATGAGCCTTGTGTTGGAGTGTCAAGTAACGTCACATATAGGGCTTAGAGGTGGCGTCATATGCATGGCAAGGAGGTTTGGGGTTCGGATCCCTCCTTGCTTAAAAGAAGGATTTATTCTTGCTCAATAAATGGCCAGTAGTGGTGTTGGATGTGAACTCTGAAGGGAGTGATCAGAGGAGAAATTTAAGGAAAGGATTAAGGAGTTATCAGGGAGAAAATTTAGGAGATGAGGGGTGTAGAGAAGTGGAGCCGAATTGGGAATTTGGGGATAGGTAAATTTGGCTATAGTATATATAGGTGCCGATTTTGGGGATTCTAGGCTAATGCCGAATTCTTCATTTCTATTTTACCGAAAACACGTGTCTCTCCAAATATCTAAAAGTCAAAATCCCTTATTCTTTCTCTTTTATTTTGTGTTAATTTCTTCCCTTCCTTTCTCATCAAACTCTTTTCTTTCTTGCTCCTAGTTACTTTCTCTAAAGCCGAATATCTTTTGGCCAAAATCCTGTTGTGCCGGCACTTTTTCTTCAACATTGGCCGATCGATTCTTATGTAAGTGCTTTACTTTCTTTTAGTTGGTCTTCCTAGTACCGATTTCTTTTCTCCCTCACTCTTAATAAATCGGTTTTGTTAGGGGATTAGTATCGAATCTCAGATTTCAGATCTCCGCCGAATTGCTCCTTAGGCATTTTAGGGTTTTGGGTAAGTTTTCCTCTTTTATTGGTTAAGGTTGGCCGAATGGTCATGGATGATTTAAGAGTGACTTAAGATGATTGCGAGTCACTTTTTGTTTAGTTACTAATGATTAAGATTGATGCAGATTAAAGAAATACTCATGATTAGTGATCAAGGAAGGGTTGTTAAGGTTTGTCGTTCAAGGTAAGGCAAAGGTGAGATTTTTAGTTTCTGGTGATCGTATTTGATAAGTGTGTGATTAATCATTGAGTGACATTGTTTTTAGGTTCATAGCTAAGGAGATTTCGGCATGTCTTAGTACCAGGTGTGTCCTTACATTGCACACACACAGTAGACTGGCAAATCCCGAAATGCCAAAAAGCCGAAATGCCGAAAAGCCAGAAGTTTGGCTACAGTAGACTTAAGAGTGAGCGAACACTCGTAAGAGGGGAAACTGATAGGTTATTAGAGGCTCCATGAGCGATTCCATGGACTTGGGCCGTGTATTGGCCAACCGAGCTAAAATAGGCTAAATGGGTTAAATGGGCCGATGGGCTGTAGGGCCCATAATAGGCAAAATTGGCAATTTGATACTTTGTGATGAAAAATCATATAATTGCATGGCTATGAATGTGATTGGGCCTGATGGTCCACACGAATGTGATTGGGGCCAATGGGTCATATGAATGAGATTGGGCCTAAAGGGGCCAAATGAATAAGTGTGGATCTGTTAGTGTTTAGTAAGGGGTTGTGAACCTAGTAATTACTCAATCAGACATAAAATTTAAATAATTAATTAATTATTTGCGACCGTGGATGAGTCATAAGGATAAGGTGTGGCAATGGGTATATGCATGTCTAGGATTAGATCTAGAGAGAGCTTGGTACTTAAGCAGTCTTAATGACTCACCTCCTCTTCTTTGGAATCCTACTTGGTGCATAGTATCTATTCACTTTAGCCAACGAGGACTTGTTAACAGGCCAAGGTAAGTAATAAACCCATAATAAAGAGAAATTATCGAAATGCCCTTAAGGGCAAAAATGACTAAAATACCCTTACGTGTGGAATGTAAGATTTATGGATGTTACATGTATACCTGCTGCGTTCATAGGACAATCTGATTAGGTTGCATATGGGTTGGGATTTATGGAACAGAGGAAGAATATGAGGATTACATGGTTGTTTGACGATTGTGGATCCACCGGTGGCTTTTTAAGCCTAATATATGAGTAGCAACTTGCTGCAACGTTAGGTAGTACCGTAACTAGGCTACCATTGGAGTGTATCAGATGGGTGGGTCGATATTTATATCCCCACATGGTGTGTATTGGGGGATGGAGATGGTGTGTAACGGTTGGGTGGATAGGATTCGTGCATATTTGAATGTTTTACATCTGTTTTGATATTGAATTGGGCTCAGGCCCAAAAAGACTTGTTATTGCATGCTTTACTATTTGCCGAGGGTTGTACACACTGAGTTTTCGAAAACTCACCCCCCTTTTATTTTTTTCAGGTGATCCCCAGTGGGTGGTTCGATGGTTGGAGGGACTCCAAGGTGGCCAGCTAGCAAGACGACTTGGACCTGTTTTCTTAAGCATATAATTTCTAGTATTTTAAGTTATTTTAGTCCGAATTGTAATAAGGCCTATTCGCTAGATATTATTTCATTGTCATTACTACGCTTTGAAACTAAATACAAACCAAATGTTACTTAAATTTTCTCTTTTGAAGGGTTTTCAATGAAAACAAGATATTCGATAAAACACTTCAATGTTTTCATCAATGGCAACTTTCAAAATCTTTAACAGTTTTGGAAAATAGTCCCTGGGCTAGCTAGACCTAGCTGCAACAATCTCAAAAACATAGAAATCATTAAAAACGGGAAGAAAAATGGACTTACTTGCAAGGTTGAACTATGGCCGAATGTTTGAAGCTCTATCCATGGTTTTTTTCTCAACTCCAATCGATTTTGATGAAGAAGATGGACTAAAAATGATTTTATTTAAGATGAAGAAGATGGACTAAAAATGATTTTATTTAACTTATTTATTCATTAATTAAACATTTACAATTATAACCTTTAATTAAAACATCAAAATTCACTTAAACAATGTCCATATTTGTCCACCAAATTTATAAATGGGCTAATTAACACTTAAGGACCTCTACTTTAAATTTCTATAGCTATTAGACATCTTTAGCTAATAGAACACTTAAGGACCTCTACTTTAAATTTCTATAGCTATTAGACATCTTTAGCTAATAGAACACCGATTTTACGCTTTATGCGATTTAGTCCTCTTTATCAAATTGACAAATCAAACGATAAAATTTCTTAACGAAATTTTTACAAAAACATATTTTTATGATGTAGACTTATAAAATAATAATAAAATAAATATTTTTACTTCAGGTTTGTGGTCCCAAAACCACTGTTCTGATTAGACTAAAAACAGGCTGTTACACATTCTTCGGCTTTACGGATGACTTGGGGCGTTTGGGTCAACACCTAATTTAATAATATACTCAAAAATAAATAGCTAATTAATTATTAAATTTCTTCATTTAATCAATTTATAACATTTACCCAACAATTATGTCAAAATAACAAACTAGTTATCCTTAATTGTACTTATGCTTCACAATTTGTGGGATCCGATTGACTAATTGATCAAGAACGTCTCTCCATAATTAAAATGTGATTAAAGGATGATTAGGAGGATTTAATAACACAATTTAATTCTAGGAAAATATGGGCAAGACCCAAGAAACAAAACAGCCCCCTTTCTTGCACATAGGCGCACACACTACCACCCATGGTGGCCAAAATTGGGGTTGAATTTTAAAATGGTTTGAGATCTCATTAAAATCTGAAAAAATACCTTTTAGAACATTTAAAATCCCTCAAATTAAAGATTTAATTGACAAAATTAATCAAGAAATTGAAGAGAAAAGAGATCTTACCCAAGCTAGTTGAGAGAAGCAGCAATGATACTTTCTTGGCAATGTTCGAGATCGATCTTGGGGTTCAAGATTTTAGATTTGGAGCTGATTTAGATGAGGATAAATTTTAGTAATAAAGTAAAGGAGATGGTGCACAATCTTGATGCAAAAAGAAGAAGAAAGAGATGGTAAAATGGCAGGTGTAGGTGACGACAATAATGGGAGAAAGAAAGAAAATTGAAAAGAAAAGAGGAGAGGAAGAGGGTGAACGGCTAGGGTAGGGAAAAATTGAATTAAAGGCTGAAAAATACAATAAAATGTTGTATTTATACTTAGGTTTCAAGGGTATGGATGGCACACACATTAAGAAAAATAAAGAATTTTTCAAATTTTAATTATTTCGCAAAGGAAAGGATTAGAACTTAAGACCTCATTTACTTTTCATGCTTTTTTATATTTCTTTTAACCATTAAGTTTTTTCCTCATTTTTAAAATAATTTTGCAATATTTATTTTAAAAATAAGGCATGTCACATACTAGGGTCTAAGATAAAATTTGTAAAATAATAAAAATGGTGAGAGAGAAGGGATTTGAACTTGGGTTTTGTGGAACGTTTCACTAACACTTAAGCAAAAAAACTAACACCTCATTTTATTCCTAAAAACAGATAGATAATCTCAAAAATTAGGGCATGACCACTCTCTCTCGATTCTCAAACCTGATTCTACTAACCCCCGATTTTTTGGATGTTACAGGTATTAATAGTTGGCTTAAAAGTAGTCGTTGATGACCATTTTGACACCAACGTATTGATACATATAGCCATATATTGATACCTTGAAGCAAAGTATCGATACATGCCCTTCCAGTTTTATTATCTGGCTATTCACTTGCAATGTATTGATACTTAGATCCCTAGGACTAATAAATCCATCAAAATTCCTTTAAAACATTTTAAACACTTAAAAACACTTTAGTATTGACTAAAAACATTTGGATAATTTAAAATACATTTGAAACATGTTTTTGAGTATTTTACAAGTCTTTGAATTGTTTTAAATATTTAAAACATGTTAATAAAATTTTATCTTAAATGTTGTTATATCAAAATTTGGGACATCACTAATAAAATTCAAATACAAAATTACAATAAACTCAAAATTAAATTAATATTTTTTACTTTAATTAGCTTACATTAAAATTTCTTATCAAATCTTGTAGAATTAAAATTTTAATTTTCTTATAAAATACCTTAAATTTCATAGCAAATTATATTAAAGACAATAGAATGTTAATTACTATTACTTTTATAATTATAAATATTGAAATACAAATTTAAATTAAATTAGAAAATAAAAGTTAACAAAGTTTTAAAATTTATACTACATTTAAGCATTTTTAGAATATGTTTAATTATTTTTGAAATAATGTTAAAATATAATTAATTTTTAAAAATATTTTAATATTGTTTAAGATTGTTTTAATATCACATTTTAATATATTCTTTGTCAAATACTTTATTTTAATTCTTTACTTGTAAATTCATTATTTTTAAAAATAATATGAATTAAATTATATATTTTAATTATATAAAACAATTATATATCAAATTTTATCAAACATGTATGGACTAATTTGTTATTTTTAGTAGAGGAACAAAATATAATTGTAAATTACATAAATGGTCACTAAACTATGGCCCACATTCTAATTTGATCACCGAACTTTTAATTTTTTATAATTTGGTCATTAAGCTATTTGGAGTCAAGTTTTTTGGTTACCAAACATTAACATCCGTTTGAAATTTGACAGAATTGCTGATGTGGGCGCTTTTTTATTAGTCTAAAAATAAATTTAGCCCTCTAATATTTATACATTCTATCAATTTAATCTTAAATATTACTCTTACGAAAGCTTAAATACCCTTGAATTGCCTATGCTATCTTTTCATTTATTATTTACACTATCATATTACTTTTTGAGGTGAAATGCATTCGTAAGTATCAATATAGTTTTTGCTAGTGCATTTTGAAATTGTAACTTAGGAGAATGTCATATCTAGATTGATGCAGCATATCTACTTTGCTTGTATATTGCATTTGGTAGTTGCTTAGGCCCTAGCACGAGATTATCTTTAAATTTTCTTGAAGGTTGCGAGTATTTTCACTATCTATGGGTCGAGTGAAGATGTCGCAGCAGTGAGCTTAATGATGTTTGAGGAATTTCTCGATTTACACTATTCCCGAATTTTTTTATGCAACTAACCCAAATAATTAATTGTTTACGAAAATGATTTAAGTAAAAAATTATGTATGTAAATGACTTATTCTCTATAGTGACCGCCGGTTCCGCTTGATACATTGGTGGCATCAGCCCCTCATCATTAGCCAATCATCGGCTTTTTAAATTAAATAATTTTTTGGGTGTTGCTACTATGTCAAGTGGCACTGGCATATATTTTTCAAAATATCCATTAAAAATATGGGTGTTCAAGGAGGGGAAAAAAAAAGAAAGAAATTTTTTTTAATGGGTGTTGCCGGTCTGTCTTGCGCCATCGAGGAAATTTAAAAAAAAATTGGGTCCCACCGATGTGTTAAGCGACATTGGTTAGAAAATTTAAAAAAAAATTGTGTCACTGGTGTGTCAAACAGCACCAGCGGGAATTTAAAAAAAATAGGTGAAACAAAAAAAAAGGTTGAAAAGAAACATTTGAATTAAAAAAAAAAAGAAAAATAAAAGGGAAGCCCATGATGATGCTTGCTTCATAGGTGGTTCTTTTCTTATTGATTTGACAGTGCCACCATCAGTGGATGAAATATTATTTCAAAAAAATTAATCTTAAATGAGATTAGAGTGGAAAAGAAAAAGTTATAGGAAAAAGATAAAGGGATGAGAGGGAAAAATATAGAGGAAAGAGGGAAAGTCAAAAATGGGAAAAGAAAAAGAATAACATATAGAGGAAAGAGGGAAAGTCAAAAATGGGAAAAGAAAAAGAATAACATATATGTAAAATAGAAACATGAAAAGGAATTGAATATTTTATGGAAAATAGAGAATCGAATATGAGAAAGAAATGAGAATAATATATGGAAAATAGAGATATGAAAGGGAATTGTCACACCCTGAATTTTTAAGTTAAGTTGGAATGGGGAACCTAAGGACTAATTTGAAAAGCTTACAGATTGAGTGGGTTCTAGCGAAAATAAGAGGAACTAGCAGGCTAGTTGTGGAAAGGTTGGATTTCAACCTTGGTTCCGTTAAGTTTGAACTAGAAAGTTTCTTAGTGGGAGACATGATGATTATGGATATGCACATTTGGTTGTTTAATTTGAGATAGGTTAAGGAAGTGTGTGACTAGTATATAAGTTAGAGACATTATTCTTGTTGGAAAAAATATGATTTGAAAATGGTTTTCTTGCACAGTAGAAAATTAAAATTTTGAAAACTAACTCGATTTGTGATATTTATACCAATAAACCTTAATCGAATTCGTACATGTGTTTTTGGATAAATGGATCCTTGATATTTTTCGACTTTCAACCAAACGATCTTCTCCGCTATTCTTGTACTAAGAACTACTTCGAGTGTGGGCTCAAATTAATTGAATCAAAACACAGAACTAGAAAAAGTTTTCCTTTTTGGGTGAAAACGGAAATTCTCTCTTCTTTAATACAAACTGGTAAAATTGTTATTCTAAAAAATATATTTATAAGTCGAGAATAAATTCTCTCTATCTTTCGGCAGAAAAACAATCTCTCAAAAGTTGTCTACTTAGCTCTACTGATGTCATCTATTTATAGAAAGAGAAGAGAGAAGCCTTGTAGAGTTGTAAAGATTTATTTCCACTAAAAAAAATATATCCTAGTTTAACTAGGATATAAGGGGCGTCAACTCTAGTTAATGATACTAGGGTTTTGTCATCCCACCTCCTTACATGAGGGGTTTTGGGAGTCTCTTACATCACGTCCAATTACGAGTACTTCTTGAGCCTTTTTGACCCAATACTCTATAACATGATCCAACCCGATTCAATTTTTCTATTTTCTAAAATAAACTTTAATATTTACATATTAAATAATTTTCTCATCCAATATTTGCCCCCAATAAATTTTTTAACAATTTTACTCCTGGTAAAATTTAATGATTTTACCCCCGATAAAATTTGACGATTTTACCTCTAATAAAATTTCGAAAAAAATCGTTCAATATGTCACAACTCAAAATGTTCACTATGACTGAATGTTTTATTTTCATTTTTGAGTTTCAAAATGATCCAAAAACATAAAATCATTCTTCTATCATTTTTTAAGTAATCCTATATAGGATTGCAAGTTTCTATTTTCATTTTCATTTCCATTTTTGGAAACCTACATTCATTTCCAAATGATTCTATTTCTCTATTTCAGATAAAACCATAATCATTCTTGAATGTTTCCTATTTCTCTTTTCCTATTCATTTTGTTCATTTCTATTCAAACACGCAATTCATTTCTGGTTTCAACGAGCTAGCAGAGGGACATATTGGACATATATAGTTAAGGCTCATATTATTTATAATTAAGTTTTGGCTTTTCATCTATTAATTATAAACTCATTTAGTCACAAAGTCATTCCACTATAGTATCATGACTAAGCTCTCCTCAATGACATACCATTACAAAAGCAACTACTCAATACTCGTCCAATGACCTTGTCATAAGTGTGTCATCCTCATAAGATATCCTTGATCTCTTTGGGATAATATCTGCTCTCCCAATATGATCATATTTTATCTCACGGTAACCATTACATCTTCCTTCATGAAAAGTCAATCACTATCAAATAGTGATCAAGTCATCCATCATAAAGACGGACAACTAGTGACCACATTTACTTTTCATCAACCATGCAATGCCAATGAGAGGATATCATTTACCCATGTTTTGGGGTATGAATTCCACTATTGTGAATAATGCTACATACTACAAAAGTTGTACACAAAACGCATCAGCTTTTAGTTCCTTATCTATTTGAACACAGGTTTTTACTTACATTAATGTGTATGAGTCATGCATACATAGTCTGTCATCCACTCAAGATTTAGGTATGTCACACTATGAATGTCATAAGTGAATAAATTCATAAACAGATTCAGAACTTGTTCTGCTTGGTTCATCTTTGATGTATTGTCAGTTCGATCAGTCACATCTATGTCTCTATCTTCTTGGAGTCATCCGCTCCGATGCCCAGTACAAGGTATCTCCCCAATTGGATTTGATAAATGGCATATTAGTCTTTCAATTGGCTTGCTCGTTCGATTAGACTAAGGACATGTTTAGGTTCGTCTACTAATACAAGTTGTCTTTTTATACTACGATCCAACCATGTAATACTGCTAAGTATTAATTAAGCATTTAGACAATCAATAAGCAACATTTGCTTCTATTTTTCTTTGCATGAAAAAAACATTTAAGAACAGTAATACAAAGTATATTAATTTAATTCATGAATAATTTTAATAATCAATCTGTTCAGAAAAATCACAATTGTACAAACAAATATACTACACTTAGGGCATCAGATCCAACAATTCTCTAATGTGGTTCTTTCATATTTTTTTTCTGTTCCTTCTTCATCTTCTTCACTATTCTAGTTGAAAAAGAGAAAGATTAAGAGCGATTTGCATAGAAGAAGATAGCTAAAGTTTGTGCATAAGTAACTGATGATTTCTCAAGCTGGTAAGCTTCCTAACTATGTTCCCAGATTTAAGAAAAGGGAATAAAGTTAAAGAATTCAGCTATCCATCGATTCTGTTCTGTTTTGGATAAAGTTGTGGATAATCATTTTAATGGCCTTTGCACGCAAACGAATTCTGGTTTTTATGGTGATGAATTATCTTCGCTGGAAATTCTAAAATGGTTGTTATGTTTTGTAAGCTAGAGGCTCGGGTAGCAAAGGAAAAGCTTAGATAGATTTGGTGTCAACCTTCAGGTGAGTTCCAAAACTCAGAACTTAAATAGTTGCTTGTTTACCTTCAATATCGTGTGTTGAGTAGGTTTGACTGAAAGTTGTGCAAATGTTGAGTTATTCTATGGCCGAATTATTATATATTGTGATGCATGCTCTGTATAGATAAGAAAAGATGCATTGGTTGTAAATCTATCCATGAGGTATGAATGAGATGTTTGGCGTAATGTGTGTCATGTATGAGCAATAGTATTGGTTGAATGCTTGTGTATGAAATGCATGTATATGAATTATGTGGAGTTGTGGAGGGTTTTCGAAGTGTGGTTGATATGGAAAACGAAGAAAGGAATATGATATGTGATTTTTCTCCAATATGGCATGTAAATGCAAACCGTGATTGATGAATGCCCCGTCTTTGTGAGGGAATACTTATATGTTCAAACTAAAAATGAGGATTTGCGGAGGTTCAAGCGGACTATACGGAGAATGGTGTACACCAGTAATAAAGCCCTCTATGGGACATAATTGAGCCCTTTATAGGGCGTATGAAAAAATGCAATTCCGTGGTCATGGCGTGAACCAGGGAAGTTCGTGAGACAGTTTATGTTATGAATCCGCTTGACTTGTCTAAGTGGCATAATCCAATGGAAGTCCACGTGATAAAATCGCGTATTAGAATCTGTATATATATATATATGTTAGTATCTATGTCTCCACAATATGGGATCCGCTTGATAAGTCCACCAAGAGAGAGCTATTTGTTTATATGAGTCCGTATGTCCAAGATATGACAGCCCGTCAAGACTATCTTAGGAGTATGATTTCGCAAATAGGGGATTCAGTCTTAAGAATTCGCCTTCGCGTTATCTATTTCTAAAAGTCGACCATTATAAATGAGTTATATGTTATTGCGAGACGGAGGTAGGATACGACAATCTGTCAGATTTTTCTATTTGATTAAGATAAGTTGATTTTCTTTATTAACCCGTAATGGGAGTTTTCTCTATGAATTCATTGTTATGTTTCTTAATCTTTGAATCTGAAACAAGAACCTAAAGGGATCGTACTATGTATCTAAGTCTATTAAGACAAGCTACTAATAGCAGACTGTGATAGGAACTATTTACCAAGATTTTTTTATCTGATTATCTATATTTATTGGTACGAGACGCGCTATGATAATTATCCATGGGTTTTCTTTTACAAGATCTCAAGGAAATAGATGCATAAGGGTATGCAAATGCAACTAGTGAAGGTAGAATTTGTAGGGATAATCCGCCAAAAGGTCAAAAGTTATTAAATATCTATTTTGATAGTACATCTATGAAGTCTCATCAGTGAGCTTTATGTTCTGTATTTTGATACTACATCTATGAAGTCTCATTAGCGAGCTTTATGTGTGTAAGGCGTTGTTTAGCCGAACTTGAAATCTTTTGTTTTCAAGTCGCCAGTAGTAGGTCAAATATAGCCGAGAAAGTTGAGTTGATCTCTAGGATGCAAAAGCAAATAAGAAATGGTATTAATGAAGCTTATGCGTCGAGTACAAGTGAGCCAATTTATGGGATGTAAATACTATACCAATGAGATTGGCAAACTGTTCTAATTCAGGTAGTCAGACTTAAATTCTAAATCATGAAACGCCAGCTTGTTAGCATTTTTTTGATGTAAGGTATGTATAACTCACTAAGTTCATTTGAACTTACGTATGTGCCATTATGTATTGCAGGTAAAAAGGAAAATATGAGGATTCGAAGAAAGACCAGGCTAGAATATGCAGTGCTCAAATGGACATGCTCCTTAGATGTAATATGCATATAACAGGGCGACTTAGAGGCGGAGCCTAAGGGTCTTAGTTATATTTGTAATTAAGTGGTCAGAATATAATTTCAGTACTAAGCAATTATTCAATAGGTTAAAGTTATTTTGTGAACTCGTTGTACCTTAAATTAAAGTTTTATCATTGAAACAGATTCTTGAGATTTGTGAAATTAATTAGTAACAGTGTTATAAATATTATTTGTCTTGCACTATTTTAAAAATGCGAATTGTAATAATGAATGTGCTAATTGAATTTGAATATGGAGTGTAACACCTTATACCCCGAATCTGGCGATCGGGTTGGGTATGGGGTGTTATATGAATTTAATATTTTATGGAGAATAGAGAATCAAATATGAGAAAGGAAAGATGAAAAATATAGATATGAAAGGGAATTTAATATTTTATGGAAAATACATATCTCTATTTTCCATATTTGTTATTCTCTTTCTTTTCCCATATTTGATTCTCTATTTTTCATATACTCATTTTTCCTTTCCCATTCAAATTTCCCTTTTTCTTCTCAATTGAAAACGCTAACCATCATACTCAGTTGTCCTTTTTATTTTTATTTTTATTTTATTTTATTTCTTTTCCTTCTTCATAGGTTCTTCTCTCCATCGGAACAATAGGGCCATTATGCTCATTACTAAACTTGTTGAAGAGATGAAATATAACCAAGGTATATCTTTTTGATCAGAGGTTGAATCGATCATCAGAAGAAGAATTAGGCCAAAAATTAGGATACATTCTGGGAAAATAAAACTTCCATCGAAGAGAAGCAAATGAAAGGCTTTCATAAAAATTCTCGTAGAATCGAGAATGAAGTTTTCATTCGTACATGCCGGATCATGAATTAGTAATCGCATCCAATCTCCAAAAAATCCCAATTGTTTTGAACTTTCTAGTTTTGGAATGGGAATATTTACGGAATCCCCATGAATAGGATCAAACCTTATTCCATGGTATTTACTTGAGATTCCTCTTTCTTATTCTTAATTGAAAACCCTAGCTGCCATACTCAATGCCACCGATGCCGCCATTTACAATGGCTTTTTGTGCCGATTTCGACACCAAAAAAGATATTTCCTCCTTCTTGTTGACTTTTACAGTTTAGATCTCCTAGTAGCCAACTCAAAATCTTCTAAAACAATGACCAAAACTTTGAACTACTTTTTCTACAATTTTTTTTTAAAAAATATCACCGGTACCGCTTGACACGGCGACAACACCTAAAAAATATTTTTTTAAAATATTTTAATGGGTGTCACCTGACATATCGATGACACCCATTAAAATTTCTTTTCCTTTTTTTTCTCCATCGTGAATACTTGTATTTTTAACGAGTATTCTAAAAAATACATAATGGTGCGGCCTGACATAGTGGCAGAACCTAAAAAGATATTTTTTTAAGAAGCTGATGATTGGCTAATAATGAGGGGACGGTGCCGCCGGTGAGTCAGGAGGCATTGTCGGTCATTTTTGAGAACAAGTCATTTACGTACATTAATTTTTTACTTGGACCATTTTCATAAATAATTCTTTTAGGATTAATTGCGTAAAAAAGCCCCCTATTCCCGACATGTGGCATATATATTGTCTTAAAATTATTTAAATTTGAAATCAAATTGATAGAATGTGTTAGTATTAGAGGGTTAAATTTGTTATCAAACCAATAAAATAAACTCATGTTAGCATTTTCATCAAATTTTAAATGGCTCCAAAAATTTTGATTCCGAATAGATTAATGTTAACATAAAAAAAATAAAAATTTAAGGGATAAATCCCAAAGATGTACAAGAAATATGGTTTAATATGCAATTGCATATATGAACTTTGATTTGTGCAATTTTACACATGAAATTTTGATTTGACCCAATTTTTGTAAATTAGTAACACAATTATTGATATAACATCATTTTATGTTTATATATTGTATATATAAATAATTATATTTATCAATATAAAAAATTTAATGTATTTATTTCTTTAAATTAGCATGATTAAATCAAAATTAAAGTTTTAAATATATATTAAAACTATAATTAAAGTTTTATATGTATAATTGCACCAAATTAAAACTTATATATATAATTACATATTAAATAAAATATATATACAATTTTAAAATTAATCCCAAAATTTAATAAAAATACAACACGAATAATAATTTAATCAACATTTCTATACTTCATCCAAATATAATATTAATCCTAATACAAAATTCTTATACGATTTCAATGGAAATGACACCAATTGAATTTAGCTTTTTGGCGGTAGAAACAAATTAAATATAATACTTGAAAATTTTACCTTCAAAATTATTTTATTAATTCCTCCCATCTACTTCTGAATTTCTTACCAAAATCAAAATAGAAGGTTATAATAATAATAATAATAATAATAATAATAATAATAATAATTGAATAAACATTTAACCTCGACGCAAGTCTCAAATCTTTAATTTAAAATTAAATAAGTTCCATTCACCCAAAGCAAAAAAAAAAAAAAAAAGCCAAAATAGGAAAGATGTAATTATGAGATTCCATCAATTGGGCAACTTACTTGGATTCGTTACAACCAAGCTTTATCCATATATTGAATCCACAAATAGTATATACTTGTACACACTCAAATTTATTTTCAAAGTTATTAACTATTTTTAACCATATATAATTTCTTGTGCCCTATATAAATATCATCTTATTTATGATTCACTCACACTTCACACCATCAAGACATATATACACCATATATGCTGATTGCACTTTTCCATCAATCATCAGTTTCTTGTCATTCTTTTTTATCTGTATGATAAGAGCGCCATGGAGACAGGTCAAACCGTAACCCCGATCCCGCTATGGAATATTGTGGTGATTTCAGCCATTGCCGCCGGGATCCAATTCGGATGGGCTCTGCAACTTTCTCTTCTAACCCCTTATGTCCAAACCCTTGGTGTTCCTCACGTCTGGGCTGCTTTCATTTGGCTTTGTGGTCCCATCTCCGGCCTCGTCGTTCAACCCATTGTAGGCTACAGCAGTGACCGTTGTACCTCTCGCATCGGTCGTCGCCGACCCTTCATTGCTGTTGGAGCTTGTTTCGTTGCCGTCGCTGTTTTCATGATTGGCTTCGCCAAAGACATCGGTCACCGATCTGGTGATTCACTGCAAAATCCCACAAAGCCTAGGGCCGTTGCCATCTTCGTTACAGGTTTTTGGATCCTCGATGTGGCTAACAACATGTTACAAGGTCCATGCCGCGCTTTCTTGGCTGACCTTTCGTCGAATGATCATAAAAGAATGAGGATCGCCAATGCGTGGTTCTCGTTTTTCATGGCTGTTGGCAACGTTTTAGGTTACGCAGCTGGTTCCTTCTCAGATCTCCACAAGCTCCTACCCTTCACACAAACAACCGCCTGTGATGTTTACTGTGCAAACCTCAAAACTTGTTTCATAATTGACATTGTTTTCCTCCTGTCTATCACAATAACCGCCATTACCACCGTGAAAGAGACACCAATAACAAGAAAGGAAGCTGGAGACGAAGAGGACAACGAAGGAAGGTCATCGGGGCGGCCTTTCTTTGCGGAGTTAGTGATGGCATTCAAGACCCTGAAAAAACCAATGTGGATCTTGCTTCTGGTGACATGCCTTAATTGGATGGCATGGTTTCCATTCTTGTTGTACGACACTGACTGGATGGGGGCGGAAGTATACGGAGGGAAAGTGAAGGGGAGTGCAAGCCAACAAAAATTGTACGACGAGGGAGTGCGTGCGGGTGCGTTGGGTCTAATGATAAACTCCATAGTGTTGGCGTTCGCGTCGTTGGGGTTAGAGCCTGTGAGCCGGTTGATAGGTGGAGTGAAGAACATGTGGGGGGTGGTGAACTTGATATTGGCAGCATGCTTGGCGGGGACGGTGTGGATCACCAAGGTGGCGGAGGCATGGAGGGGTGAACATGGACCACAAATCTTGACCCCTCCACCAACCAGAATCAAAACCTCTGCCTTGGCTTTGTTTGGGTTGTTGGGTATTCCACTTGCGGTTAGTTTTCCTTTTTTACCTTTCTTCACACTTAATCTCCAGCTCTTTCATAAATGTGTGATGCTACGTAATGGAAAAAGGTTTAAGTCACCCTCCGTGATTCACTATTAAATCACGGACACACCTTCACCATCAAAATAATTTTTCTTCATAATCATCGCCTGTTGGTTTTTAAGTAATTTACAGACTTCTTTGGATCATTTTCTATAATTTATTTGGGCTTTTAAATTAACACACATTAATGGTATATACTTAAAACATGACAAATACACAACAAATTATATTTATAAAATATTTAAAAAATATTAATACAAGTTGAAATAAATTTCAAGAATGTTAAGATACTATTAATTATGATAAAACAAAAAAAAAAAATTCATGTGATAGTACAATTTTAGGAAAATTTATGGATATAAGAAAGATTTACATCTAAAATTTTTGGAGGCTCAATGTTTTGTTGAAGGTAAAATGTAGAGGCTTATTGAAATATAATAAAATTGAATTTGCATCACACTTTAATTTTTTTTCTTATATATCAAATGATGCAGGTTCAAAGTTAAAAAAAAAAAAAGTGATACAAATTTGGTTGGCTAAAGATTATAAAAGTTTTAGGAAAATTGTTGCCTTCACAATAATACCCAATTCTTCAAGAGACCCATTCCTTTTTTAAATGGAATGATAGAAGGTTAGGTAAGTAAGGTTTAGAGTTTATCATTTAGCTAACCTAAACTAGACCCTTTTTTTTCTTAAACCATAAGCATTATACCCTTTTATTAGTAATATTTTTGAAATCAATTTTAACAATCATGATTGGTAAAAATTAATTTTTAATTTAGAGTTGAGTTTGGACATGAAAATAATTATTCAAGGTTAGATCCATAAGCACGAAATTGTAAAATAATCAATAAATATAATGATGTTTGATGCAGGTAACATTTAGCATTCCATTCGCATTGGCATCCATCTATTGCTCTGAAGAAGGTGGCGGTCAAGGTATGTTACAGTGGTGTTAATGATGTAGTGGCTATGCTTAATGCTTATACTAGCTTTTTACACACAAGTAAAAGTATTATGAAATATCTTATAAATGATATTTTGATTTTATATTTAAAAAATAAATTAATTAATTTTTATACGTTAAATTAAAGAGTAAATTAATCTTTTTATTAATTTTTTATCCATTTTTACTGTTAAAAATTAGTCTTTATATGTCAGTAGAGGGTACATATGGCATGTCACGCTTCACTGTCTGGTTATTCTATCAACTACACCAGTTTTTAACAATACAAAGAGATGAATTTTTTAAAAGAAAAGAATAATTTGCTCTTTAATTTAATTTACAAGAAATATTTTTTCTTTTTTGAATAGAAAAACTAAAATACAATTCGATTCTTACTATAAAAACTTCTATGGTACATTTACCAGAGAGAAAGGGACCACATGACTCATTTTTTAAACTATACGCTAAGAATATGTAATTATCATTTTAATTAAATTGAATAATGTTACATGTATTCTACCTACTAAATTTGATGGTGATCCAAAAATTGTAGGTCTGTCTTTGGGAGTACTAAACTTGTCTATAGTTATCCCACAGGTAAAACATCAACTTCTTTGCCTCTGCTCTGCTCATTTTACATTGAATTTCAAACAATAATTGTAAAGTTTTGGTGTTAAGAAAAAAGATTAATGATATAGTTGTTTCAACTAAAAATAGATTCATAAAATAAAAAGGGTGTTGAATTGGGAAATGTGACAGATGATTATATCAGTGATTAGTGGACCGATAGATGCAGCATTTGGTGGCGGAAACTTACCAGCCTTTGTATTGGGGTCTATTTTGGCTGCCATTAGTGCTTTATTGGCAATATTTGCACTTCCCAATCCCAAAACACAACTCTCTCTCAACTCAACCGGAATGGCTGGAGCCCATTGACCACTGTCATGGAAGAAAGTGAGATACTATATTGTTTCCTTTTTTCTTTAATTTTCTGGGATCTACTCTCTTGTCAGAATTTCTTAATTACTGACTGATGTAAGTTCTTGAATGTGGCATTAGCCTTCCTTGGATCTTAAGTTTTATGGCGATATTTATGTTTTGATTGTAGCACTATGCTTTACTCCTTTCTAGATATGCTGCAAATTAAAATTTCAAAATATATCAAAATAAAATTTTGCTTCTAAATCTTTATATCTTGAATATATATAGAGAGAAATTTATAATAAGTGTTACAATTCTTTTATCTAAACTATTTAATAAATAAAAAATAAGGTTATTTTAATTCAATAATAATCTAATAGTATTTTTTAACTATTCCAAATAATTTTATTCTCTCTAAACCAGTTTCAATATACATTTGGCAATTGCAAAAGCATTTCTTCCAAATATATATACTTGCCTCCAAATTCTGCCCATATGAACTACAAGTTTGAAAGAAACTATTAACTAATGCATAATAAACATCTTGCGAGCTAAAATAGAGCAAACTCATCATAAACATATTATGTATTCATATAATGTAATATCTTAAATTTCTGATACACCACTAAAGGCAATACAAGTACCTGATAACAAAGTTCTTAGGAAGTAATATTGTTAGCCACAGCAACGTGGCTCGTTGTTGAAATCGGACGTAAATGCAATGATGAAAAGCATAATGGCATTGCCATTGGAACTTGGGAGAGTTTCAAACAGAAGGAGGTACATCTCAATTACATTGTGATTTGCCAAAAATATTGGATGCAGGTTACACACAACGGATTGTAGTAGCTTGTTGATTTACTAAAGCTCACCATTGATATAAGGGTCCTTTCAAAGTTTCAAGAAGAGTAGATAAAGGCCTACAAACTGAAGTTGTTGTCAATACTCAAGGGATGACAATTCAGATTGCGAATTTGGATATTTACGAATATTCAATCTATTTTTTCCAAATTTAGGTATTGTGGATTTATATAATATTTGGATTCATATTTTAAAATTATTATTCACTACTGAGCGAATAGATATCTCTAATATTCATTATCCAAATCCGCATTTTTTATACAAATAATGGATGTATATTCAGATATTCGAATCCAGTGGTTATCAAATGCTTATAGTTTTTATGTTTTATATATAAAAAGAATTTTAGTGGATTGAAATTCATATTTTTGTAGATTTGGAAATCGAAAAATGTTTGAAAAATTTGAAATTGTTTTTTTTTATTTGGATATCCAATGGATGGTAATATTTAATTTGGATTCATATATACATAGTAATATCCGGATAATTTGCGGATAATAAATAGATTCAAATTTTTAGGCAGATTTGTATACGTAGATTTGGATATTCAAAAAATGTTGATATTTGATCTAAGATCATTCCTATGGCACATGGAGTTGAATAGAGGTAGAATTATAGTTTGGGAGTTTGTTTGAAAGAAGAGATTACCAGATAGTGAGGCTGGTTGGAAATCAATTGAGGTCAGATAAACCAATTTCATTTCAAAAACATAACGAAGGCGTCTCTAGAACAAATGGTGGATAATGATATTGAATGCGCTCAAAGGATCAAGACCGAGGCGCATATAACAACAGAAGGCGTTCATTTAAGTAAATTATGTTACTTAACTCACTAGGAATTACCTAATTGTTAGAGCATTTTAGAAGTGGATCTGTAAGTCTAGTAACCTAATAAACACTCCAGTAAATTTTAGCTATTATGTTTATTTGAATTCTAAAAGATATAGATATAAAGTTTAAATTTCCTTAAACTTATAGATAAATTTAAGTATTAGCTGTTGATGTAAATTAATTTGTATTGTTAATTTGAGAGTATTCAACTATAAAGCCTCCTACCTTGATTGTATCATTCAACATTGAGTTGAGTTTTCCTTATCTCGCGTGAATGACTTTCCAACTTTAATCCCTTGGAGAATTCTTCAGTACTTTCAACTTTGGAGGTTCAAGTTGATACAGACCAACAAATTGAAGTGAATTCTCTGCTTAACACCCCACATTTGCTTTGTTAAAGTCCAAGCCATGACACATTCACAAAGCCGGTGACAATGTGGCTATATATAAAATCTATTTTCTTTTCTGGGTTGTTTTTATACCGTCTGAAATAATACAAATGTTTGGTTTTTCTATTGTGGTTTTGAAGGGAGTTAAGCTCATTTAGGCCATTTTTGAGGAAAGATATTCCCAACGGCTGGTTAGTTGAGCTTGGAAGGGCAATGCTTTCGAAAGATCTGTCCATGGCCGTCTGTTCTGGTATTTCAGATGGCCAAGGTAGGTGATAGGAATCTTCGGTATGAGAAGATAGAGGTATAGAGATTGTATCAAAACAGTAATATAAAGAACTGTCATAATTCCTTTTCTGGGTGTTAAATTGTTTGAACCAACCTTTAGTCACTTGTCGAAAATTCATATCCAAACATGCAGCAACCTCACAAAATCATCTGTCTTTTGATTTGATAGGAACTCCTTTGTACATTTCTACACGATCCTTCAATGCGTCTCGCCTTGGGCGTGCTATCTTATTATTAGGATCGAAAAGCAATACTTCTTCAAATGCTTTCAGTGCAGACTTGTAGTCTTTTTTCTTCTCATATGCATCGCCAAGATTGTTCCAAGCTGTGACATATCCTGGTTGAATCTTCACAGCAGTTTCAAATTGATTGATTCCTTTCTCAAGCTTCCCATCCCGAACGTAACTGACACCAAGGGCATTGTAAACCTATGCAATGGTTCAGAAAATACTTAAGGTTAGTTTCATGTTTACAGAGCACCAATCAGGATACCAAGAAGAAAGTACGAAATCAAGATGACCCGAAAAAAGTATTGTGTATCCTTATTTATGTATTTGTTTAAGTTAGGTACTTACCACATATAGGTAACCTTCACAACACATGCTTCAGAGTGAAACCAAAAATAGATGCCCAACATACTGCTATGTGTCGGTGTCATAATAACTTTTTTGAGTTTACAAGTGCAGTACAAATGACAAATATCATATGTCTGAGCAACTAGAACTAGAACTAACTTAATCCAAAACACTACGGACTGAAAATCGAAATATATCTGGATTATCATAATAACTAGACAAGTTCTATTCATTATTGTAACCAATCAATGAGTGCAAAAAGAAAAAATACCAGCAAATGAATAACCAGACTCATGAACATCAAGAACACAAAACTGAAGGGAAAATTCAACATAACAAATTCTATCAATGCACATGGTAGTGGCTTCCATTTGTCCAGTTGGCGGTCAAAATCCATGATTTAATCCCCTTTCTGAGTTTGACCTAATGCGTACGAAAAACCAAAGGCCAACTCTTGCTAATGCAGTTCCAAGACTGTACTTATTGATAGAAAGAAAGGCTACCACTTATCATTTTGTTTCATAAATAGTTCATATCATGCAATTTCAGAATTAGACAGCTATAATTCATGTTAGATCCAGGTTTCTCTCACTAATGTTCTGTCGATTTGATTCTTAGTTATTTCATGCTAGAAATTGTTGAAATATGTATATATTTTAAATTTATTTAGGTAGATAAATCTTATTTAGGAAGATAAATTTTATTCTAGGAATATTTTTATTTTAATTTTTAGTAGTTTATTAGAAAAAGGAACTATTTTCCTTATGTTTTAGTAGTTTATTGGAACTATTTTCCCATTTAGAATTAGGACTGTTTTCTCTATTTAAGTTCAGTTCTTTAGTTAATAATATAGAACAGTTTTATTAAAAGCTCTCTTGGAAACTTTCAGAAATCACCACATTTTTGTATGACCTCTGACTAAAACCACAAAGCAGACAAATTGCACTGCTTATTGCGTGATTTATGACTCATAGAAGAAGAATACTTAATCAATGGATGATTCTACGTTAATGGTCGATAATAGTTTTCAACACAATCAACCAAATGAATCTCCTTAGCAAACTCATATGTGATGCTTAAAAGCAGTAAAGTTCATGCAAAAAATGGTTGACATAATTGATTGTAACAGCAAGGCAGGACATACGAATCACATTCTGTAAAGTAGAATTTATAAAATAAAACAAAATGCTTCTGCTTGTAAGATATGGAAGATCCAAATGATCTCATACCTGGGCAAGATCTTGATCATCTCCATCCCATTTTTCGATTGCCTGAAGCAAAAATTTATTTGCAGCTGGGTAAAATTTCCTTCTCAACATAACGGCACCTAGCTCAAAAAGCTCTGTTGCACTGGCATCTCCACTTCTGACTTGCTCCTGAAATTAAAATAATCATATTCAGGAGTAATGTAAGCGGAAAAGAGCAGTCGACATTCATTGTAAAGCTAAGAACAAAGAGTTGGAAGTCTTTCCCCATTTTGCTTTTCATTTGGTTACAGTAACTTGATTAAATCATCATAGACATTAAGAAAAGTAAAATAGACAAAATCTCAGAGCAATTTAATTAGCATTTTTTTGCATGGGAAAATAGTTTCTTACCTGCAATTCTTTGGCAGAAAGATCAAGTTCTCTCCGTACAAGTACTTGACGGATTACAAAGAAGGTCCCAACCCCAAGTAAACCTAATAGTAAAAGTAGATAAGATAGCTGGATTCCTAACTCAAATAACTCTCCAATCTCGTAAACGGCATCTCCGCTAGTAATTTCACTTGCGTTTGCTAGTTGGGCAGAAATCAACCACAATGCTTGACCAAAGAGGAAAGCAGACACCACACTCAATGGCTTCTTCACATTTAAGTCATCAACCATAGCTAGATGATTCTTCAAGGATTCTGCAACAAAATGGTAACACCGATTATTTAATGCAAGCAATTATGGTGGAATCTTAGCATAAAGTGGAAAAAAATTGAAGTCTCTTAGCCTTGACCGAAGTACTATTTTGGTCAAAACCTTGAGTGAGAATCAGACGGATTTAATTATCAAATATAGCCATTGAGTTAAACAATAGGAAAGACAGAATAGATTATGCGCTAAAAGTAAGTTTCTGCAACATAAGACTACTTAAGTTTACAGGTCTAATTTATGTTACCACTAATTACTGCATTAATCATTGCAGTAAAGTAAATTGTCTGCATAAGTGTTTTCGATTCCAACTTGTCAAAAAGTCTATGATCACAGTCTAGAGGCTAGTGATTATATTCTTTGTCCTTCAAGTTATGTTTAAAAGGATCATAGTGTCAAAAAATGCTCAAAAGTATAAGGAAAAAACACCTTAGAACTTTCACTGCTCATTACACTAGTTGGAAATGATAGTCTTTGTAAATATAACCGCCTATATTATTCACAAAGTATGAGCTTATCGAATGTTAGCCAATTACTAATTTTTCTGTGTGCATCACATTCAGTTATTTAAGATGCCTTGAAAATATGGCAACTATAAGTAAGGCAAATTTAGAAAGTCAGAATACAAGTCTATAAGTGCATGACTATACTCAAACTTGATGCTGTTTTACCATCAATGCATCTTGTATATTAAGTTATTTAACCCAAAACTCAAGCAAACTCCACAAGAATGAATTGTTCAGCTTCATGACAATTTTGAATAAGTACTATTTATAAGGAATATTAATCAGTATAATATTAAGAGAAATATGATGCTCTATCAAATAACCACATAAAAGGTCTGCGTCAAAATAATGTTTAACAAGTGATTGCACACAGCTGCTTCATTGCAAACTCTAATTAAGCAATAAACATAATATTAAACCACTTAAATTCCTATGAAATGTAACATTGTGGAATTATCAATATTACAATCAAATACAAAAATGTTATGAGAATGTTTGGCCTTGTGGTCTTGGAATTTTTTTTTTCTTCTGAATTTTACAGACCCCAAGTATTGAGCACTTAATTGGCTTTGTCGTGGCATAGAAGGGCTATGAAAGTTAAGAGCATAAAAGTAATGGTAGTTTGAAAATCTGGACAGATTTCTTATACAGGAAAATTGGAAAAGATATGGAGAGAGACTTGGCCGGGAGCAAATGAATGTTTCTTCAACTGATATGCAATACAAACAAAATTTTAGAAAAATGATGTTTTGTATTATCAGCTGGGTTAAAACAAAAAGAATTGTAAAAATATATGGCTAAATGTTAGAAGGGGAGGATACATGCATCCTCAATGTATTAGATATACAAGGAAACACGGCATGAAGAGTGCAACTTTCCATATATCAGCTGTACTTTCCCACTTTATGACATGTAAGTTCTTCACGCACTGATGATAAGCAGCTAAACAACCTTGATGCTAAAAAGTGGAGCAAAGAGAACGGAAATTACCATCAAAGCGTGATGACGTAAAAGATTTTGCTGCCATTCCCTTTTGAAACATCTGCCTTTATCCGCAATCAATTGGAAAAGGGAAAAGAAAAATTAACAGAAAGCTTTGTTAGGGCTAGTAGAGAATTATATATCAATCTCCATTCCCTAAAATAAAGCCTGATAAAAAAATTTAAACATGCACTTTTCTTATGTAACAAAAATGTAAATTTTATATACACAGCAGCATGATATAGAGTAGGCACGGATGGAAACTGAAGAAGCTGCATTGTACAAGCCAAATAATACTACCCTTTTTTTGCGTTTATAACACAGCACGATTTAGGTCTCTTTTAATGAAAACCACATGCAACCATTTAACTTAATTTCTTTTAACTCCAATATCTTCAGGTTTAGGACTAAAACTTTCAGTACTCAAAAACAGCATAATAGCATTGATGACTATGTAGTTAAAAGTCTCTTTCTATCTAGAATTCTCTTGAATACATTTGACATCCCACCTCTCCACCACCATGCCACATTGGTGGAAGCTATGTGCCATTGAATGCATGGCTTCTGAGAAAGACAGCATTAACTTTGAATCTTTCAACCAAATTTTGATCTCAAGGCAATAGATTAAGATAAGTTCATTTCTTGAAACTTAAGTCCAAAATTAGTTATTAAAAGAGAAATCCTAAATTCTTCAACTTTAACCCTTATTTTACTGATAAAGTATTAGAAACCAGAGCTAAATTTAATGAGGATAGAATCCAAAATCTAATGACGTTGACAAAAAATGAAATCTCTTGCAAATAAAATAGGGATGAATGCTCATCATTCCAGTTTACCAACAATACTCCTCCTAACAGTAAGGGCATTATTTATTTCTTAAATAACCTTAGAATAAAGATAATTGTAATCTATACATGTAGAGTGGAAGTACAATTGACCTCTATTAGTTTTACTGGTATATTTCATAATTTTCATAAATAAAAAAAAAATCATTCCACTTATATAACATAGGATCAAAAACTAAGAACATGCTTGCTACATTTGTTTGGACAAATATATAAAGTTCAATATCACCAAGTAAAATAGTTCAAAGGAACTAAACTTCAAGGAAACATGAAATAAAATACAAGATTACCTAACCAGTAACTATCAACTTTTGAGGAATTTGGTAGAGTAACAAAGTTAAACTAAAATTCAATATCAAATCTTATTCAAGGGGAACAGATAATTACTATAGCTTTAGACTTATACTTGTATAACCAGTCCTTGTAGCGAAAAAAATTCTAACCCTATAAACATTAGCTTTGTTAGGTTAGATGGCTTTATCTGCAAGTAGAAATTATAAAAGTCAAGGTGGTTAAAGAAAAACCAATAATCAAATCTATTTTCAGAAGACAATTGTATCAGTTGGATAAACACAATAGAGGTGAAAAGAAGGGGCCGACCAAGTCAATAACAGAGTTAAGCATGTTGAATGACTAAATTAAACCAAGAATATAGAATGGAAAATTTTCCTACGATCAATGTTGCAATTTTTCTTGAAACTAAGAGAGAACAAAACACTTACCTGTAGGTTGAGAAATTTAGTGTCATTCACTCCATTGCCTGCCCCTGTGTTTTTCAAAGCTGGTTCACGAGAGCACCGAACAATGGCCTGGAGAATTGAGTGCAGCATTATCCAGTGTTCTTTATAAAGCTAAAAGAAACATGTAAATCTTGTTTTTTGACCTTCCTTTAGCAAAATTTTGTAATCTATGTTGTTGACACTTGTGTTCGGCACATATTAAAAAAAAAATGCCTCTAGAGACTCCTCAAATACATGGAGAAACTTAGAAAAAAATTAAACAAGTCCGTGCTGGACGCATACCTATACCTGACGCTCGGAGTCCATGCAACAATTTCTTTAACTAACATGATAATTTCACAATTTTGAGAAATTTCTACTACTCTTTAATGTAGACATTTTTATAATCTCATTTACCTCACAATATAATTTTACCAATTGAAGCAATCAAACATGCACATTAGCTTGATTACTTTGCTACTAATTATTTCCCTGAGAATTTTTTTTCTTAACCAATAAAACAACAAAGAATTGAAAACACCTTGTCATGTTTTATCTGCACGGAAATTTTGCATCTACCCTTTCTTTTTAGTTTTTTTTTTTTAAAAAAAAGAAAAACCTTTTTGTTTACTATATCATAAAATCATATTCCAAACTTAAAATGTACAATTGCATCAATCAGAATTGGCATAAATTTAGGAGAGGCAAAGAAAGCGAGATTAGTTACAGTTATAGCCATATAGCATACGTGAGCCAGGGCTAGGCAGCTTTCGAATGAGCCAAGAACAGTCAAATTTAACAAAATACTTGATAATTGGTATATTTGAATTATAACAAAATATAGTAGAAGAAATAGTTAAGGGAAGAGCTTTTTGACCTGGAAGAAGAGGTTTTTGCGGGTGAAGTTGAGAGAAGCAGATGCGAGGAAAGAGTAATAAAGAGGAAGCTGGTGGGTTGCTGAGAAGCACGCATGCCGTTGATATAAAGGCCGAGATGAGATTGTAGTTTGGAGAAGCATTTTTTTTTTTTTTTGTCTTCAAAGTTCGAACATCAAAGGAAGTCACTCTCTGTTTTCACTGATTTTCTTTCTAAGAAACTCACTGCAGAAGCATCAGCTGCCGAGTTTGTTAGTGGTTGAAGATAAAGCTTACCCATCATTGTTAAAAATAATAAAATATCACAAGATAAGGCCGCGTTTGTTGTTCCAAGGCAAAACCCAGCTTCGTCTTTTTACTATTCATTTTTTTGGTAAACTACAATTACAGTCACCGAACTATACGTTTGTATAAATTTTGATCACCTAAATATAAAGTTTTTCTATTTAATTTATCAACTTTCAAAATTTAATATTGTAGGAATCTCCTATTAACTACAATTAAGTATTTATGTTTTTTTTTTCAGATTGGTACCTAACCTTTTTTTGTCACCCACTAACTTGGTACCTGAGTCTAACGACATTAAGATTTTGCTAACATGGCAACGCTAGCCACTCGTACACCATTACATGTTGCACTCTCAAGACCCTTTTGACTAGTGTTTAATTTTTTTGACTAGATTGTTTTACATATTTTTCCTTTAAATTTATTTATTCACCATCGTCTTTAACATTTTTCCCTGCTACTTTCTCTTTCGTTTTCTCTGCATCGTCTTCAACATTTTTCAATCCAGTCTCTTTTTCTTTCGTTTTCTCTGTCACCTCTTTCATTTTCCCTTCTTTTGTTTTTTCCTTTCACTTATTTATTTCCTATCTCTTTCGTTTTCCATCTCTTTCACGTCTACACCATGTCTTCTTCTACAAACAGAAAATCATGTGTATAGAGAATTGTTTTATACCGCCATTACGAGCTAAGGGCTCTGATTTGCAACACGAATACTCCAAAGAACAAAAGGAAAAAATTCTTTGGGTGTGCAAACTTTAAAGAGGTAAATTAGGGTTTATGTTTTGGTCTGTCATAGTTGGGCTTGTGAGAAACAAAAGGCTTTGTGTGTTTTGACATTTTGTTGCAATTTGTGTTGATGTGTTCTTAGATTTTTTTTTTGTTGCAATTTTGGATTGAAGATGGGTTTAAGATTTTGTTGCAATTTGGGTTTAAGATGTGATTTTTTCAGTGGTAGAAAGTAACAATGATAGGACGGATTCAACTGCAAAAGAACAAGGATGCACAATCAATGAAATAATGCTTCAAAATAAAATGTTATTGACAGAGAACAGGAAATTAAGACTTGAGAACGATGACCTCAATATTGATGAAATGTGAAGAATGCGACTGAAGGTAACTCGTTTAGAAGAGAAGATAAAATTGTACAATCCAAAAATGTCAAGGAACAACAATGTAATAATTGCTTATAAGTTATCATTAATTGTATCATGGATGATTTTTTGGGTTAGCTTGCTTGGGGATGGTGATATGTTGCCCATGTATTTGTTGCATTAGTTGTTAAGAATGAAAGGATTAAATTGAATGGAAAATATTTTTTTGTTGTTGTAAAAGTATATGAAAATACCAAAATCGACATCAACAAAATTGAACCATCCATTACAACCATCATATATAAAGATCAACATAAACTACCCATCAAAATACAACTATCAAAAAGATCTAACAAAATAAAACCATCAAATTATCCATCGTATGTCAACAAAATAAAACCATCAAATTATCCATCGTATGTTAACTAACGAAATCAAATTGACATCAACTATATCCATGGCTTACGATTGTGCTTGGGTGGATCTTTGGACTTAGCTTTTTTTGTGTTCCTATTTTTCTAAGTCCCACTTATAGTTTCCTTGTTGTTGCTTCCCTTCCTTTTATCGATGCACTTGCTTGGAGCGGATATCATGGTTTCCCCTCTCATACCAACCTACAATTCATAAAATACATAATTAAAAAATGTGTCGCACTCCCAAAATACAATAAGCATAACAGTTCAACAATTTGTAACTTACATTCAGAATTTATTGTCTTGTCCTCTCATCAGTGTATAACCCAATCCCTTGCACAACTTGTTTTCCCATGCTACTTAGTCTTGTAAGTATTTGTTGTGTTGAAAAGGTTGGCATGATGGGAGGAGTTGGCTATGTTGAAGGAGTTGGCGGTGATGATGTAGATGCTTCAAATGCAACTATTTAAGAAAGAGCTAGTAGAGCAAGATAAAAAAAAAATGGTGGAGTAGGAGCTGGTGAAGCAGGAATAGGTGTACTTTGCAAATTTAACATGTTAGGAGTTCTCAAATTAGCCAACAATTGCATTAAAATTCTTTGTCATCAAAATACTTATAGTAGATGAAGTTTGACAGCTTCTGAAGTTGTCTCTAACCATGGAACACTTGTGGCACTTTATCTTCCTCCTTTTTTCTAGACAGCGTACTCCCACTCCTTTCTCCCTCTTTTCTCGCTCTGTTTTTTTTCGATCTGCTAAGCATTTTCCTTGAATGGGGGGCTCAATTGGTTCCATATCAATTTTCAACTAAAATTTCTCACTTGGGACAACAGGCAATACAAAGCCATATATTTTTCAAACACATATTTTTAAGCCCCTTATAGATAAAATCAAAAATATTAACTTTTTTTCCACAAAATGACTACAACAACATGTGGACATGGGATGCCAGTGAGATCCCATCTCCTACAACTACATGACCACTGAAATAAGTCAACTACAAGAACACCAATGTTTGTCACTTCAAACCCTTCTGCTTCATTCCATTTAACATGACAGTATGAACTCTTTTGGAAACTCTTATGTAACTTCTCACATATCTTAAGACAGAATTGATCATTCCAATTTTTACATTTTGCCGAATTGTTTACAATCCTCCTTATTACATACTTCCTAATTTCTTCTAACATGGAAATGATAGACAAAATTGTTGTCAATTGCATCACATATAGACCTATCAGAAAAAAGCCTTTGACTATTGCTTAAGATCAATCCTAAGTAGACTTACCTTGGCACTATGTTTGATAAGATCAATCTTTTCGATATGATCTTCAAATTCAACAATTATGTATGATTTGCATGCTTCCCCAAATGTTTTTTGCAGGTATTTTTCTGTATTTTCTTTCCTTTAGTTGGCATATAAATGCCTTGCATAGACTCTATGATCAACCCTTGGAAACAACTCAGATATCTCCTCCATCAATCTCTAAAAACAAAAATAATGGTATTAGATTGTTGGTTTAATAAATTAAGCATGGTAGGATAGAATTATTTAAATAATGTCCCTAACATACCTTTTATTTATCAGTTATAAACGTGAATCTAAAACCATTACCAATTGGTAAATCTGAAATAACATTTTTAATCAACCAACACCATGTTTCTGTACTTCTATTGTCCATAACTGCCCATGTAATAGGGTAGATTTGGTCATTGCCATCTCTCCCCATAGCAAACAGAAGTTCCCCCTTGAATCTTCCTTTTAGAAAGCAACCATATAGACAAATAAAATGTCTACAACACTTTAGAAACCCTTTTCTCAATACATTAAACCTTACATAAAATCTTCTAAACTTAGGAACCTCAGTAAGGGTTGGTCTTTCTACCATCACCTCTATATTGCCATTCGGATCTGCCTTTCTAAGTGCATTTGCATAGTTCCATAGTCTATTAAACACATAGCTTACCCTTCCATTGATCTCCTCCAATGCCTATCTCTTAGCCATGTTGCATGTACCCCTACTCAAATTAACTTTCAACTCCTCCGTAGCTAGTTTCTGTATCTCAGTTAACTTCAGCTTTAGAATCACTCTGATTTAACTTGAGAAATACTCCCTAACAAACTTGTAAGATGCCCTTTTGTTTTTAAAAGTTATTGAACATTCATAGGTTTCTATAAATGTTTTTATCTTGTAAAACCCATCACTATTATCTACGGCATCATATATTCTAAAAGGGCACCTATCTTCCCTACACCTAGCCTTAGTCCTCCCCTTTCCATTCCTAAGATATATAATATCAAACCTCTTTTTTACTACATATTTTGCTAAAGCAGTCTTGAATTCCTTTGGTCCCCTAAACATCATACCAAGCTCTAAATATGGGATATGGTTATTAGGATCAAAACAAAAATGTCGGCTTCTTCTATAGACTACCTCACCATCTGAATCACTTCCATAAGACCCCAAATTTGATGAATCAACGTAATCAGTTCTCCCTATTGGATCTGAAACCTCACCATTTTTCTCTCTCTTTTCACTACCTTCACCTACCTTTAGACCCACACTGTTAGCCCTATTTTCTCCTTCTCTTTGGTTATTTTTCTTGCCTTTATATTTTCTATACCAAGCCTTGATACTTCTCACCTCTTCATTCTCAAATTCTACCTCAAAACCCCTTCACTACCCAATGGGTTATTTGTATCACCGGTCCCACTACTTTCAAAACTTTCCCCACTCTTAGCACCATTACTATTACCAAGCTACCATTGTTGATGAAAAAACAACAAAGCAATTTGCAAACATAATGAATAATTAGGGAAGAACAAAAAGAAAGAAAAAAACTCTTTGATAGTGTGATCACTAATCGTGAAGGCTTCTTCCAATTCTTATAGCTACTCCTCCACAAATTGCTCCTTAAGGTGGCCGACCAAGAGACAATTTTTTCTCTTGGGATTACTTAACTAAATAGGGAAATGGGATGGGTTGAAAGGAATGAAAGTTAGAGAGAAATGAGATTATGGATGAATGTGCATTAAAGGATGAAATGAAGAATGATTGAGGGATGATTTTTGAGGGGTGTAGATGGTAGTATTTATAGTGGATGGATGGCTACTATGTTTGCTAAAAATAGCTTAAAATCCCTTAGGTTTCTCACTCCCATGGCTGACCATAATTTGTGAAGAAAGGAGGTTACTTAGTTTCTTGATTCATGCATGAAATCATGCTTGAATCAAGCAATGTGGTGGATAATTTCAAAGGTAAATTTTGTGTGCTAATTGCTAATTTATTCTTAATTGTAGGGACCTCCAATAAATCTCCCAAAAGTAAATTTTGAGCTACCCAAATTCACTTGCTAAATTGGGCTTCATTCTCTCTTATTTGGATGGGTTAATAAACCAAATGCTTGCCAGACTTGTTTATCAATTACACCAACTTCAGTTGGATCAAATTAATTTCTTTATGACCCAATTTTCCTTTCCTTTGCCGTCCATGTAGAGTGAAATTGGCTCATGCCCATGTAGCTTTAATAAATAAGTTATGCATAAGTCTTTGGTCCAACTACAACAAATAAATCAAGATTAATATGTAGCATAAAAATTAAATTATGCACAAATTTAATGCAAAATAGCACAAAATTGCATTCTTTATTAAATCATGCTCATTATCTTAATATGAACAAATTCACCCAATTAATTATTAAATACTTAAAATTAATATTATTTTTAAGTAAAAAGGTGTCATAAACTACTAAAAAAAACTATATAATTTAGAATTTACACACCCCCAAACTTAATCCATTACTCGTCACGAGTAATTTAAGCAAAATTTTAGGTAAAGCAATCTCGGAATAAGTTTAAATAGAATCCCTAAGTAGAATCAGCTTTTGCACATAAACATACATCAACAAAGCCATGCTCACAAAACTCTTTTTGTTGACAGGTCGCTCACGTGCAAACATTATTTCGTAATTTTATAATAAGTGAGGGAAAATGCTAACATAAGTCATAGAGTGCATGCTTTTCAAGGTCATTAATAAGATTCACTATTCAATCAAAGTTTCCTTATCAATTAGACAGAATAATCACAAGATTTAATTAATGGTCCTCTTTTGTTGAACTTAGAAATTCCTCTCCACTAATGTAGATGGCATAATTATCAAAATCAATAGGTCTTTTATAGGGTTGTAATGAAGCTAGGCTCAAGGCAGGGATAAAGAGAAATGAATTTTTAGGTTCAATAATCTTAACCCTAACTTTGTCTTGGATCCTGTCGAGGTACATCCTTCCTACTAACGGGTTTTACCACCCCCCAAACTTAATTTGAAGCTTTATGCCCAACAATACTCCTTCAATAATCTTAACCCTAACTTTGTCTTGGATCCTTTCGAGGTACATCGTTCCAACTAACGGGTTTTACCACCCTCAAACTTAATTTGAAGCCTTATGCCTAACAATACTCCTCAGTAATTGAGTATTTATTTTCCTCTTTTTTCTTGACATTTGAATAGAGATTTTTTTTGAGCATACATAGAACATATACATCTTTTTGAATTTTTTTTCTCGATCTTTTCTCACCAAGACAAGTATAGTTAAGATAGGTGCAAAAATAGGACAAAACTTAAAAAAAATGGTAATATGACTTATGATGTAGGTGAATAATAATAAAATAGGCTTAAAGGCTCAAACTAAGGTTTAAGGGTTAAATTCATATGGCAGGCTTGAAAGGCTCAAACGATCCAAAGAAAATAGCCTATATCATGTTTAGATTCTTATGCCTCCTAGGATTTTGCCTCAAGAAAGTTAATAAGTCAATTCTAAGGACTTAAACCTTCATGCATGTCTATTTTTAAGGAAATTAAGTTTTCATGGAAAAAAACTACATGAGACCTGAGAACATACAAGCATTCCATAACATAAGATAACATAAAAAAAACTCAGATAAAATCAGAAATCATGCTTGCATTTGAGCTAACTTATGAACAAACTTATTTTTCTGAACATCAATTTATTTTAGCATACTTATGTGTAAACATTGAATCATACTTAAGAAAAAATTTAAAAATTCATGCAAATATTGCCCTACCCCCTCCTTAAAAAGAAGTAATGTCCTCATTGTGTAAACAAAGTAATGAATGATAACTGAACACTAGGTAAGATTGCAAGAAAAGAGAGGTGAGTCTTGAAAACTGCTTAAGTACCAAGTCTTTCTTAACAACCTAATTCTAGACATGTTCATTCACATTACCACACTATTTCACTTTTTATTAGAGAGAGGCATTGAGCTTAATTTATTCATGTTTGCAATTTCTTACTTATTGTATGAAAGCAAAATACTAACTAAGAAAAAATATAAATGCCTAAAAACACTAAGAAAAAAATAAAAGAAATTCCTCCGCTTTTTATTAATTTGTGTCATCCCCTTTTTTCTGATATTGATGCAACGTAGGGAAGTGATGCTACAACAAGTGAGTGTTAGATATTTTTCTCCTCATCACTGTTATGGGCCTTCAGCCCAAAACTGTAAAAACTAATTACCTACACTGAAATAAGACTTGACATTTAACATCCCAAATTGGGCTAAGTCAGAATAGTGGTTTTGAGACCACAAATTCGACGTTAAAATATTTATTTTATGATTATTATGAGGTCTAGGATATGAAAATAAGCATGTGTTAAAGTTTCATGAAGAAATTCTAAGTATAAGGTGTCCAATTGGAAATTAGGGACCAAATTGAATAAGTTGTAAAACTTGGGTTCTAAAAGAAAATTGTATGAAATTGATTTGGATTCTTAATTAGAAGGTCTTAAAGAGTAATTTTCCCAATTTCTATGTTTTTGGACAAAAATGGGCTTGCATGGAAAATTTTGAAAGTTTTGTAAGGAAGGGCATTTTGGTTATTTGGTAATAAACTTAATAAAAAGGGAAAAATAAGCCAAAATCAGGTCCATCTTCTTCTTCATGCTGCTGAAAATTTTATGCTCCCCATAGCTAGGGTTTTCAACATTTTCAATCTAAAAAGTAAGTACTCATGCTCTCTCTATTTCTACTCATATTTCAAGCTAAGGTTCATGTTTAGAAATTTACCCATGCATGAGATGCTTTTGTTTTGATGATTTATGGAGGAATATGAGAGTTTAAAGGATGGTAAACAACTTTTACTAAGTAGTTTTTCATGGATATAGTTTAAGAAACCAATTTGTAAAAGTTGTAAAGATAGGTAGAAAAATGTGAAATGAAGAAAAATGTGGGCTGCCATAAGTATGAAAAATATTCGGCTAGGCTTGGGTAGCCAAGAAATTACATACATTTTGTTAAACAAGCCTTAGGACTAAATTGTAAAAGTGTGAAAGGTTAAGGGTAAAAGGGTCATTTTTCCCTAGGATAAGTTTTAGGCTGGAAATAAACAATGTGAGGTATTAATAATCTATTTTCACTGATATAGACCCCAATGAACCAGTTTCGGAGGTCGACCATGGAAAACCAAAGGTTTCGGAATAACCAAGATACGAATCCAGAATGTCTATCAGGTGAGTTCGTGTAACTCAACAGGTTATATGTGTAAATGTATTGATTCTATTGTTGCGTTAAATTGATTGTGTGATGTATGAATGATAAATTACATGAAATTCTCTAAATCCCTAAATTGTTTGGAAGAAGGTAAAAATCCATTTGGATTATTGTACCCTAATAGATATCATATATTACACAAGAAATAAGATCCTGCATGTGTTGCAAAAAGGATTTAGCCCAGAAGGGTAATCCATTGATCTCAGTATAGGAAGGATTTAGCCCGGACGGTTAATCCTGAAACGAACTTTTCGAGTAAGTGTGATGAGAAGGATTCAACCTGGATGGGTAATCCATTGATTCCGGTATGCAAAAGATTTAGCCTGGATGGGTAATCCTAATTAACTAGATAAATATTGGACTGGCCACCCAAATTTACTCTAAGAGAAATGCTCTGTTATATTGAGGATTTAGCCTGGACTGACAATCCAACAAAGCCTTATGGTACATGGTATAATGAGAAATTAGCCTGGACTGGCAACTCCATTGCATAAATTGAGACTCGAGATGGTACCCAAAAAGGGAAACCACTAAATATGGATCAATGAGAATATCCACCGAGGGATCAATGATTCAATGGACAAATGTATGTGAAAGTGTCATGAGAAGACATGAATTAGAATGTGTACTTAATATGATGAGCTCATCTATGTATTTTGGTATATTTGAGACTAACTTGATGATTGAATGTATGTGTTAGGAAAAAATGTAATTATAATTGATGGATGACATGGCATATAATGACTGTGTATTTAAATGTCTGGTAAGTTTACTTTCCGTTATACGAACTTACTAAGCATGTTAATGCTTACTCCTTTTCTTTTTCCCTGTCTTATAGAGCTCGAGGACTTGTGAAGATCAGAAGACAGTTGGAGCATTCTCTACACTATCAACTTGTCTCACTTGGTATAAGGAAACTTTCATTTTGTTAAAATGGCATGTATAGGGTTATAGTCATTTTGTTATATGTGTCATTTGGCTAGTCAATGATATGGCTTATAATGATATACTTATTCTTTTGTATACGGCCATGAGATGTGGCTTATAATGATGTGGGTTGTAACCCTACTTATTTTGTATGCTTAAGTTTAAGTGTTTCATGTGACGCGTTGATGTGGTATCATGGATGGATATATGAAATGTGGCCTAATAATTTGAGAGTGGATATAGCATAAAATGGTACATGGTTATAATATGGTTTAAGTAGTAAAATGAGAAATGTGATATGATAATCCTTAATGAAAAGGATAACCTAGCATGTGCTAACCAATGAGATGAGGTTAACACACAATAGGTTTTGTCAAGATGGTTTAAGAATATATTTAGGCCATATTAAATACCATTGAAGCTTATAAGCATGTATGGATGTTGAAGGTGACCAAAGGCTTGGTAGATAGTCTCAAAACGGTCTACACGGATAGTCACACGGGCATATGTCTAGGCCGTGTGTGACACACGGTCAGTCCCCATGGGCGTGTTGTACGGTCGTGTATCCCCTACACCTAAAATTTTAGGTCAGTATGCATGGTAGTAAACACACGGGTAGAGACACGGCCGTGTGTCTCAACCGTGTGAAGGACATGGCCTAGCACACGGGCATGTGCCTTGGCCATATGCCTTAAAATGAATGATGACGTCATAAACAGAATGTCCAGATTTTTGGACACAGGCGATGGCACAGTCATGTCTAGGCCTTGTGAGGGACACGGGCGAGGGACACGAGCGTGTGCTCGGCCGTGTGAAAACTCTTGTAGGTTCGAAATGAAAAATAAATTCTAATAATTCAACACGGGTAAGGAACACGAGCGTGTCCCAATGCACACGGGCGTGTGAGGTTTAAACCTAGAAATTCCCTAAAGTTTTCTAAAGTTCTCGGTTTAGTTCCGGATTGCTTTTAATGAATGTTTTGGACCTCGTAGGTCCATAATTGAGACAATATGATTTTGTTTGATCGGTTTTAAATTGAAATGAAATTTTATAGCCCGTAACTTTCGGTAATACCCTGTATCTTGTCCCGGTCTCAGGTATGAGTAAGGGGTGTTACATGACAAAAATAAACTGATTAAACCTTGGGCCAACTTGACCTCTTATTGAACATAAAATAATGAATTTAACATTGAAAATAAAAATAAAAATGAAAATGAAAACTTTTTTTTAGGTTACTTAGAAAACTTCTTCTCGAAAAAATACATCAAATTAAATTCCCAAAAAAGGTTAAAGGGGTCACAAATGGTCTCACTTAAGTTCCAATCTCCTTAGACAGAATTAATTTGATGTACTAATTCAAGAAAAATAATTTCTAAGCTTGCCATTTATTCAAATAAGAGAAAAAAATTGAAAATAAATTAATGATAGAGAGAGTGGTGAGAACTCCCTTAATGTTATTGATGTTTGTCATTGATAAAGGCGATGTCAAATAACCCTTTATCATACCAATCATATCCATTTAAAAAGAAGAGATAATGTTGCCCAACAATTATATTCAGTATTTGATTAAAGAATAGTAACAAGAAATGGTCTTTCTTATTTGCTTTGCTCAACTTTCTGTCATTCATACAAATATACTTACCCTTGATGATCCTTAACGAAATTAGCTCGTTTTCCATTATACCTTCTTTCTTTGGTACAAGCCCCACCCGCGGAATGTCATTGGTGGGACAAATGATCATTGCTTTTTCCCATTGAGAATCGAGTTGCCCAAGATCAAATACTCAAGATTAGATCTTCTATCCCTCAATAGAACTCTTTTCAGTATCTAATGACATTTTCAAAACCGTTAAGTCTAACTCGAGTGGCTCTTCTCTTGATGGGTTGGGTTTTTTGTCCTCATGTGATGATAGCTCTAATGATTCGAACTGAGTTTTTGAACTGAATCCTTTCGAGTTAGCTTCTAAACATGTTTCATCCTCATCTTCATATAGAGAGTCAAATGAAATACCTTCTAATGGGTCATTGAATTCTAATTTTGCAGGAACTAGCGAATCTTTATTGGAGATGGCAGAACAATCTTTGACCTCATTAGGAGATCTTATGGCCTTAAATACATTAAAGGTCACCTATTCATCTTGAACTCGCATGGTGAGTGCAACTTTCTGTACATCGATTATCGACCTGTCGATTCCCAAGAAATGCCTTCCTAGGATGATTGATACTTTTTTATCTGCTTCAAAATCTAAGATAATAAAGTCGATAGGAAATATGAATTTAGCAATATGTACCAATACATCATCGATCTTTTCTTCTAGGTATGCCAAAGATCGATCCGCCAATTGGACTGTAATTGTAGTCGGTCTGTCCTTACCAATACCTAATTGTCTAAACATAGACGTAGGCATCAAGTTGATCCTTGATCCCGAATTGCATAAAGCCTTACCACAATAGGATTATCCAATATTGCAAGGTATGATGAAACTTCCTATATCTTTCAACTTAGGAGGCAACTTATACTGAAAATATAGGCTACATTCTATAGTTAGGGCTACAGTTTCAAATTCCCCAAGCCTTCTTTTCTTAGCCAGAAATTCCTTCATATCTTTCACATAATTCAAAATTTGTCCAAAGCTTCCACCAACGAAATGTTGATACATAGATGTTTTAGCACATCCAACATTCTCTTGAATTGAGTATCCTATTGTTTTTTATGTTGCTGGAGTCTTTGAGAATATGGAGGTTGTGGTATTTTGGCTTGGAATGGATAGCTCTTCCGAGGTAATTTATCTATATTTAACGAAAGGGTTAGCTTATCAGAACTTACTAGTTTAGATTTTACCTATTCAGAATTTGCAGAATCTGGCTTCTTTGTGCAAGAATTTCAACTGTTGGTTAATTTCCCTTTTTCTTGAGAGGTTCATCTTCAACCTCAACTTCCTTGGGTTCCAAAGTCCTTCCGCTTCATAAAGTTATTGCTTTGCAATTCCCCTTGCTCGATTTTCTTAGGTTCTCCGTGTCACTAGGCAAAGCTCCTTATGGTCTATTTTGAAGTTCGTTGGCTAACTCCTCCATCTGGTTCTCCAAATTTCTCAGAGTTGCATCATTCTTCACCATATATACTTTTAATAAGTTTTCAATATTATTAGAAGACTCGACTGTTGGAGGATTTTCTATGTCGTTTGTTATAACACCTTAAGGTTTGTTTCTAAGCTTATTAGCAAATTGTCCCACTTGATTTTCCAGATTCTCTAATGTTGTGTCTTGGCCTTGAATCAAGGCATCATTTTTAGCAATGTATGCCTTCAATAATTTCTCCAAATTATTAGAAGGTTCAACGTGCGATGGTTTTTGAACTTGTTGATTGAAACCAAGAGGTTGAATTGCACTATGCTGCATGTAATTGTTGTTTGTGGATCCTTGGTAGTGGATTGGTGATTGAGCTGCAACATGATTTAAACTATTAGTAGTGAACTATTTCAACATTGAAGAGATAGAAGATACTTGAGCTGAGAGTGAAGTAAGGGCATCTACTTCACGTACTCCGACTATTCGTCTTTCTGAAGCTACTTGATTTGTCGACCACTAGTAATTGTTACTGGTTATTCTCTTGATGATCTCGTAAGCCTCATTATAAGTCTTCGACAAGAGAGCACCATTTGCAAAATCATCTACCACCAACCTTGTGTGTGCATTGAAACCTTTATAAAATGTTTCTAATTGGATGCATTGAGGAATCCCATGGTGAGGGAATTTACGTAGTAGCTTTTTGAATCTTTCCTATGCCTTGTATAAGGACTTATAATCCATCTGTTGAAAAGTGGTGATCTCATTTCGCAACTTAGCATTTTTTCTAGGTGGAAAATACTTTACCAGAAAGCGTTCAACTAATTCTTGCCCAGTAAAAATTGAGTTGGTTGGAAACGAATTAAGCCATGCTCGTGCTTGATCTCACAAGAGTATGGAAACAAATTCAATCTCAATGCATCTTTAGTTACACTAGTCATCTTAAAGGAATCGCTCACCTCCATAAACAATTGAAGGTGAAGATGTGGATCTTCTGTGGGCATTCCACTGAATTGGCCTATTGTTTGAAGCATCTGAAATATCATAAGCTTCAATTCAAACTGTGGTGCCTCGATCTTTGGTCCCCTAATTCTCGATTTTAAATTAATAAGATATGACACAGTGTACTACCTTATAGCTTGATCCCTATCATTAGTAGTAAGGTTTGGATTACAAGCATTATAAGCTCCATTCTCTTGAACATCATTTTGATTTTCAAGATCCATTTTTGCCACTTGTCTCTGGGCTAATCTTTCTCGTCTTTTTTGTCTAAATGCCCACTCGATTTCAAGGTCTACAAGGAGTAAATCGATGATTTGATCTATACTCATGAAGACTTCAAAAGAAAATCACAAAAAAATAAAGAATAAAAACTAATAAAAATAATTAAATAAGAAAATAATTGAAAATCATTAATAAACCAAATTATAAGAAATAATTTCACAATAAATGATTAATACAATAGCCCCCAGCAACGGTGCCAAAAACTTGTAACGCGTGGTTTGTGCAAGTAATATTATCAAGTAACAAGTATAAGAGTTACCATCTCCACAAGGACTATATATATTAATCAATATTTTGCAAAATTAATATTAACAACTTGGTAAGAAAAAACACAATAATTTTGAGTGTTGGTAAAAATAAGTGACTAGATGCAAAGTGATCCCTTATGCAAGTCAACCTAAATGCAAATGAAATGAATGGTTAAAATGGATTAGACGGATTTAGCAGCAGAATTCACAAGAATTCAAAAACAATAACATGAATAGGCTAGGATAATCACATCAATTAACTTAGTTCATTCTCATCATGTTAATAATGCTCCTGAAAAATATTCCATGGCAACTCAATCTTTCATAAGCTTGAAATATTAAGTCCTTTCGGAATCTTTTACATAGAAAAACATTCATATTACTAATCATATTTAATTAAGGGTTTCTTAGAATTCATGTGAAGTAACAGGGTCTGGGTCAGTTTGAAACAATTTAATCATATAAACCTGAAAGTTATGCAAGGTAATAGAGCTCGGTCAAGTTATCATGAACCTTAATTTATTCTGGGTCAGATATAAATTAAGCATGCACTTTTCAATTATTGTGTCTATTAGCCACCATCTAGGTCGAATTAAGCAACTAATTCCAATGCATTCAATCACATTTTAATTAATAAAATATATGCATGATTTTATTTGAAAACATGATCGACTGAGGCACAGAACATCATAACACGATTTAAATAAACTTTATTGAATTGATGCAATCATCTTAACTAAACAGAATAAAGCTACCATTGTTGATGAAAAAACAACAAAGCAGGAAGAGCAAAAAGAAAGGAAAAAACTCTTTGATAGTGTGATCACTAATCGTGGACGCTTCCTCCAATTCTCACAGCTACTCCTCAACAAATTGCTCCTCAAGGTGGCCGGCCAAGAGAAAGATTTTTCTCTTGGAATTACTTGAAAGATTTTTCTCTTGGAATTACTTAGCTAAATAGGGAAATGGGATGGGTGGAAAAGAATGAAAGCTAGAGAGAAATGAGATTATGGAATCAAAGTTAGAGAGAAATGAGATTATGAATGAATATGCGTTAAAAAATGAAATGAAGAATGATTGAGGGATAATTGTTGAGGGGTGCAGAGGGTAGTATTTATAGTGGATGGATGGCTAGTATGTTTGCTAAAGATAACTTAAAATCCCTTAGGTTTCTCACTCCCATGGTTGACCATAATTTGTGGAGATAGGGGGTTATTTAGTTGTTTGATTCATGCATGAAACCATGCTTGAATCAAGCAAAGTGGTGGATGATTTCAAGGGTAAATTTTGTGTGCCGATTTTTTATTTATTCTCAATTGTAGGAACCTCCAATAAATCTCCCAAAAGTGAATTTTGAGTTGTTCAAATGCCCTTGCCGAATTGGGCTTCATTCTCCCTTATTTGGACTGATTGATGACCCAAATGCTTGCCAGACTTGTTCATCAATTACACCAAATTCATTTGGATCAAATTAATTTCTTCATGATCCAATTTTCCTTGCCTTTGCCATCTATGTAGAGTGAAATTGGCTCATGTCCATGTAGCATTAATAAAATAAGCTATGCATAAGCTTTTGGTCCAACTATAACAAATAAATTAATATTAGTATGTAGCATAAAATAATTAAATTATACACAAATTTAATGTAAAATAGCAAAAAATTAAATTCTTTATTTGAATCATGCTCATTATCTTAATATGAGCAAAATTCACCCAATTAATTATTAAATATCAAAATTAATATTATTTTTAAGTAAAAATATGTCATAAACTACTAAAAAACCTATATAATTTAGAGTTTACAACGCACATGCATAATATAAACTGTAACATACATACATGATATACATACATATTATAAACAATAATTCACATAGCATACATACTTAAATAGTAATATACTACATAACATACTAACAGATATACATAATTAGTAAAGAAAACAGATGTGACAATAAAGAAAAATGCTGAGGGTGAATTGGTACCAACTCGAGTGCAAAATGGGTGGCGTGTCTGCATTGATTAAAGAAAGTTAAATTCTTACACTAGAAAAGATCATTTCCCTCTTCCTTTTATAGATCAAATGCTTGAGCATTTTGCTGGTAAAACTCACTTTTGTTGTCTTGATGGATACTCAGGTTTCTTTGAAATCCTAGTTGCACCAAAGGACCAGGAACAGACCACTTTTACATGTCCATTCAACACATTTGCATATAGAAGGATGCCATTTGGACTTTGCAACACACCTGCCACCTTCTAAAATACATGATGAGTATATTTTCTGAATATGTGGAAAAATTTATTGAAGTTTTTATGGATGATTGTACTATATATGGGAATTGTTTTGATAAATGCCTTGAAAACCTCATGACAATTTTAAATAGGTGCATGAATTTAATCTTGTCTTGAATTATGAAAAGTGTCATTTTATGGTATATAAGGGTTTGATTCTAGGTCATATAGTTTCAGCTAAGGGAATTGAAGTCGATAAGGCCAAAACTGACTTTATAATTTTTTTTCCATATCCCTCTACTGTAAGGGAGATACATTCTTTCCTTGGCCATGTAGGGTTTTATAGGCGTTTTATAAAGAACTTCTCAAAAATAGCTGAACCACTGTGTGAATTATTGCAGAAAAATAAGAAATTTGAGTTCGGCCTAAAATATAAGGAGGCTTTTGATACACTTAAGCAGAAGTTGGTTTCTGCTCCTATAGTACAAGCACCAGATTGGAACTACCCCTTTGAAATTATGTGAGATGCAAGAAAGCTTGGTGTGGGGGCCATGTTGGGGCAAAAAATAGACAAAGAGCCCCATGTAATTTTTTATGCCTTAAAAACCTTAGATGCTATACAAAACAACTACACCACCACTGAAAAAGAACTCTTAGCTATTGTATTCGCTTTGGATAAATTTTGATCTTATTTATTGGGATCTAAAGTGATTATTTTTTCTGACCATGCAACTCTTAGGTACTTGATCGCAAAGAAGGAAGTGAAACCAAGGCTTATTAGATGGATTTTACTGCTTCAAGAGTTTGATATTGAGATTTGAGATAAAAAGGGAGGCAAAAACTTAGTAGCTGACCACTTGAGTAGGTTAAAAACACCTTATGATGACATTCCTATAAAGGATGAGTTCCCTGATGAAAGCCTATTCTCGACCGAGGTACATTTCCCATGGTATGCGGATATGGTAAATCTCCTAGCCACAGGATCATTGCCTATGGGTTAGCACGTTTCGTGAAGGACAAGCTTAAACGGGAAGCTCGATATTACATTTAGGATGACCCAGACTTATGGAAACACTGTTTAGATTAGATAATAAGACGATGTGTTCCAGAAATCGAGGTAACCTTTATCCTTACTTTTTGTCATACAGAAGCTTTTGGAGGTCACTTTGGCCCTAAACAGACTGCTCCTAAGCTATTGGAATGTGGGCTATATTGGCCTATAATTTTTTAGGACACATATAATTTCTGTAAGTCTTGTGATAAATGTCAACATAAAAGTAACATCACTAAACGAAATCAAATGTCCCTATCTCCGATTCATGTATGTGAGATTTTTGATGTATAGGGCATCAGCTTCATAGGCCTGTTATTTCCTCATTTAGAAATATATATATATAACTCTTGCAATAGACTATGTTTCTAAGTGGATGGAAGCAAAGCCTACTTGCAATGATAATGCTAAAATAGTTGTGGAGTTTTTAAAATGAACTACTTTTTCTAGGTTTGGCACACCTCGAGCATTGATCAGCGATCATGGAACCCACTTTTGCAATAAAGTCATGAGGCACTGATGAAAAAATATGGTGTTCACCACCGTATAGCTATAGCCTACCATCCCCAAACGAAAGACCAAGCAGGAGTCTCGAATAGGAAATCAAGACTATTTTGGAGAAAACAATTCGGCCTAATTGAAAGGATTGGAGTCTTAGGCTATATGACACACTTTGGGCTTATTGGACGGTGTATAAGGAACCAATTGGCATGACCCCATATCGGTTTGTTTTTGGCAATGCTTGCCACCTTTTGGTAGAGTTGGAACATAAGGCTTACTGGGCTGTTCAGAAATGTAACATGGAATTAGAACCCGCAGGGAAGGCAAGGAAATTAAACATCCAAGAGTTAGAGGAAATTCATAATAATGCCTATGAGAATGCTCGTATTTATAAAGACAAGACAAAAATGTTCCATGACAAGAAAATATCTTAAAAGCATTTCTCGGTAGGACAAAAAGTATTACTTTACAACTCAGTGTTAAAATTATTCCCAGGTGAGCTTCGGTCTCGATGGCAAGGACCTTTTATTGTAACTAAGTTATTCACAAATGGTGTGGTTGAAATAGAAAGTGAAGAATCAGGAAAGCGGTTCATAGTCAATGGCCAAAGGTTGAAGCTGTTTTATGAGAATTTTCAAGCCTACACGGTTGATAAAATTTAGTTGGAACCATCTTAGCATCATTCAGGTCACCAAGCTAATGACGTAAAACAAGCGCCTGTTGGGAGGCAACCAAATTTTTATTTTTCTTTATTTTTATTATTTATTATTTATTTATTACGTTATTTTATTTTATTATTTATTACTTTATTTTGTTTAGATAATAATTAATTTCTCTTCTTTTATCTAGGTAAATCGAAGAGAAAATAAGGAGGAAAAAGAGCAAAACAAAAAACAATTGGCATGAAAACAGCCCTTATCCTATCCCTATTCCAACCAGGAATAACACCTTCCTTTTCTATGATTACTCCACACCTGCAGCCAAACACTCCACTCTTTAGCCAAACAAACCTCCTATACATCCCCAAACCCTAAAACTTATCCCATTTTTAACCTAAAAAAAAAACACCCCCCAGTCGCCGTACATTCTTTCTTCGTCTCCACCCCAATTCATCCACAACCATGGTAAGAACCCGAAGCCGAGCCGTCGCCGAACTATCCTTCACCATCAATAGTCGACGGCACCAATTTTTAACACTCCAATGAATCGATTTGGCCGAAGAAACGCCTTCCTCATCCTCCTCTTCGCTGGCCACGTCACCCACTCCATCTCCCTCTCCTCTACGCAGTGAATTCGCTCCTTCTCCCTCCTCTCTTGCACGTGACCTGCGCGCCGTGCCTCTGCCCGTTTCTCCTCCGAGCGTAGTACCATCCTCTCCATGTGGCCTACCACTTTTCCTTTACCAATCTCCACCGTTGCCACTACCCTCCGCGGGTCATCACTACCACCATGCTTTGCTTTTAGGCCCTCTTGAAGCCAACCCCGTCAACGAAAATTGCCCCCTTCGGCTAAACCAACAGAGGCATTCGCAGGTTCTTCCTCTGACTCCGACGTTGATATTCCCGAACAACCCACATACATTGGCACCTCTGATAGTTACAAAAACCAACACCCGTTACCTACCCGCAGCCGAACCTACCATTCTCAAGTGAATATTTTGCCACCAGAATGCAATTTACATGGTAATCTAACGTTTACTTTCACTATCAATCGGGACAAGTATGATCGTCTAAGACATAAACAAATAGTGACTTGAAATTGTTTATCGATATCTGTTTTGGCTGCTTTGCATATTGAAACTACTGCTACAAATTATTTTCACAATATTGGTTATGTTGAAAATTTTAATATTACTCATTGCGCTTATTATGAACTGGTTTTGGAATTTTATTCCACCTTTCATTTTCAGCAACATGGACAAATTTCATTGGACACACCGCGCATTATAAAATTTTGATTGCTTGGTACCACGCATAGTTTATCCATCACTGAGTTTAATATTGCATTGGCTTTTGTGTCAGAGGAGTATACTATGTCCACAGATTATGAGAACAGTTTGTGTACGTTTCCAATAGACTTTAAGGCTGCCAAGGCCTTTGTTTTTATTAATAGATAATGTTGAAACCATGTATAGCCCTAAAACATCAAAGGATTTATGGTTTCGTAACCCTATCTTGTGTTACATACATCGTTATTTGGCTTATAATTTCTCAAGCCGACGAAATGCTTCGACTACCATCTCAAACATGGAATTATTCTTATTATGGTGTATTTACACCGGTCGTCTGGCACATTTGGGCTATTGGTATGCACTTCAATTTGAACATGTTATAAATGCAAAGCATCCTCAAATTTTAGGCTCTTTTATTATACAACTGTTATTTTCATTACATGGCTTTAATGCTCCTATTTCAGACTTACATGTTGCTTGTCAGCCCGATCCATTAAATGCTCACTACCTCAACTCGATGGGATTGCTTCTTGGCATCCCTTCTTCCTTTCGTTTCGTCCCTCCAGGTTTCTGCTCTTCCCTAGCTGAACGAATCTTTCGGCAGAAAACTCAACACGATGTACCCAATCAAAAACGACCTTCCATAACCGTCGAGCAATGTTTGAAGCACATCGAGACACAACTCGACACCCTCGACCAACAAATAGCTAATCTTATTACAGCTTTGCGCGAACGACAGTAATTACATAAGGAGTTCTTCTAAACTTTTCTTCTTTCACCTATTTATTTATTTTATTTCACATCGAGGACAATGTGTTTTAAGTAGGGGAAGACATTATTCATTATTTCTGTCATTTTATCTGCTGTTTTTGTTGTTGCTACTTTGTGCTCGTTTCTGTCTATATTTATTTATTTTTAGAATATTCTGCCTTTTTTCATGCCCAAGATTTTTACCAGGGCTTGCCCATTGTTTAACCTACAAGCATGATTCTTATGTAATGAGTTAGTTATGATTTTGCTAAGTTGGATTTCGTCTCTATTGTTTTATTTTTATTAGGCTAAAATAATTATGATTAATAGAGTTAACCCTATCTTGCTTATAGTAAAATCGATTAAGACTAAATGCAAAGAGAACACTTAACACAATTGCATGCTAAAATTATGTTCATGACTGTTAGGTGGTTGCTGAAACTTATTTTTGACACTTGCTTATTTTTTTCCCTAGTCCTCCTAATTAAAATTTTGTTTCATTAATAATAAATCTTGATGTTTCCGTGGTTATGGGTACAGCTTAAAACATGACTGACTAAGTAACCGCGGTTCCGTGCTTGGGTTGTCATCCTATTTCGCGTTAAAAAGTTGTGTGACATGTTAGGTAAAACTCCGCTAACCAGAATTAAATTTTTTTAAGAATATGTCATCTAATTTTTATGAATTAATCCAAGTCGATTTTTTTATTTTTTTGTGTATTAATTGGAATACTTTTTCAGTTTTACTTAAAGCAAGCCATGGGTTCTCTTTATTTTTCATATGCATTATGCTTACTTCTTATAAAACTTTGGAATGATATTTCTTTCATGGAAAAATTCTAAATTTCACAGTGGATAGGAACCATACTTGAGGGCAAGCATGGGCTAAGTAGGAGGAATTTGATAATACTCTAGAATGATATATTTTTATGTATTAATTACACATTTATTTGGAGTATGATCCTACTAATTTGAGCTATTTATGAAGTATGATCCTACTAATTTGAGCTATTTATGGCTTTTTATCTTGTAGGGACTAAATTGAAGGCAAAAGGAAATTTTAGGCCAAAAAGCGTGAATTTAAAGATAAAATGGGCCAGCATGCGAAGTAGGAAGGAAGTGGTGCAAAAAATGCAAAGTGTGGAAGACTTGGGGGCAAAAGTACAAAGAAGAGATTTTATAAACACAAGACTCTATTTAATTTTTAATTATATGAGGATAATTGTTAAATATTATTATTTAGATTTAATTTTAGCTTTTTTCTTCATTTATCTTTAATTATCTTTATTTATTTATATTTATCTTTTAGAATTTAATTAGGAATAGACTAGGTTTCTTAATACTATAAATAGGGGATGAAATGATACAAACTTGACTCATCTTTTCTGAAAACACTCCCTCTCCCAAAAAACTTAGCCTTATGTCCTTTCATATTATTCAATAAAAATTCCATTTTCATTACATTTATTTTTTTCCCCAAAAAACATGAGTCACTAAAGGGTTCATGAGGCTTCGCATCCGCACTTAGCCTTCTCAACAATTATTCGTCGCTTCTTCTCACTATGGGATTGACGCTTCTGTCCATGTCTCTTCAAAAGTTATCTTTTCAACTTGTGCAAAGGCGGCCGCTTTATATGTTTTGGGAAGGTTGTACAGTCGGTTCATTACCTTATTGCATCAGTGGTTGTTGAGCCCATGAGACAAAATGTCGTGGCTGCCATTGAGAAGTGATGATCTAGTGTAAGACGGTCCCATAAAAGTGACAGTTGGCTAAAGTCAGGTTCCTCTAAATCGTAAGTCTAAAAATCTAAGTGGAGCTAGTGGTCGTAGGCGTCCTCTTCCACTATAATTGGCTTATTCTATTCGAGAAGGATCACCTAAAAGCCGAGGATTGAGCCCAAGGAGGATCGAGGCAATCGGAGACTAGAATTTCTCCATAAAAAAACTCTCTCCTTCCCTAACTCTGTTTATCTCTACAATTTTAATTTTAATTTTTGCAAGTTCAATTCAATCAAACTCTTAATTCTATTTTTTTTCATTTTTTTCCCAGGTACGCAGGTTTTCTTGGGCGCGACTTTATCCGGAATCTTGAGGAACAGGAATTTGTGCAAATTCGATCCTTAAGGATTTGACCCTACTTCCCTTATACTATTCTTTTCATTATTTTATAGGGATAGAATATTTTTGGTACTCTCAACGACGCATCACATAACAAACAAACATAATAGACTGACCTTTCAGCCTCAATCAATTTAAGCCTCGAAAAAATTCCCTTCAATATGGACTTCTCCGCATACAAACAAATGCCAACAAAAACAAAAATTAGAAATTAGTTATAATAATAATAAAATATCTAAACAACAACAAAAAAAAGTTATCAATAAAATATCTAAATCAATTATAATAAGAAAAAAACGTTAAACATTCTTTAAACCAAAAAATCAAAGGTTTCCAATAAAAAAATTGTCACTTTTTGAGAATGAGTCAAAAACAAAATGTTTCTATTTTTAAAAAAAACACACAATAAAAAGCACACCAATGATGAAAAATGATTTCTATATGGGTAAAAAAAGTTATCCAATCAATAAAAAGTTATGTTGAGTAATCGATGATGAAAAAAGAAAATACAAAAAGGTGTAGGCAAATACATATAATTAAAGATGAAAATAAGGCAATCTTGATTTGTATACCGCAAATGGCTGGGTAATCGAAAGGGTTGTTTAATCGATGATGAAACAAGGTTTCTTTTAGTAAGATGGTGAAGAATTTTTCAAATGGCTAGGTAATCAAAAGGGTTTCTCAGATGGCCAGAGTGTAATACCCTAACTCAGATCCGTCATTTGAACAGGTTTGAACATTACCGAACATTCAAAAACATTTACAAATAACTTATATAAATTACTATTCATTTGGTGAGATCATTCATAATGTCCCTTGATTGGGCCCTCGTGGTCCAATACGAGCTTTAAAATTGAGTCGGGACTTAATCGAGACCTCTAAGAATTTTTCGTAACTTTTCAAAAATTTTCCAAGGTGCAGGGCTCACACGCCTGTGTGGTCCAAGGGATACGCCCGTGTGACCTTGGGACACGCCCGTGTTGGAGGCCATGTTCAACCTCGTGTAACTCTCTGACTTGAACACTCAGCCATGCCACACACCCGTGTGCTAGGCCGTGTGGTTAATTACTTCAATTCAAAATTAGGTGCAGGTTCCACACGGCCAAGACACACGCCTGTGTTCTAGGCTGTGTGGCACATGCGGCTGAGACACACGCCTGTGTCTCTGCTTGTTTGCATTATTCTGAGCATTCTATTTCTCAAAATTACGGTGCAGGGGACACACGGCCTAACCACATGCCCATGTTACCAAGCCGTGTGTCATACACGGTCTAGACACACGCCCGTGTGTCTGCCCATGTGGACAAAATGAAGCCATTTCTAGCTCCATTTCTCATCCAAATTTTCACCCAAGACATTCACTTGAAACACACATCCAAAACCAACCAATTCAAGCATTCAAATTAGGAAATCCTCATCATTCAACAAAGTATATCACTACATGAATATGTGGTTATAAACTTACCTTGGAATAACTTAGGCATTAGCATCATTTGATCACATATACATAACATATCGCATATGAATATAACATCATAACCTACTTAATCATACCAAAATAAACCATTAGTAGCCATTTCAATGGCTAGGTTACAAAATAACATTTTCAAGCCATTATTGGCCAAGTTGTCCTATACATGCCATTATACCAAAATGATTTTACTAAGTATACCCAAAATGACTAGTTGATAGTGTGACGATGCTCCAACGATCTCCAACCTTGGCGAGCTTTCGAGCACTATAAAATAGGGGAAAATAAAATAGAGTAAGCATTATATGCTTAGTAAGTTCGTATAATGGAAACTAAACTTACCAATCCCGTTTATTAAATCTAAGCATACAATAACAAGTTTTCCATCAATTTTGCTAAATTTCCTAAACACATGCATCCAATAAAACATGTTAGTCACAAAGTTTCCATATACATCAAGTAAGAATAGATGAGCTCATCATGTAATACACTTTCAAGACATTATCATTTCATCCCATAATTCACATGCCATGTCTAGAGTTATATGTCCGTCGAATCATTGAATTTCGATGGATGCTTAAGTAGTACACTCGAAGTGTACGATTTAATAACCCCCCAATTCCTTATTCAAGGGAACCCCTTAGGGCACTTAACCAAGAAACACTCTCTTGAGTCACTTATCGTATAACAGGATTACCAGTCTAAGCTAAATCCTTTATATAACGTATGCTCAGAGGAGCTCGATTAGGATTACCAGTACAGGCTAAACCCTGACATAACGTATGCTCGAGAGGTATTATATCGGGATTACCCGTTTGGGCTAAATCCTTTCTATAACAAGATGAATAGGATTACTCATTTGAGCTAAATCCCGTCCACAAAAAATACAAGACTTTATTAGTTTTGGGATAGCGCATATAATCATCGAAATTCACATTCAATCGGGACTTAACCCCTTTATCACCATTTTAAGCATGTATCAAATTTCTCATGATAGAATTCAAGTAATGTACATAAATAGATATCACATTTCATACAACACAACATTCTATTAAACATATTTACATGTCGGATTAAGTTACACAAACTTACCTCGACACTTATTTGCGTAAAAGCCTACTAATCTGAAATATTTTCTTTTCATCAATCTAATCTCGAATTAGTGTTTTTTGGATCTATATAAATGAATTTAACCATCACTTTCACACATTTCATAATTAAATGGACTCAATTTACGTCCTAGGCAAAATTACCATATTGTCTCTAACTTTTCCATAAATTCTGATTTTGTCCCTAGGCCCTGAAAATGAAACTTGTGCAAATTACTCCCTATTCCAAGCCTAACCAAAGCCCCATTACAAATTTTCCAGCACATGTATTCACAAAATTTTAGAATTTTTCATCAAAATTTACAACTTTTCATTTTAGTCCCTAAATATGTTTTCATCAAAAATCACTTGGTAAAAGTTATTTATCTATCAATAACCTTTCATTTTATACCATAAATTTCTAATTTCTAGCATATACATCCATGAACCATTTTCATACCTTGATAACTTTTCAAATTAATCCCTTAAATAGAGAGATTAAGCTATCCTAGATTCAAAAATACAAAATTACTAAAAACGAGACAAGGAAACTTACCCAACTAGGCCTTGAAAGTTTATTTTCTCTCTCCTAGGGTTTCCATGTGTTTTAGGTTGAAGATGACATAAATAAGTTGATTTCTTTTATCATCTTTTTAATTAATTAAGTATTTTGCTATTTCCAATTTAGTCCTTGCCCTTTTTCTATAATTCCGTGCATGAGTCACCAAGAAAAATCTACATACTTTTCTTAATGGTTTAATTACCGTATAAGGACCTCAAGTTTTGATTTCTGTAGGTATTTGATCCTTATAGCTATTAGAATTCAACTTTTACATTTTACGCTATTTAGTCCTTCTCGTAATTAAACACTTAATCGATAAAATTTTCGTTTCAAAATTTTTACATGACATGCCTATTATAATACGGAATATATAATGAAATAAAAATAAATCATATTTTTGGATCAGATTTGTGGTCCCGAAACCACTTTTCCAATTTCATTGAAAAATCTGCTGTTCTGATTTCACTAGTAAAAAGATTCGGGTATTGCTTCCTCATAGTATCCTCCAGTTCCCATGTAGCTTTTTCTATACCGTGTCGTTGCCAAAGAAATTTTACTAGAGCTACATTTTTATTTCTTAACTCTTTTGTTTCTCGAGCTAAGATTTTGATTGGTTCTTCACCATGTCATATTAGGCTGAATCTCTACTTCTGTCAGAGAGATAACATCTGAAGGATCGAATCGGTACTGCTGTAGCATAGACACATGAAAAACATTATGAATTTGATCAAGCTCTGGTGGTAAAGCTAACCGATATACAACCGGTCCAATTCTTTCTGTAATCTCATATGGTCTAATGAACCGTGAACTCAGTTTTCCTTTGCGTCCAAACCAGAGAACTTTCTTCCAAGGCTACACTTTCAAGAATACTTTGTCACCGAGTTGAAATTCTATTTTTTTTCGTTTCAAATCAGTGTAAGACTTTTGAAAAATCATAGGCTACTTTCAAGCTGTCTCGAATTACCTTCACTTTTTTCTCGGTCTCTCAGACCAAGTCAACTCTATGTAACTTTTTCTCACTGAGTTCTGTCCAATACAATGGAGTTCTACATTTGCGACCATACAAAGCTTCATATGGTGCCATTTTGATACTAGACTGATAATTGTTATTATAAGCAAATTCAACCCAAGGCAAATACTTTTCCCAGTTACCTTCAAACTCAAGTTTACAACACCGAAGCATATCCTCCAAGATCTGTATTGCCTGTTCAGATTGACCATCTGTTTGGGGATGAAATGCAGTACTAAAGTGTAATTGAGTACCCAAAGCTTCTTGCAATTTGCTCCAAAATTGAGATTTAAACCGAGGATCTTTATCTGAAATAATGGAGACAGACACTCCATGCATGTAACACCCCTTACCCTTATCTGAGGCCGAGATAAGGTACGAGGCATTACCGGAAAAAACATACAAACATTAAACTAAAATACGGGCCATAAAATTTCATTCATATTTCAAAACGTTCATTTACTTACACATAGTCCCTTATTTGAGTTTACGGAGCCCAAAACATACTTTAGAAAGGGTTCGGGACTAAATCGAGAACTTACAAAAATCTTGGAAATTTCATGCTTTAAGGCTCCACACGCCCGTGTCCCAAGTCATGTTCCATACACAGCTGAGACACATGGTCGTGTCTCTGCCTGTGTGGAATATGCCTAGGCTATTTTCTAAGCTTTGGTCAACCTTAATCTCTTACACACTTATACAAAATCAAAAGCATATAACATGGTATTCATTTAATGATTAATCATTCTCAATTTAGACCACAAATATAGCATTTGTATGTCATCATACATGTGTCTCTCATACTCATTTTACCTTGTTTATTATAGTACCACTTATACATTTACACCAAGATTATCATCTTACCAAATATCTTCAGCTTAATCATCAAGCATTCATATTTAAAGCTAGATCATATCTTTATATAATACCACAATTCAGATGCACAGAATAACATGTTTTCCTGAAACATTTCAATTCAACTCCATACCCAACAAGCATTACATTGAGACTAGTCATATATATATATATATATATATATACATGTCATGATACATATCATTCTCTTTCTGTTTTCTTATAAACACATATCATTTATTTCATTATATCAATATTTCATATACCATAGTTTCCATGTATTCCACATATATTTATTTTCCTCCTCCTCCTCTCCATTCCACATCCTTAATATATATAGCATTCTTGTAAGTACGATTTCACAATTTACTAATAAATGCTCACATCAAACTGTCCACACGAGTCATAGTCACTTACTTATTTATAATTCGAGCTACAGAGCTCCAAATTGAGATCCGTAAATTTCCCCTGAAACTAGACTCACATATATTTACACCATAAAATTTTCATAATTTTTGGTTTAGCCAATTAGTACAGTTTATTCATTAAAATTTCCCCTATTTCACTTTCTGACAGTTCTGACCTCTTTTCACTAAAAATTAATTATCTCATAGTACAGAACTCGGATAATGTTCTTGTTGATTTATATAGAAAATATACTCATTAGGGATTTTAAAAATATAATTTTGAACCTCTAATTATTTTTCTCCAAATTTTTGTGATTTTCCAAAGTCAGAATAGGGGATCACGTAATCATTCTGAACTAGTCTCACAAAAACATAAATATCTCAAAATATAAAAATTCTTTGCTTGCTATGTTTCTTTTATATGAAAATAGACTCATTAAGATTTAATTTGATATCTCATTCAGTCTCTGATTCATTTTCTACTATTTTTCGTGATTATTCAAAATCACGTCACTGCTACTATCCAAAACAGTTTTATTGCTAATTCACTCTTTCACACTTTCTTTGTATTAACCTCATTTTAACATACATATCACAAATCATTTTCACCACATTTCATACATCACAAGTATAGGCCCATGATAACAAGGTCACCATAAAATAATCCTCATGTATAACTTACTTGTTTATAACCTTACCACATCCTGGTCACTTAATGAACACATCATTCACATAACCAAGTTCCTGTACTTATTCATCACAAAACTCACAAAGCAATACATAGAGAGTCTCCCGTTGAACACTTCGGATCAATCCTCGATACTTGATGGTTTCAGCACATAGCTCCACCCATCATATAGTTCGGCTCTCTTGTACACATGGTGAACACTTAGTACCACCCATGTGACCTAGCCAGTTTATCTCGTAGCTCTCTTGTCTACATGGTGTCCTTCACCTAGAACCACGCATGCGACCTAGCTACATATATCCCGTAGCTCTCTTGTCTACATGGTGTACACATAGTATCACCCATGCTACCTAGCTACATCATAATGTCTCGTAGCTCTCTCGCACACATGATGTGCACTCAACACCATACATGTGACCTAGCTACATACCATCTGTATCATCCAATCTTTCCGAAGGTTCAACCGGGATTTCTCTCTCTTTTCCAACAATTTCACCAATCAAGTAATTATCCACAAACATATTTCCAATATTATTATAAAATATCATAATACAAGTAATATTGATGTATTACTTACATATAAACTTACATCTCATTTAATATCAAGGCAATAACATTAAATTACACATTGCCTTATTAAAAATCATATGAACTTACAATTTCCCATAATTTCGATAATCAAAGACATCACATTTATGTATGATAATTCAATGCAGTTCATGTACCATAGACATATTTTTAAATCAATTCATAAACTTGGCACCATAATCATTTAATTTAACATAATTCAATTAATTCACTAAATTTAACTTTCAAATATAAATTACAAGATTATTGTCAGTATTATTATCATACCAACTTACATACTTTCAACACCTCGGAAATCATAGTAAATATATCAATTTTATATTGAAACCTGCATCAATTAATGCTTATTATACATATGAACTTACCTCGATACTAAAACGGCCATTTTACCAACTTTCCAAATTTTCGATTTTTCTCTCATTCTAGGTTCAAATCTCATTTTACGGGATCTAAAACATCATATTTTACTTATTTAATTAATGTACTATTCAAAACAGTCCTTAACTCAAACTTTGGAAAAATTACAATTTTGCCCCTAAACTTTTGCATATTTACACTTTTGCCCCTAGGCTCGGGAATTAAACTTCATCCCTTATTCTTATGTTTTATAACATGCTGATCACTTTTCCCTTTTATGGCAACATCAAATTCTCACTCTAACATATACTTATGACTATTAGGTATTTTTACCGATTAAACCCTTTTACTCGTTTTCACTCAAAACCGAGTAGCACAAGTTGTATAACATAATTTAAAACCTCATTATCTACCATAAAACATCAAAATAAACACATTTCACCTATGGGTATTTTTCCAAATATGAACCCTAGCTTAAATTATTGCTAGAATAAGCTTAATCAAATTACCGGGATTCCAAAAACGTAAAGAACTTGAAAAACGGGGTTATAACGGACTTCCTATTGAGCTTGGAAAGCTTGAAAACCCTAGCCATGGCTTCCCCCATGCTAATTTCGGCCTCCATGAAAAAGATGAGTCAATTTTGGCTTTATTTTCCCTTTTTATTTCTTTTAATTACCAAATGACCAAAATGCCCTTCCTTACTAAACTTTCAAAAATTCCATCCATGTCCAATTTTTGTCCATAACTTAGAAATTGGTAAAATTCTATTTAAGACCTCCTAATTAACATTTCAAAGCAATTTCATACTAGAAACTTCTAGAATGCAAGTTTTGTAACTTATTCAATTTAGTCCCTAACTTCAAATTGAGCACTTTATGCATAGAATTTCTTCACGAAATTACACAATCATACAATCATATCATAGACCTCAAAATAATCATAAAATAATTATTTCTATCTTAAATTTTGTGGTCCTGAAACCTTTGTTCCAACTAGACCCAATTTTGGGCTATTACAATGCAACTTAACAATCTCAGAAACAAATAATTCAGCCAATCTATCCAAGCAATAATCCATATGGACTAGAATAAAGTGTGCAGACTTTTTCAACCGATCAACAATTACCCAAAGAGTATCTTTCTTTTTTGGTGATAAAGCTAATCCCGTTACAACATCCATGGTAACTCTTTCCCATTTCTATTCTAGTATCGTAACCGGCTGTAATAGTCCAGAAGGCAACTGATGTTCAGCTTTTACTTGCTGACATATCAAACACTTAGATACGAATTCAGAAATATCTCATTTCATTCCAAGCACCAGTACATCTTTTTCAAATCATTATACATTTGATTACTACCAGGTTGTATAGACATGTTACCATTGTGAGCTTCATTCAAAATCTTCTATACTAGTTCTGAACCTTTCGGTACACATACTCTACCTCTAATAACAAACAATCATTGGTCCCGATCTAAAATTCTAAATCAGGAGCCAATTCACTTTATATATGTTTTGCTTGCAACTTACTATCATTTTTTTGAGCTTCAGAGATTTGTTGCAAAAATATTGGTCTAGCTTTTAACTCAGCTATGACTAAACCATCATCAGACAATGGTAATTAGGTATTCTTTGCTTGCAGAGGATACAAGGATTTTCTACTCAAGGCATTTGCCACTACATTGGCTTTCCCCAGATGGTAGTCAATAACAAGATCATAATCTTTTAATAACTCAAGCCATCTGTGCTTTCTTAAATTCAAATCTTTCTATGACATCAAGTATTTCAGAATTTTATGATCAGTGAATATGTGACATTTTTCACCAAATAAGTAATGTCGCCAGATTTTTTGTAATAGCCCATTTGTAAACAGTGGTTTCGGGACCACTAATCCGAAGTTAAAATATTTATTTTATTATTTTATTAAATTTTAGAATATGATAAAATTATTGTGCGAAAGTTTCATAAATAAATTTTACTGTTTGAATGCTTAATTCGGTAAAAAGGACTAAATCGCGTAAAGTATAAAATGCATGTTCTATTAGCTAAAGGTATTAAATAGCTATAGAACCTAAAATTTAAGGTCCTTATGTTTTAATTAGACCATAATGTTGGTGAGTGGACATTTATGGACATAAATCATGTGAATTTTAATGTTTTGAATCAAGGGTAATTTAGTAAATTATGAAATAAGTTATAATAAATAAAAACAAAATCATAAAATATGTCCATCTTTCTTTATTTCAACTGAAATTGGAGAAGAAGAAAGCCATTGTTAGGGCTTTGAATATTCGGTCACTTTGGAGCTTAATTGTAAGTTCATTTTAGCTCGGTTTTTAATGATTTTTACGTTTTTGAGATTGTTGCTTCGTATTCTAGCTAGCCCGTACCTTAGATTTTGAAAATTTTAAATATTTAACATCTTTCCATTGTTGAATATTTGAGTAATTTAATGGTTGATGATGGATTTTGAATAGTTGTCGTTAGTTACACTAGCTTTGTTAATGATTTTTCATAAAAATGTCAAAAAGGGATTAAATTGTGAAAATGTAAAATTATGTGGGCAGAAGTGTGAATGAATTGCATATATGGCTGCTAGTAATATATAGTAAATTTGGGTAACCATGGGCTATTAAAAACTTGCATGAATTTGCAATGTTATGTGATAAGGACTAAATTGTAAAAATGTGGAAGTTTAGGGGCAAATGTGTAAAATAGCCCTAAAGTATATTTTGGACTAAATTGCATAAATAGTTAATATTTTGGACTAAATTGAATAAATAGTTAATTAAATAAGTTGATTTTGATAATATATACATCAAGTTAAGTCGAGATCAAAATTAAATTGGGGAAAAAGAAAAGAGGACGAATAGTTGATATTTGCTATCCAAGCATTAAGAGTTAAATACTTGTAATTATTTGAAATGAATGTATATAATTGAGTAATTGATCTAATTGAAATTTAAATGCCTTATTGATATAGTCTGTTGGTTACCAAGCCCCGTTTGAATAGTAGGAATTCGTAGGATATGAGTGACATGTCACTAGGGTTACAGTTTAGGTTGAGATCCTACATGTGTTGAGGACTCACTCCAACTCGTATAAGCTTACCGATATATTAGCTCGTAAGAGCTTACTGTTTTCAGCTCGTTGGAGCTTACCATTTTAGCTCGTAAGAGCTTACTCTTCTTAGCTCGTCAGAGCTTATCGTTTCAGCTCAATAGAGCTTACTGTTCACCAGCTCAGGAGGAGCTTACTGATCATAGCTTGAAAGAGCAGAAATGATAATGAATTGATAGATTACTGATTTATACGTAATGTATATTACCTAGCATCCCTCGATATTCTAATAGGTTCAACGGGCATAAATACTGTTTATATGAATGAGCTACTGTTTGAAAATGGATTATTGTTTATATGATGGAAAATGAAATGTTACTAATGTTGTACATGATAAATGAATTTGGTATAATGCAATGTATTGAGTATTGAATTGAAATAATGGATGGTTACATGTACTTATATGACTACCTTGTTGATGAATTTTGTGTTTAGGCATTTGGAAATTGAATTGAGTATACCTTATTTATTGCCGTAATTGTATAAATGGTAACTTTAATTCTGAATTATACGGGCTTACTAAGCTATAAAAAAAGCTTACTTTTTTTCTTTTTCCATGTTTTATAGAGGTTCGATAGCTCGCTCGTTTCGGGCAAGTCAGAGTTACGCATCATAGTATCCAGTTGCCGATTGGTACTTTTGAATTTGTGGATATATGTAAATATGGCATGTATAGGCTAGTATTAAGGATGATAAGTATGGTTACTTGAGATAATGAAATGTTGGTACATTTTGTGGTATAAGTTTAAGCAATGTGATTTTGCTAAATTTGGTATAATGTTTTGGTTGTATATAAGTGTTCAATTATGGTATGTTTGATAAGTAGTAGATAGAATGGAATTATGCAAATGTTGTTATCTTGATATGTGGTTGGCATATGATTGGAAATGCATGATGTTAATTAGGTATTTGAATACTATGTTGAATTGGTATCATATATGTATAAAATGTATTGGAATGGCTGCCTCTTGAGTTATAGATTGATGAAATTTTATGCTTGTGCATGTATTGAAAATATGGTGGCAAAATGGCTTTACAAATAGCCTATTTTTGTCCACATGGGCAGAGACAAGGATGTGTGTCTCGGCTGGGTGGGACACACGATTACGTTACACGACTATGTGTCCCCTGGTGTTGAATTATAATGAAGTCAGTATGCTCCATATAGTCTCACACATGGGCATGTACCCGACTGTGAGGTACAAGTCAGTATATCCCCTAATTGGCACACAGCCTAGCACACGGGCATGTGTGGCCACTTCGAAGGGCACACGGGCGTATGGTTAGCTGTGTGACCCAAGTCAGTATGAATACTCTATTTTCACATGGCCTGAGACATAGGCGTGTCTGGAGCCGTGTGAGGCACACGATGTAACACCTTTAACCCATATCCGACGCCAGAATAGAGTTATAAGGCATTACCAAATAACACACCTTATTCACATACATATATGCAATCATAATCAAAACCCATTCATCTCAATCACTTTGTCCCTTATAAGGTCCTACAAGACCTTAAAACATTCTTAGAAGTGGTTCGGGACTGAACTTATAACATTTGAAAACTTTGGGAAACTTAGAAAATTTTCTTTAATTTCAGGGTCACACGCTCGCGTCAACAGGCCGTGTGCCTCACACAGCCACCAGACACGCCCGTGTAACAACTGTGTGAAAATAGGGCATACATACTGAGTTGTACCACATGGCCAAGGACATGCCCGTGTGCCATGGTCGTGGGAAAACTAAGGAGGTTACTGACTTGGGTCACAAGGCTGGCCACAAGCCCATGTGCCAGCCTGTGTGTCACACACAGCCAGTAGACATTCCCGTATGTCTAGGCCGTGTCAAAACTATAAGGTATACTGCCTTAATTCGAAAGGGTACCCCTGGGGACACACGACCGTGTAACATGACCGTGTGTCGCATACGGTTGAGACACACGCCCGTGTCTCTGCCCGTGTGGACAAGAATAGGTCATTTGCAAAGCTAATTTGCCACCCTTCACTCAAGCACACATAGCAACCAACATGGTATCATTTCAATACATATATATAGGTAGCCAAAAACATACCAAATCACATATAGTTCATGTCATTTCATAATCAACCATTTCACTACTTAAATTCTCAACCAAAATCATGCCAAAACCATCAAACTTGCATATCTTCTAAATGCATTTCATCATCATCATCTTATTACCTAATTCATGCCACAATACTTACCATTTCAATATCCCATAATCAAGTTACAACATACCATTATTCCAACCTTAATACTCCCATTTACAACTAATTAAAATAACAAACATATAACCATACCAAACAAGCCAACATATAAGGTATTATATACATCACATAAATAACTTATCAAACACATAACTTAAGCCAATTAAATGGCCAAATCCGCACCAACATTTACAAGCCAAATCTCATGGCTAAAATCAAGTCTCAAAACATACCACAATGACACTAGCCTATACATGCCATATACCATATATACAAAGCTTCAAAAGTACCAACGAGATGATCGATAGTGGATGACGTTTTCCCGACGATCCCCGAGTCAACACTTAAGAAGTCTCATATCATTACTCAATTCTAACCCATGACCATTTATCATATGTTTACAATTCCATCAAGCTTCATACACTTAGTATTAACTACCACATAGGTATCGTACATGCCTGTACTCTCCTGTATTTAATTATTACATTTTCACCTCTTTGTTCAATATGTTAATCCATCCGGAAATCTTTCAATACTCAAGGAACTCGCACACTTAGTGCCAAAATGATTAGCCGAAGCTATAACGATATCGTACACTTAGTGCCATCACATTAAACCGAAGCTATCTTAGTATCGCACACTTAGTGCCACATATAGTCGAAGCTATTCCAATTCACACACTAAGTGCTATTTACAGCCGAAGCTATCTCTAAACGCACACTAAGTGCCAAACATAGTCGATTTGTTGTTGTACGCAATCGTATTCGTATATATACAATTTATGCATTATTAAAGCATTAAAAACATAATTGTAACAATGTTTATCACGTACGAACTTACCTCGTACTCGGAATTGACAAATCAGATCGATTACTCGATAACCTTTGATTTTCCTCGATCTAAATTCGAGTTCTTTCTTTTTTTGATCTATATGTATTAAAATTAACCCATTTAATCACGAATTCATTCAATTTAATCCACAAACACATACTTGGGCATTTTTGCACTTTAGCCCCTAAAGTTCCACATTTATTCAATTTAGCCCCTATTTCACAAAGACACAAATTACACAAATTTTAATTACACCCAAGCCTAGTCGAATTTCCTAGGGACCCTAGTAGCCCAAAAATTTCATTTATTTCACAATTTCACCCTTCAATTTACACTTTTCTCAATTTAATCTCTAATATGCATTTTTTCTCAAAATCACTTTACTAAACATGTATATCAAGCACCAGGCTTTCATAATTCATCATTAAACATTATAAAACACATGAATTCATCAATGGAAACTTCCAAAATCATCAACTAATTCAAAAATTAGGGCATGGGCTAGTTAAAACACGAATCAACGATCACAAAACATAGAAATCATAAAAAATCGAGCTCAAAACATACCTCAATCAAGCTAAAGAAGTGTCGAATGTTTGAGACCTAAAATGGCTTCTTCTTTCTTCTATTTTTGAATGATGAATGTATGAAATGATGAACATTTTGTTTTGTTTTAATTAAAACTTGTATTAATTACTAATTTACAATTTTGACCTTGATTTAAAACATTAATAAACATCAAATTTATGCCCATTTATGACCATTCCCACTATCAAAGGTCTAATTACATCATAAGGACCTCCCATTTAATAAGCCATGACAAATAGACATATTTATCAAATAGAATGTAACTTTTACATTTTACGCGATTTAGTCCTTTTTCTCAAATTGAGCTATTAAACGATACAATTAACACACGAAATTTTCACACATATCTAAAAACATGTTGTAAACACCAAAAATAATATTAAAATAATTTTACGACCTCATATTTGTGGTCCCAAAACTACTGTTCCATTTAGCTATAAACCGGGCTGTTACACATGGCTTGTTCACATAGGCTTGTGACCCTTGTATGTTTGAATTTTTTCTTAAGTTTCTAAAATTTTCATATGCTATTAATTTAGTCTCGAACCACTTCTAAAGCATGTTTATGGCCTCGTAGGCTATTATAAGGAGAAAATTGTTTGAATTTGAATGATGATTGTATGATTTGATTGATGTATAAAAATAGTACATTTATATGTGTTATAAGTCTGCTAATGCTCTGTAACCCTATTCCGACATTGAATATGGGTGAGGGGTGTTACATTTTTAATGCAAACACTATAGCCGCCAATTCAAGATCGTGTGTCAGGTAGTTCTTTTCATGTGGCTTTAGCTGTCGTGAAACATAGGCTACTACCTTACCATCTTGCATCAAAACACAACCTAAACCATTCAATGACGCATCACTGTAAACTGTAAATTCCTTACCCAATTCAAACTGGACTAACACAGGTGCTTTTGTTAATAAAGCCTTTAATCTGTCAAAGCTCTGCTGGCATTTATCAGTCCATTCAAATTTCACATCTTTTTGCAACAAACGTGTCATTAAAGTAGCTATCATTGAAATTTTTTTTTACAAATCTCCGATAATAACCAGCTAGTCCCAGAAAACTTCAGACTTCAAACACATTCTTCGGTGGCTTCCAATTAACAATGGATTAAATTTCATTCGGGTCTACCTTGACACCTTCATCAGACACAATATGCCTAAGGAAACTAACTTCCCGTAGCCAAAATTCACATTTACTGAATTTGGCATACAATTGTTTCTCTTATAAGGTTTGCAACACTATTCTCAAATGTTCAGCATGTTCATTTTTATCTCGAGAGTAAACCAAAATATCATCTATAAATACCACCACAAACTTGTCTAAATATAAGCTAAAAATTCTATTTATCAATTCCATAAACACTGCAGGTGCATTTGTCAAGCCGAATGGCATCACAAGAAACTCATATTGTCCATGCCAGGTCTTAAAAGTCATCTTTGGCACATCTGATTCTTTTACCCGTAGTTGATAGTAACCAGAACGGAGATCAATCTTTGAAAATACAGTGACACATTTTAACTAGTCAAACAAGTCACCAATACGAGGCAATTGTAACTTTGTTGAACTGTCTGTAATCAATACACAGCCTCAACAATCCATCCTTCTTCTTTACAAATAGAATTGGCACACCCTAACGTGAGAAACTAGGTCGAGCAAAACCTTTGTCAATCAATTCTTGCAATTGCACTTTCAACTCTTTCAATTCAGTAGGAGTCATTCTGTAAGGTGCTATAGATATAGGTGTTGTACTTAGAACAATATCTATAGAGAATTTCACTTCTCTATCCGGTGGTAAACTATGTAATTCTTCTGGGAATACATCAGGAAATTTACATACTACTGGTACTAATTGAATCTTTAACTCAGATACTTTAGTGTCCACACATAATCAAGATAAGCATCATACACCTTTCTAACATATTTCTGTGTTGACATTGCTGAAGTCACATTAGGTAGTCCATCTAGTTTATCAGATTCAACATGAAGCAATTCACCATTCTCACATTTCAATACAATATATTTCTATTTACAGTTTATCACTGCATCATATCGGGTTAACCAATCCATTCCCAAAACCACATCAAATTCATCAAATGGCAATAGCATCAAATTAGCCGAAAAACAATAACCTTTTACCATCAACGGACAGTTCATACAGACTTTATCCACAATAACACACTGGCCCAGGGGGTTTGATACTTTAACCACAAATTCAGTGAATTCAACAGGTAAATTTTTAACAGTCACTAAGTTCATGCATATGTATGAATGTGTGGAACCAAGATCAATCAAACCAGTAATATCAGTATCAAGTAGAGAAAATGTACCAGTAATGACATCTGGTGCAGAGGCATCTTTTCTAGCACGAATAGCATATGTTCTTGCAAGCGCTCATGCCTCAGACCTAACTATTGTATCCTTGGTAGTAGCTCGACTACCACTAACATTACCGGGGTGACGGGGTGGTCTACCTCTCGAGACAGGATTACTCGGCTTTTGAGATGGTTCTATCTCCTTTTAAACTCTTTCGGGACAATCCTTGAGAAAATGCTCAAGTGAACTACATCCGAAACAAGCTCCACTTCTAGACCGACATTCCCCATTATGGAATTTGTTACAATGTTTACATTTAGATTTGGGATTACTAACACTACCCACACTGGTCACAGATGGAGATGAAGACCTCGGGTTAGAACGTTGAGAGTCTCGCCCTTTTCTAGAATATCCTGTAGAGGTGGTTACACGGTCATAATACTTTCTTAATTTCTTAGAAGCAAATGATTCTGATTTACTCATAGTTCTTTTTCCAGAAACCCGAGCCTCTCTTTCGGCTTGTCTTTTTCTTTACTCAGTTCCTTAGCTTTGTGGGCTCGATCAGCTAACACTGCAAATTCCCATATCTTGAGAATTCCAACCAACAATTTGATGTCTTCATTTAAACCTTCCTCAAAGAATTTACACATTTCAGCCTCGGTTAGAACCCATTCCTTAGCATACTTTCTTAACTGAACAAATTCCCTTTCATATTCAGATACAATCATGTTTCCTTGTTTAAGCTCTAGAAATATTTCCTTTTCTGAACCATGAACCTCTGACTAACATATTTCTTCCTGAATTCAGCCTGAAAGAATTCCCATGTAAAATTTTCTCTCGGTACAACTAAAGTTATGATACTCCACCAATTATAAGCTATATCCTCCAGTATGTATCTTCCAGTATACCGCACATTTCAGACATTCAGCAGGTGTATAGGATAGTTCATCAAAAACCCGGATAGTGTTGGCTTACCATTTCTAACAGGTTCGGCACCCTGTGGCACTTCAGGAATCGATTGGGGAGCAGGTGTAGGAGGTCGTTGTATAGACGGGATTATTTTCAAGTACTGGGTAAACCATTCATTCATCATTTGAAAGAAGGCTTGTTTTGCCTCCTCACTTCAACCCTCAGACACAAGCTTTCACTACCAGATGCAAATGTAACTCTTTGAACTGAAGCTGAAGTATTACTCTCAGTTTCCTCGAATTCAGCTCTAGCTCGGTTAGATGACATTACTATATGAAAATCACATTAAAAATGATCAGGAGTCATCACACTATCACAATTTATATAATGGCATGTATAGCTAAACATGTGTTTGCTACGTCAAATTCAAGAATCGACTAAATCGTAGCTCTGATACCACTAAATGTAACACTCTTAACCCGTATCCCCCGCTAAAACAGGGTTTTAGAGCATTACTAGAACATTCAAAAACATTTACAAATAACTTATATAAATTACTATTCATTTACCGAGATCATTCATAATGTCTCTTGATTCGACCTTCAAGGTCCAATATGAGCTTTAAAATCGAGTCAGGACTCAATCGAGACCTTTACGAATTTTTGACGACTTTTTAAAATTTTTCCAATGTGCAGGGCTCACACGCCCGTGTGGTCTAAGGGACACGTCCGTGTGACCCCGGGACACGCCCATGTTGGAGGCCGTGTTTGACCTCGTGTAACTCTCTGACTCGTACATACGGTCATGCCACAAGCCTATTTGCTAGGCCGTGTGGTTAATTAATTCAATTTGAACTTAGGTGTAGACTTCACATTGCCAATACACATGCCCGTGTTCTAGGCTATATGGCACGCACGGCTGACACACACGCCCATGTCTCTGCCCATTAGCCCAATTCTAAGCATTCTATTTTTCAAAATTAAGGTGCAGAGGACACACGGCCTAACCACATACCCATGTTACCAGGCTGTGTGTCACACAGGGTCTAAACAAACCCCCGTGGGTCTAACCATGTGGACAAAATGAAGCCATTTCTAGTTTCATTTCTCATCCAAATTTTCACCCAAGACCTGCACTTAAAACACACATCCAAAACCAACCAATTCAAGCATTCAAATTAGGCAATCCTCACGATTCAACAAGGCATATCAGTACATGCATATGTGGTTATAAACTTACCTTGGAATAACTTAGGCATTAGCATTATTTGATCACATATACGTAACATATCACATATGAATATAACATTATAACCTACTTAATCATGCCAAAATAAACCATTACTAGCCATTCCAATGGCTAGGTTACAAAATAACATTTTCAAGCCACTGTTGGCCAAGTTGTCCTATACATGCCATTATACCAAAATGATTTTACTAAGTATACCCAAAATGACTAGTTGATAGTGTGACGATGCTCCAACGATCTCCAACCTTCGCAAGCTTCCGAATACTATAGAATAGGGGAAAATAAAACGGAGTAAGCATTATATACTTAGTAAGTTTGTATAACAGAAACTAAACTTACCAATCCCGTTTATTAAATCTAAGCATACAATAACAAGTTTTCCATCCATTTGGCTAAATTACCTAAACACATGCATCCAATCAAACATGTTAGTCACAAAGTTTCCATATACATCAAGTAAGAATAGATGAGCTCATCATGCAATACACTTTCAAGACATTATGATTTCATCCCATAATTCACAAGCCATGTCTAAAGTTATAAGTCCGTTGAAGTATTGAATTCTGATGGATGCTTAAATAGTACATTCGAAGCGTACGATTCAATAATCTGTCAATTCTTTATTCAAGGGTAACCCTTAGAGCACTTAACCAAGAAACACTCTCTCGAGTCACTTATCGTATAATAGGATTACTAGTCCAGGCTAAACCTTTATAGAACGTATTCTCAGAAGAGCTCAATTACGATTACCAGTCCAAGTTAAACCCTAATCATAACATATGCTCGAAAGGCATTATATTGGGATTACCCGTCTGAGCTAAATCCTTTCTATAACAAGGTCAATGGGATTACTCGTCCGAGCTAAATCCCGTCTGCAACAAATGTAATGCTCCAAAATTTATATTTTTGAATCAGTTAAAATATGATACAAGTGTGTATCTACTTTACTGGTTAAGTGTTCTGGGTATGTGCGAGAAGTCATAAGTTCAAGCCTTGCCTTGGGAAAAATTTTATATTTTTATAATTAAAGCCTTAACCTGGCCTTTAGGGCTTACGTTTAATTATTGGTAGCATCATATCAGAATGGGCCTGCTGGTTTGGTGGTTAAGTAGTGTGTTGGCTTGTTGATGGTCCTGAGTTCGAATCCTTGCGTGAGCGAGGGTAATAATTTTTGCTCATTTTCGTGAGGGTGTTTCAGTAGAATTGGGATTCTAAGTAGGGGGTGAGTGGTTGAGTGAATCTAAAAGTTTCAGTAAAAATGTTATACAAAAGGAAATCCCCTACAGAAAACTGACATCTTTTCCCATTTTCTTTTCCTTTTGTCGAAATCCTCTAAGTGTTTCCATCTTTCATATCAATTTTTTTCTTGAATCCTCTCATGTCCTTTCGTTACTATATTTTTTATCCCTCCCTCTGTATTGTTGATCACGCGCGTGTGGTATGTGTTTGGCAATTTTATCATTCTTAGATGTTATTTGTATTTTCATTAGTTTGATTTCAAGGTTTTGGCAGTAGCGCTTCGTGGAGATCGAGGCTCTCATTGTACTATTCCATAAATAAATCAATTCGAAGTGTTGGGGATAAGTTTTCATTCTTCAAGCAAAGAGTACCTTGTTTCGGGATTGGTTAGTACGATTGTGTAAATGATTAACAAAGTGATTTATTGGTCAATCTAAGGTACTAGAGTGCTCAGGAGGGTTTGGACATAAAAGATGATACAGGTGCGTACCCAAAAATGTAGAAAATGAGATTTCATTGAAAGCCAAAAAAGCTTATTCTTGATGCCACACAGGCGTGTGGTCGCCCGTGTGTTAGGCCGGATGATGGTACACGAGTATGTGATCAACGAACCAGGTCTTGTATGCAAGGCACGACAGTGTGAAGGCTGGGCAAGGCCATTGTGACTGCAGGCTTGGCCAAGTGGGCCATGTCAGCCATACAGGAGTGTAGGCCCATACGGGTATGGAATTCTGGGCCAGGTCGTGTGATCCATAGGGCCAAAGCCAATTTGGGCCATATGGGCCACATGGGTGTGTGGGCCCATACGAGCAAATTACATAAGCGTGTGAGCCCAATTTATCGATTTGTTTGCTAAGGTTGCACAGGTCACCCGAGATGACTGTGGACCTACTGTGAGGTCGGTAAGCTATGCTTTGATCCCTAATTAACTGAATGGTATATGTATGACTATTTACTGAGCATGACTATAATACTGTAATGATTTATGCATGACACTATGTGATAGCATGCCATGACTGTATGTTGTATTGCATGGGGTTGGGATGATACATGTGGAGGAAGTGTACTAAAAGGCTTTAAGCCTAATATACTGGTAGCACTGCTACAACTTATTGATGGCTTCGAGCCTTATACTGGTAGCTTAACTGCATATTACTGTCTAGTGCCGCTTTCGATACTAGTATGGAGTGTTGGGATAGGTGGATTGATTATATCCCCACATGGAGTGCAGGGTTGGATGGAGATGGTGTGTAGAGGCTGGCTGGGTAGGATTTTGTGATTGCATATCTATTATTGCTACTGTACTGTGATGGGCTAAAGCCCTACTGCATGACTGATTCTGTACTGAGGCGGCTAAGACCCCATACTAGACTAATACTGATACCGAAACAGGGCTTAGGCCCAAATTGTGTTGTCTATATATATGCATGGGGATTACACACTGAGTTTGCGAAACTCACCCTTCTGTTGAATCTGTACAGGTAACCCTCAGACTTAGGAGGATCGGAGCAGTGGAGGACTCAGCGGTGGCTAGACAATCTCTTTTAAACAGTTTACTGCATATTTACGATTTTAAGTTTAATTGGGTGTTTTACTGTAATTATGGCCTTTATGGATTTTTGGTTTAAAATTTGATTTTATACTGTTTTATGTTTTTAAGCTCTAGTGGTAGGAAAAACTCTGGTTTCCAAATTAGATGAACATTTTATCAAAATACCACGTATACGCAAACTGCTTTAAAAGCTTTCGTAAAGTATAACGTTTTGGAAATGAATAACATTTTAGAAATAAATGGCATGACTTAGAATTAATATAAGAAAATGAATGGTTGTTTGACCAGAGAAATTATTTTAGTGTCGCTATGATTTCAAAAGCACTATCATATGGCATCGCCAAACTCAGCCATAATGTTCAGGTCGGGTTTGGGGTGTTACATTTAGTGGCATCAGAGTCAGGTTGCAAAACTTAACTGTGGATTTGGGTTTTTAAAGAACTGATTTTTGATGATTGAAAGTGAAAGTACTTTTTATTGAATGTGTGGTACATCGAGTCTCTAGCGACGATCTTGTAAGTTCTTTGAAACTGTTATGTGTTTTAAACTGAAACTGCTATAGATAGACTGTACTAAAAAACATTTAAGTTAGTGTATACTGATATTATAGTAAAACTGATAAACACTAATAAATACAACGTTGTATGAAAACAAACTTTATTCTACTAATACTGCTTTACATAAGATATCTGTTAATAATTACTGACACTGTAAACTGATACATAAAACTGTTAATACCAGATAAACAAGTTTAGACAATGAGCACAAGAGGTACTCACGAACGGTGTACTAGAGGCCGTGGTAGAGGCCGTAGAGTGGCTCAAGCTGGGTCTTTGTCATCAGGCAACCTGTCTAATTTGGATACTAGTGAAACACCGGCTTCACCTATGACTGAGACTGGGTCTCATGATCGAGCGAATGGAGACGACGCACTGTTCCAGGCTGGGCCCAATACTGGAGCTGCAGGCTAAAGGTTGGTTACGAAACGACTACGGTCTAACGGAGCTGAGATTTTCAGGGGTATTGTTGGATTTTCCCCTAATGTGGTTGAATATTGGATTAAGGCCACAGAGAGGATTATGGATGATCTAGACTGCACCCCCGAGCAGAATTAAAGGGTGTTGTATCATTACTACGTGATGAGGCTTATTAGTGGTGGCTCACTGTTAAAGAGGGCACTGTAACCGATAGACTGACCTAGTAGTTCTTTAATACCACTTTCTAGGGGAAATATGTGGAGGCCAGGTATGTGGATGCCCATAGGAAAGAGTTCCTGAATTTAACCCAAGGCGATAATGTAACATCCCAAAATAGGGCCTAGTTAAAATAGTAGTTTTGTGACAACAAATCCGATATCAAAATATTTATTTTATGATTATTATGAGATCTAGAACATGAGTAGATGCATGTGTTAAAGTTTCATGAAGAAATCCTTTGAGTAAGGTGTTCAATTGGAAATTAAGGACTAAATTGAATAAATTGCAAAACTTGAATTCTAGAAGCAATTTGTATGAAATTGCTTTAGGTTATCAATTAGAAGGTGTTGGAGAGTAATTTTCCCAATTTTTAAATTTTGGACAAAAATGGGCTTGCATGGATGAAATTTTAAACAAAGGGCATGAGGGCATTTTGGTCATTTGGCTTTTTAATGAAATAAATGGGAAAAATCAAGCCAAAATCAGCCATTCTTCTTCTCCATGCTGCCAAAATTCTCTTTTCACCATAGCTAGGGTTTTCAAGCTTTCCAAGCTCAATAGTAAGTGCTCTCAAGCCCCGTTTTTAATGTTCTTTGTATTTTTGAAATCTCAGTAGCTTGCTCTCTCCATTTCTACCCATAGTTCACGCTAAGGTTCATGTTTAAAAATTTATCCATGCATGGGTCACTTGTATTTTGATGGATTATGGAGGAACATGAAATATGAATATGTGTTAAACATATTTTCCTAAGTGATTTTCATGAAAAACCCTTGTAGGGACCATTTTGCAAAAGTTGTAAAATGTGAGGTAGAAGTGTGAAAATAATGAAAAATGAAGGCTACCATAAGAAAGACAAGTGTTCGGCTAGGCTTGGGTAAGGTAGAAATTGCATGTGTTTCATTATACGAGCTTAAGGACTAAATCGTAAAAATATCAAAGGTTAGGGGCAAAACGATCATTTGGACCTGGGGCGAGAATTAGACTTGTGATGTATAATGTGGGGTATTAATGATGTAATTTTGTTGTTATAGACCCCAAGGAACAAATTTCGGAGGTCGATCGAGGTAAACGTAAGGTCTCGGAATAACTGAAACACGACTCCGAAACAAAAACCAGGTAAGTTTGGATAACTTAAGGTAAACCCCTAATATGCATAATTGTATGATTTATGAATGCATGATGATTGCATTTATTATTGGCATGAAGTATCATAGAAATGCATATTTGATGGTAACATGTGAAAAATGTCTCGGTTGAGGTTGACAAAGGGAATTCAATGGTAACCCGTAATTATATGTGATTTAAGATCCTGCATGTGTTGCAGCAAGAATTTAGCCTGGACGGGTAATCCGTTGATCTCAATTATGAAAAGAATCTAGCCCGGATGGGTGTTCCTTGAATGATCGAGCCTCCTGAAGAATATGTGTGCATTATGGATTTAGCCCGGACGGGTAATCCAATTAGGGTCTGAATTTAGCCTGGACTGGTAATTCAGATCTGAGCTCAATAAGGGTGTATGTCTATAAGGGATTTAGTCTGGACTGGTAATCCCGACATCACCTTTTGAGTTCATGATATGAGGGATTTAACCTGGACTGGTAATCCTGCCATAAGATGTGAAGTTCGCGAGAGTGCATATATGTGAAATGATCATTCGTAAGAATTGACGGAAAATGGGTATTTCATCGAGATTTCCTAGAAACTCAACGGGATTAATATGATGTATGTCAATAAGATGATGAATGTTGAGCTCATCTATATAAATTACATGATGCTTTGTTATGTGACTAACTCATTGATTGAGTGCATATGATAGGGAATCATTTCATAATTGATGATTTCTTGATTTAAATATGGATGTATGATAATTACTCGGTAAGTTTACTTTCCAGTTATTCGAGCTTACTAAGCATGTAAATGCTTACCCCTCTTTTTTTCCCTATCTCACAGAGCTCGAGGACTCATAAGGACTGGAAGACAATTGGAGAGTCGACGCACTATCAACTAGTCAAGCTTTTTTATAAAGACATTTTTATTTTGTTCAATGGCATGTATAGGATTTTTGAGTATTTTGTTATATGTGTCATTTGATTTGCCAAATGATGGCATGTAAAAATATGTTTATCTTTTTGTATATGGCCATGAAAATTGGCTTAATTGAAGTAGGCTATGACCTACGAATTTTTGTATGGTTTTATTTACAAGTGATTGGTTGTTACCAATTGGCAATGAGTTACATGAACGAGCCAATTTCGGATGAATTAAAGTGACATGGAAACCCATAAACACTAAATAGGAAATAACCTTTCATGTATGAAACTAATGATATGAGGTTTCCATACAACTAGTTTTATCAAGATTATTACAAGTGTATAATCATGTTTTCCTTCGAACTTGGTAACCACTAGGTATAAGGAGTAGAAAGGGGTGACTTAAGGCTTGGAAAATAGCCTATTAGGGTCCACATGGTCGGACACACGGGCGTGTGTCTAGGCTATGTGTGACACACAGTTCCTTCCCATGGGTGTGGGCTATGGCCGTGTGTCCCCTGCATTTAAAATTTTAAATAAAAAATGCACACGAGTAGGCCACACGGGCATGTGTCCGTGCCGTGTCTAAAAGATAGTGTTGTCCAAGGGCAGGCAGCACAGGCGTGTGCCACGGCCGTGTTGATAAGTCAGTGTTGCACACGGCCAAAGGGTATGGGCGCATCCCATGTTACACAGGCATATAAGTCTACACGGCCCATCTACACCGGCGTGTAACACTTTAAGATAAGGAAAATTTTTTTGAAAAGCCCAAGGTTTATCAAAAGTGCCCGAATTTGTCTCGAACTGCCTCAAGGTACGTTATAGGCCTCGAAGGCCTATATAAGGGATGAGATATTCATGGTTGAAATGTTTTAAATTTGAGCAAAAATTTGCGACCCAACTAGTATGTTATAAGTGTAAAGCCCCGGTAATGACTCGAACCCTATCCCGACATCGGATACGGGTGAGGGGTGTTACATTTAATGGTATCAGAGCTACGGTTTAGTCGATTCTAAGACTACCGTAGAGAGTATTGAGGTTTACTATACATGCCATTATTCGAATATTGATAGTGTGACGTCTCCTAACTGTTCAAATTGTTTTAAATATAGTAAATGTCTTCCAATCAACCACAAGATGAGTCTGAGGGAGCCCAGAGCCATGCCCCAGCTTCTGTACAATGAGATATATCTAGTAGTGGCAGAAGGTTTATGTCAGAAGGCCGGGAAGAGGCCCGAGATGCCTTCTTTGATATGATGGATGAATGGTTTGGGGATTACCTGAGAAATCGCCCCATACCAAGACCTCTCCTGCCCCCTAATTAACCTAATGATGATGTGCCGCAAGCTATGGTGCCGGTTAGAATTGGTAAGGCCCCTGTAGATAAACTTAGAAAGTATGGGGCCAAAGAATTCAGAGCTAAAGTTGATTTGTCGTGTTCTGGCTCGAGAATACTACGCAGGTGCTAGATGATTTTTCGTGCACACCCGAGGAATGTTTGAAGTGTGTTGTGTCCCTTTTGAAGGACACTGCATACCATTGGTGGAAGACCGTATCCTCGGTAGTGCTGAAGGAAAATATTACTTGGGATTTCTTCTAAGCAGAGTTTAGGAAAAAATACATTAGCCAGCGGTTTTTGGACTCGAAGCGAAAAGAGTTCCTGGAACTCAAACAAGGGAATAAGATTGTAGCAGAATACGAGAGAGAGTTTGTACGACTAAGTCAGTACGCAACTGAATGGGTCCAAACAGAATCAAAAATGTCTAAACGCTTCGACGAAGGCCTGAATGAGGACATCAAGTTGTTGATTGGGATCTTGGAAATACGGGTGTTTGCCGCATTGGCCGATCAAGCCAAGAAGGCTGAAGAACTTAATAATGAAAGAAAACAAGCTAAAAGAGAGGCTCGAGTTGCGAGTAAGAGGTCTAGCGGTAAAACACTCTTGTTCTCCATGAAGAAAGCCAAAAGCCAGCATGAACGCTCCACTTCGTCAGTGGAATATTCAAGTAGAGCGAGAAGCTCTAAACAATGGGGTCAAAAGTCTCCCTCCCCAATGGTAACTAGTGTAAGGAGTGTAGATGATCAAAAGCCGAAGTGTAAGATTTTTAACAAATTTCATTTCGGAGAGTACCGAATGAAGAGTGGCGCATGTTTTAGGTGTGGTTCTTTTGATCATTTTCTCAGAGACTGCCCAGAACGAGTCGAAAAAGAAGTGGATGTAACTCCAAAATCGAGTACTCCTGTTCCTCGAGGTAAACCTTCGAGATACCTTGGGAGTGCTAGTGGCAGTTGATTTGTGACTAAAGATGCTGCGAAATCAAAGGTTCGAGCCCCATTAAGAACGTATGCGATACGAGCCCAAGAGGAAGCATCTGCTCCTGATGTTATTACGGGTACTTTTTCCCTTTTTAATACAAGTGTTATTGCTTTAATTGACCCAGGGTTGACGCATTCATACATTTTCATGAGCTTGGTATCTAGAATGAATATACTCATTGAGCTTATGGAATTTATTATTAAAGTGTCGAACCCACTAAGCAGATCAGTCATGGTTGATAAAGTTTGTAAGTATTGTCCTTTGACGGTTCAGGGTCATTGTTTTCCGGCTAATCTTATGTTGTTACCATTTGATGAATTTGATGTAATACTTGATATGGATTGGTTAGCACTGCATGATGTAATTGTAAATTGTGGTAGTAAGTATATTAAATTGAAATGCTTGGATGGTGAGATTCTACAGGTTGATTCAAGAGAGTTGGATACGCCTCCGGTTGTGATCACGGCAATGGTTGCTCAGAGATATATAAGAAAAGGGTATGAAGCCTATCTTACATTTGTATTGAACACTAAGGAAACAGAGTTGAAGATTGAGTCTTTGCCTATAGTATGTGAGTACCCAGATGTATTTCTAGAAGAATTACCCGGATTACCTCCTGAGAGGGAAGTAGAATTTGGTATTGAGCTGGTGCCAGGGATAGCTCCCATTTCTATTGCTCCGTATAGAATGGCAACAATTGAGCTGAAAGAGTTGAAGGCACAGTTGAAGGAGCTGACAGATAAAGGATTTGTAAGGCCAAGTTTTTCACCTTATGGTCCCCCCGTATTGTTTGTAAAGAAGAAAGATGGATCGATGAGGTTATGTATCGATTATCGACAACTGAACAAGGTAACTATCAAGAATAAGTATCCTTTACCAATGACAGATGACTTATTTGACTAGTTGAGAGAAGCCACCGTATTCTTTAAGATAGACTTGAGGTCTGGCTATTATTAGCTGCGAATTAAAGAATCAGATGTACCTAAGACAGCTTTCAGAATGAGGTACGGTCATTATGGATTTCTCATCATGTCGTTTGGGTTAACATATGCACCAGCCATATTCATGGATCTAATGAATAGGATCTTCCGGCCATATTTGGATAAGTTTGTTGTTGTGTTCATTGACGACATCTTGATTTATTCTAAAGATGAGTCAGAACATACAAAGCACTTGAGAACTATGCTGCAGACTCTGTGGGAAAAGCAGTTGTATGCTAAGTTTAGCAAGAGTGAGCTTCGGGTGAAGGCATCCGAGTCGATCCAAGTAAGATTTCTGCTATCATCGAATGGGAACCACCTAAGATGTAACCAAGGTTAGGAGCTTTTTGGGCTTAGTCGGTTACTATCGGAGGTTTGTGAAAGGATTTTCTATGATAGTGACTCTGGTGACGAAGTTACTACAGAAAGACGTTAAGTTTGAATGGACAGAGAAGTGCCAGCAAAGTTTTGAGAAGTTAAAGACACTGTTAGCTGAAGCTCCTGTTTTAGTATTTCCTGAGTCGGGAAAAGAATTTGTAGTCTACAGTGATGTGTCCTCAAATGGACTGGGTAGTGTACTTATGCAAGATGGCAAGGTAATAGCCTATGCTTCTCGACAGTTGAAGCCGCATGAGAAAAACTATCCTACACACGGCCTAGAACTTACCACCATCGTTTCTGCTTTGAAAATTTGGAAGCATTATTTATATGGCGAGACTTGCCATATATTCACTGACCACAAAAGTTTGAAGTATTTGATGACTCAAAAAAAAATTGAGGCAGCGGAGTTGGCTAGAGTCAATCAAGGATTACGAACTGATCATTGACTATCACCCGAGAAAGGCCAATGTGGTCGCTGACGCGTTGAGTAGAAAATCCTTGTTTGCATTAAGGGCTATGGATGCTCGTTTGGCATTGCTTTATGATGGTTCAGTCTTGGCTGAGCTAAAGGCTAGGCCGACATTCCTTTAGGAAATCTATGATGCTCAAACTAATGATGATGACTTGCAATCTAAAAAAACTCAATATGAGTTTGGTGTTGAGTCAGATTTTGGAATTAGTCCTGATGGATGTTTGATGTTCAGGGATAGGGTTTGTCTACCCAAAAACAATAAACTTATTCAAAAAAATTTGCAAGAAGCACATAACAGCCGTTTGTCTATTCACTCGGGAAGTACCAAGATTTACAACAATTTAAAGAAGATGTATTGGTGGAACGGCATGAAAAGAGATGTTTCTGAATTTGTATCGAAATGCCTTGTATGTCAGCAAGTTAAAGCTGAATATCAAGTGCCTTCAGGTTTGCAACAACCTGTGATGGTCCCCGAATGGAAGTGGGATAGAGTTACTATGGATTTCGTGACGGATTGTCATTGACTCCGAAGAAGAAAGATGCGGTATGGGTTGTAGTGGATAAGTTGATGAAGTCGGCTTATTTAATTCCGGTGAGGGTAGATTACTCCCTCGATAGAATAACCGACTTGTACATTTCTGAGATTGTAAGATTACATGGGGTACCACTGTCGATTATTTCAGACAGAGACCCGAGGTTCACTTCAAGATTCTGGAAGAAGTTACAAGAAGCCTTGGATACAAAGTTGAGTTTTAGCACAGCTTTTCACCCTCAGACTAATGGTCAGTCAGAGCGGATGATTCAGATTTTCGAGGATATGTTACGTTGTTGCATCCTCGAATTTCAGGGTAGCTGGGAAAAATACTTGCCGTTGGTAGAATTTGCCTACAACAATAGTTTTCAAACAAGTTTGAAGATGGCGCCTTATGAAGCCTTATATGGCAGGAAGTGTCGAACTCGATTGTACTGGACTAAACTTAAGGAAAATCATATTCACGGAGTTGATTTCATTAAAGAAACTGAAGAGAAAGTTAAAGTGATACGAGACTGTTTAAAAGTGACATCGGATAGGCAAAAGTCATATGCTGATCTGAAAAGAAAGAAATTTGAGTTTCAAGTTGGAGATAGAGTATTCTTAAAAGTGTCCTCATGGAAAAAGGTGTTGAGATTTGGCTGAAAAGGCAAACTGAGTCCACGATTTATATGACCGACAAGATCATTAAAAAAGTTAGACCGTTAGCCTATCGCTTGGCATTACCACCTGAACTGGAAAGGATTCACGATGTGTCCCATGTATCTATGTTAAGGCGATACCAATCAGACCCCTCTCATGTGATTTCGCCTACTGAGATTGGAATTCACCCGGACATGACTTATGGAGATGAACCGGTTAAGATATTGGCTCGTGAAGTTAAACAGTAGAGAAATAAAGGTGTGGCTCTAGTAAAAGTTTTGTGGCATCGACATGGTGTGGAAGAGACTTCATGGGAGCCAGAAGAAACCATGAGAAGCCAATATCTGAACCTGTTTACTGGTAAGACTTTCGAGGACGAAAGTCCCTAAGGGGGAAGAAATGTAACATCCCAAAATAGGGCCTAGTCAGAATAGTAGTTTCGAGACCACAAATTCAACATCAAAATATTTATTTTATGATTATTATGAGGTCTAGAATATGATTATGTGCATGTGTTAAAGTTTCATGAAGAAATTCTTTGAATAAGGTGTTCAATTGGAAATTAAGGACTAAATTGAATAAATTGCAAAACTTGAATTCTAGAAGTAATTTATATGAAATTGCTTTGGGTTATGAATTAGAAGGTCTTGAAGAGTAATTTGCCCAATTTTTAAAATTTTGGACAAAAATGGGCTTGCATTGATGAAATTTTAAAGAAAGGGCATGAGGGCATTTTGGTCATTTGGCTTTTTAATGAAATAAAATGGGAAAAATCAAGCCAAAATCAGTCATTCTTCTACTTCATGCTGCCGAAATTCTCTTGTTACCATAGCTAGGGTTTTCAAGCTTTCGAAACTCAATAGTAAGTGCTCCCAAGCCCCGTTTATAATGTTTTTTTGTATTTTTGAAATCTCGGTAGCTTGCTCTCTCCATTTCTACCCATATTTCATGCTAAGGTTCATATTTAAAAATTTACCCATGTATGAGTCACTTGTAATTTTTAGGGCTACCCATGTAGAAGTGTGAAAATAATGAAAAATTAGGGCTACCATAAGAAGGAAAAGTGTTTGGCTAGGCTTTGGAAAGGTAGAAATTGCATGTGTTTCATTATACGAGCTTAAGGACTAAATCGTAAAAATATCAAAGGTTAGGGGCAAAACAGTCATTTGGACCAGGGGTTAGAATTAGGCTTGTGATGTCTAATGTGGGGTATTAATGATATAATTTTGTTGTTATAGACCCCGAGGAACAAATTCTGGAGGTCGATCGTGGTAAACGCAAGGTTTCGAAATAACTGAAACATAACTCCAAATCAAATACTAGGTAGGTTCGGACAACTTAAAGTAAACCCCTAATATGTATAATTTTACGATTTATGAATGCATGATGATTGCATCTATTATTGGCTTGAAATATCATAGAAATACATATTTGATGGTAACATGTGAAAAATGTCTCATTGAGGTTGACAAAGGGAATTCGATGGTAACCAGTAATTACATGTGATTTAAGATCCTGCATGTGTTGCAGTAAGAATTTATCCCAGACGAGTAATCCATTGATCTCAATTATAAAAAGGATCTAACCCGGATGGGTGTTCCTTAAATGGTCAAGCCTCCCGAAGAATATGTGTGCATTGTGGATTTAGCCCGGACGAGTAATCCAATTAGGGTCTGAATTTAGCCTAGACTGGTAATTTAGATCCGAGCTCAGTAAGGGTGTATGTCTATAAGGGATTTAGCCTGGACTGGTAATCTCGACATCACCATTTGAGTTCATGATATGAGGGATTTAACCTGGACTGGTAATCCTGCCATAAGATGTTAAGTTCGCGAGAGTGCATATATGTGAAATGATCATTCGTAAGAATTGACGGATAATGGGTATTCCATCAAGATTTCCTAGAAACTCAATGGGATTAATATGATGTATGTCAATAAGATGATGAATGATGAGCTCATCTACATAAAGTACATGATGCTTTGTTATGTGACTAACTCATTGATTGAGTGCATGTGATAGGGAATCATTTCATAATTGATGATTTCCTGATTTAAATATGGTTGTATGATAATTACTCAGTAAGTTTACTTTCCGGTTATTTGAGCTTACTAAGTATGTAAATTCTTACCCCTCTCTTTTTCCCTATCTCATAGAGCTCGAGGACTCATAAAGACTGGAAGACGATTGGAGAGTCGACACACTATCAACTAGTCAAGCTTTCGTATAAGGACATTTTTATTTTGTTCAATGGCATGTATAGGATTTTTGAGTATTTTGTTATATGTTTCATTTGATTTTCCAAATGAAGGCATGTAAAAATATGTTTATCTTTTTGTATATGGCCATGAAAATTGGCTTAATTGAAGTAGGCTATGACCTACGAATTTTTGTATGGTTTAATTTACAAGTGATGGGTTGTTACCAATTGACAATGAGTTACATGAACGAGCCAATTTCGGATGAATTAAAGTGACATGGAAACCCAGAAACATTAAATTGGAAATAACCTTTCATGTATGAAACCAATGATATGAGGTTTCCATACAACTAGTTTTATCAAGATTATTACAAGTGTATAATCATGTTTTCCTTCGAACTTGGTAACCACTAGGTATAAGGAGTAGAAAGGGGTGACTTAATGCTTGGAAAATAGCCTATTAGGGTCCACATGGTCAAACACACGGGCGTGGTCTAGGCCATGTGTGACACACGGTTCCTTCTCATGGGTGTGGGCTATGGCCGTGTGTCCCCTGCACTTAAAATTTTAAATAAAAAACACACACGAGTAGGCCACACAGGCGTGTGTCCTTGCCTCGTCTAAAAGACAGTGTTGTCCAGGGGCAGGCAGCACAGGCTTGTGCCACGGCCATGTTGATAAGTCAGTGTTGCGCACGGCCGAAGGGTATGGGCGTGTCCCAAGTCACACGGGTGTGTGAGTCCACACGGTCCATCTACACAAGCGTGAAACACTTTAAGATAAGGAAAATTTTTCTGAGGAGCCCAAGATTTATCGAACGTGCCCAAATTTGTCCCGCACTACCTCTAGGTACGTTATAGGCCTCGAAGGCCTATATAAGCGACGAGATATTCATGGTTGAAAGGTTTTAAATTTGAGAAAAAAATTTGACCCAAATAGTGTGTTGTAAGTGTAAAGCCCCGGTAATGCCTCAAACCCTATCCCGGCGTCGAATACGGGTGAGGGGTGTTTCGAATAAATTGGTGGCCGAGTATGAGGCCGAATTTTTTAGACTAAGCCGCTATGCGCGAGGTATTATGGCGAGTGAGTACGAGTGATGAGTTCAATTCGAAGATGGCTTCAGGGATAATCTGAGGATTATGATAGCTCTACAAAGAGAGTGAGACTTTGCTGCATTGGTTGATAAGGCGAAGATCGTCAAGGAAATGAAGTGCGCTGAGCGCCAGAACTGAGAAAGAGGTAAAAGCAAGAGGGATTCAGAGCCTTGGAGTTCCATTTAGAAGCCTAAGAAAACGGCCAGAGCTGATGGGCCGATTAGAGTTGGGCCTCTTAATGCTACTACTGGATAACTGACATGTACTGACTGTGGTAGATGCCGTCAGGGCGAGTGTTGGAAAAGAACTGGGGCTTGTTTGAGGTGCAGTTCATTAAAGCACCGTATTAGAGGGTGTTCACTGAGGGTCGATCAGATACAAGCTCTGAGTACTGGTACTGCACCACACCGATAGTATTTCAACAGCCACCAAGAGGCTGGGGTCAGGCCAGAGGTGGTAATGGGGTGGGCCATGGTCAGAGAGCACCAGACAGAGGTACTGGTCATACTGAGGTGAGGCAGCCGACTCTAGTTTATGCTGCACGTCACCGAGAGGATGGAGATGCTCCAGATTTTATTACGGGTATGTTCTTTATTTATAATGTACCTTATACTGCATTGATAGATATAGGATCCATTCACTCCTATATAGCTTGTACCGTATCTGAAAACTTGGGTATACTGGTTGAGAGCACCTCGAGTGAGGTCACTGTACTGAGTCCGTTGGGGTAGTCGATAAGGGTTAACAAACTACTTAGAGATGTTCCTTTAGAAGTTCAAGGGGCTATCTTTCTGGTAGATTTGATGGAACTTCCTTTTGGAGAGTTTGATATGATACTGGGAATGGACTGGTTGGTGAAACACCGAGTGAGTTTGGACTATGCAACAAAAATGGTTATACTGAGAACTGATGAGGATAACGAGGTAGCTGTAGTCAGGGAACATCAAAACTACGTATCGAATGTGATTTCTACATTGAGGGCTGAAAAATTGTCTCGTAAGGGATGTGAGGCGTATCTGGCCTAGATCAGTGCTTCAGATTCTGGGGATTCCTTAGTTAAATATATCAGAACGGTTAAGGACTTTCCAGACGTGTTTCCTGAAGAGCTACCTAGGTTACCTCCAAATCAGGAAGTAGAGTTTGGGATTTAGCTCCTTCCTAGTACAGCTCCTGTGTCCATCGCTCCCTATAAAATGGCATCGAAAGAGCTCGTGAAACTTAAGGCCAAATTCAAGAGTTACTGGATCGTGGGTTTATCCGTCCGCGTGTGTCTCCATGAGGAGCACCAGTTTTGTTCGTGAAAAAGAAGGATAGATCCATGCGTATGTGTATTGGCTACCGACAACTGAATAAATTGACAATAAAGAACAAGTACCCCCTACAGAGGATAGATGATCTGTTCGACCAGTTCCGAGGAGCTTCAGTTTTCTCCAAGATTGATCTCTGATCAGGGTATCACCAGTTAAGAGTTAAGGAGGCTGATGCAAATAAGACGGCGTTGAGGACTCGCGATGGTCACTACAAGTTCTTAGTAATGCCATTTGGACTGACAAATACACCAGCAGCTTTTATGGACCTGATGAACCGAGTGTTCCAACCCCATTTGGATCGGTTCATAGTGCTATTTATTGATGATATACTGGCATATTTGAAGACTGAGGATGAGCACGATGAACACCTCAGAGTGGTTTTACAGATTCTATGAGAGAAACAACTGTACACCAACTTTAGTAAATGTGAGTTCTGGTTATGGGAAGTAACGTTTTTGGCCATGTAGTTTCTGCTGAGGGGATTAAGGTTGATCTTCTAAAGATTGAGGTGGTATTGCAATGGAAGTAACCTAAGACTGTATCGAAGATTCACAGTTTTCTGGGGCTAGAAGGTATTATCGAAGATTTTTAGAAGGGTTTCCACTGATTGCCGCGCCTTTTACTAAGCTGCTACACAAGGGCGTGCCATTTAACTAGACTGATACGCGGTAAGAGAGCTTTGAGAAGCTCAAGACTGTATTGACTAAGGCCCTTGTTTTGATACAGCTGGAGCCTGGAAAAAAGTTCACTATTTACAACAATGCATCACATGTCAGCTTGGGATGTCTGTTGATGCAAGAGGGTAGGGTGGTAGCGTATGCGTCTAGTCAGCTTAAAATTCATGCGGCAAATTATCCGACGCATGACCTAGAGTTGGCTGCTGCGTGAAAATTTGCAAGCATTATCTGTATGGTGAGAAGTGTATCATCTACACTGATCACAAGAGCCCCAAGTATATCCTCACTCATAAAAAGTTAAATATTAGGCAACGGCGATAGGTTGAGCTGGTTAAGGACTACGATTGTATGATCAAGTACCACCCTGGTAAGGCTAATGTAGTGGCCGATGCACTGAGCCGTAGGGCTGTGACTGATCTTAGGGTGATGTTTTCCTCGCCTTAGTTTATTTGATGATAGTAGTTTGTTGGCCGAACTTCAGGTTAAACCGACAGGGATGGGTAGATTAAGGGTAAACAGTTAGAGGATGAATCACTCGATCTTCGATTCTGACAGGTTGAGAGTGGTGAAACGGTGGATTTTGGACTAAATAGCGAAGGGGTGCTCTGTTTTCGTGGGAGAATTTGTGTTCCGAAGGATACTGATTTGAAGCAGTCCATACTGTGAGAGGCACATAGTAACCCCTATGCTATGCATCCTAGTGGAAATAAGATGTACCACGACCTTTGTGAGTTATACTGGTGGCTAGGTCTTAAACGGGAGGTTACTGAATTCATGGCTAAGTGTCTGACATGTCAACAGGTTAAGGTTGAGCATCAGTTACCTTCGGGATTGTTGCAGCCAGTTAAGATTCCACTTTGGAAGTGGGAGCGAGTGACTATAGACTTTGTTAGTGGATTGCCCCTCACACCCACTAAGAAAGATTCTGTTTGGGTTATCGTAGATTGATTGACCAAGTCCGCCCATTTCATACCTGTTCACACTGACTACTCTTTGCAGAAACTTGCTAAGCTGTATGTGTCTGGGATAGTGAGACTCAATGGGGTACCGGTTTCGATCATCTCTGATAGGGATCCTCGTTTCACGTCTCAGTTTTAGAAGAAGCTGCATAAAGCTCTGGGTACTAGATTGGACTTTAGTACTCCTTTTCATCCTCAGACAGATGGTCAGTCAGAGAGGGTGATTCAGATACTGGAAGACATGTTAAGGAGTTGTGTGATTGATTTCCGTGGCAGTTGGGAGGACTACTTGTTGCTAGCAGAATTTGCTTATAACAACAGTTATCAGTCTAGTATACAGATGGCACCTTACGAGGCTCTGTATGGTTGTAAGTATCATACTTCTTCATGTTGGACTGAGTTAGGCGAGCAACGTGTTCTAGGCCCTGAGCTAGTTTATGAGACTGAGGATAAGGTTCGGTTGATTAGGGACAGTTTGAAGGCAACTTCTGACAGGCAGAAGTCTTATGCTGATCTGAAGAGACGAGAGATTGAGTATTCTGTGGGGGACTTCGTGTTTCTGAAGGTCTCGCCTTGGAAGAAAGTTATGAGGTTTGGTCACAAGGGCAAGCTGAGCCCTAGGTTTATTAGACCTTATCGCGTGTTGAAATGAGTGGGACCAGTTGCCTACCAGTTGGAGCTACCTCCAGAGTTAGATTAGATTCATGATGTTTTTCATGTCTCCATATTGAGGCGCTACCACTCTGATCCCACGCATATTGCTCCTGCTGGGGTGATCGAGGTTAGGCCAGATCTGACCTTTGAAGAGGAGCCAATTTAGATATTGGACCATGGCGTAAAGATTCTAAAGAGGAAATCCATCCCACTGGTTAAGGTTCTCTGGCATAATCATTGCTCGGAGGAGGCTACGTAGGAGCCTGAGGATGCGATGCTTCAGCAGTATCCTCATCTATTCTACTCAGGTAAATTTTTGAGGCCAGAATTTTCTTTTAGGGGGTAGAGTTGTAAAGCCCCAAATTTTATATTTTTGAGTCAGTTACAATATGACACAAGTGTGTATCTACTTTAGTGGTTAAGTGTTTTGGGTATGTGTGAGAGGTCATAAGTTCAAGCCTTGCCTTAGAAAAAAATTTGTATTTTTATGATTAAAAACTTAACCTAGCCTTTAGAGCTTAAGTTTAATTATTGGGAGGATCATATCAAAATGGGCTTGCTAGTGGTCCTGAGTTCGAATCCTTGCGTGAACGAGGGTAATAATTTTTTCTCATTTCTTTGAGGGTGTTTCAGTAGAGTTGGGATTCTAAGTAGTGGGTGAGTGCTTGAGTGAATCTAGGAGTTTGAGTAAAAATGTTATTCGAAAGGAAATTATCTGTAGAAAACTGACATCTTTTCCCATTTTCTTTTTCCTTTTGCCGACATCCTCTAACTGCTTCTGTCTTCCATATCAATTTCTTTTCTTGAATTCTCTCCTGTCTTTTTATTACTGGTATTTTCTGTCACACCCTCTGTATTGTTGATTACGCGCGTGTGGTAAATGTTTGGCGGTTGTTATCGTTCTTAGATATAACTTGTATTTTTGTTAGTTTGATTTCTAGGTTTTCGCAGCAGCGCTTCATGGGGATCGAGGCTCTCATCGTACTATTCCGTAAACAAATCGATCTGAAGTGTTGGTGGTAAGCTTTCATCACTCAAGGAAAGAGTACCTTGTTTCGGGATTGGTTAGTTTGATTGTGTAAATGATAAACTGAGTGATCTATTGGTCAATCTTAAGTACTGGAGTGCTCAGGAGGGTTTGGACATCAAAAATGATACAGATGTGTACTCAGAAATGTAAAAAATGAGGTTTCGATGAAAGCCAAAAAGCTAACTGTTGACGCCACAAGGACGTGTGGTCGCCCGTGTAGTAGGCCGTCTGACGGTACACGGGTGTGTAATCGATGAACCAAGCCGTGTGTGCATGACACGGCCGTGTGAAGGCTGAGCGACGCTGTGTGTGACACATGGGCTCGGCCAAGTGGGCCGTGTGGGCTATACGGGCGTGTGGAATTCTGGGTCAAGTCGTGTGATCCATACGGCCAAGGCCAATTTGGGCCGTGTGGGCCACATGGGCATGTGGACCCACATGGTTAAATCACATGGGCGTGTGAGCTCAATTTATTGATTTGTTTGCTAAGGTTGCACGGGTCGCCCAAGACAACTGTAGACCTATTGTGGGATCTGTAAGTCATGCTTTGATCACTAATTGACTAAATGGTATATGTATGACTGTTTACTGAGCATAACTATAATACTGTAATGATTATATGCATGACACTATGTGATAGCATGCCATGACTGTATGTTGCATTGCATGGGGTTGGAATGATATATGTGGAGGAAGTATACTGAAAGGCTTTAAACCTAATATACTGGTAGCACTGTTGCAACTTACTAATGGCTTCGAGCCTAATACTGGCAGCTCAGCTGCATATTACTGTCTAGTGCCACTTTCGGTACTAGTATGGAGTGTAGGGATGGGTGGGTTGATTATATCCCCACATGGAGTGCAGGGTTAGATAGAGATGGTATGTAGAGGCTGGCCGGGTAGGATTTTGTAATTGCATATCTATTACTGCTACTATACTGTGATAGGCTAAAGCCCTACTGCATGACTGATTCTGTACTGAGGCGGGCTGAGACCCCATGCTGGACTGATACCGATACCGAAATAGGGCTTAGGCCGAAACTGAGTTGTCTATATATATGCGTGGGGATTACACACTGAGTTTGGGAAAACTCACCCTTCTGTTTAATCTGTATAGGTAAGCCCCAGACTTAGGATGATCGGAGCAGCGGAGGACTCAGTGGTGGCCACACTATCTCTTTTAAACTATTTACTGTATATTTACGATTTTAAGTTTAATTGGGTATTTTACTATAATTATGGCCTCTACGAATTTTTGGTTTAAAATTTGGATTTTATAATGTTTTATGTTTATAAACTACTAGTGGTAGGAAAAACACTGGTTTCCAAATTAGATGAATTTTTATCAAAATGCCACGTATACACAAACTGCTTTAAAAGCTTCCGCAAAGTATAACGTTTTGGAAATGAATAACGTTTTAGAAACAAATGGCACGACTTAAAATTAATATAAGAAAATGAATGGTTATTTAAACGGAGAAATTATTTTAATGCCGCTATGATTTCAGAAGCACTATCATGTGGCACCACCAAACTCAGCCATAACGTCTAGGCCGAGTTTAGGGTGTTACAACAAATGCAGGACTTTATTAGTTTCAAGATAGCGCATATAATCATCGGAATTCACATTCAATTGGGACTTAACCCCTTTATCACCATTTTAAGCATGTATCAAATTTCTCATGATAGCATTCAAGTAATGTACATCAATATAAATCAATTCCATATAACACAACATTCAATTAAACATATTTACATGCCGGATTAAGTTACACGAACTTACTTCGACACTTGTTCGCGAAAAAGTCTATGAATTTGAAATCTTTTCTTTTCCTCGATTTAACCTTGAATTAGTGTTGTCTGGATCTATATAAATGAATTTAACCATCAATTTCACACATTTCATATTTAAATGGACTCAATTTATGTCTTAGGTAAAATTACCATTTTGCCCCTAACTTTGCCATAAATTCTGATTGTCCTTTGGCCTGGAAAATGAAACTCGTGCAAATTACTCCCTATTCCAAGCCTAACTAGAGCGCCATTTCAAATTTTCCAGCACATGTATTCACAAAATTTCAAATTTTTTCATCAAATTTTACGACTTTTCATTTTAGTCCTTAAATCATATTTTCATCAAAAATCACTTTGTAAAAATTGTTTATCTATCAATAATCTTTCATTTTCTACCATAAATTTCTAATTTCCAGCATATACATCCATGACTCATTTTCATACCTTGATAACTTTTCAAATTAATCCCTCAAAAAGAGAGATTAAGCTATCCCAGTTTCAAAAATACCAAAATTACTAAAAACGGGACAAGAAAACTTACCTAATTAGGCCTTGAAAGTTTCTTTTCTCTCTCCTAGGGTGTTCCTTGAATGATCGAGCCTCCTGAAGAATATATGTGCATTACGGATTTAGCCCAGACGGGTAATCTGAATTGGGTTTGAATTTAGCCTGGACTGGTAATTCAGATCCGAGCTCATTAAGGGTGTTTGTCGCTATAAGAGATTTAGCCAAGACTGTTAATCCCGACATCACCTTATGAATTCATATAATGGGGGATTTAGCCTGGACTGGTAATCCCGCCATATGATGTAAAGTTCGCAGGAGTGCATATATTGAATGATCATTCGTATGAATTGACGGATAATGGGTATTCCATTGAGATTTCCTAGAAACTCAATAAGATTAACATGGGATATACAGATATGAATGAAATGTTGGATGATGAGCTCATTTAGTTAAATTACATGATACATGATTATGTGACTAACTCAGTGATTGAGTGCATGTGATAGGAAGTCATTTCATAATGGATGATTTCATGAATTAAGTATGGATGTATGCTAATTACTCGGTAAGTTTACTTTCCAGTTATTCGAGCTTACTAGCATGAAAATGCTTACCCCCTCTCTTTTCCCTGTTTTACAAAGCTCGAGGACTCATAAGGATTGGAAGACGGTTAGAGAAACAACACACTATCAACTAGTCAAACTTTGGTATAAAGACACTTCTATTTTGTTAATGGCATGTATAGGGCTTTGAGTGTTTTGTCATATGTGTCATTTGAATTGCCAAATGAAGGCATGTAAAGATGCATTCATCTTTTTGTATATGGCCATGAAAATTGGCTTAATTTAAGTAGGCTATGACCTATAATTTTATGCATGGTTTTAATTACAAATGATAGGTTGCTATCAATTGGCAATGAGTCCCATGAATGAGCCAATTTTGGACAGATTGATGTAACATGGGAACCCATGACGCAAAAGGGGAAATAACCATTTATGTTTGAAACCAATGATATGAGGTTTTCATACAACTATTTTCATTAAGATTATTTACAAATGTAAAATTATGTTTTCTCCCAAACTTGGTAACAACTAAGCACAAGTAGTAGAAAGGTATGACTAAAGGCTTGGAAAATAACCTATTAAGTTCCACATGGTTGGACACACGGGCGTGTGTCTAGGCTGTGTGTGACACACGATTCCCTTCCACGGGCGTATGTTATGACCGTATGTCCCCTGCACTTAAAATTTTAGCTCAAAGTTGTACACGGGTAGGCTACACGGGCGTGCGTCATGGCAGTGTAAAAATGACAGTTTCGTCCACAGGCATGCAGCACGGGCATGTTCCATGGCAATATTGATCAGTCAGTGTTGCCCACGGTTGAAGGGCATGGGTGTGCCCCAAGATACACAGGCGTGTGAGTCCACATGGCCCACCTGCACGGGCTTGTGTCCCTTTATGTTAAGGAAATTTTTTTGAGGAGCGCAAGGTTAATCAAACGTGCTCGTATTTGTCCCGCATTGCCTTCCGATATGTTATAGGTCTCGAAGGCCTATACAAGGGATGATATGTTCATAATTGAAAAGTTTTAAATTCAAATGAAATTTTGTTACTTAAGTTAGAATACTGAAAGTCTAAAGTTCGGGTAATACCTTGAGCCCTGTCCTGGTGTTGGATACGGGTTAGGGGTGTTACATTTATTGTATCAGAGCTACGGTTTAGTCAGTTCTAGGACTACCGTAGAGGATGTTATAGGTTCGCTATACATTCCATTACTTGAATGTTGAATGTTTAAATTGTTTTTAATATAGTAAATGTCTTCCAATTAGGCACAAGATGAGTCTAAGGGAACTGAGAGCCATGCTCTAGCTTCAGTACAACGAGTTGTATCTAGTAGTAGTAGAAGGCAAATGTCAGAAGGCCGAGAAGAGGCCCGAGCTGCCTTCTTTGATATGATGGATGAATGGTTTGGGGATCATTTGAGAAATCACCCCAATATACCAAGACCTCCCCCGCCCCCTAACCAACCTGATGAGAATGTGCCACGAGGTATGGCACCGGTGAGAGTCGGTAAAGCCCCTATAGATAAGCTTAGAAAGTACGGGGCTGAGGAATTCAAAGTGAAAGTTGATGATGACGCTGAAAAAGCTGATTTCTAGCTCGAGAATACTATGCAAGTACTAGATGATTTGTCATGCACACCCGAGGAATGTTTGAAGTGTGCTATGTCCCTTTTGAAGGACACTGCATACAATTGGTGGAAGATCGTATCCTTAGTAGTGCTGAAGGAAAATATTACTTGGGATTTCTTCCAAGCAGAGTTTAGGAAGAAATATATTAGCCAACGGTTTTTGGGCTCGAAGCGAAAAGAGTTCCTGGAACTTAAACAAGGGAACAAGGCTATAGCGGAATACGAGAGAGAGTTAGTACGACTAAGTCAGTACGCAACTGAATGGGTCCAAACGGAATCAGAAATGTGTAAACACTTTGAGGAAGGTCTGATTAAGGACATCAAGTTGTTGATTGGGATCTTGGAAATACGGGAGTTTGCTGCATTGGCCGATCGAGCGAAGAAGGTCGAGGAACTTAATAATGAAAGAAAACAAGTTAAGAGAGAGGCTCGAGTTGCGAGCAAGAGGCCTAACAGTAAAACACTCTCGTTCTCCACGAAGAAAGCTAGGAGCCAGCATGAACGCTCCACTTCGTCAGTGGGATATTCGAGTAGACCGAGAAGCTCTAAACGACGAGGTTAAAAGTCTTCCTCCTCGATGGTGACTAGTGTAGGGAGTGTAGATGACCAAAAGCCAAGGTGTAAGAGTTGTAAAAAATTTCATTTTAGGGAGTGTCGAATGAAGAGCGGCGCATGTTTCAAATGTGGTTCTCTTGATCACTTCCTCAGAGACTGCCCAGAGCGAGTTGAAAAAAAAATAGATGTAACCCCGAAATCGAGTACTCTTATTCCACGAGGTAGACCTCCGAGATACCCAGGGAGTGCTAGTGGCAGTCGAGTCGTGACTAAAGACACTGCAAAACCAGAGGTTCGAGCCCCGGTAAGAACGTATGCGATACGTAGTCAAGAGGAAACCGCTGCTCCTGATATTATTACGGGTACTTTTTCTCTTTTTAATATAAGTGTTATTGCTTTAATTGACCTGGGGTCGACGCATTCATATATCTGCATGAGATTGGCGTCTAGTATGAACATACCTGTGGAACCTATGGAATTCATTATTAGAGTGTCGAACCCACTAGGCAAGTCAGTTCTAGTTGATAAAGTCTGTAAGAATTGTCCTTTGACGATTCAAGGTTGTTGTTTCCCGGCTAACCTTATGTTGTTACCATTTGATGAATTTGATATAATACTTAGTATGGATTGGTTAGCGCTTCATGATGTAACAGTGAATTGTGGTAGTAAGTACATTAAGTTAAAATGCCCAGATGGTAAGATTCTACAGGTCGAATCAAGAGAATTGAGTTCGCCGCCGGTTGTAATCACAGCAATGGTTGCCCAGAGGTATATGAAGAAAGGTTACGAATCCTACCTTGCACTTGTGATGAACACTAAGGAAATTGCATTAAAGATTGAGTTTGTTCCGATAGTATGTGAGTATCTAGATGTGTTTCTGGAAGAATTACCCAGATTACCTCCTGAAAGGGAGATAGAGTTTGGTATTGAGTTGCTGCCAGGGACGACTCCCATTTCTATTGCTCCGTACAGAATGGCACCTTCTGAGTTGAAGGAGTTAAAAGCATAGTTGCAAGAGCTGACAAATAAAGGATTCACTAGGCCAAGTTTTTCACCTTGGGGTGCCCCCGTGTTGTTCGTAAAGAAGAAAGATGGTTCGATGAGGCTATGTATCGATTATCGTTAATTGAACAAGGTAACTATTAAGAATAAGTACCCTTTGCCAAGGATCGATGATTTACTTGACTAGTTGAGAGCAGCCACTGTGTTCTCCAAGATAGACTTGAGGTTTGGCTATTATCAGCTTCGAGTTAAAGACTCGGATGTACCCAAGACAGCTTTCAGAACGAGGTATGGCTATTATGAATTTCTTGTTATGCCGTTTGGGTTGACGAATGCACCGGCTGTGTTTATGGACCTAATGAATAGGATCTTTAAGCCATATTTGGATAAGTTTCTCATTGTGTTTATCGACGACATTTTGATCTACTCTAAAGATGAGACAGAGCATGGGAAGCATCTGAGAATTGTATTGCAGATCTTGCGGGAAAGCAACTATATGCTAAGTTTAGCAAGAGTGAATCTTGGCTCTAGGAAATTGGATTTTTGGGTCATATAGTTTCAGCTGAAGGCATCCGAGTTGATCCAAGTAAGATTTCTGCAATTGTTGAATGGAAACCGCCTAAGAATGTAACTGAGGTTAGTAGCTTTTTAGGCTTAGTCGATTACTATCGAATATTTGTAAAAGGATTTTCCATGATAGCGACTCCGATGACGAAGCTGCTTCAGAAAGACGTTAAGTTTTATTGGACAGAAAAGTGTCAGCAAAGTTTTGAGAAGTTAAAGACATTACTGACTGAAGCTCCTGTTTTAGTGCTACCTGAACTGGGAAAAGAATTTGTGGTCTACAGTGATGCATCTTTAAACGGATTGGGTTGTGTACTTATGCAAGATGGCAATGTGATCGCCTATGCTTCACTGCAATTGAAGCCTCATGAGAAGAATTATTCAACCCATGACCTAGAGCTTACTGCTATTGTTTTTGCCTTGAAAATTTGGAGGCATTATTTGTATGGCGAGACTTGCCGCATATTCACGGACCACAAGAGTTTGAAATACTTAATGACTCAGAAAGAATTAAATTTGAGACAGCGGAGATGGTTAGAACTAATTAAAGATTATGATTTGATTATCGACTATCACCCGGGAAAGGCGAATGTGGTCGCCAATGCATCGAGTAGGAAATCCTTGTTTGCCTTGAGAGCCATGAATACCCATTTGACATTGCTTGATGATGGTTCAATTCTGACCGAGCTGGAGGCTAGGCCAACATTTTTGCAGGAAATTCATGATGCTTAGTTTAATGATGATGACTTGTAAGCAAAGAGGGCTCAATATGAGTCTGGTATTGGGTCTGATTTCTGAATTAGTCCTGATGGATGTTTGATGCTCAGAGATAGGGTTTGTGTACCCAAAGACAATGAACTTATTTGGAAGATTTGGAAAAAAGCACGTAACAGTCGTTTGTCAGTTCACCCGGGAAGTACTAAGATGTAAAACAATTTAAAGAAGATGTATTGGTGGAACGGCTTGAAAAGAGATGTTTCTGAATTTGTATCGAAATGCCTGGTATGTCAGCAAGTTAAAGCTGAACACCAAGTGCCTTCAGGTTTGTTACAGCCTGTAATGGTTCCCGAATGGAAGTGGGACAGAGTTACCATGGACTTCGTGACAGGACTACCTATGACTCCGAAAAAGAAAGATGCCATATGGGTTATAGTGGACAAATTGACAAAGTCGGCTTATTTTATCCCAGTAAAGATGGATTATTCCCTTGATAGATTAGCCGATTTGTACATTTCTGAGATAGTAAGATTGCACAGAGTACCACTGTCGATTATTTCGGACAGAGACCCGAGATTCACTTCGAGATTCTGGAAGAAGTTACAAGAAGCCTTAGGTACAAAGTTGAGTTTTAGCACAACTTTTCACCCTCAGATCGATGGTAAGTTTGAGCGAATGATTCAGATTCTCGAGGACATGTTGCGTTCTTGCATCCTCGAATTTCACGGTATTTGGGAAAAATACCTGCCATTGGTAGAAGTTTCCTACAACAATAGTTTCCAGACAAGTTTGAAGATGGCGCCCTATGAGGCCTTGTATGGTAGGAAGTGTCGAACTCCATTGTACTGGACAGAACTTAAGGAAAATCAGATTCATGGAGTTGATCTGATTAAAGAAACTGAAGAAAAAGTTAAAGTGATACGGGATTATTTAAAAGCAGCATCAGATAGGCAAAAGTCTTATGCTGACCAGAAAAGAAAGGGAATTGAGTTTCAAGTTGGAGATAGAGTATTCTTGAAAGCATCTCCATGAAGAAAGGTATTGACATTTGGTCGGAAAGGTAAACTGAGTCCACAATTTATCGGACCATACGAGATCACTGAAAGAGTTAGACTGTTAGCCTATCGTTTGGCATTGCCACCCGAACTGGAAAAAATTCATGACGTGTTCCATGTGTCCATGTTAAGGAGATACTGATCAGACCCCTATCATGTGATTTCACCTACTAAAATTGAAATTCAACCGGACATGACTTATGGAGAGGAACCGGTTAAGATATTGGCTCGTGAAGTTAAACAGTTGCGAAATAAAGATGTGGCTATTGTAAAAGTTTTATGGCATGACATGGTGTAGAAGAGGCCACATGGGAGCCGAAAGAAACCATGAGAAGTCAATATCCGAATCTGTTTTCTGGTAAGACTTTCGAGGACAAAAGTCCCTAAGGGGGGAAATGTAACATCCCGAGATAGGGCCTAGTCGAAATAGTGGTTTTGGGACCACAAATCCGACATCAAAATATTTATTTTATGATTATTATGAGGCCTAGAATATAAGTATATGCATGTGTTAAAGTTTCACGAAGAAATTCTAAGTATAAGGTGTCCAATTGGAAATTTGAGACTAAATTGAATAAATTGCAAAACTTGGATTCTAGAAGCAATTTGTATGAAATTGCTTTAGATTATGAATTAGAAGTTCTTGGAGAGTAATTTGCCTAAAATATAAATTTATGGACAAAAATGGGCTTGCATGGATGAAATTTTAAAGAAAGAGCATGAGGGCATTTTGGTTATTAGGCTTTTTAATGAAATAAAAAGGGAAAATGGAGAAAAAATATGCTCATATTCTTCCCATAGCTGCAGCAATTTGAAGGACACCATAGCTAGGGTTTCTTCAATTTTCAAGCTCAATAGTAAGTGCTCCCAAGCCCCATTTTTCATGTTCTCTGTATTTTTGAAATCCTGGTAGCTTGCTCTTTCCATTTCTACCCATATTTCATGCTAGGGTTTATGATCAAAAATTTACCCATGCATGAGTTATTGGTATTTTGATGGATTATGGAGGAATATGAAAGATAAATGTGTGTTAAACATCTTTTCCAAGTTAGTTTTCATGAGAAACCCTTATAAGGACTATTTTGCAAAAGATGTAAATGTGAGGTAGAAATGAGGAAAATAATGAAAAATGTGGGTTGCCATAAGAGAGAAAAATGTTCGGTTAGGCTTGAGTAAGATAGAAATTTGCATGTGTTTTATTATATGAGTCTAGGGACTAAATCGTAAAAATGTCGAAGATTAGGGGCAAAACAGTCATTTGAACTGGGGGTAGATATTAAGCTTGAAATGTATAATGTGGGGTATTAATGAGTTAATTTTGCTATTATAGACCCCGAGGAACAAATTCCAGAAGTCGATAGTGGTAAACGCAAGGTTTCGGAATAACCGAAACACAATCTCGAAAAGACTTCCAGGTAAGTTCGGATAACTTAAAGTAAACCTCTAATATGCATAATTGAATGATTTACGAATGCATGATGAATGCATTTATTATTAGTATGAAACATCATTGAAATGCATATTGATGGTAACATGTGAAAGATGTCTCGGTTGAGGTTGATAAAGGAGATTCGATAGATAAACCCTAATTGATATGTGTAATGATATCCTGCATGTGTTGTTGTAAGGATTTAGCCCGTACGGGTAATCCGTTGATCTCAATTATGAAAAGGATCTAGCCCGAACGGGTGTTCCTTGAATGATCAAACCTCTCGAAGAATATATGTGCATTACGAATTTAGCCCGGATGGGTAATCTGAATTAGGTCTGAATTTAGCTTGGACTGGTAATTCAGATCCGATCTCATTAAGGGTGTTTGTCGCTATAAGGGACTTAGCCAGGACTGTTAATCCCGACATCACCTTACGAATTCATATAATGGGGGATTTAGCCTGGACTGGTAATCTCGCCATATGATGTGAGGTTCGCGGGAGTGCATATGTGGAATGATCATTCGTATGAATTGACGGATAATGGGTATTCCATCGAGATTTCCTAGACACTCAACGAGATTAACATGGGATATACATATATGAATGAAATGTTGGATGATGAGCGCATTTAGTTAAATTACATGATACAGGATTATGTGACTAACTCAGTGATTGAGTGCATGTGATAGGAAATCATTTCATAATGGATGATTTCATGAATTAAGTATGGATGTATGCTAATTACTCGGTAAGTTTACTTTCCGGTTATTCGAGCTTACTAAGCATGAAAATGCTTACCCCTTTCTTTTCCCTGTTTTACAGAGCTCGGGGACTCATAAAGATTGGAAGACAGTTGGAGAAACAACACACTATCAACTAGTCAAGCTTTGGTATAAAGACACTTCTATTTTGATAATGGCATGTATAAGGTTTTGAGTATTTTGTCATATGTTTCATTTGAATTGCCAAATGAAGGCATGTAAAGATGCATTCATATTTTTGTATATGGCCGAAAATTGGCTTAATTTAAGTAGGCTATGACCTACGATTTTATACATGGTTTTAATTACAAATGATGGGTTGCTATCAATTGGCAATGAGTCTCATGAATGAGCCACTTTCGGATGGATTAATGTAACATGGGAACCTATGACACAAAAGGGGAAATAACCATTTATGTATGAAACCAATGATATGAGGTTTTCATACAACTATTTTCATTAAGACTATTTACAAATGTAAAATTATATGTTTTCTCCTAAACTTGGTAACTACTAAGCACAAGTAGTAGAAAGGGATGACTAAAGGCTTGGAAAATAGCCTATTAAGGTCCACATGGTTAGACGCACGGGCATGTGTCTAGGCCGTGTGTTATGACCGTGTGTCCCCTACACTTAAAATTTTAGCTTAAAGTTGTACAAGGGTAGGCCACACGGGCGTGCACCATGGCCCTGTTGATAAGTCAGTGTTGACCACGGTATAAAGGCATGGGCATACCCCAAGATACACGACCGTGTGAGTCCACACGACCCACCTACACGGGCGTGTGTCCCTTTATGTTAAGGAAAATTTTCTGAGGAGCCCAAGGCTAATCGAACGTGCCCGTATTTGTCTCGCATTGCCTTCCGATATGTTATAGGTCTCGAAAGCCTATACAAGGGATGAGATGTTTATGATTGGAAAGTTTTAAATTCAAATGAAATTTTGTGACCCGAGTTAGAATACTGAAAGTGTAAAGTTCCGGTAATGCCTCAAGCCCTATCCCGGTGTTGGATATGGGTTATTGGTGTTACACATTGTACAAAATTTTCTAATAAACACATTTAAGGAATTTTGGGTATGGATAAACTGCATTTAGACTCAAAAATTCAAATTTTGATCCACTATAATCACAATAAAAAAAACATACTAAATAACGAAATTAGATATTTATGACAGTTATGTAACAGTCTATTTTTAGTGAAGTCAGAATAGTGGTTTGGAACCACAAATCTGATGATTAAATTATTATTTTATTATTTATTTAATGTTTATGGAATGTTGGAAAAGTTGTATAAAAATTTCGTTAAGAAATTTTGACGTTTGCATGCTTAATTATTTGAAAAGGACTAAATCGTAAAAGGTGCAAAAATGGAGTTCTATTTCTTAAGAGCGTTAAATGGCTATGAAACTTAAATGTGAGTGGACTTAGATGGTAATTAGACCATTTAAATAGTTAATGGACTTTTATGGACACAAATTAGGTGATTTTTAAGTTAAAATGTAAGGTTAATTAAGTAATTTAATTAAAAAGTTAAAGAAAGGTTAATTAAGTTATTTAATTAAAAAGTTAAAGAAAAATAAGTAAAAATAATGTATCATCTTTTTAGTTGATATTTTCCACCAAAAATTGATAAAGGAGAAGCCATAGCTAGGATTTAAAGCTTCGGTCACTTGCATAGTTTGCATGTAAGTAAATTTTGATCATGTTTTTTAATTATTTCTATGTTTTTAAAGTTGTTGTAGCTTAATCTAACTAGCTCAGGGATCAATTTGCAAAAATTTTAAAGATATAAGGTTTTTCCATTTACATGATTCTTCATGTTTTATGAAAGATTATGAGTCCTTGTTGATAAATAAACAAGTTTTGTAAAGTGATTTTTGATGAAAATGTCATTTAAGGACTTATTTGTAAAATTGGTAAAATTTCAAGATAAATTTGTGAAATGATGATTTTTATGGATTGATATAGGTCCCTAGAGAAATCAGTTAGCTTGAGAAAAGGATTAAAATGCTTAGATTTCAATTTATGAGCTTAAGGACTAAATTGTAAAAAAGTTAAAATGTTGGTGCAAATTGTAATTTTGCAAAAATATGAAATATGGACTAAATTGAATAATAGAAGAATTAAATGGATTGAATTTGTCTATTTAGATCAAGACAGACCACGTAGAGATCTAGATCGAGGAAAAGCTAAAGCCTCAGATTAGTTGACCTCATTTTTACGTCTTTGTCATTGAGGTAAGTTCGTATAAATAAGTATCATTTCTAATGTTATTTTCGATTATATCTTATTATGTTAATTGTTAAATAATTGAATTATGAATATCTAACAATGCCATGATGATTATTGAGCCCTGTTTGAAACTTAGAAATTCACAAGATACAAATGACATGTCATTAGGGTTTTCATGTTTTGGGTGCTAGTCTTGAATTTCCTACCAATGGCTGAGGTCTTGCATTTGTTGTGGATACTCCACAGCTAGTGTGAGCACCATCGTGTGGCTTACATTCTAACCCACAGCTCGTGTGAGCAGGCTTATTTTACAACTCGTGTGAGCAATGATGTAAAGGAATGGTTATGGTTATATATTTAGCACACTTCGTGCAAGCTTTCCTAAGTTTCCGATGATATTATAAATGGTTCAATAGGTACGAAAAGGAAAGGAATGGTACGTGTTCAAAAGAATTAAATCATGTATTATGAAAAGGATTGAAATGGCAATCTTCAATGGAAGTATATTTATGTTCATGACAATGATGATTTCATATGAATTATGTTCATGTATAATGACTTACCTTATGTTAATTCAAGTGAATTATGTTTGAATGCACTAACATGTGTTATTGATGGTGCTTAGGCTTGTGCCAAGCTTGTAGTTAGATTATGTTTGCTGAATCTTGATATTATGTATTGAAATGGTAAGTTATGTTTATGTCTTACAAATTTACTAAGCATTATGTGCTTACGTAGTTTTCTTTCCTATGTTTTATAGAAAATCGGAAGATCGGTCAACTTGAAAGCTCATCACAGATCTATATCACTATCTAGCGAATATACTGGTAGTTTTTTATGTTTTTGCCAAGGTTATAATGGCATGTATAAGTGGACTTTTGTGTAATGTTAGTTGAATGTTGGTTGATGATCTTGGCATGTATAAGTTGTTTTGGCACCATGTGTGTTGGTTGGTTTGTGTTATCTTGGTACTTAGATGCCTATTTAGTATGTGTTAATGTAGCAATGGTTTGATGCATGTTTCAATGGCTAATATGGTATGTGATGGATTAGATTCAATATGGTCAAGATAGGGTATGTTTTGAAAAGGTATTGGACTTGATGTGCATGATTGAAATGTGGTATGTATACATGTTTAGGTAAGATTTGAATGAATGTATTTAAGGTGCCTTCTTTGTCATATTGGTTAGATGGATATGGTTTATTGAATTGGTCATTTCATGCATGTTTTGATAAGGTTTTGATGCTTTGATTATGTGCACAAAATGCTTTTAGGTACATGCTTTATTTGGTGATCGAAATGGCATGAGTTTTGGCAAATTCTTGTCCACACGTCCTGAGACACGGGTGTGTGACGCATCTATGTGTGACACACGGTCAGAAGACACGACCGTGTGTCCCCTGTAGGTTTTAATGCATGCAAGTCAGGCTGTTATATGGCCTAGCACACTACCTGGTACACGGGCGTTTGTGGCTATTCCAAAAGTTACATGGCCTAGCACATAGGCGTGTGGCTTGGCAATGTAACCCAACTCAGAGAGTTATACGGGTAAGGACACAGGTTGGGACATGATCGTGTGTCCCTATTTCGATTGTTGCACAGCCTGAGACATGGGAATGTGTCTCAGCCGTATGAGTCACATTATCCCGTGACCTCTGCAGTCCAAATTTTCTATATTTTTCTTAAACTTTCCAAATTTTCCAATTTAGTCTCGGATTGTTTCTAAAGTATTTTTAGGGCCTCGATGGCTCGGTTAATTGACGATAGGTGTGTGAATGAATGGATTATATCATGTTTATGTCAATGTTTGAAATGTATGTATAATGTTCAGTTTGTACAGTAATTATCTGTAACCCTATTCCGGCGACGGATACAAGTTAGGGGTGTTACAAGTTATATCACATCCCACATTAACCAACCAAATACAAATAGGATGGGAGAGTTTGTATCATACAGAATCGAGTTGCATGAAAAATTAGATCAAATAAAAGGATTAAAAAACAAACATGAGATTTCTTCTATTTGACATTTCAAAGAATGAAATGCATGATACCAAGTTGTTATATAATTTATTAAGAGACTTTAACCAACATTTCGACATTAAAAAAAACACACGCACAAACACAAAAAAATATATATGTAATAATGAATCACATGCAAGTCCGACATGATTAAATAGCAATGAACTCAACCCAAACAAAAGTAGTACACTTTCAAACATTTTTTTTAACAGTTTGTCTACTTAAATAATGTGACATAAGTACCTACAAAATAGTTTATAATATCAGGTTCCTATAGCTCTCAAACATGAAAAAAATGCATAGATGCATGAATGATAAGCCAGCCAATAAGTGAATGCCAAGGAAACCCCTTTGAAAGGATTAGTCAAATATTACTATATTTATAGAATAAAGCCATTTTCAAGTGTATGAGAAAAATTATAGTTCAAGAACACAAATGCTGAACCAATTTTAGAAATTCATGGTTAATTATCCCCAAAATCTACTACAAAACAAAAAATTCAATAGCAATTCGACCTCTAATTACATGTGATTAAGAAACACACGTGAAAGACGATTCCAATGCACTAACAATCAACCGATGCACCTTAATTAAACCGATCTGAAAACTCAATTTATAAATATACTTAACCGATATGACTTTCGATTTAAACTGTAGATAAACAAATCTAAGAAATCAAAAACACCACTTACCTGATTCAAAACCTTAGTGGACAAAACTGAGCATGAACCAATGAAACTAAAGCGTCAGTACCAGATTGCTAACATTTCGATTAATGCAATAGTGGAACAACAAGAACAAAATAAATAAAGAGAGAGAAGATGGTGGCAAAAAGAAAATTCAATGGAAAAGAATATCAAAATTAGAAAATTGAAAGGGAGAGTGAAACTAATGTGAGAGAAAAATAAAGGAATGTGAGAGGAATTTGGGATTTTTGGTAATTTTTATCAATATCTAAAAGGTAAAAAAATAATTAAAATACTATTTAGAAGAAACCAAACAATTTTTTTTAAATTGAAACCAAAAATAAAAATAAATCCCACTTAGCGCACATGAGGGTTCGAACCTGAGACTTAAGGGAAAATTGACACTTAGCCACTAAACCACTAGGCTCATTATTATCTTTAAAACGCAGAAACTCACTTAAAGGTCCATCTGAACCACCGATCCTAACCAATAAACCTTAATTCTTCTAACCCCAATTTCAGGGTGTTACACATATCATGCCAATTCATGTCATTTTTATTAACTAAACCAAAACATATTCAATCATGGAATGAAAAAATTACATACATGCTAATGTCATTACTTCAATACCTTATTCATGTCCAAATTCAACATTTCACAAGTGAATATCAAGTCCATTATGTCTCATTTTAATTTCTCAGTTCATGTAATTTGTTTCACCTAATGGACCTTAGAAAACAGACTCAGATACATAGGTATGTCCAATACACCAGTTGCTCATCGGATCTAAGTATACTCGTGTCAAGTTACCAGTCCAAGCTAAACCTTTACAATGACATTAGGTTAACATTCCAGGCTAAACATGTGTCACCTGTATCTTTGAGTCCACAAAAAATGATGGACCTCGGTAACATTTGTAACCAATATCGTACAAGCGCGCACAAAACCCTATTGCCATGCCAATTGTAAAAGCCTGTTTTCAATGGTACTGAAAATAGTGGTTTTGGAACCCCCATTTTTGAGAATCGAGTCAATAAATATTATTTATTAATATTTACTAGTTTATTATAAAGTTATATTAAATTTTGGTTCGATAATTTTTTTGATTGAACGGTTAATTAGGGTAAGAGGACTAAATCATTAAAAATGTAAAATTTAATCGGTATTGGTTTTTATTTGTTAAAAGGCATAATTAACTAAAATTAAGGGTTTTGTGGTAATCTCACCTTTTAATTGTTAGTGACCGATCAAGATAGACTTTAATAAAATTTCTATAATTAAATTTTAATTAAATTAAAGTTAAAGTAAATAAATTAATAGATAGAACAGAAACAAGTGAAGTCATCTTCTTCATTTTCTTTTTCTCTAAACTGAATAGCCATTTTTGTAGCTTCTCATCTTCGCCCAAGCAATCCTTCTTGCATGTAAGCATTTTTAGGTCCGTTTTTTAGAAATTTTGTGTTTTTGAGATCTTTTTAGCCTAATCTAGATAGCCTAAAGACTATTTCATAAAACTATCAAAGTCTTGAAGTGTTTCCATTGATGAGTTTGGAGGTTCTTGATGTTAAATTGTAGTTGTGAGCTTAGAAATGATTAAGGACTAATTTGTAAAGTGAATTTTGGTAGTTTTGAATTTAGGGACTAAAATGAAAATAATGTGCATTTGATATGAGATTTTTGCAATTACTATTTCTATAGGGTTAAAGAATGATGGGATTGAAAATAGATTGAAAAACGGGACTTAAATGTGAAAGATAAGATAGTTTCGATTTTAGGGACTCAATTGAATAAAATGTGAAAATTTAGGGAATTTGTGAAAACTAAATTTAGTCGACATAAACACTGAATAAGATGATTTAAGGAATATGGCACTGATAATTTAAATTGAATTACCATATAGATTAATATATGAACCAACCGGTAGACAATCAAGGAAAAGGGAAAATTGCAGAATAGTCTTTGACACTTCTGCTATTGTTGTTTGTACTTGGTAAGTTCATAGGATATACTTTTATACATAAATGTAATGTTTATGTTGGAAATGAATATTTCATGTTTATCGAATATACTTTGAATTGTATGCAAATTGGTACAAAGGTGAGAAACAGATTGAATTGTATGGAATTGTTCTGATATGTAAAGTGTGTCCAAATGAATGATAAGATAGGATACAAGTGGCATGCCAATAGGGTTATTCACGTCCTTGTACGTGTAACACCCCTAACCCATATCAGTCGCCAGAATAGGGTTACGAGGCATTACCAGATAATACACATCTTTCACATACATTTATGCACTCATAACCAATATCCATTCAACTCATTCACATTGTCCCTTATAAGGTCCTACAAGACCTTAAAACATGCTTAAAAATGGTTCAGGACTAAACTGATAACATTTACAAACTTTGAGAAACTTATTAAATTTTCAATCATTTAAGGGTCACACACCCCTATGAACAAGCCATATGCCTCAACGGCTACCAGACACGCCGGTGTCACAGGCCGTGTGAAAACAAGGCATACATTCGGACTTGCACCACATAGCCAAGGACACGCCCGTGTGCCAGGCCGTGCAAAAAATGGAAGGGTTACTGACTTGGGTCACACGACTAGCCACACACTCATGTGTCAGCTCGTGTGTCACACACAGCCAGTAGACAAGCCCGTGTGTCTAGGCCGTGTCAAACCTGTAGGGTATACTGACTTAATTCGAAAGGTTACCCCAGGGGACACACGGCCGTGTAGCGTGACCGTGTGTCGTACATAGCTGAGACACACGCCTGTGTCTCTGCCCGTGTGGACAAAAATAGGCTATTTGCAAAGCCAATTTGCCACCCTTTTCTCAAGCACACCTAGCAACCAATATGGTACCATTTCAATACATATATAGGCAGCCAAAACATGTCAATTCATAAACATAACATGCCATTTATCCACAACCATTTCAACTACTCAATTCCATATTCAAAAACATACCAATTCTATATACCAAGATCATCAACTAAATCATGCCTTTCAAACATATTAATTCAATCATACCGTAATATACCATTCTTCAAGCATTAATAACTAACCAAATGAGCAACCATTTAGTCATATCAACAACCATGATAAACAATGCCAAAACACAAGGCATTATATACATCACTTATATCACTTATCAAACATATAATTTAAGCCAACTTAAATGGCTATACACACCACCATTTACAAGCCAAATATCATGGCTAATATCATAACTGAAGACATACCAAAATGGAACTAGCCTATACATGTCATATACCATATATACAAAGCTCCAAAAGTACCAACGAGATAATCAATAGTGCGGTGACGTTTTCCCAATGATCCCTGAGTCCGAGCTAGCTTCAATAATCTATAAAATAGTGAAAATAAACACAGTAAGCTTTAAAATCTTATTAAGCCATATACAAATAAAGTTATCATATAACTATTTGCATATCAATATAAATATGCTAAGCATAGCTAAACACATACAAGTTCATAAACCTTTCTCATTGTACACATATTCAATGTCATAAATCAATTCATCAAATACTTCCCTCTCAAATACTCGTATGAATCTCGTATGTACCTGAGTCATTTAACTCATTCACACATTCTTTTTTGACTTGACCTTGCCTGTTGAACTGTTCAAAATTGTTAAGAATACTTAGCAAACACATATGGCTCGTACAATGCCATATCCCATATATGGTATTACATGTTATCACATATCGATGCCACTGTCCCAGACAGGGTCTTACACGAAATCGAATAACGATGCCAATATCCCAAACATGGTCTTACACATAATCACAATACAATTTCAATGTCCTAGACATGGTCTTACATGTAATCGCATCTCACTAACCTAATGTCATGATATTTGTATCCTATACTATTCCTAAGGTTCGTACGGGACTTTCAGATGTCGTAATTTTGTCGATTTCTGCTCGTATATGCTCATTCAACATTCACATCAATTCAATGACAATCAAACATGTATAATTCAATTTAAAGAAATTTATTTGCATATGAACTTACCTCGTTCGTAGAAACAACGAAACTAGCTGATTAATCGAGTACTTTGTTCTTGTCTCAATCTAAATCTAATTTCTTTCATTCTTGATCTATATATATTCAAAATTAATCCATTTAATACTAACTTATTCAATTTCATCCACAAAAACATATTTAAGCCAATTTACACTTTGGCCCTAAAGTTCCACATTTATTCAATTTAGTCCCTATTTCACAAAAACATAAATTACACAAAATTTAATAAGACCCATGCTTAGCCAAATTCTCTACAGGTCCCTAGCAGCCCATATTTTTCATTTATGTCACAATTTAACCCTTCAATTTACACTTTTCTCAATTTAATCCCTAATATGCATTTTTACTCAAAATCACTTTACAAAACATGTATATCAAACACCAAGCTTTCATATTTCATCATCAAACTGTAACACCCCAAAAATTTGTATTTCGTTTTTTGTGGAATTGTAACACAATTGTGTATCTACTTCAGTGGGTATGTGTTCTGGTGTGTCTAAGAGGTCCCGAGTTCAAGCCTTAGCTTTGGGAAATTTTGGTATCTTCCTGAATTAAGCCTTATGCTTGAGCAGCTGGCTTATATTAAATTATTGGAAGAATCATATCAGAATGGGTCTACTGGTCTGGTGGTTAAGATGAGTGTTAAGTTACTGAAGGTTATGTGCTCGAATCCCTGAGTGAGCGAAGGGAAATATTTTTTGCTTGATGTCGTATAGGTGTTTGAGTAAAATTGAAATTCTGATGGGAGTGGGATAGTGGAGTTAGTGGGGGAAGTTGAGATTTTGTGATTATCAGAAAATATTATGATTATCCCTTTCCCAAAAATAGACTTTTCGATTTTCCTCCGATTTTCCCCAAAGTTTCCTATTCATTATTTCTTTTTTTGACTCTTTGCCGAAAATTGTCGCTGGTTTCCTTTCCCTTTGTGCTTCTATTCCTTCTCAATTTCGAGACCTTTATTGATCAAATTGATTAAATGAGCTAATACGGTAAGTTTCCTCGTCTTTTCCATTGTGGATTGATAACAATTACTAGTAATGTGTTTCTTCTTCTGTTATTGGCATAGGAAGAGGCGGTGGGCAGTAAATCATGTATCTCATGTTTTAGCATCATTTAACGGAGGGTATCGTAAGCGGTAAAATGAGTTTTTGTTCGTTCTTAGTTATTGAATTCACTTGTAAATCTATAAATTGATGTGGGGTATCTTGATTTTAAACCTTGAAGTGCTCGGGAGTGTTTTTGTAGTGAATCGAAACCAGGTGTGTACCTGAAACGCAGAAAACAAGATTCAGCAAAAAGCTGAAAGAGCATTCTGTCGATGCCACACGAGCGTATGGTTACCCGTGTGGTAGGCCGTGTGATGAAACACAGGCGTGTAATCGACGAGCCAGCCCGTGTGTGCATGCCACGGCCGTATGATGGCCAGATAGGCCGTGTGTGACATACGGGCTAGATTGACTTGGGCCGTGCAGGCCACATGAGCATGTGGGCCCACATAGGTAGTCTACACAGGTGTGTGGAATTCTGGACTGGGCTGTGTGATCTACACAGACAAGGCCAATTTGGGCCCTATGGGCCCACACGAACAAGCCACATGGGCGTGTGAGCCCATTTTTCTAAAATGTTCTATAAGGTTGCACGAGTCGCCCAAGTCGATTATGGACCTACTGTAGGGTCAGTAAGCTTGACTTAGACCCTTAATTATGTGATCTGATTGTATGGTATCTGGCTAAGCATGTTATCTGTACTAAATTGAATGTATGTTCTGTTATTCGCATATTTGCATGTCATTTATGGTATGTTGCATTGCATTGGGGTGGGTTGATGATATATAGAGAAAGTATTTGAAAGGCTCCTAAGCCTGTTATCTAGCTACTCAGCTACAAACTTCTGATTATGTGCCGTATTTTGGTAAAGCATGGTGTGTAGGGATTGGTGGGTTGATTTAATCCCTACATGGTGTATAGGGCTGGACGGAGATGGTGTGTAGAGGCTGGTGGGTAGGACTCTGATTTACTATATATGCATTTGTATCTGATATGGGCCAAGGGTGGGTAGGACTCTGATTTACTGTATATGCATTTGTATCTGATATGGGCCAAGGCCCTAACATAATTGTGAAACTGTATCTGATTGGGCAAAAGCCCAAACCGAATTTGTCATGGGCTCAGGCCCAGCTATATTTGACTGTAATCTAATGTGTTCTATATGAATCTTTTCTGTGGGGATTACACACTGAGTTTGCGAAAGCTCACCCTTTTCTGTTTAATCTATACAGGTAATCCCCAAACTTGACAGATCTGCGCAGCAGAGGGCTTGACGGTGGCCACAAGTAAATTTTAGGCTATTCTCGTAAATTTTTAAATTTTATTACTTATCTGGGGTTTGATGTAAATTTTGGGACTTTAGACTATTCTGGATTTTTACTTTGGATTCTTAACTGCTTTACGGTTTTAGAACGGCTAAATGGTATAAACTCAATTTTGCTAAAAAAATGGTTTCTTTCAACACGAACAATTTTTCAACAATAAACGCTTCCAAAAGCTTCTGCTAAAAAGATATGATTTTAGATATAATGAAGTGTATGCGTTTTACTTTGAATTAAGATAAAGCTAATTAACTGGAATGATTTTAACTCGACAAACTCATTTTTGACTTTCATTCCATTGACATCGCCAGATTCGACCATAATGTTTGGGCCAGGTTTGGGTTGTTACATTTAGTGGTATCAGAGCCAGGTTGTAAAACTCGACTGTAGATTTTGGTTTTTAAAAGTTTAGTTTCAAAGAACTGATTTACAAATAATTTTAGATAATTTGACTAAATGTGTGGTACACCGAGTCGCCGGCGCTGATCCTGTAAGTGTTCTGAAACTTTGATAAGTCTTACCTGAAAAATATTATTAGTATACTTTAGAAATATCATAGTTAGTGTGCTCTGAGACTGTAGGGGAAAACTGATAGAGATTGCGATTCACGATAACAAACTTTAAACTTCAGATACTGTTTTGCATAACATATCTGCGAATAAATATAGAAACTGTAGCTGATTCATAAAACTATTAATGTAGATAAACTAGTACGATGAGTGCACGAGGTATCCAAAGACGGGGTGCGAGAAGCCGCGGTAGAGGCCGTAGAAGGGCTCGAGCTGAGTCCTTGGCATCTGACAGCATGTCTAATTTAGACGCAAGTGAGACGCCAGTGTCACATGCGATTGAGACTAGGTCTCAAGATCGCATGACTGGGGACGACGCACTATCCCAGGCTATGCTCAGGATATTGGAGAGGGTCGCTGGGCCCAATACTGGATCTGAAGGCCGAGGGTCAGTAACGCAACGACTACGGTCTAATGGGGCTGAGCTATTCAGGGGTGTCACTGGAGTCGCCCCTAAAGTGGCCGAGTACTAGTTGGAGGCCACGGAAAGGATCATGGACGATCTGGACTTTACCCCTGAACAGAAATTGAACAGGGTTGTTTCATTGCTTCGCGATGAAGCATACCAATTGTGGTTGACCGTTAAGGAGGGCAACCAGGTCAAACGGCTAACATGGGATTTGTATAAGTTTGCTTTCCAAGGTAAACATGTGGGGGCAAGCTACATCGACGCTAGGAGATGTGAGTTTTTGAATCTCACGCAAGGGGATCATTCAGTGGTCGAGTATGAGGTCGAGTTTCTGAGATTGAGTCGCTATGCGCGAGGCATGGTGGTGACTGAATATGTGACAGCCCAAAATTGACCCTAGTCGGAAGGTGGTCTCGGGACCAAAAACCGAGGCATAAAAATAATTAAAAATTTATTTTGATGCCTATAATATGTGTGTGCTCATGTATGACATTTTATGATGATTGATTTAATGTTATAAGGGTGAATTCCACAAGAAAGGACTTAGTAATGAACTTTGAAAGTATGATAGGAAATGTGTGATGACTAATTAAAGCATGCATGCAAAATAATGGACTTGCATGTCAAATTCCCCTTTATAGGTGGTGGCCGGCCATGACAAGGAGGATGGGCTAAACATGTCATGAAACATGTTTTGTTGGTGCATTAGGGTGAAATAATAAACAAAGGTGTATGGGTGATAAAAAATGAAAAAAAATGTGTGTGAGTGTGGTAATCCCCCATTGCCGTGAGTTGTAGAGAAGGAAAGAAAAAATTTTGTTCATCCTTTCTTTGAGCCAAAACTAAGGAAGAAGGAGGATTTTGCTTCATGCTTGGTTTGGAAGAGATCTAGAAGGAGATTTGGCTAAGTTTGCATCAAGATTAAGGTATGTATGAGGTTGTGTTAGGAGTTTCATGCATGTTTTGGTTGCTAACTTGATGTGCATGTTAGCCATGGCTCAAATCTTTGTTAAGCCATGGAAATGGTATTTGGCCAAAGTTGTTATGGTGATAAAGCCATTGCATGCTAAGTGTGAAGCTTGATGATGATGCATGCAATGATGGATTGTCTACTCTTGAGTAAGATTTTGAGCTTTCTTTTGTTTTATCATGATTGAAGTTGAAAAGGAGCATGATTGTCATATTCGCCATGATGCATTCATGAGCATGGTTCATGCTTCTTGCATGTTAGTTAAAATTTGTGTTTTGGATGGCTATGGACACCTTGAAATTCGCCATGCTCATATATGTATATATATGTTTGCACATGATGTTTTGGTTATGAAGGAAGTGATGAATAAGTTTGTTTAAAGAAGAAGATGTTGAAGAATAATTGTGAAATTGTAAGCACATTCGCCTAGCACACATATGAGTGCTTGATGCTATATTGTAAGTTTTAGCTACAATATGCAAAGCATTAACTAGTAAAATGCATGCTGTTTTTGTGTGGTATTAAGTGCATAATTGGCCTCAACATGGACAAGTATATTCGGCCTTGGGTAGCCTATTGAAGGCCTTAGCTTTTCCTTGATGCTCGAATAAATTGTATTGAATTGCTTGATGTAGTATAAAATGTGCATGACCATTGTGTATTCAAGCTAAAGGGTGGCCATATGACCATTTAAATTCCTTGTCATATTCGGCCATAAGCTAGCACAATGAGGTTTTGATAAATTGAATTTGTTTGAATTAGCTCAAGAGCTAAGAGGGCCACAATTGGACAAGGGGAAGGAAAAAGTAATCGAATAGCCGTAAAAGCCGTTCGACAACATCCGAGGTAAGTCCTCAAGAAGTGACCTTACTTGAATTATGTGGAATGAAATATGGATGTATTGATTATTGATTTATGTGTGTATGAGTATTGAATGATACCCGGGCTAAGTCCCGAAGGCGATTATGTTAGTGATTATAATTGTGTTTGAGCCTTAGTAACGAAAATAAATATGTATGTCCAATGATTATTGATGTATGTGTGCATGAGAAATTGAATGATATCCTGGCTAAGCCCAAGACAATTATGCTGGAAATTATAACCGGGTTAAGACCAAGGCAATTGTGCTAGTGGCTACATCCGGGCTAAGACCGAAGGCATTCGTGCGAGTCATTCTATCCGGGCTAAGACCAAGGCATTTGTGCAAATCGTGATATCCGGGTTAAGTCCGTGAGGCCTTGGTGCGGGTTACCATAACCGGGCTATGTCCCAAGGCGATTGATCGAGTAGCGACATCCGGTTAAACTCCGAAGGTATGTGATTTGAAAATTATAAGCTTGCTGGAAAATTTCAGCTAATGCACTTGTGAAATTTCCCAATGACAAGGTAATTGCGGTGTGTGCTTTATGCGCTAGGAGTAAGAGCGTGTGAATATCCGCTCCTATGATGGAACGAGTTATCGGCCTTAATGAAGCCGTTATTTGTGTATGAACATAAGAGTTGGGATGGTGAAGTAAGTATGATTATGTGAATGTGCATTAATGAAATGATGCATTTAACTATGTGAATGTATTGCTGTAATTAGAGTTGATTATATTCCTTGAGACTTACTAAGCATAAAAATGCTTACTCACCGCTTTGGCTCTCGGTTTTCTAGATTTCGCTCGATAGCAATCGGATTCGGGATCGTTGAAGTCAAGTCATCCACACTATCAAGCCCCCATTTTGGTATAAATTCTTGGTTGAACTTGAAATGGCATGTATAGGACTACCCCTTGTTGGTTTAAATATGTTATGATGTATATGTGTACGGCCATGCGAAAATGGCTCGTAATAGTGAAGTATCAACTTAAACTATTTGCGGTTTGTATATATATATATGGTGTCATGATGTGACTATGAATTGGAAATGGGAATGTTGGTCACATGATCAGCCATTGGCATGGTTAAAATGATCATATGTGGACCTATGTAAGGCAAGACTAGTTGGTTCATGGAGACTACAAAATAGGTAAGACCTACCTTAAAAACAGATGCTGCCAGCTGCAGTAACGTGAATGTGAAAAATCACCAAAATTTGTAGGAATGGTATTAAATAGTGAATCAGCTATGTAAATTAACATTGATGAGTCTATTTTCATATGGAAGAAACGAAATGGTCATAGGAGTTACATGTTAAGAGATATTAAAGCTATTGTGAGACAGGGCCAGAACGATTTCTGGGTTCCCTGTTGCAACTTTAAAAATTTACTATAAATTATCCAGAAAGAATTAGGAGACATACCTTATATGTACAGATTTCATTTTGAGTCTAGTTTCATTAGAAACAAACGGCACCAGCATTAAAGCCCTGTACAGAGAGATATTCAAGTTATACCGCGCGAAGGTCAGAGCAGTCGATCCCTGTAACATGGGTGACTTTAACTAATAAACTGTACCAATTGGCCCGACCAAAAATTCTAGAAATAAATCCATGGATGGATATATGAGTATAAATTCAGGGAAAATTTACGAAACCAGTTTCCAAGTTTTGAAACTCGAGATATGATTTTTAAGGCGACAGTGACGCAGTTTTTCCAGCCTGACTGGAAATGTCCAATGGATGGGCAAAACAAGTGAACTTGGCTTGCTAACCCCTCGTGTCCGACACCAGCGATGGTCTCGGGTTCGGGGTGTTACAGAATATGAGCATTGTGTCTGCTTCAAGGATGGACTCAGGGACAGTTTAAGAGTTCTGATAGATCTGCAAAGGGAGCGTGACTTTTCAGCACTAGTAGAGAAGGCGAAGACCGCCGAGAAGGTGAAACGCGGTGAGCGTCAAAACCGGGATAAGGAGAAAGACAAGAATAAGAGGGATTCGAAGCCCTCGAGTTCTGTATTGAGGCCTAAGAAAAAGGTCAGGTCTGATGGGCTAGTTAGAGTTGGGCCCCCTGTTATACCTACTAGGATCTTGCCTTTTAGGCATTGTGGTAGACGCCATCTGGGCGAATGTTGGAGGACGACTAGGCATATTTGAGATGTGGGTCTGTTGAGTATCGCATTTGAGAGTGTCCACTAAGGGTCGATCAGTTACAAGCTCCGATTTCTGGTACTGCATAGCCGCTGAGGGTAGTTCAGCAGCCACCTAGAGGTCGTGGTCAGGCTAGGGGTGGTAACGGCATGGGCGATGGTTAGAGAGCTCCGAGCAGAGGTGCTGGATATACTAAGGCGAGACAGTCTGCTCTTGTTTATGCTGCTTGTTAACGAGAGGATCGAAATGCTCCAGACGTTATTATGGGTACATTTTTAATTTATAATGTACCTTATCTTGCAGTGATAGACATAGGCTCTACTCACTCGGACGTAGCAAGTACTATGTCTGAAACTTTGGGGACTCTAGTTGAAAGTATTGATAGTGAGATAACTATATTGAGTCCTTTGGGGCAATCGGTCTGGGTTAGTAGACTGTATAGAGACATCCCGTTAGAGGTTCAAGGGACAGTATTTCTGGCTGATCTGATGGAGCCTTCGTTTGGAGAGTTCAACTTGATTTTGGTGATGGACTGGTTGGTCAAGCACTGAGTAAGTCTGGACTCTGCGACCAAGAAGATCGTTTTGAGAACCAAGGAGGACACTAAGATAGTTGTGATTGGGGAACGTCAGGATTTTCTATCTAATGTGGTTTCTGCATTGGTGGCGGAAAAGTTGGTTCAAAAGGGATGTGAGGCATTTCTGGCCTATGTAAGTGTTTCAGATTCTGGGGACTCTTTGGTTAAGGACATCAGAACTGTCAGGGATTTTCTGGATGTTTTTCCTGAGGAACTATCGAGTTTTCCACTGAGACGAGAAGTGGAATTTGGGATTGAACTTTTGCTGGGTATAGCTTCGGTGTCTATCGCCCTTTACTAAATGGCACTGAAAGAGCTTACGGAGCTTAAGGTTCAGATTCAGGAGTTGTTGGATCATGGGTTCATTTGTCCTAGTATGTCTCCGTGAGGGGCACCTGTGTTGTTTGTGAAAAAAAAGATGGGACAATGAGGATATGGATCGACTACCGATAACTAACAAGCTGACGATCAAGAATAAGTACCCACTTTCAAGAATTGATGATCTGTTTGACCAGTTCAGAGGGGCTTTCGTGTTTTCCAAGATCGATCTACATTCGGGTTATCATCAATTGAGGGTTAAGAAGTATAATATGGCATTTAGGACTAGTTATGATCATTACAAGTTCCTAGTGATGCTCTTTGGTTTGACTAATGCACCAGCGGCATTTATGGACTTGATGAATCGAGTGTTACAGCCCTACCTGGATGTAACACCCCGTACCCGAGACCGTCGCCGGAGTCGGACACGAGGGGTTAACGGGCTTAATCCACTTACTAGCACAGTTCATTTTAAAAATTTCCAGACAGCAGGCTAACTGTGTCACTGTCACCTTAAAAAATCATATCTTGAGTTCCAAAACTTAAAAATCGGTTTCGTGATTTTTCCCTGAAACTAGACTCGTATATACATCTACAAATTTTTTTCTAGAATTTTTGGTCAGGCCAATTAGTACAGTTTATTAGTTAAAGTCTCCCATGTTATAGGGATCGACTACACTGACCTTTGCGCATTACGACTTGGATATCTCCCTGTACAAGGCTTCAATACTGATTCCGTTTGTTTCTACAGAAACTAGACTTGAAAAGGAATCTGTACATATATGGCATGACTTCTAATTATCTCTGGTACATTTATAATGAATTTCTAAAGTCGGAACAGGGACTCCAGAAATCGTTCTGGCCCTATCTCACGAAAACTTAAATATCTCTTAACATACAACTCATAGGATCGTTTCGTTTCTTCCATGTGAAAGTAGATTAATCAAGGTTTGATTACATAATTTATTCAATATTTAATTCCATTTCTAATATTTTTAGTGATTTTTCAATCTCACATCACTGCTGCTGTCAACATCTGTTACTAAAGCAACTATGCCTATTTCATGATTTTTCCTTGATCTAACTAATAATTCATCATACATATTACAAATTATGATCATGACTAGCCATGCCAAGGGTTAATCATCACCGAGCATCTCCCTACTACACTATTACCAAATCATGAATTTAACACCGAAAATAATCAGCCATGACATATGGCATAATAATCGAGTAGGCCTCGACCAATACTCAACCAAAACCGAATTACCAAGACTTGTGTCCAAACATCATAGAACCAAATCCAACCGAACATTATGCCATTTTCGCATGGCTAAAGTTTACATACCCAATTTCAACAAAACATAATAGCCTATACATGCCGAAATGTTCTCCTAGACCAACTAAAAGAAGATACCAAAAGTTGCTAGCTGGTGTGATGACTTGACGACGGTCCCGAGCACACAAAATGGATCAAGAACCTAAATAAGCAACAAATAAGCACACCAAATGAGTACATAACTCAGAAGTCGTAAGCACTACTCTACCGTCCAACAATAACAATCATAAGTGAAAAACAAATAATACAAAATCAATTTTTCCAACCATAACAAACTATGCTGCAATTTCTTAAATTTTGGTTCGATCTCATGCCAAGTCCTTCAATCAAATCAAATGCCAAGTCAGCCCAATCGATTTAGATCCATTTCCTCAAGTTTGGAACAACGATGCACTAGATAAATTTATGCATACACCGCACAATCTCAATTTCGATATTTAGTTAGTAGCTCAATCACTTACCTCGTTCATGCACAATTTATATCAACAACCGAATGTTGCACACATAGTGCTTATTATGTTTGCACACATAGTGCCATAGTAAATCGCACACATAGTGCCATAGTAAATCGCACACATAGTGCATTTGAGATTCCCTCATGCTTCAACCTCCCAATCGGCACACATAGTGCCACATAATTTTGCACACATAGTTCCCTATGTTGTTTCATCATGGTAAAGCAATTTACTTAACTCAAATTGTACATATGGTCATATTATTAAGTAGGGGAATCATTCTGAAAAATATCTATCCAATGAGTTCTAGCAAAAAGTGCTTAAGGACTTACCTTGTGTTGGGTATAACGGTTCCGACCCGGCTACTCGATGTCCTTGGCTTTGCCCTTGCTTGATTCCCCTTCTTTAACTTCTCGGGCTTAATAAATAAATTAACTAGTTTAGTCATCTTGCTAAACATTTATAACTCAACTACACATGCATATGTATGTTTGTATATTCGGCAACCACTCTTACTAATTACCCATTTAGTCGATTATACACATAGTTAAAGGTAACATCACGAATGGGCATACTTATGTATATATATATATATACATAACCGAATGTGCACCAAAAATTTGATTCAACATCACCTACATACTCACTTTGATGGCCGAATATATATGCATGTACAATGTCATCTATAACATCATCTAAACACCTAAATTCTTCTCATGCACACTTGATCGACTTTTTCCCAATCTAGCATTGCTTCACCTCTATTTGTAATATCATATAAATCCCCATGTGACTACATTTCTTAAGTTTAACATCTTAATGCCCATTATAGCCACTCCCATAATCTAAATCTAAAAATCAGCAACATCCCCTTTCAATTATGTTAGCCGAACCCTCATCCTCTTCTTAGTCCTACATTCGGCACCTCCAACACCATGACTTAACAACTTCAACTTTCATGCTAGCATAACAAGCAACTTAACACATCCATGTAACTAACACGTTAATAGCATCAAGGTATCAACTAAAATTTTTAAGCTTCTTTGTCAAATCCCAACTCTTCAACAACCCCAAATCCAACCATGGGATAGATGGAATTCAAACTAACAACCAAAAATATACATGAATTTAAAGGAATAACTTCAACATACCTCAACCTAGATACAATTATGGCGAATTTCTCCAAAGCTTTTCTCTCCTTCTTTTACTTGGTTTTTCGCTAAAGGATAGTAAGGATGAACACACACTTTTTTTGTTCATTTTCTTATTATTAATCTTTATTTCTTCTCTATTTTAATTACTCACCAATATTAAATAATAAACAACATAACCTTGGAAGAATGAAGCCATGCTTGGCACCACTCAACATAATTTGGGGCATTTTGACATGCAAACCCAAATTTTCATATTTCAATACTATTTGGTCCTTACTTATTTACCTATCAAATTTTCTAAGTCTCTCAACTAAATCCTTTCAAGCAAGATTCACATTCCTAAGATAAAAATTAAAACATCAAATTTTTACACAAGTACTACCACACATATAAGGTATGCAAATAAAATTTTAACTAAATTTTATGACTCGATTTTGTGGTCCCAAAACCACATTCCGACTAGGGTCAAATTAGGGCTGTTACACTGGATCAGTTTGTTGTAGTGTTCATTGATGATATCTTAGTGTATTCTAAGACTGAAGCCGAGCACGACAAGCATCTTAGGGTGGTATTACAGACTCTTCATGAGAAACAGCTGTATGCGAAGTTTAGCATGTGTGAGTTCTGGCTCCGGGAAGTAACCTTTTTGAGACATGTGGTTTCTACCGAGGGGATTCGAGTTTACCCTTGTAACAGTGTCTGATTGGAAATGGCTGAAGAATATGTCTGAGATCTACAGCTTTCTAGGTTGGCGGGTTACTCTCGGTGTTTTGTAAAAGGATTCTCCTTGATCGCAGCTCCATTGACTAAGTTTCTGTGTAAGGGAGTTTATTTTGTATGGAATGATGCGCAGCAAGAGAGCTTTGAAAAGCTCAAGACTGTATTGACTGAGGCCCATATTCTGATATAGCCAGATTCTAGAAAGGAGCTCACTGTTTATAGTGATTCGTCACTAGTCAGTTTGGGTTGTGTATTGATGTAGGATGGTAAGGTGTCAGTTTAAGACTCATGAGGAAAATTACCCAACGCATGATTTAGAGTTAGCCGCCATGGTACTTGCACTGACAATCTTGAGGCATTATTTGTATGGTGAAAAGTGTACCATCTACACTGATCATAAAAGCCTCAAGTATCTCCTCACCCAGAAGGATCTGAATCTTATACAATAGATGGATCGAGCTCCTTCAGGATTACGACTACACCATCGAGTACCATCCTGGCAAGGCCAATGTGTTGGCTGATGCTTTGTTGGCTGATGCTTTGAGCTGTAGAGCTATGTTTGATCTGAGGGAAATGTTTGCTCGTCTTAGTCTATTTGATGATAGTAGCCTATTAGCCGAGCTTCAGGTTAAGACGACATGGATTGAGCAAATTAAGGGTAAACAGTTGAAGGATGAGTCTTTGGGTCTTCAGTTTCGTCAGGTTGAGAGCGGTAGCACTACGGATTTTGGGCTAAACTCTGAGGGTGTGTTGTGTTTCTGAGGATGGATATCTGTGCTGAATGATATCGATCTGAGGTAGTCTATATTGAGAGAGCCACATAGTAGCCCCTACGCTAGGCATCCTGGTGGGAATAAAATGTACCGAGACCTCCGTAAGTTGTACTGGTGGCTAGGTCTGAAATGAGAAGTTACCGATTTTGTGGTTAGATGCTTGACATGCCAACAGGTTAAGGCTGAGCACTAGTCACCTTCGGGTTTGCTACAACCAATTAAGATTCCTCTTTAGAAGTGGAAGCTTGTGACGATAGACTTTGTTAGTAGGCTACCCTTGACACCCACTAAGAAGGATTCTTTTTAGGTTATTTTGGATTGTTTGACCAAGTCAGTGCACTTCATATCGGTTCGTACGGACTATTCGTTATAGAAGCTGGCTAAGTTTTACACTTCTGAGATAGTGAGACTGCATTGGGTACCAGTTTCGATTATCTTCGATAGGGATCCTCGCTTCACGTCCCGATTTTAAGGGAAATTGCATGAAGCATTACCCTCGAGATTGGACTTCAGTATTGCGTTTCATCCACAGACCGATGGTCAATTTGAGAGGGTGATTCAGATACTAGACGATATGTTGAGGATCTGCGTAATTGAATTTCAAGGCAGTTGGGAGGATTATCTGCCATTAGCAGAGTTCGCCTATAATAATAGCTTCTAATCTAGCATCTAGATGGCACCTTACGAGGCACTGTATGGTCGTAAGTGTCGTACCCCTTTTCTGTTGAACTGAGTTGGGTGAGTAACGTATTATGGGTCCTGAGTTGGTTCCCGAGACTGAATATAAGATTCGACTGGTTAGGGATCGACTAAAGACTTCTTCTGACAAACAAAAGTCTTATGCTGATCTGAAGAGACATGAGATTGAATATTCTGTGGGGAACTTAGTGTTTCTGAAGGTCTCGCCATGGAAGAAGGTTCTGAGGTTCGGTCGCAAGGGCAAGTTGAGCCCTAGGTTTATTGGGTCATAACGGATTCTGAAGCGAATGGGACCGTCGCTTATCAGCTACCTCCAGAGTTAGACTGTATTCACGATATGTTCTATGTTTCAATGTTGAGGTGTTACCGCTCTAATCCCAAGTATATTGTTCCTGTTGAGGAGATTGAGGTTAGGTCAGACTTGACCTTCAAGGAGCAGCCGGTACAGATTCTAAATCGCGACATTAAGGTTCTACGGAGAAAATCTATTCCACTGGTTAAGGTTCTATGGCATAATCATGGCACTGAGGAGGTTATGCGGAAGCCTAAGGATACAATCCGTTAGCAGTATCCTCATCTGTTCTGATCAGGTAAATTTCAAGGCCGAAATTTTCTTTTAGGGGAGTGGAGTTGTAATGCCCCAAAAAATTGTATTTCAGTTTTGTGTAATTGTGACACAACTATGTATCTGCTTCAGTGGTTATGTGTTTTGGGTGTGTTTGAGAGGTCTCGAGTTCAAGCCTTAGCTTTGGGAAATTTTGGTATCTTCCTGAATTAAACCTTATGCTTGAGTAGCGGGCTTATATTAAATTATTGGTAGAATCATATTAGAATGGGCCTGCTAGTCTGGTGGTTAAGAAGAGTGTTAAGTTATTGGAGGTTATATGCTCGAATCCCTACGTGAGCAAGGGGAAATATTTTTTGCTTGATGTCGTGTAGGTGTTTGAGTAAAATTAAAATTCTGATGGGAGTGGGATAATGGAGTTAGTGGGGGGAAGTGGAGATTTTGTGATTATCAGAATATATTCTGATTATCTCTTTCCCAAAAAAATAGTTTTTGGTTTTCCTCTTATTTTCCCCAAATTTTCCCGTTTGTTTTTTCTTTTTTTGACTCTTTGCCAAAAATTATCGTTGGTTTCCTTCCCCTTTGTGCTTCAATTCTTTCTCAATTTCAGGACATTTATTACTCAAATCAATTAAACACGCTAGTACGGTAAGTTTTCTCATCTTTTCCATTGTGGATTGATAATAATTGTTAGTAATATGTTTCTTCTTCTGTTAATAGCATAATAAGAGATGGTGGGCAGTAAATCATGTATCTCGTGTTTTAGCATCATTTAATGAAGGGTATCGTAAGCAGTAAGACGAGTTTTTGTTTATTCTTGGTTGTCAAATTCGCTTGTAAATCTGTAAATTGATGTGGGGTATCTTGATTTTAAGCCCTGGAGTGCTCGTGAGTATTTTTACAGTGAACCGAAACCAAGTGTGTACCTAAAACGCAGAAAACAGGATTCAAAAAAAAGCCAAAAGAGCATTCTGTCGATGCCACACAGGCGTGTGGTCGCCCGTGTGGTAGGCTGTGCGATGAAACAAGGGCGTGTGATCGACGAGCCAAGCCATGTGCGCATGACACGGCCTGCCGTGTGCACACAACACGACCGTGTGATGGCCAGATAGGCCGTGTGCGACACACGGGCTAGACTGACTTAGGCCGTGTGGGCCACACGGGCGTGTGGGCCCATACGGGTAGTCCACACGGGCGTGTGGAATTCTGGGCCTAGCCGTATAATCCACACGACCAAGGCCAATTTGGGTCGTGTGGGGTCGTACGGGCATGTGGGCCCACACGGGCAAGCCACATAAGCGTGTGAGCCCATTTTTCTAAAATATTCTGTAAGGTTGCATGGGTCGCCCAAGTCAACTGTGGACCTACTGTACGGTTGGTAAGCTTTATTTAGACCCCTAATTATATGATTTGATTTTATGGTATCTGGCTAAGCATGTTATCTGTACTAAACTGAATGTATGTTCTGTTATTCGCATATTTGCATGTCATTTATGGTATGTTGCATTGCATCGGGGTGGGTTGATGATATTTGGAGGAAGTATTTGAAAGGCTCTTAAGCCTGTTATCTGGCAACTCAACTGCAAACTTCTGATTATGTACCGCATTTTGTACAGCATGGTGTGTAGGGATGGGTAGGTTATTTTAATCACCACATGGTGTGTAGGGCTGGACGGAGATGGTGTGTAGAGGCTGGTGGGTAGGACTATGATTTATTGTATCTACATTCTGTATTTAATATGGGCTAGGGCCTTAACATAATCGTAAAACTCTATGTCATTGGGCAAAAGCCCAAACCTAATCTGTAATGGGCTCAGGCCCAGCCTATGTTTGATTGTAATCTGATGTGTTCTGTATGCATGTTTTCTGTGGGGATTACACACTTAGTTTGCGAAAAATCACCATTTTTTGTTTAATTTGTACAAGTAATCCCCAGACTTGACGGATCTGTGCAACGGAGGACTTGACGGTGGCCACACGTAAATTTTAGGCTGTTCTCATAAATTTTTAGATTTTATTACTTACTTGGGGTTTGATGTAAATTTTGGGACTTTGGATTGTTCTGGATTTTTACTCTGGATTTTTAACTACTTTACGGTTTTAGAACGACTAAGCGGTAACAACTCGATTTCGTTAAAACAATGGTTTCTTTCAACACGAACAGTTCTCCAAAAATAAACGTTTCCAAAAGCTTCTACTAAAAAGATATGATTTCAGATATAACGAAGTGTATGCATTTTACTTTGAATTAAGATAAAGCTAATTAACTAGAATGATTTTAACTCGACAAACTCATTTTCGACTTCCATTCCATGTAACATCACCAGATTTGACCATAACATTTAGGTCGGATTTGGGGTGTTACACAAACATTCAAAAACACATGAATTCATCAATGGCAACTTTTAAAATATTAAGTAGTTTTGCAAATTAGCCCTTGGGATAGCTAGTACTCGATACACCGATCACAAAAACATAGAAATCATCAAAAACTGAGCTCAAAACATACCTCACTCAAGCTAGAGATGTGCCAAAATTCAAAGCCCTATTTTAGCTTCTTTTTCTTTGTTATTTCAGTGCAAAAAAAAAAGATAAAATGGCTACCATAATGTTTCTTTTAATTAATATTAACTTAATTTACCAAATTACATAATTAACCTTAATTAAAACATTAACAAAACATTTAATGGTTGGCCATTTATATCAAATTCCACTAATCATGGTCTAATTACAACCTAAAGGCCTTTCATTTAATAAGCCATGGCAATTAGACACCTTTATTAAATAGAATGCAACTTTTGCATTTTACTTGATTTAGTCCTTTTTCTCAAATTAACCACTTAAACGATAAAATTAACACACGAACTTTCACACATATCTAATCTCATGCCTTATACATCAAAAATAATATTAAAATAATTTTCCAACTTCAAATTTGTGGTTCCAAAACCACTGTTCTGATTTAGCTAAAACTGGGCTGTTACAGTACGAGATTTTCACTACGGTGCCTATTGTTCAGCACTTCGGTGCCTACTGGTATGGTGTAGTTACCCGCGTATCTATATCTGTTCATTTAGTTCATTGGACTAGTTGTTTAAAAGAAAATGAATTGTATGATTTTGTATACTAATTGGAAATGAAGGTGTTCACATATTTATATGTACTTTTATGCTTTAATTGAGTAAAATGACATATTCATTTGATAGTTTTGGTGAAGTGGTATTAAATTGATTTATACGAACAAATGGATAATTTATATGGAATTATATGAAATGCTCAACTTTTGGTTGTGATAAGTTGTGACAGAAAACTTAGTGAAACTTGTTATTTGTATATGTTAATTATGATTCGAGGTAAGTTTACAGTTTTAACACATATGAGCTTACTAAGCATATATAATGCTTACCCAATTATGTTTTCTTGTCTTATAGTTATATTTTGAGAAACATGAAGATCGGATCAACTAAAAGCTCACACTATCCAACTTCTCTCTCGGTAGATCTTTTATAGTTCAATAATCAGTTTTGTCGCAGCTTAATATGTATAAGTGTCACCTTGGTTAACAATGTTTTGATATGTGCATAATCACTTGTGCATGATCATAAGGAGATATGCTTATAAGTCTTGCTAAATGGTTGTGTTATCTTGAATGTTGTTTGCTATGTGATCAATGTGAAGAAATGTATAAATGTGAATGTCAATTTATTACCAAATAAGGTGCAATGGTAAGTTAATGGAAATGGTATAAGATTCTCAAATGGGTAAAGTTATAACATGATATATGGTATGTTTACAAGCATTGAAATGTGTTTGTGTTTGTCAATGGTTCAATGACTAGTTGATGGATATAGAATGGGATGAGTATAGATGTGTGCTTGGCGATTAATGGAATGAATGTTTTGATATAAATTGTTTAGATGAATCGAAATGTTTCACTTTGGTTTCTATGTGATTGAGGTGCCTTGAGGCATATTGGTTAGAATTAGGAAAATGATGTATTTTTTGTATGCTTTTGGTGCATTTTGAATAGGTTAAAAGAATGGTTAAGTGAAATACTTATGGAATATGTAAGTTGTTGGTTTGGTAGCTTGCATATTAAGGTATCATTTGCCATACACAGGCTCACACACGCTCGTATGTCACACTGAAGCAAGTGACACAGTTGTGTGCTCTATTTTGAATTGACACGTTTTCTTAAACATGGTCTTAGTTTGTTACACTTGCTAAACACACGCTCGTGTAGTACTGTAGATTTAGTCAAGGGATTTCCACACAGTCTAATCTCTTACATGACTTAGCCACATGGTCGTCTGATTGTTTGTAAAATTTTGCATCTAGGTCCACAAGACTTTAGTGAGTTGCACAGTTTTGATACACGGCCATGTGACTCCAACTTACATGACCTCAGTTTTTAACATGGTCTAAGCACCCGGCCATGTGACCCTGTTTTGTGATTTTCCCCTAGTTGTTTAAAAGTTTATAATTTAGTCCTTGTTTGTACTCTGGTCAAGTTAAGAGCTCTCATAAGCTCGATTGAGACTCAGTTTTGTTTGTAATTCTTATTATGCATGGATTATAAATTGATTTGTTTATTTAATTGAATGTTTTAAGTTGGAACTATATGTGAATTGCTCTGTTAATTGTTGTAGCATTCTATAGCTCAGGTTCGGCAACCGAACCAGGTGAGAGGTGTTACACCAATCGTATCATAACATTTACTAAGTTTAAACAGACCTCTATTACACATATTAACATTACTTTTCAATTTAGACTAAATCTCACCTTTTGAACCAATTCATGACCAAATATCTATATAATTATGAATCAAATACACAACTATCTATATAAATAAATACCATATGAACTTACCAGGTCAAAAAAATAAGCAAATTGAATCCTGAAGGACTATTCAACAATTTTGGCTTTTCCTCGATTATCTTCGATTAGATCCAATTCTCTATCTATTCAATTATTTTGGACAATTCATCAATACCAAACATTTTTATATCATTCCATGATATGCATGAACCTATTTAATTCTATTTTTTGAATGCCCCTTAAGTTTTGCATTTTATTCAATTTAGTTCCTAAAATCGAAATAACAATACTTTTTAATTTTGAGCTTTGGTTTCAAAATCGATCTCAATCACATACCGTAGGGACCCTTTACTATCTATTATTACATCAATTTCATATCAATTTCACAATTTATTCACTTTAGTCCTATTGTTCAAAAACTAACAAGTAAAAATTACAAGTCCTTTTTCACATCTAAGCTTAAAATCTATTAATCTAACACCAATGTCTTCAAGAAATCAATAATGGAAACTTTCAAAAGCTTTAATAGTTTTACAAATTGGTACATGAGCTACCTAAATCAAGTTCCCATGACCTCAGAAACATAAAAATTACAAACAAAAAAAAACTTAATTAAACTCACCAATTATTAATCAAAAGTTTGAAGCTTCAAACCCTATCTCCCTTTATTTTTTTATGAAGAATCTGTAGGGAAGAAGAAGACAAGGATGACAACATCCACTTTCTCAACCTTTTATACTTTCATTTATTCTTTAATCACCTAATTAAATTAATTAAACTTTAATTAATTAATACTTAATCAAAATTAACCAAATTTAGTGGAAAATAATATCATTCTCCACTATTTGATAAAGCAAAATGGTTTAATTACCATTTTGATCCTTTAGTTATTTAAAATCTATAGTGATTGAACAATTTAGTCCATGTATTCAAATTAAACAATTAATTAACAAAATTGAAGGACTAAAATTTAATATTCTTTTATACCAACTTCGTAAATATTTTAATTTAGTATTTATGGACCCAATTTACAAAAATGGGGTTTTGAAACCGCCTTTTTCAGCACTATAAAAAATTGGGCTGTTACAAGAAATTAATTTAGTTAATTAATTAAATTAATCGAATAAATAATATTTATTTTGAGAAATAAAAAATAAATATTGGGGTCAATTAAATTATAAAGTGTTTGGTCAAAAGTCTAGGAGGCACATATAATTAGACCAAATACATAAGAAGCCCGATTAACCCTCATAATTAATATGAGCGACAACCCTAGTAAAATTAACTAGGGTGTGTCGCCCCTTCTCTCTTAGTTAGACTGAGAATGTTTTTTCTATTTAAATAATATTATTTATCAATGGATTGTTCAATAAAAATTCTTGTACTTCTCTTTACAAATAGAGAACACCGGTTGACTTAAAAACACACTTAAAAAAATATTAGAGTTATCGTTATTCTGTTAGAAAGTAGTGAGAATTTATTAATTAAGAATAAATTATATTTTTATAAATTACTAATTTTATCGATTTTATAGAGAGAAATTACTTCACTACTAAAAGTAATTTATTTGTTTCTTTTTTGTGATTTGATTCTTGTTGGTTGAGCCTACATGCAACGACATTAGTTATACGATGATAACGAAGAAGGTTGTTCAATTAAAAGTTAGGATCGACTTGAATTCGTCTCACACAAAACATTGATATTATTCTTTTATGATTTGTTACTATAAATATCACTAAGTCTATTTTTAAAATTCACTATAACTATAAAAACATTTTATTAACCGATTTTTTCAACCATTATTTCATGCAATCAACCTTATTTCGGGGGTGAATGCTAGTGAAAGGAGAACCTTGTTCTAAAGTAGAAGTTGGTCTATCAGCCAGTCAAGGTTGGAGGGTTGGGCCTACATCACCTTCCAAAACATATTATTTCATTCCTTTTAAAGCTTGCTTATGCGTTAATAACTAAGACCGATTTTGGGTCAGGCTTCTTCACCAAAAGTGCAATATATTTGAAAGTTTTTCGACTTCAATCGCTCATGCAAACTCTTCTTTTGTATGGAGGGCACTCACGCGAGTGTGGGACTTGCTGAGGGATAATCTAGCTTGGCCTATAGGGGATGGTTGCATAGTCAAATTCTGGGATGATATTTGGGTTTCAAACTTCGGACCTTTTCATAGTGAGTATATTGCATCTTCATTATTAGATAATTCTTACTGGTCAATGACGTGGTCAATATGATAGGTGAATTGGACTATGTAGGAACTAAGAAAACAGAATGAGAAATTTTGACAGAAACTTAAGCATGAAGCATCGATGTCTTGCTGAACAAAAAAGAAAAATAAACTAGAGTTTTGGGAACAAAAAATGCTTAAGTAAAGACCAAAATGAAGAAGAAGTTTCTGAAAGATTTCATTACATTTGAATGAAGGCAAAATGCCATTACATATACCAAGCAATTAATGGTCAAAATGAGAAAATGTTACCTAAACACATACCTAACTCTACTGAGTAGCCTAGTAATTTGATAAACATTGCTTGTACACTTGGTAAAGCTGATTTATCAATCTATCAGCACCTAATTACATCAAGTATATCAACAACTTAGTTCATATCTAACTAAATAACAAAACATTAACTTGAAAGTAACAACATAGCAGCATAAGCTTCAACTGCAACTTGTATGGCTCGGACAACTTGTTCTACTTCTTGGTCTGCATGGAATCCAACTTCAACACTCCTCCTTGGCTTGCATACTAGAAACTCCCAACTTGGCTTTCAAATTCTTGAATCTTGACACAGAAAGAAGTTTTGTCAAGATATCAGCTAACTGATCTTCAGAACTTCAATGAACCAGTTTAATTTCTTGAAATTGTTCCATTTCCCTAACAAAATGAAACTTTATCTTAAAATGCTTTGTTTTCCATGAAACACTGGATTATTTGCAATTGCAACAGCAGATTGGTTATCACATCTGATCTTTGTTGCTTCTCTTTGATGCAAGTTCATGCCTGCCATAATCTTTCTTAACCAAATTGTTTGGTTAACAGCTCCTACAGCTGCTACATACTCTTCCTCATCTGTTGATTGAGCAACAGCAGTTTGCTTCTTTGAACTCCAACAAAAAATGGTTGAATCAAGGGTAAATAGATACCCTGAAGTGCTTTTCATATCATCAATTGATGCTGCCCAATCACTATCAGCAAAACCAAAGAGCTTGATGTTGTCAACCTTGGTAAACATCATTCCAAAGCTCAGAGTACCTTTGATGTACCTGAGAACTCTCTTACCAGCTTGAAAATGGTTCACATTACAACAATGCATGAACCTAGATACGAGGCTGATTGTAAATATTATGTCTGGTTTTGTGGTTGTTAAGTACAGCGGGCATCCAACTAAGCTCTTGTATATTGACTCAACTACCTTCTCAAAATTACCCTGGCTTATCAAATTTTCTCCAATAGCAATCGATGTGCTGGTTGCTTTACAATTCAATATGAAGAACCTGTTCAGAATTTTCAAGACAAAGACCTTTTGGCTTAAGAAAAACCCTTGTTGAGTCTGTGATACTTCTATACCAAGGAAATAGGTCATTTCTCCTAAATCTGACATCTTAAACATGCTTTTCATTTTGTCTTTAAAATCTGTCAGCATAGCATTGTTTCCTCTTATCACTAGCAAATTATCCATATACAAGGAGACTATGAGTTGTGTTTCATCACTTTCCTTCTTCACATAAAGTGTTGGCTCACTAATGCTTCTCTCAAACCCCCAAGCTTACTAGGTAGGTGTCAATTATGTCATATCAAGCCCTTGGTGCCTGTTTTAAGCCATACAAGGCTTTTCTTAGCTTGAATACTTTGTCTTCTTCACTAGCAACTTAAAAGCTTCTGGTTGTTTAATAAATATCTCCTCATTAAGAAAGCCATTGAGGAAAGCAGATTTTACATCAAGTTAATGTATTTTCCACTATTTTTGAGCAGCTAATACAACCAGCAATCTGATAGTGTCAAGTTTAGCTACTGGTGCAAATGTTTCAAAGTAATCAATTCCATATTTCTGATCGAATCCCTACACTACTAACCTTGCTTTTAGCTTGTTTAAAGTTCCATCAACATTTTGTTTGGCTCGAAACACCCATTTTACTCCTATGACCTTCCTATTAGCTAGCCTTGTAACCAATTCCTAGGTCTGGTTTTTGTCAATCATGCTCATTTCATCAAGCATGGCTAGCCTCCATCCTTCTTAAGCTTGAGCATCTTCAAAACAAGTTGGTTCAACAATAGCCACATTTGCCCTCTCATATACTTCATTTAATGGTCTAGTTCACCTAACTGGTTCATGATCAATGTCCATTTTAGTATCATTTTGATCAACTTCTGTCTGCTCTATCAACAAGTCTTTAGTAGTACTTTCAGGTTCACTTTTGTCCCAATTTTAGCTTGATCTTTCATCAAACACAATATCTCTACTCACAAAGACTTTGTAGATTGTGGGATTCAAAATTCTGTAGCCCTTTTTGACACTGCTGTAGTCCACTAAGATGTCAGGCTGAGCCTTCTTTGCCAGCTTGTCCTTCTTGACTGCAGGAATGTGAGCATAACAAATGCAGCCAAAGATCTTCAGGTGAGTAACTGATGGCTTAAACCTAAACCAGGCCTCAAATGGTGTTTTTTGAAGCAAAGCCTTGATTGGTAGCCTATTTTGATGATAGATTACAGTGTTTACTGCCTCAACCGAAAAAATCTTAAGCAAATTTCTCTTAAACATCAAGCATCTAGCCATATCCACCAAAGTTTGATTCTTCCTCTCACTGATACCATTTTGTTGAGGTGTGTAAGTGTTTGTGAACTAGTGTTTAATACCTGTTTCATCACAAAACTTTGAAACATTGCTGAAGTATACTCTATGCCATTGTCTGACCTTAGTGTCTTAAGCTTGCAACCTGATTTTATTTCTGCTGCAGCCTTGAATTTCCAAAACACTGAAGCCACTTCTGACTTGAGCTTTAAAAAATAAAACTAGCAGAACCTAAAGCTATCATCAATGAAAAGAATGAAGTACCTGCTACCATTCAAGGAATGTGTCTATATAGGGCCACACACATCAGTGTGGACTAACTGTAACTTTTCAGAAACTTTCCAAGCCTTGTTCAAAAGAAATGGCAGTCTGGCTTGCTTTCCTAGCTGACACACTTCACAAACATCCTCTACTTTGACTGATTTTGTGAAATTTTCAACCAAGTCCCTTTTGTTCAACTAAACTAGAGACTTGTAATTGACATGGCCCAACCTTTTCTGCCACATTTTAGATTCATATAAAGCAGTTGTATAGGTACAAACTGGGTTCTTGCTTCAATTAACAACAAAGCTTCTATCAGTCATGGTTACTAGCATGAGCTTGGATCCACTTGGTAGACTAATCAGGTACTCTTTATCTGTAAAAATTACAGAGTATCCTTTTTCAAGCACCTGAGCAATACTAGGCAGATTTCTATCAATTTCAGTTACTAACAGGACATTAGAAACAAGTTTGGTACCTGTAGGAGTGTTAATCAGCATATCTCCTTTGCCTTCTGCTTTTATGTAATGTCTATTGTCCACTTTTACTCTTATGTTGAAGGATCTGTTAATACTTTTAAAAATAGTATCATCAGGTGTCATGTGGTTTGTGCAACCACTGTCAATTAGCCATCCTTTTGTGGTTTTACTTTTAGTGGATAAGCAGGAGGCAGTAAAGACTTGTTTTTCTTGATCACAACCTTCTTCTACCACTTGAGCTTCAGCTCTAGGCTGTTGAGGCTGATTTTGCTTTTGCTTGCCTTTGTTTTTGCAAACTTTCTCAATGTGGCCCATCTTTTTGCAAATTTTGAACTGCACATCACGTCTGAACCAGCAGTTTGCTTCTGGATGGCTAAGCCTTCTACAATGTGAGCAAGGTGGATATCTTCTTCTTGCTCCATCTCTTCTAGGCTTCTCTGACCAAATCTTCTTCCCTTTATAGCCAGAAGAGCTCGAGGTTGGTCTGCTCTTGGCTTGAAGGGCACCTTCTTAATGCTCTTTTTGTCTGCTAGCTCTTCTTTGTTCCTGAGCATAAAGGGCATTGATTAGCTCAGTTAGAGAGATGCTTGATAGATCTCTTGAGTCTTCCAAAGAGGAGATTTTGGCTTCATATCTTTTAGGTAAGGTTGAAATAACCTTTTTCCACTATCCTTGCTTCACTGAACTGGTCCCCAAGAAATCTAATGTTGTTCACAACAAACATGATCCTATTTGAGTATTGCTTAACTGTTTCTGATTCCTTCATCTTCAAATTTTCAAAGTCCCGTCTCAAATTCAAAAATTGTTTCTGTCTTGTTCTTTCAGTTCCTTGAAACTCCTCCTTAAACTTGTCCCAAGCCTATTTTGGAGACTCACAAGCCATAATCCTTGTAAAAATCAAGTCTGACACACTGTTTTGAATGCAGGACATTACCTTGTATCTCTTGGCTCAATCATCAGAGTGTTGTCTGATCTGAGCTGCCGTGAAGTTAGCTCTCAAGGTGGTGGTTCAACATCAACATTGACAACCTTTTACAAGTCAAATACCTATAGGTAGGTCTTTATTTTCACTACCCAAATGTGGTAGCCTTCTCCAGTGAGCACTGGTGGTGGAGTTGGAGAGAAACCAGATAAAGACATTGTTTTGAGGATTAAAAAGAGAAAGGCCCACGAAACTAGCTCTTGATACCAATTGTAGGAATTAAGAAAACAAAATGAGAAATTTTGACAGAAACTTAAGCATGAAGCATCGATGTCTTGCTGAACAAACAAGAAAAATCAAATAAAGTTTTGTGAACAAAATGCTTAAGTAAAGACCAAAATGAAGAAAAAGTTTCTGAAAGATTTCATTACATTTTAATGAAGGCACAATTCCATTATATATACCAAGCAATCAACTGGTCAAAATGAGAAAATGTTACCTAAACACATACCTAACTCCACTAAGTAGCCTAGTAACTTGATAAATATTGCTTGTACACTTAGTAAAGCTAATTTATCAATCTATCAGCACTTAATTACATTAAATATATCAACAACTTAGTTCATATCTAACTAAGTAACAAAACGTTAACTTGAAAGTAACAAAATAGCAGCATAAGCTTCAGCTGCATCTTGCATGGCTCGGATAGCTTGGTCTGCTTCTTGGTCCTCATGAAAGCCAACTTCAACAGACTAGGGTACTCTTCAATGTCAGTTCGGAAGGAAAAATCTCTTTTGCATTGCTAATATTCATCCGCCTAACAATTCTAATGGTAGTGATAGGTGTGGTTGGAGGTGGGGAGAGCTACAGAAGTTTTCTGTTAAAAGTTAGCATATGAGACTCAAATGAAGGATAATTTGGAGTCTTTGAATGCTATTTTGGGTAATGTTAGGAAGCTTCAAGTGTCGTAGAGGGTTCGGCAACTTCTTTGGCTAGCCATCTATGATAGACTAAAAACAAATGTGAAGAGATATCGGAGGGGTTTTGATGATACTAGTTCGTTTAGTTATTATGGAAGTGCTTTGCAAATGGCTCTGCATGTCCTCAAAGACTGCTATGTTACGTCTCCATTGTGGCGCTCCTTATTGCCACCGGTATGCAGTAGAGATTCTTCAACTTCTCTCTTACCAAATGGCTTTTTGACAATAACTCTAATGACAGGTTTGTTGGTAGTGATTGACTACCTTTGAATGTTATCTTTTTTATACTCTGATGGAGCATTTGGTTGCGAAGGAATAAGTATGTATTTTTTTTCTGATGAATTGGGGAGCTTGGAGCAGCTTCGATCCCATAGCTCCGCCGTTGCCAAGCACGCGCTGAGGAGCCACCAACGAGTGGTGAAATATGCTTGTCGGGATGCTGGTTTCGTGCAATGGTTGCTGCCTAATATGGGCTGGGTGAAGGTTAATACAGATGGGGCGATGAATCCAGCTGATGGCAGCAGCTCAATCGGAGGTGTGGCGTGTGAGTCCCAAGGTTGGCTATTTGGCTTCTTTAGATACATTGGCACCGGTTCAATTTTGCAAGCGTAGCTGTGGACCATTGCGGAGGGTATACACTTAGCATTGACACAGAGGTTATAATACGATTGTTGTGGAGAGTGATTGCCAGTAAGCAATTGACCTTCTACAAGAGCCTTTTGCTTCACAGTCTCCGTTGGCTTTGATTAGGCATATACATGACCTGAAGCAACAATTTGGTGGGCTAGTTTTCAAATGGATTTCTCGTGACATAAATGGAGTTGCAAACAACATTACTAAGTTGGCCGATGAGGGTTCATGGGACCTGAGGTTTTTCGAAGTACCATCTCCTGGTATATTGCCTTTGCTCGAGCGTTACAATCTAGGCTCTCTGTTTGGTTCCTACAGTTATGTAATTTGATGTCTAAGGTGTTTAATCCCTCTTTATCATTCAAAAATAAATAAATAAATGGTGACAAAAAAATAATATTGCAATATTTTTTATTAGAAAAAATTATATTTACTTTTTGTAAAAACTAAAAAAGACGAAATTTAGGGTTGAATTCACTTTTATATGTTTAATTATATAAATAGCTTTGTGTTTAGAAATAAAAATTAAGATTTCGTAATACCTCTATAGTCTCATGTAAATAGTAAACTGCAAAACTGTTGAAGATTCAATAAAAACTCAGATAGGGCTGAGATCTCGTGATGGTTTCAACATAAAGGTGTGCATGGGCCGGGCTGAGCCGGGCCCATAAAAAATTTAAGGCCCGTTTTCTAGGCACGGGCCCGGCCCGGCCCAAAATATGGGCCTAAAAATTTGTCCAAGCCCGGCCTGAAATAAAATTGTGAAGCTTGAGCCCGGCCCTGCCTACCCATATTAAATTTTTTAACTTATTTTATTAAATAAAAATTTTAAAATATATTAAATAATCAAATACATTTAAAACAAATATTAAAACAAGAAAAAATAAAAATATATTAAAACAATTCTTAAAACAATACACAATTTGAAAAATATAATAAAAATTGATTATATTAAAATTAAAATTAAAATTAAAATTAAAATATAATTAAAAATAAAAATATATATATTTATTATATAATTCGGGCTGAGCCCGAGCCAAAAAAATTTTACCCGAGCCCGGCCCATTTTCTAAACGGGCCTCGTTTTTGTGCCCAAATCCATATTTCGGGCCTATATTTTACCCAAACCCTCCCATTTTTCGGGCGGACCTTCGGGCCGGGCCGGGTAGCCCGACCCATGCACACCTCTATTTCAACATGAACCCATGTATTTGTTTTCAAGATTTTAGAACTAAATCAATTAAAGAAGTGGACCTATTTTTCTCCAATTCTTCTTCCAGCCACTGATTCCCACTCAACAATATAAATCAAACATCAAATACGTATAACCCTAGATAAAAAGAAATCTTCTCCTCTGATGAATTCTTATACACTCGAGAATATAGGGAAGTTTTATTATAGAGGGATTTAGAGAAGAGTCACGTTATGAAAAAAAAACCCAACATTATTACTTAGGTATATATGCACTAATGCATGCGCAATATACAGTTTCGTAGCCATGACAAATAATAATAATAATAAGTGAAGTGAAACTTTCTTCATACACCCTAAAGCATGCAGGAAGTCTCTCTTTAACATAACAAAACCATGCTTTTTTCTACTACATGTACTCTACCTTTAGCAATGCAATCATATTAATAAATCTGATCATGGATTTTCAAACTTAGCTCCAATATATATTAATTTGAGACAACAAGATTTTTAGCTGTCTGAATCAGCATTCTTGCATAAGTCAATTGTAAAATTACTGTGGGCTTCACCTATGATCCAGGGAAGCAACCTAGGAGATGGTGTTGTTGGGCCTCTAGTTCATCATTTTGGGGTATTAGTGCCGCAGTTTGATATGGATAAGATGTTGTATCAGTGAGCTGAGAGTTAAACAAGTTATCAAAGTTCTTCCAGTCGATTATATGTATTTGACTACTCTCATTGCTCTTTTCTTCATCACAATGAAAAACTTCTTTTTCTGCTAAACTTGGTGAAACAGTAATGGGGCTATCCAGTTGTGGAAGCTCAATCACTTGTTGGTTGTCCAAAAAATTGTGAGTGTTGGAAACAAGCTCTTGCTCCGAACCATAGGATTCATAAAAACTTGATCCTTGATTCCTGCGAAGATGAAGATGAGATGTAGTTGCTATATCTGAAAGGGAAACGGGAGGCCTAACTTGGCTGTTATCTCTCATATAGTAACCATGGCTCCATGCTTCAAAGCCTTGCCTTTGATTAGGACATGGCTTTCTAAATGCCCGGCACACCACCCATCCTTCTTCCTGCAATTTGCAATAAAACTTATATATCTATCAAAGGGAACAACATGATGAAACTTGGCAGACTTTTCAGCTAGCTATGAGTATGATTATAAACATGTATTGGAAATAAGATGTGTTGATAAAGTGTATAGACATAGAAGGGCTTGCCTGGGGCGGTCCATGTTCAGAAGTCTGGAGGCGATACTCATGCATGATCCAATCAGTTTTCCTACCATTAGGTGCACGACCCTTATAGAAAACCAGGGTCTTTCTCATCCCTATAATACTGTTCTTTGAAAGCACAGATTTATCCCTCCCTGTTGCCTTCCAAAACCCAGCTGCAGTGGCTCTGTTTGTCCTTGTCCCTGTTGGATACTTCCTATCTTTATAACTGAAGAAGTACCACTCGCTTTGCTCTTCATTCCCTACATTACATCTTGCTGCCAAACACCAAACTCCACACCATTAATAAACCAGTCTTTTTCATGCTACCTAGGTTGTTATTTTTGGTATTTTTACATCTAATTTCTTGGCTGGAACATTAGTGTGAACGCTTTGAAAATATCCCTTTGAACTCGGCCATAGCATGTTGATATTGATTAGTTTATGACCAAGAGGAAAGTGGCACTAAAAAAAACTTTCTTTCCAAAATTTCAAACCCTAGCTATGATAGAATCAATAGGTTTGTGCCACCAATTAATGAAAATGTAATAAAAGCTTCCAAGATGCATGGTTAGAGTTAGAAAAATAAATTTACGTACCTTGGATATCCCATGGCTCCATCTTGTATAGATCAATCTCGATAATAACATCTAGATCAATTTTGAGTGAGTTAATCTTTCTTCTGAGATAATATCCTACAAGTTCTTCTTCAGTGGGATGAAATCTAAAGCCTGGTGGCACACATGATTCCAATTCCATCATGGATCTACTCCTGGAAAACATGAATATATGAGTGAAAGCATAAATCAAGGTTTCTTCCAAAGGATTTAAAACAATGCAGTTTTTGTTATTTAGCTGTATTTATATTAAACACCTAATAATGTGAATATATATATTCCTTTCCCAACAAACATAGGGTTGAAGTTAGTTTTGGCGTAAGCCTAAAATGCAAGGCAAGTTGGAAGAAAGACATGGCTCTTGGAGGGAATGAATTGCCAATGCTTTTACAAAGGATAATGGTATGGAAGTAAACGCACATGTTTTGCCTATATATGTTACTTTCATAATCTATATACAAACCTCCTTCCTCAACTCTTAAGTTGCAAGAGTAGCTTTTTTTGATTATATAGTGGGTGATCAATGATGATTATGATGTAACTTTATGGGACCCAAAGCTGGTTGGCCCCTGCATGCTTTTATTTTTTATTTTTTAATATTATAAAAAAAAAGAAAAAAAAAAAGAAAATGTGAGGCTACATATGTATTTATGGAACCCACCAAAAGAAAGAAAAAAGAAATGGTTTTATCCTAAGGCTAGTGTTACTTTTTATGTTTGGTCGAGTTGCATGAGCTTAGGCAGGCAAACAAAATATTAAGCATAAAAATTTTGCCGAAAAGCTTGACTTTGCTGGCACAAACAAGCATGGTGTTTCTTTGAGTGCAGTGCACTCCGGAGTGGTGTTAGTGGATAATATGTTTTCACACCCACCAACTATCTCATTCTCCCTACAATATAATACCCCTCCTCTTGCTCTAGTTCTACATGGTAGTGGGTTGTCAAACCTCCATCTATCTCCACCTTATTTACCTACATTAACTCATTAATTAATCAAAATATACTCTTCTATTTACATCTAGTTACCCCACTGATGCTACTGGATGCATATGCATGATTTAGACACCAAACAAAACTAAGACAAATCCAATATATATATGCATGAAAACCCTACAACTATACAGCAATAAATGCAGCAACAATAAAGAACTGCAGATTGCAGAGGGGAGTTCCTATATATTGAACAAAGTAATAACAAAGCTTTTGGAAGACATATATTAGATTTAGACCAAACGTGTATAAATATATACTCACAAGATGAAAATATTGTGAACCTTGGCTTGTTCTTTGATTGAAGATGGAAATGAGAGAAATGACAAGGCAGTGTAGTGTTGGAAAGAGAGAAAGGTATAAAGAAGATGAGAGTAGAGAAGGAAAGGACGGGTGAATATTTTGGGATGGAATGTAAAGAAAAGAGAGAGGATGTAAATATTTATATAGTTAAGAGGGAAGAAGGGTATTGATTGCGCATGGGGTGGCAGATAGAGAGATAGAGTGAATGAATGAATGATAAGAAAGGTTCATTTGGACGGCGTGACACCAAATTTTCACGCCACCCCACCCCCCTCTTCCCACCGCAATTTTATGTCCTAAGATTTTCCGCACTATAGCAACAACGACTGCCCTCTTCTCTCCATTTTTATCTTCTTTCTTACAAGACATTATAAAACCAATCTTTATTACTACACCAATAGCTAGTTGAGGGTGGTGTTTATTATTATTAATATTACTATGTAATGATTGAATATTCCTTCCCACAATCCAGCTCCTCTTGTCTGAGTTTGGTGCGCCGCCCTTTGCCATTTGGCATGGCTATATTTGTGCCAAGTGTGAGATTTAGAAGTTGTCTTTATCAAGTTAAATAGCACAAACATTTGTGTTGTTTTAGTGTGTCTGTCTCTTTCTCTTTGGGTTAATATATAGTTTTGAGACAGACATCCAGAGATGAGTCCCACTAAAGCCACAGTCCTTTTCATAATCACCTGCCCTTGGCTTTATCTCCTTTATTACTTCATAATTGAAATTTATCTCCTAATTACAACTTTCCCTTTTTACTCCTCTATAATTTGCATAATCGAAATGTAATTAGGCATGAAGTTGCTAATCTTATACATACACTTTTACATTCCTTTCCTAACTAAAATTCTTTGTATATATAGTAGTAGGATATAAATGCTTTAATATGTATGGAAGTTGGATTTTCACTCCAGCTTTTATCCTCATTAATAGCTGCTATATGTTAATTTATAATTTGGATATATACAAGCTTTTCCTAATTACATTGGTAATACGTATAACACTTTTAAATAGAGAATTTAAGTTTGAATTTTAGATATTACATTGTTAACGACAATCACAAATCTAAAAATATTAATCTTCATGAACTGTAAAACGGATATAAAGGATACTTTAATTCTACCCAAAAATTATGTTTTATTATTAGGTAATTGGTAACGTAATTAAAAATTTCATAAGCAAAAGCTATCATGTGTTTTTTAATTAATTTTTATTTTATTATAATTTTAGGATATAATTTTTTTTAATTTTATAATCCGTATATAGAATAATTATCCTTTTAAATATATAATTAGGATTGGCATCCTATCCACTATTAGTGGATGTATATAAATGAAACAATGGGCGTTTCGTAAGTGATAATCTTATTGCATTAAAACACTGCACAGTAGAAGATGGAATTCAATGCATCTCTTGTTGAAAAATCAATGTTTTAAAGCTAAAATCTGAAGACAGTAGTTATGAAAATTATATTGATGTGCACCCAGAAATCATGATTAGTTGACATTCTAAAAATTCCATTAGAAAGGTAATGTGAGGTTAATTACCCATATTTTCTAGAAGAAATTTTAGGTGTCAAGTCATTGAGATGTTATGCTAACTTTTATGTAATCCTTAGTGGTCCCACCAAATGTTACTAACCATATTCTAATATTTTCAATGAATTATTAAAAATGTATATTATGGGATCATTTAGTATGTTATGCTTATATATGGAACAGAATATGAATTTGGGTGTTTTTGTTGTAAAGCATTTTGTATGTTGCATGCTAGTAATTATACTATGTATATAAATATAAGAGACAACTGTTTCTGTGTAAAGCAGCAGCAGGGTTGATCAAAACATATTTTAGCTTTCATTCCTTTTGTTTCACTCCATTTATATCACATTCGCTTTATAGATGCATACACGCACTCTTGTCACAAAACTTATTTCATTTCCCGGATAAGTTTACTAGGGATTTGGTTAACTTAATTCCACTCAATATATATATATATATATATATATTCAATCTTTTTGAATAGTAGTAGGAGCTTTTCTAAAAGGTTACAAAATTAACAAAAGCTAAACACCCAAAAATATTGCCTAAACCCATCGTGACCCCTAATAAACTCCACACAAAAAGAAACCTCGTAAAACACACAATAAAAGTATCTCTAAAAATATTCTACCAAGTCATAAGCATTTCTAAAAGTCCATGCATGTCTTGGTGTTAATTTAATATTATTAGAGTTTTGTGATTCAATCTAGTTTGATCCAGTTTGAAAAATTCGAGGTGTAACTCACTTGTTAAATAAATAAAATAGAGAGATAAAATAGGGGATCTGTGGGAGTGAAGGATCGAGGGCCGAACCCTTGTAATACCAACTATGCCGCACAAGTTGAATCTGTATAAGACTATATTTTTTTCTGTTAGATATTGATTATAACAGGGTTGTTTAAACCTTAAAATGTGTATAGTCGAAAACCTCTTATATTGTTATTTTTCAACATTAGTAATTTTTTTCTTCTATGCCAGTAATTTTTCTTGATAAGGGTTTTTTATGTAAAATATATATGTTCTTTCTTATTGCTTTGCAATCATTTCTAATATTATTATCCACGTTTAACATAACAAACACATTTTTTTTTCATAGGATTAAAAAATAATCAAGATTTGCCTGATACGAAAATGATGGAAATGAGAAAAAAAATGTTAATTTAATGGTTAAGTAGAAACAGGGACAGATTTAAGGGGGCTGGCAGGGGCCCGGTCCCCTAAAATGTAAAATTTTTATTTAGCCCCTTAAATTTTTTTAAAAACTTTAAATTAATAAAGATAAAATTGCACTTTGGCCAACTAAAATTATAAAAATTCGATGTAATCCTTTAAAAATGATAAAAATATATATTATAAAAAAATTAAAATTTCATTTGACCCCTTAAAAATTTATTCTGACTTCGCCTCTGAACAAAAAATGGTTATAAGTTATAACCGGTTGAATGATAAATTTTGCATTCTCACTGTTTTTCATCTTTCACATCAAACAAAAGAATAATCCTTGAATATAAAGTCATTGAAAGAAAAATGTTTAAATGCATTTAATATATCTTACTGTTCAATTTATACATAGAGATGATACAATGTTGAATTATGTTTACTAATTCTTTTCAATTTTGTTAGATTCAACTTTAATTCAATTAGTACTTGTTGCAACAAATAGAAATATATATTTATGAATAAGAGTAAAAAAATTTATAGAATAAAAGAAATTTATTTATGAATTTCACCACCAAGTTTGTTATTCATTTATGGACTTAATGTGTTTTCAGAAGAATAAAAAGGGACAGGCTTGTGTGCAGGAATCAAAATACAAAACGACAGTTAAAAGACGAAAAAGGAAATAAAAACAATTAAGTAGCTGTATTTTTTAAAAAGAAAAAAGTTAAAAGTTAGATATTTCATTTTCCATGGGTTTTATATATCTTATGGTGCTCTACATCTTGTTACGTAATGATCAAATTTTATATGTATTTCCAAGAAAGAAAAATGAAGATTTAATTAATGACCCCAAATTCAACGGATGAAATTTACCCTTTGACTTTTGATTTCTGTTTTGACTTTTCCACGTCAATTCAAACAAGTAAACATATTGGTACAAGCTGTTTATCTGTTGGGTTTACTATGCTTGTTTAAATTTGGTTTCAAATCTTTTAATATACCTAAATAGTTAATCCAAATTTAATAATTAATCCAAACTGGTTAGATTTGTGCACAGGGACCTAAGGCCGAAAATTCTTTTAGGAAGTCAAAATTAAATTTTAATTTTTACGTTAGTAGAAATACAATTTCACCATTTGAATAATCTATATCTTTATAAATTTTAAATGATTAAATCAAATTTTATTATTTTTAGAAGAGTTAAAATGTAATTTTATCTTTACTAATTTAAATTTTTAAAATTTAAAATGCTTAAATTTTTATTTTAGGGGTCGGGCCATGCTAACCTCTCTTTGTGTATATTATTTTTAAATATAAATAATTTTTATTTTTATTTAATAATATATAATAAAGGAACTTTAGCATACCCAAACCTACTCCTCTTACTTTGACAACAATATCGGTATCAACTAAATTAAGATTAAATTGTTTATTAAATTTTTAAAGACAAACAACTTAACATTTTTAATATTTATATTATAGTGTAATACATTTAATTTTTATATGATATAAATTATATAATATAAAAAATAACATATTTTAAACTTAAAAATAAGTCGGTCGAGTCCAAGTTATGAATATCAAAACCCGAACCTAATCTTTACTCTAGACAAATATTATTTCTTGCCTAATTTTTTATTAAATCTAATATTTTTGTCTTATATCTCTAAATTTTCGATAAACCTTCAGTTTTAAGCAATTTATCAAACCCTTGATTAGATTCAAAATACAAATGAAAAATGATTTGGATTTAAATAAATATCAAATTAATATCAAATTTAAGATTAAGTTTTTAGAAACCGGCTTAAAGAAGAAGAAAAGAAAAATACTCCAGAAGAATTGAATGAAATGGTCACGTAATTGCTTTAGAAAAAGGGTCACGCAATTAGGTTTTTAAAAATAAAAATTGTTAATTAGTTTGTTACCAGAAAAACATGCTAACTAGTTACTAAATTTTATCACATGGGCAAAAAAATTGAATGTTAAATTTTAAAAAAATTATTTAATAATAAAACAGATGGAGTGATAATAAATTTATATTTTAATAGTATTATGTGTTCCAACTTTAAATATATAATTTTTATTTATTTTATTTAAAATATATGAAAAGATAAAACCACATTTTGATAATATTAATTATAATTTAAAATAATTGATATTTTTAATTTCATAATTGAATTAGTGATTTAATTAAGAATAATATTAATTCAATAAAATATTTAAATACAGTATAATTAGATAAAATTAATTATAAAAATGCTAATGAATTATTAATTTAATATTTATTGTTCAATAATTAAACAATATAAAATAAATAATTAACTTTTTTGAATTATAATTCGTGAAATTATTTGAATTGACGTACAATTCTTTCTCCTATTTTATTTACCCTTCCACTTCACAAAGAAGTGTCCCTTTTCTTCTAAGAACATGGCCAACTTTCACAGGCTTTTACAACTCGAAAAGAAATTTTTTTTTAAGGGAAAAAAAAAAAGCAATAATGAATTAATTTGCAGGGTTTAAATAATTTATAAGATTTATTTGCTAATTAAGCAACATTGTCTAAGATGGGTCCCATGTGATGAAGAAGAAGAATGATGATCCTAATCTGATAAAATCATCACAATCTTACGCGATCTACCCACTTGATTGCTATGCTATATTTATATTATATATTAGGATTCGTGTTCCATGGATTGGACTACTCTTCTAACTTCAAATTTCCTTATAAAAATATTGTACCACGCTTTATATAATTAATAACTTTTTTCTAATCTCTTTCGCTATTCAATAATTATTAATTCTCGATTAAATTTTAATTTAATTGGTATTAATATTATTATTAGTACAATAAAATGTAAATTTAAATGTATTAAAATACATTATCTTTCTATTTAAAGTTATGAATGGACTATAAATAATTTTAAACAACACTATAATAACAACATATAACAAAATTAATATTCATTAATTACCAATTAAGTAAATTTGGCTTTTACTCATCATTTCATTTGAAAAAAAAAGGTTATAATAATTTATTTTCTTAATACATTATTTTTCTCACATAAAATTCCAACATCAATCTTAGCTTTTTAGTTTTCTCTTAATATTTGTATAATTCTAATTGTAATTGTAAAATTATATTTGAATTACTATATTCATAATTAAGTATTGTAAAATAAGTTCAAATAATAATTGGAATATATTTTAAATCAAACTAAAATAAATCTTGATAAGTTCTACACATCTATATTATTAATAAATTCATTAATTAAGTTGGTATATATCCACCCTCAACCCAATCACCAACGTGGTTATGAAGTTACGGAATATCCTTACGTTATTAAAATAAATAATATTATTTGATAATATTTTAGTCTTTTATTTTTAAAAAATTAAAAAACATGCATATGATGATATTTGAACTCACACCAATTGCATTAGTTAAACTTTCAATTTATCTCTAAGTTGAAAGCTTTATTTTGATATTTTTATACAATTTAATTTTATTATGCACACTTTATTACCTCAATAAGTTGTATATCTATAATCTATACTATTACTAAAACCCCGACGATTTGGTGTCATGGGTTAATCAGTACCAACTCGGTTAATAAATTACGAAAATGACATTTCATAATAAAATTATTTTAATAACGTATACATTTCATGTGTTATTAGTAATTAGTTTCAAACTTTATATTTCATTATTTATTATATGTTATTTTTAAACAGATTTTATATTTCAAATTTATGATTTTCAAGGGTATACACATGTGATAGAGTTTTTAGTTAAAATAAATATGAACTAAAATCTAAAATTATTTATATAAAGTGGGACTCAATTATGTATTATTACTATTTTAATTGTTAAACCTTTTCATTTATAAGTTGATAATCATTCATTTGCACTAATTCCGAATTAAAATCATTAGTTTTATCAAAATGAAAGGAAGCTTTAAGAGAAACAAAACAAAATCTTGATTATTTGAAAAAATTAATAATATTGAAAAAGTAAGTTTGCCCCACGTATGATTCAGAGAGCAAATAATAGAAGTGAGTGATAGTGTTGTGAAAGAGTTAGCAGAAGATATCTTGTAATAGATTCTGTTTAACGGAAAACTTTTTAAGGCTTCAAAGCCTCTTTCGCTGACTAATTTGGACGTCCTACCTACCTTTATTCATTTTATATTATTTGTCCTTTGTAAAACCAAAATATTCAAAATATAAAATAAATAAGATTTAGTATCCACCATTTTACTAATAAATGCCCATTTCTTATTTTATTTACAAAAATTGGCTACTTTATTTATTATTTATCAGAATAGCCCAAATACAAAAACGCGTCCACGTAAGAGCGTTTTAAGAAACAGGTTTTGGCATGTGGCTAATATAGGTCAGGGGTGCAAGTTGGACCCGAAACTTATCAGCGCGTTCATAGAGAGGTGGAAACCCGAAACACACACATTCCATCTTCTATGCAAGGAATGTACCATCACTTTGGAAGACGTGCAGTTACAATTAGGATTGTCAGTGGATGAATCCGTACTCATCGGTTCTGCTCAATCTACTGATTAGGGAGCCATATGCTATGATCTTTTGGGTGGGATTTCGGATAATATTTACGGAGGTCAGATCGAGATGGGCTGGTTGCAAGACACATTCTCGGAGCCAGGGGATGATTCGACTAAAGTAGAAAGAATACGATATGCTCGGGTATACATCCTTGAGATCATTGAAGGTTATTTGATGTCGGACTTGTCACGAAACCTTATACATCTGAGATGGCTGCAAAAACTCATTGATTTTAGAGCAGCTGGCGAACTTAATTGGGGATCTTCCGTGTTGGCAACATTGTACCAGGAGATGTGCGGGGCAACAAAACCAAATAAAGTTAAAATCGGAGGTTGCCTATCACTACTACAATCATGGACTCGGTTTTGCTTTCCATTTTTACATCCTCGAATGAACCACCCATATATATTTCCACTCATAACGAAATAAAATTTATATTAGACATAGATTTAAAATATAATTTTATGCTAAAAATTTATTTAATCAGGTGGAACTATTCGGCGAGTTATGTTGGAATACCTACCGTTCTTGAAGATATACGGTTTCTATTAGACTAACAGTCGAAAGCGCATGTAAGTATTAAATGAAATATATATACACACCATAGTCGTTTTGTATTTAGCATTTAGTATTTAGTATTATTTCATATAGTTTCAATGGACACCATACGAGGATCCAACAATTCAAGCAGTAATTTCAGATGAATTCTTTCAAAATCCGAACATTTGGCATGTTAAGGCCCTATTGATCAACTACGCTATTGTCAAGATGCACCAGATGGATAGAGTGTTGAGGTAATTTGGATTCCGACAACTGATTCTTGTTAGACCTGAGGTGCTCGATGAAGAGCACAAAATCAACTTACAGTGATCGAATGCGCATTGGACGATATTCTTCTCGGAATATATCAAAATGTAGGAAAATCGGTTTGATCATATACCTACTTGTGAACCGATCATCGTTCTAGAGTTAGCGTGTATGCCGGATCACATGTCGTGATTTAAGATCTATGGCAAGCCATATTTGCTCTCGGAAGAGTAGAGGTGTCAGTAAATCCATGTCGAAAGGGAACGACATGGCCCTTTAAATCCAAGGAGAAGGGGTGATGGGCAGGCTATCAATAGCGCTCATACAATCACTGAGCCTAAAGCCTCAAGCGACAACGCCCACACTACAGCCTTTTTAGACTATGCCAATGGTGTATCTTAGCCCTTATATGTATCCTAACCTTTATATGTTTCCTTTTCCTAGTCTTATGTTAAGTTGAAATGCATGGTCCAGTGCATCTCCTTTCTCGATGACTCCGACTCAACCGATGATATATAGGTCATCGTCAAAAGAGGGGTCACACAAGGTACCGTTGGGGAACTCATCTCATTTTCAATCCCAATGGCCTTATAGGATTTAAACACCTACGCATTCTTTGTTTTATCACGGTGGGTCATCCTCCAAACACTCACAACTAGAACAACCACAACCCCCGCCGGAAACTAAACTAAGAAGAAATCCAACGCGTAACCATTAATCACCCCAATGTGGCACTGATTCCAACCAACACATGTATTGATTTTTTTAATATATTTGTACAAACTATTTTTATATTGTTTAATTTAATAAAAAAAGTTATTTTGAATATTTTAATAGTAAATTATTTTTATATTTTGTCTTATTTAATAAAATAGAAGTTCGTTTGAATAAGACAATAGAAATAATGCAACATAGTTTCATTTAAGCAATAATGAACTATTTCAATTTGGACATGTTCGAATTATATGACCTGGGTTCCTACACCATCTGTACAAATTCTGTTGGTTCATTCTTTCCCAGATATCCATATTAACACGTATTTTACTCGAGTAAGGTCAACCTTTTAGTTTGAGACGCAATTCTCTATCCGGTAACAACTTAAAAGGAGCAAGCAATATAGAAGGCCACTTATGTTCATCTAGGACCGGCGAGAATACGTGTCTCCACACATTGTACATGTATTCTATTTTGTACACTTCGTCGACATAGCTCATAGGATCCAAACGCAATTACATAAGTACATGGATAACAAAGTGCGTCAAACGTCCCACAATAGCAAGTCCTATTTCTCAGGTGTACACGATATTACCCATCAGGAATACCTTGGTTTGGTTTGTCGGACTCCGTCATACAAAACCATAGGTTGTCGCTATCGTGAAACATTGTGTCCATGGTGTTGATCCGCACCTTCGCCTTATTAATTTCTTGCAATACCTTCTGGTACCATACATGGCCTCCTTGTATTTGGCCTTTATAACTCGCTACTTGCTTTGGAAATAATACTGCCAAATAAAAATATGTCTCCCACACAATCGAGGTTATTAGCAAATGATGTGTTTCTTTTAGAATAAAATTTATGCATTCAGCCAGGTTTGAGATCATATGACCATATCGTAGGCCGCCGTCGTATGCTTGTGTCCGTTTATCGAAAGGTATGTTACAGAGGTATTTTGCGCCTTGATCGTTAATTGACCGCAAAATTGCCAACATCTTATAAAAACGGTTTTTATTAATCTCGTACCCTGTCAATATAAGTTGATAGCGAAAATTACATATCATTCTTCTATTCAAACTAAATTGAATATTACAAATGAAATTATATTAGTGGAGATTAAATACCCATTTTGGTCACTTGTCGTTGTTCAATGATAGACTGATACTACTCGTAGTAGTTGGGCGCAATGTGCCTTAGATAATATCGATGGCATGTGCAATCCCATAGGCTTCCCTGTCGCTCAATTGCGACTAGTATTCCAGTGCCCCGATCTGATATAATGTAGATATTAGGTTAGGGGCAGACATGCATCCTCAACCTAGAAAGAAAGAAATCTCAGTCGTCATCTGACTTTCCCAGTGTTATTGCAAATGCAATTGGAATGATTCTCGCACTGTCATCCTGTGCCACAGCTAGCAATAGCCGATTGGTATATTTACCATATATAAAGGTACCGTTAAATTGTACCAATGGCTTACAGTATACAAATGCGTCCTCACATTACTTTAAGCTCCAAAACAGACACTTGAACACTTGGCATCCATAAAGCAAGCAGTTGTTGTAATACGTAGAGCCTGTTTCAAGGTCTGTTATGCAACTTGGGACGTACCTTTCTAGCACCTAACACTACTGTCACACCTCATTATATGAAGCGTCCCACCCATTATGAATCTTTTCCAACGCATTCTACTTAACTATCCAAGCCTTGTGGTAAGAAGGTGTGTACTTGAATTGGCTACGAATATTGGCAATTAAGACCGATATAGAAGTGCTGGGATCCGCCTTCACCATCGATAGTATTAAGTCAGCTATCATATTTGAACCCATCTTGGGATGATCTTGTGAAACAACTATCAACGAAGTATGTTAAATAATGCAACATTAAGTAATCTTGTACCGACAACATACGTATATGGACCTTTGTACTCTTTATCTTTCACACCTTGTCTTTTTCCTAACTGAAGCCATGATTTTCTATGAACATGTATTGTCATGCACTGCACACTTGGCCTCAAATTTCTCGAATTTGGATCTAACCACGTGGTAGTTAACCCTATTCATGATGCTATATTGTTTCAATGCACCGAGAAAACTATCCTTACTGGAAAACTCCTTACCAACTTCCAATTCACTCGAATCCAATGACGAATTTGTATAGTCATACCTTCTGTGTGGTAGATCTAGAAACTCTAACGCATCATCTACCAATAAATCGGTATTATGCATGTGGGTTAGAGGCGAGTACATCGTGAATCACAGATCTTCTTCTTCTTCATCTGACCCTCTTCACCGTCTTCAAGTTTTTCACCATCAGGGTCAGGCTCTCGAGGTGGATCCACATCGAACTCATCATCCAACCTACGATTATATACAACATACGAGGTCCTCTAGTTAGTAGACGCCGTAGGGGGTACATCATCCCTTATTGTGGACGTTTCGTAATGTCCCCAATTATATGTGGATTGCTAACCACTAGAGGTTGATGTCATTCCCCAGTACGTATATCCAACATCGAACATCGATCCACCGAGGTGCATGTCCCATCCACTAACCGAGTGTCGTATATGGGTTGTATATTCCATACTGCCACCAAACACGGGTACTTCCGTGTTCTGTCTCCTACCAACAAAGTGTCTTGTAGGGGTCGTGTATTCCTCTCAAATAGCAGTAGATGTCGAAGTCACAAGTGCTTCATTTAGGGATGAAAATTGTACATATAACTCAAGATAAGGTGATCCACTAGCGAGATAAGTCTGCACAATCGCCTGCAAACTACAACCACCTTTAATATTAAATGAGTCATATGTCACGGGATCAACTGAAGTGCAGAATCAATACTTAATAGACGAAACTCTTATTGGTGTTGTTCCGAAGATTTTGCGCCTAATTCTTTTTCGAAGTTCTGTCAAATCTATGTTCTAGTTAAAAACCAATCGCACTGTGTTCTCCGATAAAAAACAACGCCATTCTCGATGTCACGGACCTCACCATCATAGTAAATAACAGCACTAATACGTTCACTTATCTTCAATTTTTATTCTTTTAAACTTCTCTAATTTTTCTTGTTGTAACTTATGCAACATGAAAATAAAATTTGGCTCATTTATAGCCTAAAGCCAAGCAGGAACTACTGTAGAAAAAGAGCACCCAGGTGGGAGCTTTTTTCAGTAATTTTGCTGACAGTGCATCTTATTTGAAGTAGTTTTGACACTATTTTTTTAGAATCATTTTGTCAAAATTATTTTTTCAAAAACTACTGTAGAAAAAGAGCGTCCGCATGGGAGCTTTTTTCAGTAATTTTGCTGACAGTACATCCTGCTTGAAGCATTTTTGACACTATTTTTTTAGAACCGTCTTCTCAAAATTATTTTTTAGGAACTACTGTAGAAAAAGAGCATCCACGTGGGAGCTTTTTTCAGTAATTTTGCTGGCAGTGCATCCTGCTTGAAGCGTTTTTGGCATTATTTTTTCATAACCGTCTTCTCAAAATTATTTTTCCAGAAACTACTATAGAAAAAGAGCATCCACGTTTTTTTAGTACTTTTGCTGACAGTGTATCCTACTTGAAGCGTTTTTTCACTATTTTATCAAAACTGTCTTCTCAAAATTAATTTTTCAGAAACTACTGTAGAAAACGAAAAACAAAATCTATCTTGTCAATATAATTTTTTCAAGACTCAACTCTAAACCCTAAAACCTAAACACAAAATTATATTTAAAAACCCCAAACCCTAATTTAATTATTTTTTAAAAAATTCTAAAACCTAATTTATTTATTTTTTAAATCCATAAACCCTAAACAAATAAATTCCTAAATTATTTTAACAAAACCCTAACCTTAAACCACAAAAACCTTAAACCACAAAAACCCTAAACCAACAATAAACCCTAGGCACTAAACATGCAAATAGCCCTAATCCTAGAAAAACACGGGCTAAAGTGCATCATTGAGAGAGCGTTTTTGCCATATCAGCAAAGCGCATCCACATCAGTGTATTTTTTGCTTGACATGGCAAAAGCGCTCCATCAGAGACACTTATTTTTGGAATTTCCCCTTAAAACGTTCTTATGTGGACGCATTTTTGTATTTTTGGCCCATTCCAGTAAATAATAAATAAAGTGGCTCATTTCCATAAATAAAATAGGAAATGGGTCTTTTTTAATAAAATGGTCTTTAGCATCTATTATTTAGAATACAGATATGCGTTCAAAAAAACATGCGATAAATAATAAAATATATGCTTTGAAACTAATAATAATAACATAAGAAATTAATATAAAAAATTAATTTACTTGTGATTAAATTAAATTTAAATAAATATATTTGAGTAAGAACATTAAATGCACTTTAATTATTTTTCAGTTCGTATTGTTATTTTTATTAGTATGTGAAAATATTATCGTGTCAGGAAATTTTATTTAATATGTTATCAAAATGTTTAACGTGGGTGAAGGAAAATTTTAATATTAAAAATATGGTTATAAAATCTCTCAAAAAGATACTATTATAAAAGATTTGGTTTAGAGCTGTTTTATTTAAACATTTGATAAAAAATAAGAAAAAAATAAAACATCATTATAATATATTTATTATCTTCTTAAAATGATTATTTTAGTAATTTTATTGATGATTGGTGTTGAATTGATTTTTGACAATAACTCAAGCAACAACAATATTATCTATAAGATTATGACACACATTTATAGGAAATTGACATAAAAACTAAATTTGAAGAGGTGAATGCCATGATGTTAAATATTAGGGATTATCAAATATGATTGAGGATTTTTCTCGTATTTAATTTTGCTACTTTTAGCTATTGTAAAGCCTGTAAAAGATTAGAATAATTTGGAATTATTCATTAGTTCAATAAAATTCACCTTCTTTCATTTAAGTTAAAAGCTTGTTTTTCTCTCTTTCTCTACTTGTTAGTGCAATAGACATAACTTAGTTACACACGAATTGTTAGTATTTAATGTTAAATATATTTTAAATATTTATTTTAATTGATAAATAATAATTGATAAAATTAAATTTTTAAAAGAAATATTTTATTTTATAATAATTCAAAATTAAGTTATCAATAAAATAATAAAATTTTAAATTATTTTGTAAAATGAATGTAAGGAGCTAATTAATTACAAAGGTAGTAATTAACGTGTAAGAATTTATTTTATCAAAGCAAAATTAATAAAATAACGTAAAATATTTTGAAAAAACTGTAACAATTTTATTTTGAAAATGTGGTTTTAAACAGTTTTAAAGCAAACATTTTAAATTGAAAATTTTGTTTAAAAATTGGCTTTAATTATCAAAACAGTATTTAATGTCTTATTAATTTAAAAATATTTTTAGAAATATATTTGAAAAAAATATAAAGAACATTTTAAAATTGGTTTTGAAAAAGCATCATTCTAACCAAAAAAAAAAAAAAACAAATCAATTATTCCAATACGCAGAAGGTCCAATACTATAAAAAATACCATGAAGAAGGAAGGGAGAATAAGAAACAGCAATATTAGTATTAGGCACGTTAGGGTATGTGTTTAAAATACCAGCACTGAAACTATTGGGATGGCACGGGTCTCTTTTACTTTAATTGGTGATTGAGAGTTTAATTTTCATTTTAGGTATGAAATAATTTTAAAATTCATAATCAGCATCTACCTCTTTAATGAGTTTACAGAATACGAAAATTTAATTACTGGACTCGCTTCAATAAATAATTTTAAAAAAAAAAGCAACAATGAAATTGAATATTATAATTATAATAATAATGTGAGAATAAAATTACTATTAGAAACATTAGATTAGTCTTTGTATATTACAAAACTTTTAAGAAATTATTAAAATGTCAATTATTAAATAATATTTTACATTAATCCAAGTGTTAAATTATTATTTTACAAGTATTTTAATAGTATTTAACATGTAAAATTTTGATAACTTTAATAATATTTAACATTAATTTACATTCTCGTACGATGTACGAATTGATCATATGTAACATTTAATTATTAAATTTTAATTAGTAATAGGATGATCAAAGTTACAGCTTATATTATAAGAAAAAACTAAAATAGATAAAACAGTAATCATATTTTGATAAAAAAAAAGTTTGGAACTATTACAAGTTATCAAAATTTACAGGTTTTGATAATAAATTCTTTTAATTCAAGGTAGCTAAATTTTTAAAATCATTCTAATATATCATATTTAAGAGACTAACACTGTAAAAATTTGATGAATGCCCAAAAGTTAACAATAATTGCATGTTTCCATTAATTAAGTCCACAAATTATATCTTATCACTCAACTATTGATATATTTTTGCTTTTTTAATTAAAACTTAAAATTCAAGTGAATTTATAAAATTATAAATAATAATAATTTAAACATTGTAAATTAAATATCTATTAAAATATTACGATTACAATTTATATTTTACCCATAATATTAAATAAATATTTTACATTTTAGTAAAATTATAATAAAGTATATTTAATTAATAATATATTTTAAATATTAAATAATATATTTAATACAATAGGGTAAGTTTAAATAATAATGTAAAAATATGTTAATTATTAATATAATATTTACCCGTACTTAAAAAGGATACATATACGATATTGTTTATAACAAAATTAAATAAAATCTAATAAAATCTTATATTGTTTGTACATGTAATACCAAAAAAATCTTTTATATAAAAGTAAACAACTTAATATTTTATTAAATATGGGTATAATCATTTTTAAAAGTGGATTAAATAATTTAATCTTTTATATCTTATATGTAAATACATTTAATTATATTTGCTACATATCTGATATTATTTATAACATACTTAAATAAAATACAAATATATCTAATAATATATAATCTTTTATTAATATTATTTTAATAATCCTTCTTAATATTTACCCATACATATTAACCTTCTCCTATTATATTAAATATAATCTTTTAAAATATTATATTAATTATCACACCATATCATGTATATCATATATATTTAATACAATAAGGTTGGATATGTATTAAATATATATTAAATAAATTTTATATATGACATTAATTTTCTTTTTACACTATTTGCTCGTACAATCTTTGAGGTTAGCAATTTTATTCATCTTCCATTTACCAGGTTTGTTATTTCATACTTTTTTTCTTACAGATTTTTATGTTGATGTGTTCATTGTAATCCATTTATAAACCATCAAAGTTAAGCATTACCTACGTATACTCTTACCATTTCAACAAAAACTACTATTTGTATATAATATATACACACCTTAACTATTTTCAATGTTGTTTGAATCGGACTGAATTGGTCAGTTGTTAGTTGGATTAGGAATCGATTAGAGGACCGATTTAGAAGGTAGCTTTGAACCGGTTAAATCGAGAATTGATACAAATTGGTTGAATTGACTATAAAATCCACTTAATCGGTGATTAAGTCAGCTAAAAACCGGTTAAATCAATTTTTTTTTTACATTTTTAATAATTTTTTAATCAAATTGGTTAGTTGATAAATCAATGACCTAATTGATTCGACTATTGGTCCGGTTTAAAAAACATTGACTATTTTCTATTTCTAATTATGCAAGAATTGTAATTTTTTTTCTTTAATTTCATTTTTGACGTAAAAGGAGATGCAAAACATAATTTCGAAAAAGATTTATGTATAACCCATATTTAAATGATTAAAACAGATTCAAATGACTAGATCTACAGAAATAAAAACGGATTTGAACATTTACAATACCAAACCTAAAAAGAACTTTAAAAATTTGGGCAGATTTTTAGAACTAATTGCTTTAAAAAAAAAAAAACCAACTTCGTTTAACGCATCAGCATTTGGATTAAAATAGTACTTACCTTGACCTTAACCTTACCCTGACCCTAACTTTGTCCCTAACTTATACTCTATTGTCATACCCTGACTTTGAGTTTAAAAAAATTTAACCCACTTCAAATCTAAAAATTAATTATTCGTTTTCGATCCGACCCAACTTAAGTTCAAACTTTATTATTTAAAATTGTAATTAATTAAATTAAAAAGTATTTTAAAAATTCATATTTTGGATAATTAAGTAAATAATATATATTACATCATAAAAAAACGAAAATGAGAGGGAGACTTGAAAAAATAAATTAAAATGAGAGGGAAAGAAAACTAGTGCGAAATGAGAGTAAAAATGGAAAAATGATGTTAATAATGATATAGTTTAAAGATTTATTTAACTTAATTAATATTAAAAAATATATAATAATTTCGTGAATATTTCAACAAAAACAAAATGATTTCACACTGGACTTGACCCTAACCTAACTCGCCCAAAACCTAATTTCAAAAGAAAAAACCCAACCCTATTAAATTAGAAAAATTTCGATTTCAAATTTTTTTTTTGGTCATCCCTAATAAAACGGCTACTAAACCCTCTAGTTAGGGAAATTTCACCTCATGGAGGTGATTTAGAGGGAAGTGACTTAAGCATCGGTTAAGTTTACTTTAATTTTTGCCAAATAAATTCAAACGCACTAACCTAGTTTATCCAAAGGGGGCTAATACTATCTACAGTTTCTTCCATTTATGTTGGTGACATAAATCAATTCTATGGAAGACAATTTCTTCACGGTAGTGGTAAGAGAAAAAAAAAACAACCCATCAATTCCAACTTATTTAATTTAGTCAAATATTTACTCATGCCTTTTTATAGTTACAATAATAGCAAAACCTTCTAAATAAGTTAATAATAATCAATCGATAAAAAATATTGACACCATAAAATATTATACTTCAATACGACTTTTATGACTTTTATTGACCATAAAATATATTAATTTGTTGAAGGTTTAGATTATATTTTATTCTAGTAAATTGATATGATTCTGTTCAAATTACTCTGACTCAAAATATTATCTTTTAAATTAAATATTTATTTAATGTTAATTGTTAAAATGCAAATTTTTTAATATTAAATAAATGATGAATGGGGGATATTGAGGTAGACCTAATCAAAACGAAATTGAAGATGAAAAGTTGTTAAAATAAAAATCTCATGGGGCGGGGCATGATGAGTAGTGGCTCTGTGTGAAAAATGAAAGTGTTTTAAGAGGAAAGTAGAGCAGCTGAATCCTGCAATATAATTATGGAAATCATAGTGACCCTATTCCCTAATTAATTTCACCTTGCATATTTATTTATAGAAATACATAGATGTTAATGAGAGACATAATGATTGGTTGATCAACTCTTCATTGTCTGCTTGCCTCTTCAACTCCTCCGTTCACACAGTGCTAGTACTACGGCAACTTGCCTTTTTATATTTCTGCACTACAAACAATTTAGTATTATGAAATCCATTCCTCGGTTCCTTTATTCATCTATAACCAAATCATTAGTTGAAAACTAATTATATCCACACCACTTGATCCAGTTTTAGTTTATTTGGATTACATACGGTTTCTTGATTTCATTTATGGCTACTAATCTTCATTTAAATTAGAAATAAGATCAAACCAATTCAAAATAACAACTTTGTTTTAATATTTTAAATTTTATTAGGTTTAAATGTGTTTAAAACTTTAATAAATAAAAATACATATTAAATTAAAATGATATTTTATAATAAAAATAATATGAATATTCTTAAAACGAGGTTAGATTAATCATACAAATATGTATTGAACTATACGAGATTTATATTTTAAATCAATTAAATTTAGATAAATATAAAGTGTACTAATATAACATAAATTCAACTCGAATTTAATCAACTCCTATCCATGAATACGTTTATATATCGTCATCATTAATTCTTCTAAGTTAATATAAGTTACCTATATAAAGCATTAAGGTAAGAGAAAGGTGATGAAGCAAGTCAATAGGTCGTTTTCATGGCGGCCTGGCCGGTTAAGTTGCTTTGATGGTGGCCTGACTCTACCATTAGGAGTAATTAAGAGTGGCTTCCACAGGACTCCCCTTAATCCCCACCACATTATCCAATCAACCTCCATTCTTAACATAAATCATTCTCTTTCTTCTCTCTCTCTCTTTTTATTTATTTTTTATTTTTTTTACTTTATAGGAAATTATATAATTTTTCTTTCTCCAACAAAACCCTATTTGTTTTGGATAATTACATCACTTGTTTAGGTAGTGTGAACACTTGAGATTCATTAATAAACAACAAAGATATTAACACCAGTGATATGTTTTTTTTTTATTGGACAATTTCAATCATCACCTGATTCGATTATCATAATTAAATGCAAAAATATATTAAATAATTTAAAACTTAATTCAATCGATTCATATGATTAATTATTATTAAAAAATAAATTAAATAAATTCAGATTAAGTTAATGCATTATTTACGATTTAAATTTGACAATTACTTTAAAAATAATTACTAAATTTACACCCAAATAATACATTCACTCATTTAATGGTATTTTCAGCAACAGCAATCACTTCCAAAACTTCCTTAAAAAACACTCTGTTTAATTGAAATTAAAAATCTTTGCTAATTAAGTATTAAATCTTTTGGCACCACTAATATCACAATTTCTATTTAATTAATCAAGGTTTTGAAAGTTTTGTGGTTAATCTAGGAAATGTATCCACAAAGAAAAGAAATAATTCCCTAAGCAAGAGAATAAAAACAAGTAGTTCTCTCTTGAAAATTGCTAGGTTTTGAAGCAGTAGAAAAGTTGACCTAAGAGTCCAAACTCTTAACATCTATCTAAATATTTAGATATTTATTTAATTAGGGGTAAATTATAGAATTAAACTTCTTTTGGATGGGTGGGTGCAATTAATTCAGATAAGATCAAAAATAATAATTGTGGTGAGATTAGTTGTTACAATAGTGAGATTAAAATTAATGGTGGAATGTGTTTGGATTCAAATACAACGTTAGCAATGAGACTGATTATTAAGGACATTAAATTAAAATGTATATATTGTAATATTTTATAAATTATATTTAAATTAAATAATAAAATATAAATTAAATTGTATTTATGGTAAATTATAAAAATATTATTTTATTAAAAATTAAATTATTAAATAATGACATATTAAAAGTATGTTATGTGTATTAAATAAAATAAACAATAAAGGAAGAACTAGAGGGGTAAAACAATAGTTACCCTTATTTTTGGACTTCCAAATTAATCTATTGGAGTTTTTTAACTCTAGCGAATATTTTGGGTTATAGTGAGGTGAGAAATGCTCACTAGGGGTGAGAAAAATCGATTCAACTCGAAAAAGTAAAAAAATAAATAAATTTTGAGATAAAGGAATTGGGTTATTTGAGTCAACTCGAATTTTTTTTCGAATTTCGAGTTCGAATCAAGTTGAATTTTTAAATTCGAATAATTTGAATAAACTGAATGCCAAACTATAATATTTTACATTTTTACCCCAAACCTCCAAACCTTTTTATTTTCCCCCAATACTTTTATTCCCTCCCACTTTCCCCAAAAAACTTTTACTCCCCTCCCATCCCTCCCATCCCACCCCCCATCTACCCTAAACCCATTTTCTCCCTAATTTTTTTTGAATATTTTCTCCCATTTACTTTTCCCTAAAAAATTTACTCCCCAGCCCTCAAAACTTTTTATTTTCCCCCTTAAACTTTTACTTTTCACCGTTTACCACCAAATAAAAAATCATCCAAAAAACCTCTAAATCTAAATAATAATAATTTTATTTATATCTACTATTTATATTATTAAATTAAATTTCACATTTTGTACTATTTATATTATTGAATTGTTTAATCATATTAAATCTTTATAAATTTCTATTAAAATTGAATTATTGATGATGCCATAAAATATTCGTGTTAAAATTTTATGTTGGTATCAATTTTACATTTTATCTTTAAGATAACTTTTATTAAAAATCACATTTTTATATTTAATATATTTTTTAATTTTAAAATATATAGTGACAAAAATAAAAGATAATTGAAGCAACTAAGCAATTAAAGTAGCTAACACGTATATAAAAGATTAATAAATAAATTATGAGAAGATGAAAGTTAATAACAAATTTGATTACAGTAGGTGACAGTGGTTACAAGGATCCAAGCTAATTTTTTTAATTTAACTCGAACAAATATATTTGATTTGATTCTATTTGAATCCCATCTTATTCGATTCGATTCGAGAAAATTTCAAATTGAGTTAGGATGATAAAATATGATTCGTCAACTCGATTAATTTGAAAATTTTTCATTAGATTCGATTCCATCAACTCACCCCTAAATTGCTCACTAGTGTGCTGCCAAACACCTCAACTGGAGCTAGGTTTCGATTTATTTATTCTTTTACTCTTGAAATCTCACCATATTGGAGCCCACTAGTGGTCCAAACGACCCTTAGTTACCTAACTATTAGCATGTTTTTATTTTACTCATTTAATTATGAAAATTTTTAATTTAGTCACTAACCTTTTAGATCATTTATATTTTGGTCACTCATGTTTTAGACCGTTTCTATTTTGGTCACTCTCCGTTAAATAATTAACGAAAGTGACGATGTTGTCTTTTTCTAATTGATAGAATAACATATTTAGTCTTCAATACTTGTGCATTTTATCAATTTGATCCTAATTCTAAATAACTCAATAAATTTAACCCTTCGCATTCACAAATTCTATCAAATTGATTTGTAAACACATATAATTAAATATAAATATAATTGTATTTAAACACATATAATTAAATCTTGGTAAACTTATATGTAAATTAGTGATTTTGATAAAAAAAACATAGAACCCTCAAAACTTAGTAAATTTGTGATTTTTATATTGATTCATGATCGTGCTAATAGTATTATTAATGAAGAACCCAATTTTTCCTATGAAACCTAACAAATAATTAACAAATAAAAAGAAAAATGAAAAAACTTTCTATAAGCCTTTTTCAAATAACCATCTTTTGCATTCTTCTCAACTTGAAGAATTGTATAATAATCTGCAACCATTTCTAAGGTTAATTAGTCAAAAATGCTGGTTTTGAAAGTTAATGGGGAAATAGGTCATTTTTTCCCACATTTAGGGAAATAGGCCGATTTTGGAAAGAGAAACATAAAACACTTCCTTTAGGATACGTTTTCAGCTAAGGTGGCAAAAAACAAGTCTCGTAGGATGCATTTTTAGCATCCCTATTGCCACCTCAACTGAAAATGTGTCTTGCTGGACACATTTTCGTCCAACGGTAATTTTTCTCAACGGTCAAAAAATCCAATGGCAATTTTTTTTCAAACGGCTAGTTTATTTGTTATATAAACCCAAGTCATTTTCTTTCTTTTGCATTCAAAGCCTATTCTCTAAATTCTTTCAATTCATCTATTCTCTCAATTCTCCCAAGTATTTAGTTATCAATTTTTCATTCAATTTCTCTCAAATTCTTGTTGTTTTAATTTTATATTTCATAATTTATTTGATTTTTATAATGCCAATGCCACTTGTTCGTTTGGATGACAAACACATTTCCGACGTGCAACTGCAAATGGTAAGAAATATTGTTAATTATTTCATTTTAATTAAGTTCATTATTAAGTTGTTAACATTATTAATTTTATCATTTTTATGTTTATATAATTAAACCGAAGATCAAATTTTAGAGACGTACATACACAATTTAATTGTGAGAGCAACCCGTGTTATTGAACAACACTTGCAAAAGGCAACATTCTTGCATGTCTCTCGTATGCTTGGGGGAACTAAATTTGATCTCGCACTTATCAACGCTTTGGTGGAAAGATAGAGACCTGAGACACACACGTTCCATCTTTTGTGCGGTGAGTGTACAATTACACTTGAGGATGTAGCTTTACAACTTGGTTTACCGATGGATGGGAAGTCGTTACGAGGGTAGTGGGCTTTGGCAATTGGAGCGCAACTTGCAAGCAATTATTAGGGAAGGTACTGAACAAGTTTAGTGGTAGCTAGATAGAGATGAAATGGTTGGAAGAGAATTTCAATTATTTTGACAACTTGATGAGTGACATTGAAAGAAAACAATACACACGAGCATTCATCCTAAGGTTAATCGAGGGTCTTCTAATGCTAGATAAATCTCAAAATATGGTACATTTAAGATGGTTACTATAACTCGTCAATTTGAAATAAGCGGGGTAACTTAGTTGGGGATTAGTTGTGTTAGCGACATTGTACCGAGAGATGTTTCTAGCAATAGAATCATAAAAAATTAAAATCAGTGGTTGCATACTCCTTTTTCAGTCATGGGCACGGTACCGATTACCATTTTTACATCCTTGAATAAACGCTCATTATGAATTCCCACTCGTAATAAGGTAAAATTCATTTGATAATATAGTTATCATAATATTTTTTTATTATTATATTTTTGAAACAACATATTATTTGAATAGGTGGAACAATAAGGCGAGTCATGTGGGTAAAGTGGAGGAGCTCGAAGATATCCGACTATTGTTAGACCAACTATCTAAAGTAGATGTTATTTTTTGAAATTTTCAATTATATGATATTTACTTAAATATTTGAAATTTAATATTAGGTACTTAATAAAATTTATAATTTCACACTATAGTTTGAATGGATGTCATACGCTGATCCGAGAATTCAAGAATGCATCCCGTCCAAATTTTTGATCAATCACAATATCTGGCACATCAAGGTGGCATTGATAATTTTTGCGACGATCAAGATGCACAAATCTAATCGAGTGATGCACCAATTTGGGCTTAGGCAAAGTATTCTGCCGTCACCCCAGGATATCGAAGAACTGCATAAGATCGAGTTACGAGGGAGAATAAATGAAGATTGGGAAAAATTCCATGCCAAATATATCTACATTTAGGAGAATAGGTATGATTTCATACCTATGCATGAATCAATTCTCCCATCGAATGACATGATTTAAACTTCACGGTAAGTCGTATCTACTATCAGAGAAGGAAAGGAATAGGCAACGTCATCGTAGAAGGCCAAGACGGCCCTACATGAATCCTAGGTAGGGAGTACATACCTCGATGGAGTCATCATCAGTTCCAACCCAACATGAAGCACCGATGGGTGCACTACCTCTCGATCAGTATGGTTCATATTATTCTGGTACTTTCACCAACCCCATTGTTTTACACAAGCATCAAATTTTGCACCATCATACCATGCATCAACACATTCTACAAGTATAATTTTTGCATCAACTCCATCCTCAGCACAATTGGAGCACCAATGCAGACAACAACATCGAAGTATCCGTCATCTCCAACAATTCTAACATTTTATCTGCAATCGAGTTATGCGACACCATATACTTATCCACCGGTAGCGTCATAATCACCCCAAACATTATTATTCTATCGAGGTGGCTCATTTACACAACCATCTATTACAACAATGGATGATATACAATGGCAACCTAAGACGACACAACACTAAAGCACAGAGGAACAAGATGAAAATGAAGATAGAGCTCGAGATGAAGATAAAGATGAATATGAAGATTATGATGATAAGGAGTCAGAACCCTAACTATGTAGAAATCCTCATCGCAACTAACACCTACTGGGTTGTGGCGCACATTTGGGCCAATGGCACTAATGAATTTTTTGTAAATATTTTTGTCATGTAAATCATCATTTACTTTGTTAAATTTTTCCATCCATAATGTACTTGTAATAGGCAAATTTTGACCCAGGCCCAGACCACAAGAATAAAACAAATTTAAACCAAATAAAGTCCCAGTCCATTTATAACAAATTTAAACCAAACTTGCAAACCCAATTACAGCCCAAATAAATTAAAACCTTAGCAGCCCAAAATGGCCCAAAACTAAACTAGTTTTCAGCCAAACAAAAAGAAAGAGGGAAACCCTAACTGCTCCTTCCATGTCAGCCCCTCTCAACGCGCACTGCCGCCATCACCTGCAACACGCAACAGCAAAGAACAAACAGAGGAAGACAACGAAGAAAAAACAAAATATTTGTAATGAACGACTCGTAAATTCGGCTATAAAAAAGCTACTATATCCCTTTGTAATTTTTTATGCACATTAGAAAAAAAAAATAGAAGTTTAAAAAGGTGTTGATCTTTTCCTGTTTTTCGTCTTCTTGTTTCTTGTTTCTTTTTTTTTTTCACAAATCTTTTTTAATAAAAAAGGCATAAAGTAAAAAGAATAAAAAAAGGAAACTTACCCGCTTCCTTCGTGCATCATCATCGGAGATTTCCTCTATCGTGAAAGCCCTAGAAACCTCTTTCGGTTTCCGTTTAGGCTTCAAAATAGGCGCACGAGAAGTCAAAGAGACGTGGGTTGAGCCTTTTCTCCTTTTTTTTAGGGTTTTCACCCTTAGATTTAAGTTTGCGTTTAAAAGAGGGATAAAAAGGGGACATTTCGGCATTTTTCGGCCACCATGGACGGAGGCGCCATCGCCGGTGGTCAGTGGCAGGGTTCACCGGAGTTGCGTCTGGTCTAGGGATATTGTAATACCTCATACCCGTACCTGAGACCGGGATAGGATAAGAGGCATTACCGAAATTTTCAGAATAATTTCAATTAATTTATATTATTTAGTATTCATTTTCATGTTTCATGTAACATCCTTTTCATATATTCAATTCAAAATATCATATAAAATACGATACAATACTTAAATTTTCATATTTACATGCTCATCCAGGGTATCCGAACCTACCTGACTAAATTGCAGAAATACCAAGATTTAGGGGCATATTGGTAATTTACCATTTTCCCAAATTTCACCCAATCTTAAATTGATAATTTCATTCAATTTATTAATTTAGATAATAAAACAATTTATTCCCTTCAATTTAGTCATTTTTGACATTTTTACAAAATTGCCCCCTAAAGTTTTACTTTTATTCAATTTAGTCCATGAGCTTAAAACATGCAAATTAGCCATGCTAACTGAATATTCATATATATTTTTCCTCCTCCTCCTCTCCATTTCACATCCTTAATGTATATAACATTCTTGTAAGTACGATTTCACAATTTACTTATTAATGCTCACATCAATCTGTTCACACGAGTCATAGTCACTCAATTATTTATAATTCGAGCTACAGAGCTCAAAATTAAGATCTGTAAATTTTTCCTAAAACTAGACTCCCATATCATTCCACCATAAAATTTTAAGAATTTTTGGTTTATCCAATTAGTACAGTTTATTCATTTAAGTTTCCCCTGTTTCACTATCCAACAGTCCTGACCTCTCTTCACTAAAAATTAATTATATCACAGTACAAAACTCGGATACTGTTTCCATTGATTTCTATTGAAAATAGACTCATTAAGTATTCTAAGCATATAAATTTGAGATTCTAATTAATTTTCTCCAATTTTTGGTGATTTTCCAATGTAAAAACAGGGGAACCCGAATTCATTCTAACATTGTCTCACAAAATTCATTATATCTCATAATTTACAAATCCATTGCTTACATCGTTTCTTCTATGAAAAACTAGACTCAATAAGTTTTAATTTAATATTTTATTCATCTTCTAATTCGATTTATACAATTTATGGTGATTTTTCAAAGTTAGTCTACTTCTGCTGTCCAATATTGTTTTAGTTCAAGATGTTTATTACCATTTTTCCTCTAAATTTCAAAGGTCATACAATTCAGTCCTTGCTCAATTAGCCCATCTATTAAGCTAATTTTTCTCAATTAACATTTTATTCCATCATTCTAAACTATTACACAATCTTTGAAAATCGGAATTTTAACACTAAACCTTAATTCACAACTTTTGCACAATTAGGTCCTAAAATCAATATCTATTGAAATTACTTGATAAAATCATCAAACAACAAAATCAAAGCTTCAAATTCATTTTATTTCATCATAAACAGCTAACACTTATCAATGATAGCTTTTAATTTTGTTCATAAAATCAAAAACTAATGAATTAAACACTTGGACCTAATTGTAAAAGTAACAAAAGCATAAAAATCTCAAAGAAAAGGGTAAGAATTGAACTCACATATGTCAAAGTATGAAAAACCAGCAGCTTTCAGACCTCCCATGGCGTTTTTTCTGAAGGAAAATGATGCTATCTCTAGATTTTTCAAATTTGTCTTGTTTTATATGTTTAATTTGTAAAATTTCTCATTTTGCCCTTGTTTCTCCTTGTCCTTTTTTGCTGATTTTCTTGCCCAACCGTCCAGCCCATACAATTTGGGTCCAATTGCCTTTTAAATCCCTCCTTTTTAATCACTTAAACTATTTAATCACAATTTAATAAATTTCGCACTATTTTCAATTTAGTCCTTTTTAATCATTGACTAACCAAACGCTAAAATTTTCTAACGAAACTTTAATACTAACTTAATAACACTCCATAAATATTTATAAAAATATTTATGGCTCGGTTTATAAATCCGAGGTCTCGATACTTCGTTTTCAACCAAATTTACCTGATTAATTCTTTTAAAATCGCAAAATTCACTAATTAAAAATAATTCTTTTAAGTTTGCGCTTGGCCTATAATTATTATTTGTTAAAATTTCTAAACTTACTTGTCGGATTTAGTGATCTCGAATCACTGTTTCTGACACCACTAAAAAATTTGACTGTTACAGATATTGAGAGAGTTTTGTAAAGTTTTAAATTTTTTTTTAAATGATGGGCTAAATAAATTTTTGGGCAAAAAAAATTGACTTATATAGCTTATACATAAGATGCCGTTTTGAAGTTTAGGTTCAGAGTGTAACACCCCAAACCCGGCCTGGACATTATGACCGGATCTGATGCGCCACATTGATGCGTTCAAAACATTCCGTATTACTTAGTTTGGAAAAGCTGAGTTGGTGTTGTAAAGACACTTTTAAAGGTAGGTTAAAGTGAATAGAAGTCATGCACCGGTAGGAAACGAGAAAAAGAGGAGGTGAGTCCGTCGGATTGCTTAAGTACCAAGCTCTTCCGGATCCAATCCTAGACATGCACACCACCATTGCCACACTCTAACATCTCGTATAATTTTGAGAAAATCGTTTGATTATGTCCGTCTTAAGAAAATGTTTAAGTTGAAAACGTTTGTTTAAAATATTTATTTCCTTGGAAAAACATTTACTTTATGGAAACTTTATGCGTCATCGTGATCTTTTAAAAATCAAGTAGTTTTTATAAAACGAACCCTAGTGCTAACCAGTTTAATAATCCCCAAAATAAAAATAATTAAAAAGAGCGGCCTTATTACAACTTTAAACATAATAAAAATAAAATAATCCAAATTAAATGCTAAACTTATTTAAAATTGGCAATCCATCTTCATGGCCACTCTGAATCCCGCCACTCCAAGTCCACCAACTAGGGCTCACCTGCAAGGAGGGAAGAGGAAGGGGGTGAGTTTGGAAAACTCAGTGTATACGGAAACCCATCCAAAGCCCAATTCAGCTCGAGCCCATTGGGCCTAAGCCCTATTCAGATAACAAGACACAGAGGTCAAGCCCTTTTCGAATCACAAGAGCAAGGCCTTAGCCCTTTTACATAATAGTGTGGCCCATAGGCCCGGTTCGATAACATGAGTATCAATGAAATAATGAATGCAAGCCCATCCGGGAGACTACTCAACCCACCAACCGCTACACCGCCTGCATCCAGCCCTACACACCATGTGGGAATATCTCAACCCACCCACCCTACACACCACAGCTTGCAATAACGCTGCTCAAATTTCATCGATTGAGGCAAAGCCTCCAAGACGTGGATGAACCACTTTCAAGATTTCCTCCATTAATACCCCAACCCCATGCAATGAGATATTAATAAAAGCATATCATGTAAAATACAACATTGATCAATCATGCAGTTCACCAATTTAAAACCCTAGGGGTATATCGGTAATTTTGCTCTTTAGGGTAATTTGGTAATTTTGCTCTTTAGGGTAATTTCGTGATCTACGCTCTTGCACAAGCTAATTCAGTAATTTTATCGTTTTATGCAATTTGATTCCACCATCTACCTAATGAGCTAATTTGCCCATCTCTTATCCATATTGGTCCAGTAAGCCCATTGGGCCCGCTTTTGGCCCATCAAGCCCCTTTTTCCAAATACGCTAAAGCATCACGCTGAACGTGCTTACCACCTTGCGGTGCCGGATCTAACAATTCCTCTATGACTTGAGAGCATTCACATACTTACATGACCATGAAATGCGGAATTTGGCATTTCGCTTTTCTTAATTGAACTAAGAAAGGGTGTTCGACACACACGATTCATGACGGCGCTTCGAGATCCCTTCGATGTCCTACAATTTATTAGCACAGTTCTTATTTACAAACCATAATCACTAAACCCCAAATCTTACTTATCCATGATCGAACCATATCCCTAAAACCTTTGAAACCTTACCTTTTGCCAAAATCGATAGTTAGCTCAATCCGATTGCTCCAATGAACCACGCCTTAGATTCAACGCTTAAGAAGACTCTAGTCACCGAAAGAAAACATCGTTAAAGACTCTTAGAGCCATATGCCCAAATCGACACCTCCCTAATTTTAGGGACTTGACTTTTCTTAACTTTGTAAAATAAGAACAGATCCGAGATGATACGTACTTACCCTTACTCCCACTTGATTTCCACGCAATCTAGTGTAGATTTATCTATCAAACGACGGTAGAACTCGATTCCCCAAAGTCTTGAAGTTTCGCTATAAGCCCCAAATCTATGGTTTTTCGCTTTTGTGTGATGAAGAAGATGATAATGTGGGGCTACAACCTTGAAGTAGAATTGCGGTCGAGATCTAGGATTAAGAAAAGATAATTGCAAATTAATAAAAATAAAGAACATAGGAGAACACGGCTTTGAAGAAATCGGCACAAGCAATGATCACGGATTTCGGCTTTTATGGATTCGACAAAAGTATTGATGAATAGCAGGTGTAATGAATAGTTTTGAAGAAGAAGAAAGAAAAATAGAAGAAGAGGAATAGGGAGGTGGTAGTTTGGCTAGAGAGGAAAAACAACCCTAAGGTGTTAAAGCGAAGAAGAAAACGGCACCACTCAATACCCTAAGTGCCAAATACTAACAACATAGCCCCCCCGATTTTTCCCTCTTCAATTCCCATAATTCGCGCCAACTCCTAGCCTCATCCAAATCCTTAAATCTCTCCCTTATCCCTCCTTAATCCAAGCATTTAAACCGATCCAACTCTCCTTTAGCGAATCCACCAACTCCAACACTTACCCTCCCCGCACTAAAAAATAAATGCATCTATTTGCCAACACAGGAATCGATCCCTTGCCTTCCCAAAGCTCCACACGCCACTTTTCTAGGAGCCTAGTGGCGTCACCCTTGCCACTTAACCAAGGCTCTTTTGTGATGCAATTTACCCATCACTCCACTTAAGGCCACTTAGCCAGAACCCCTAACTCCTAAGTCTAAAATTCCAAAAATTCAACTGGGTTTTGGCCAACTCATGGGCCTTCTATAAGCCCATTTACCTACTCAAAATACTAATTCCACATCCAAATACAAAATTTTAAAAATCTTTACAAAATATTGAAATTCGCGAATAAACCCGAAAATCAGGATGTTACACAGAGGCCAAAACGACGTCATTTTGGCCTCTGACCTGTGACCTGACCCACTTGCCCTTAGGATCCGCGTGTTTCTGCGGTGAATGGGCTATTTGTGCTCGGGGTCCTTCCGCTTTCGCAACATGATGCAATATGGTCCTTTTTACCCTTTTTTATTTTTTATAAATTTGGCCGCATATTTTTCGCACGTTTTGATTTAGCCCCTGGCTTGCTAAGGGACGCACGTTTAGGGTATTGGCTTATTTTTCATTTTAGTCCCCGTATGTTTTGTTGCGCATTTGATTTTAATCCTTTGCTTTATTTTATCATTTAATTTGTTTATTTTATTATGATTTTTACTTTTAATTTCATTTCTATTCGATTCAATCCCTAATCTGTTGAACTTTAACCTTTTTTTAACTTGTTATTTATTTGTTCATTTTAATAGTTTTATATATTTTATTTTAAACTATTTTATTTATTGTAAATTTTATATATCATTTATATTAAACTGTTTTATATTATTTATTTTAAATGGTTTTAGATATTATTTATTTTAAATTGTTTCATATATTATCTATTTTAAAATGCTTTATACATTTTATATTTTAAACTGTTTCATATATATGATTTATTTTAGATTTTTTTACATATTTTTCTTTTAAAAAATGTCTTATATATTATTTATTTTAAATTGCTTTAAATTATTTATTTCAAATTGTTTTGTATCTTATTTGTGTTATTTTTTTATACTGTTTATTTGAACCATGTTTTATATTATTTATTTTAAATTTTTTTCCATATATTATTTATTTCAAACTTCTTATATATTGTTTACTTGAATTGTTTTATATATTATTTTGTTTCATCTTCTTTGATTGTAGATATAGATATTAAAATAACGTGTGTTGCTATTATTGCCATTATGTGTATTATAATTTGTTTATTCGTATTTTCTTACCATTGTGATTCATTATTGCAATATTTTATTCGTAAATTATTACTCCATGTTGTATGTTATCATTCCATCACATTTCATTGAAATCACTTCAAAGGCCGCGTTTTATTCTTTTTCCTTTATCCATAACATACCATTTTATTATATTTCAACTAAATAGCATGTATCGTTCCGGTTTTGTAATCGTTATTATTCAAAAAATTTAAAAGTGAGGCAATGTTTCATTTTTTGGAAATTCGAGAAGTCGTACCATAACTTATGGAGTTTCGATTTTCTTGTCAAATCTAAACGACCGAACATCCTTCTAAATTTAAAATACCTAAGTTTTAAATAAAAATTAAAGGAAAGCTTGTCCTCGAGGGTTCAAGTGTCGCATCCTAACTTACGGGATGTGGCATATTGTTATCGTACGACGAGTAGGCCTTTGATGTTCGTTTCAATCTAATTCAAGCATTTTTTTTAAAAAGCTAACGTTAATAAAAAGGGATCGTATTTCTAATTCTTTCCAAATTTTCAACATTTGACATTAAGACATTAATTAATCAATTAGGTACCAATTTTGGGCATTACGAAGGTGCTAATCCTTTCTCGTACGTAACCGACTCCCGAACTCGTTTTTCTCTGATTTCGTAAACCAAAATCGTTGTTTTAGTAAATCAAAATATTTTATTAAAACGACCAAATTACTAGGTGATCCGATCACACCTCAAAAAAATCGGTGGCGACTCCCGTTTTCGCTTTAAATAAAAAATCAACCCCTTTTGAAAAAAAAAAGGTTTCGACAGCTTGGCGACTCTGTTGGGGACAAAATAAGATAGTCAAGCCACAAGTTGATTACTTTTTGTCTTTTTGTCAAAAATTGAAAATTTGGTTTAAATTTACGATGTTTTCACTGCATTTCATTCGTTTTTGTTACGGTCTTCATCATTTTTTCATATTTGCTTTATTGGTTCGAGTCTTTTGGTATATTTCCGCATATTGCATTGAACGATCATTCAATTATACCTTATTAAGTAGGAGTGAGAAACTATTCCTTCGTGAGGTCTTCACCTCCGTATAGGATAGTGGATCGCTTTCGGGATACATTCGTACCTATGTCTTCGTGAGATTTTCATCTCCGTATAGCCATAGGGGAATGTATTCCCCTGAATTGAACTCAATCCGCATGAGCCTATAATGGGTGAAGATCGAGGAATCTGCTGGTTCAGGTACCCTTACTTTAGAATCGAACTGCACATAGCAAGCCTAAAAATCTACTCTAGGTAGAACTATACTAAACCCTAGTGGTCACCTGAATAGGTGCTCTATTTTTTTTTCTTGCTTACTTTTGCTTTGTACTAACCTATTTCATTTTGTTTTGGTTATGATTGCATTACATTTTCATCATAGAAAAGAGGTGTTGATTTACGTTCAGTTGATAAATAGAGAGCTTGTCATGGAAAATGGATTTCTTGATAAAGTGGAAGATAATGTGGTCGCTCGAATATGGTCCAAGCAAACGCAGCGAAAGAAGGGTGATAAGTTTGACGAAGGGCTACACGACTTTCCTCCGTTGACTAAGGATTCAAGCCGACAAAGCTTATTCGAGTGCCGTTAATGTCCTGTTTTTCTTAAAGAAGCTAACGAGCATAATGGGGATGAGTGAGCAATGGGTCGGAGCCCAGATCAAGCAAAAATGAGATAGTAGAAGCATCCTTAGAAAATTCGGGAGATTCAATCTTAACATTCGGATATGAAAAAAGGATTGATGTCTTCACTTTGAATATTGGGGCAAGGCTGTATAAGTAAATATCTATTTTATGTAAAGAGATTTGTTTTCTAGTAAAGTTGTTCTAAAAGAATTGAATCAGAATTGATGCCTCTTTTTTGAATTCATTTCATACATCTGCATTGCATTTCATCATATGCATTAAATTTCACAAAAGGACCCTAATTAATTAAAATTATGGCAGTTACCCTAGAATATCGCTATAGTACCTGCTGCAAAACCAAGGCAATGGATCAGAAATTGGAAAGATTATAACAAATGCAAAGAGATATGCAAGATCAATTGCAGGCACAGATGCAAGAGCAATTAACCAAAATTCAGCAAGACATGAGGGAACAAATACAAGAATCCTAAAATAGTATGATAAGCCAATTGGCGCAATAGCTGGCTAGAGACGTGAAAAAGGGAAAAGTGCTGCGGTCAACTCAGGGGATGATAATGCCACGAAAGGTACCCATCACAATCAGACCCCAACAGTATTAAACCCATACCTCGGTGCCGATGAACTACCAAACAGGCTCAGGTTCCAATTCGGGGGGATAATCCAACCAATCTTGTTGTTTCTGATCTGGATGATATAGCAGAAATAGAAAAAGCAAAAGTGGAACTACCAAAGCAACTTGAAGATCGATACAGATGGTTGGAAGAAAAATTCAGAGCAGTTGAAAATACTAATTATCGTTACAGTATTGATGCCAATGACCTAAGTTTGGTCCCAGATTTAGTGCTCCTTCCCAAGTTCAAAATTTCGAAATTTGAAAAGTACAACGGGACTAGTTTTCCTAAAGCTCACATCACTATATTCTATCGAAGGATGACAGGATACGTCAATAATGATCAACTATTGATCCACTGCTTCCAAGACAGTCTGATCGAGACAGCAGCTAAATAGTACAACCAACTGAGTCGTGCTAAAATCAATTCATAGAAAAACTTAGGACAAGCTTTTATGAAGCAATATAGTCATATGGTGGACATGACACCCGATAGAATCACATTGTAGAAAATGGAGAAGAAGCAAAATGAGAGCTTCAGGCAATATGCCCAAAGATAGAGAGAGGTGGCAACACAAGTCCAGACACTTCTTCTGGAGAAAGAAACCACAATGCTTTTCATCAGCACTCTGAAGGCCCTATTCATTAACCAAATGTTAGGAAGCGCTACGAAGAGCTTCTCAGATATAGTAATGTTTGGTGAGATGATTGAAAATGCAATAAAAAATGGGAAGATAGATACGGGGGAAAGCGTTAAAAGATCAACGCCAAATAACAAGGAAAATAAAGTGAATAACCTGAGCATGTATAATAAAAGATATTCTGCATCAGTCACTGTTGGCTAGCCAAGAGCCGTAACCACTAGCTACTAAGGCCCTCCGAGGCAAGAATCCAACTCGAGGCCAAATATAGAAAGGCCCTAGTTCACACCTATCCCGATAACATATAGAGAGCTGTATCAGAATCTGTTTGACGCACATGTGGTATCCTCGTTTTACTCGTAACCTTTGCAACCTCCATTCCCGAAATGGTATGATGCGAATGCTCAATGAGAATACCATGCGAGAATAACAGGACACTCAATTGACAACTGCATAACATTTAAAAAGTTAATTGAAAGGTTCATCAATATGGGCATCGTGAAATTCAACGATCCATCTGGACTTAATATGGCAGGAAATTGGTTACCTAATCATTCAGACCTAGGGGTAAATGCGATAATTGAGAATGGAGGAAAGAGAACCAAAACTAATGTCGTAGAAGTAAAGACCCCACTAAAATGGGTTTTGAAACAAATGATAGACATGGGATTAATCATTCAGAATTTGGAGAAGAGACCAAAAGGGATGAGAAGCTACTGTGAGTTCTACGTTGAAGAAGGTCATGAAATCTAGGAGCGCGCTGAATTCAAAGCTTTGATGTAGAGTCTAATGGATAATAAAGAGTTAAAATTCCTTGAAGAAGTTAAAGACCTGGAAGAGATGTTGGGGAATTTGAACATTAAAACCGTATCCAAAGAGGGAACCGGGTAAAAGAATTTTTCAAGCATTTACCCTTACACACCTGAAAGTGTTTTGAACAATGAGACGGCAGAAGAGATCCCTATATTTTTTAGAGCTAATTCAGAATAATGTTCAAAACATGCCTATTGCTCTAAGCCTAGGAGCAATAAGAAACCTTTTGTAAAATAGGCTTATGTCTAACATCTCTATTTCAAATAAAATGCATATTTTTTCCCCGTTGTGAGCAAATATTCTTTTATTCTATCATTTAATTCATAATTGTACCGTACAAATAATTTTTCTTAGACTCTTTCATTCGTTGGATCTTTCTTCATCCCTAAAACAGGTCTCCAGATATAAATGATATGAGCGACATTGCTATTAACTCTGAACCTCCTTTTAAGCAAGTTATATGGTCAGAGGAACCTTAGAACTTTAAAGATGATCAAGACTATATTTTATCTCCTGATTTGTTAAGGATGGCAGAATAAGATGGGAAACAGATCTTACCTTACAAAGAATCAATGAAATCAATGAAATCTATGACCTTTCTCTATGTGGGGGCATGGATGTCATTGGGCCAATTTCACCAAAAGCTTCTAACAGGTATCGATTCATCTTTGTGGTCGTCGATTACTTTACAAGTGGGTGGAAGCTGCTTCATAAGCTAATGTCACAATGTTTTGACAATCAGCAAGTTCTTAAAAAAAGAAATCATATGTCGGTATGGAATGCCAAAAAGGATCATATCTGACGATGTACTAAATTTGAACAATAACACGATATCAGAATTCTTCAGTTTGTTGAAGATTAAATGCCATATCACCTCAAAATGAACGGTGCAGTCGAGACAACCAAAAAAAAAAAAAAGATTGTGGGGAAAATGATTGAGACTCATAAAGATTGACATAAGAAATTACCATCTATGCTTATCAAATGTCTGTCAAGACCCTCATCAGGGCAACGCCATTCTCATTAATTTATGGAATAGAGCTGTTTTGCCTATTGAGATCGAAATTCTTTCTCACCGAGTGTCGGTTGAGCTGAAAATGGATGAAGCAAAATAGATCAAATCTCGATGTGATCAATTAAATTTGATTGAAGGGAAGAGGTTAAAGGCTATACAACATGGTCAGATATAAATAAAAAAAAAAGAGAAAGAAAGAGAAAGAAAGAGAAAGAAAGAAAGAAAGAGAAAGAAAGAAGAAAGAAAAGAAAAGAAAAGAAAAGGGAGTGGCCAAGGCAAAAACCCGCAAAGGGCTCCTTGAGACCAAAGGAGTTTTGAATTGAAAACCTAGGAAAAGGGCAATTCAAATTTTGATCAAAGGTGGGGCATGCAGTAGTTTTGTTTTGCCTGAATTAACAAAGAGGAGGATGTTACATCTTGGGGCATCAACAAAACCTTCTAGGTCTTCTAAACACATAACAAGTTCAAAGGGTCTTCGAGAAGTTTTGTGCAGAGAAGCTCATGCTACGATATCTGGGGCACCTGTTTTCATCTTATTCATTCTGTATTCCAGCAAAATTTGCTATTATGATAAATTCATTTCGAGCTTTGCTCTCAATAAATTTCTATCTTGTCCATTGTGATAATCTTTTTCAAGCATTTTTCATTGAAATAACGATTGATGGACTAATAATATTCAAGCAAAAGCAGTTTTGTATATAACTCTAAAGTGCTTCTAAATAGTACAGGGCCCTGAAACGGGACCACTAGTTAAAACTAACCAAATTCAAGAGTTGAAAATATTTGGGAAAGAATAGCCCAATTTGTGATTATTTCTTCAGGTTTTCTATCACAGATACCAGCGAAGCAAGAAGGCAACGTAATAAGTCAGTGATAAAACCTCGATGAACAACGAGCAATGTCAACCCAAGCATTAAAAAAAAATCATTCTTGAAAAAAATAACATTCTGCATTCATGCAAATATCATGCATACACATCTAGTTAAGAGCATTTGATCAATTCTGATCACTGTAATTGGCCCAATCTGTCCGGGCACGTTAGAATCCAAAAAACCAGAAAACAAAAACAAAATAAACCAAAATATAAATTATTATGTAAAGTCCAAATGTCCATAATACAATGGCCCAACGGACCCAATAAACTTAACCCCTTAGCCCATTACATTAGACCCAAACAGAAGTCCTAACCCAATTACATAAAGCCAAACCCTAACCCATTTAAAAAAAAAAACAATTCCTAACTCTTACAGGCCCGAACGACCCAAAACTGAAGGAAACCTTCGAAAACCCTAGGTGTCGCAGTAGTCTCCCACGTAGCCTCCATGCACGGACTCAATCCAACTGGCCTCCTGCAACAGATTAACCAATATACAGCAAATAAAATCAAAGAAAAATGAAAATTAGGATTTTTGTATTTTATTTTCGGCTATAAAAGGGTCGAATACGACAATTGTAAGTGGGGAGGGAGATATAGAAGAAAAGATCAAAAAAACTTCGGATCTAAAAATTTTTTAAAGTGATTTTTTATTTTGATTTTCTATTGTTTCATTTCATTCTTTTTGTTTTTTTATTCTCTTTTTTTCATACATACAAAAATAAAAAAGGGAAAAGGAGAAAGACTTTACTTGAACCCATAGTCGCGGCGTCAGAGAATCCTTTTATGTAGTTGAAATTTGGCTCAAAAATGGCTGTCAAACTGCTTCTCTTTGACCTGTCGAAGAAGAGCAAGAAACGGGGGTTTAAAAAGGAAAAATCCCTTGTTTTTAAGCAGTAACAAAAATGAGGTTTTAATGAACTTTTTTTTTTTGTTTTAAAAAACAAATCAAACGGCACCGTTTAAAAATAAGGGCTCCGCCCAATGACCCAATCCATGGATGAATCCAAGCATTTTGCCCTAAATGGGTAAATTGCGCATCTAGTTCCTTGCTTTTGCGTTATCTTTTGATTGGGCCCTTTTTGTATGTCTTTAGTTTTTTTTTAATTTTCCCTGGGATTTATGCACCGTTACATTTTGGTCTACATTGAAACGCTGTGTTCAGAGGCTTGGGATAGTTGCGTTTTTAATCCCTATTGGTTTGCGCACATCGTATTTTAGTCCTCAATGTTGTTTAACCGTTTTATTTGTTTGTAAACTATCCTTTTGATTTTGTTTTTACTTCAATTTAGTCCTTTCCTTCTAATTTTAGTTTTTTTGTAAAATTGTTTTTATATTATTTATTTTAAATTATTTTACGAAAAAGTCATTGTTTATTTTTTATATATATTAAATTATTTTATATTAATGATAATCCTTTTTAAAATTTTGTTTTAATAAATAGCTTACTGACTTTTTTTATATATCATTATGTTGAATCCATTGTTGTTTATATTTTCTTCTGTATTTTTTTAATTGTTTTATTTATTTATTCTTAAAATTCTCTTTTATGTATATTCTTTATTTTAAATTATTATGTGATGGCTATTTTAAACACTTTTATGCATTATTATTTTACATATGTATATAATTTGTATTAAATTATTTTTATTCTATGTATATGATTTCTTTTAGGTTAATATACTTTATTTAAATTATTTTGTATATTACTAATTTTAGATTTCTTTTCACGTAATACTTATTTTAAAGCTCATTTATATATTATTATTTTATATATTATTTATTTCTTTTTGTATGATTTATTTCAAACTTTCACATATATTATTTATTTTAAAATCTTTTATATATAATTTATTTCTTTGAATTATTTTATATATTGTTGATTTTAAATTTTTTTCTTTCTCATTATTTGTTTTAACATTGTTTATTTTGTTTTATTTTTTATATTTATTATATTTTTAAATTTCGTTAGTCTTTGATTATTAATATTTGTATTTGCATAATGTATGGTGTGGGACTATTGCTATTGTGTGTACCCTAATTTGTTCCTTTGTATTTTCATACTATTTTTTTTCATTTGTATAATATTGTTGCCATGCATTATTGTTCCATGCTTGTTACTATGCTTTTGTTTCTTGTTATTGCATCGTGATTGAAATTCTAACTTTTGTCTGACATCAATCATTTTATTTACTCCAAACAAACCGAATAAATAATCGCTTTTATTTGAAATTTTCTCAAAACAAGGCAATATTTCGTGTTTGGAAATCCGAGGAATCTTGCCCTAACGTGCTGGGTTTCGATTTTTCATTTGACCAAATAGCTAAATATCCTTTTAAAATTTTAATGCATGAGTTTTGGAAATCACGAGATGATCTTAGTTTCGAGGGTTTAAAATGCCGTATCCTAACGTATTAGATGTGATATTTTATTCCTCCGGAATAAGAGAATCTTAAAATCCAACTCGATTTATTCAAACGTCTTCCAAAAAAGATCGTATTCCAAAACCTTTTCAAATTTTCAACATTAAAACAGTAATTAATCAATTAGGTACCAATTTTGGGCATTACGAGGGTGCTAATCCTTCCTCGTGTGTAACCGACTCCCGAACCTATTTTCTCAAATTTCGTAGATCAAAATCATTGTTTTAATGAATCAAAATATTTTGTTAAAATGATCAATCTCAAGGTGATTCGATCACACCTCGAAAAAAGATCGGTGGCGACTCTATATTTTTTTTTAAAGTCGATCCACGATTTTAAACATAAAAAATGGTTTTGACATAAAATATATAAATCAATTATGATTTGTCTATTTTATTATGATTTTTACTTTTAATTTCATTTCTATTCTGATTCAATCCCTAATTTGTTGAACTTTAACTTTTTTAACTTGTTATTTATTTATTCATTTTAATAGTTTTATATATTTTATTTTAAACTATTTTATTTATTGTAAATTTTATATATCATTTATATTAAACTGTTTCATATTATTTATTTTAAATGATTTTAGATATTATTTATTTTAAATTTATTAATATATTATCTATTTTAAACTGCTTTATACATTTTATATTTTAAACTGTTTCATATATATGATTTATTTTAGATTTTTTACATATTATTTCTTTTAAAAAATGTCTTATATATTATTTATTTTAAATTGCTTTAAATTATTTATTTGAATTGTTTTGATCTTATTTGTGTTATTTTTATACTGTTTATTTTGAACCATTTTTTATATTATTTATTTTAATTTTTCCATATATTATTTATTTCAAGCTTCTTATATATTGTTTACTTCAAATTGTTTTATATATTATTTTGTTTCGTCTTCTTTGATTGTTAATATAGATATTAAAATAACGTGTGTTGCGATTATTGCCATTATGTGTATTAGAATTTGTTTATTCATATTTTCGTGCCATTGTAATTCATTATTGCAATATTTTATTCGTAAATTATTACTCCATTTTGTATGTTATCATTTCATTACATTTCATTGAAATCACTTCAAAGGTCGCGTTTAATTTTTTTTCCTTTATCCATAACATACCATTTTATTATATTTCAACTAAATAGCACGTATCGTTCTGGTTTTGTAATCGCTATTATTCAAAAAATTTAAAAGTGAGGCAATGTTTTGTTTCTTGAAAATTCGAGAAGTCGTACCCTAACTTATGGGGTTTCGATTTTCTCGTCAAATCTAAACGACCGAACATCCTTCTAAATTTAAAATACCTAAGTTTTAAATAAAAATTAAAGGCAAGCTTGTTCTCGAGGGTTCAAGAGTTGCATCCTAACTTACAGGATGTGGCATATTGTTATCGCGGGACGAGTAGGCCTTTGATGTTCGTTTCAATCTAATTCAAGCGTTTTTTTTAAAAAATTAACATTAATAAAAAGAGATCGCATTTTTAATTTTTTCCAAATTTTCAAAATTCGACATTAAGACATTAATTAATCAATTAGGTACCAATTTTGGGCGTTACGATGGTGCGAATCCTTCCTCGTATGTAACTGACTCCCGACCCTGTTTTTCACTGATTCTGTAGACCAAAATCGTTGTTTTAGTAAATCAAAATATTTTATTAAAACGACCAAATTACTAGGTGATCCGATCGCACCTCAAAAAAATTGGTGGCGACTTCCGTTTTCATTTTAAATAAAAAGTCGACCCCTTTTTTTTTTAAAAAAGGTTTCGACAGTACTTATTCCAATTATATAAAAAATTTGGGCTATTGTATATCATATCAATAGTATATACTTATTTATTTACAATCTATGAAAAATGAAAAAGTTGTTTATATTGTATTCTATTGAATTTTACATCAACAATATATCAATATTTATAATTTACTAAAAATGAACAAATTGTTTGTTTGCTTCTTTTTGTATATCTATAAAAAAATGAATAAATATTTTAACTAGGTCTTATCCTCAATGTTGCCCCAAGTGTAAACATGTTGGCATAATATGCACTAGGTTCCTATAATAACTGCATAATCTTGGTTGGTCTATCCTCTCTCGAATATCCATATTGGCGTGTATCAAAGTAGAAGTCGGTCGACCTTTTGGCTTGCGATACAATGTAATATCCAATACCAAATCAAATGGAGTGCTTGAGATAAACGACTACATACTTTCATTTTCGACTAGTGGGAATTCAAATTTCCATACTTTATATATGTGTTTTAGTTTTTGCACTTTGTCACCATAGCTCATGCAATCCAGACATGCCAAGACCATGCAACAATTGCATGTGTGCATGGAAAATGAAGTACTTGAAATCTCTAATAGTCGTAAGTATACATGGTACGATCCCCCTGATAATACCTTCGTCGGGTCTATGAAACTCCGTAACCCAAAATATTTGATTTCGAAAAAAAGTGACACACTACAAACATATAGTTCTCTTTATCTGTATTTTTCACTAATTTCTTTCATCACATTCTTGCACCAAACATGACCGCCCTTTATATGTCCAACATATTTTTCCGCTCGCTTTAGAAATAAGGCTCATAAGAATCGATTTGTTTCTTTGACTACTGAGGTTATTGACAAATGATGTGTCCCTCTCAATACGAAGTTATTATAACACCCTATACCCGGCCCGATCCATAGGTCTGGGTACCGAATGCCATAAACCACGTATAACTTAACAAAACTCCTGAACTATCCCATTTAAATATTTTGGCTTCTTCATTTTACAAAATTTATCTTCATCCATAAACTACTTTAAACAAACTTTAGAATTCTTACAATTTCATTATATCAGTAACTTCTAACGTTTTTCACTGTTCTGATCTAAGTTTACAACACTAATATATCCAATTTAATTCCCAAGGTGTAGCCTTTAAGGAGTGCCAATCTATATGCATTTTATGACTACCGCGCCTTTTACCTCCAGATGGCGGAGTCTGGTTTGGTCCTCTCTCATAGCGGCTATGTTAATCTTTAACCCTGCAACTAAATCAATATAATCATAAGCTCAGATTAACTTAGTGGGATTTAGTGAAACAATTTAATAATCATATTTCAAAGTTATTAAGAGATAAAGAATTTAAAGTAGAGATTTCGACTCCCTGTATATTCTTAGCCTTCTATAAATTTTGCTAATGAGGTCAATTCCTTGATCTATTCTAAAACTCACCATTGGCAGATTTTATTCAATGTTTTAGACACAAGTACGTTATCCACGACAATGGTTCTTAATGGTACTGGCCTAATTTTGCCTCATTCCAATTTTTTTTTTACCTTAACCAGTTCAACGTTCATAATTCAGACTATGTGGCTATGCCATCTGAGTGGATGCCCTACCGTTATGGTAGCTTTGCACTATATTATTTAGCCCTGGCTAATTGTTCGTCTTGCTACTAGTCGTAAGAATGATTGATGTTTATAGATCTATCCCTATCGGGGCATACTTTCTCTTTCCTTTCGGTGGAATTTCTATCCGAATAGCCTTTGGCGGACTTCTATTTGGTTTACTTTTCGTTACATATTCATAGTTAACTTACTCAGCTATTGATAAGTGTCCTGGCATCCTCCACCACCTGATTGTCTGAGGGACCATTATTTTCACAAGGACCTTGACGGACTTACCATTCACTAGATATCCCCTTTCTACCCGAGGATTTTAGTTTTAGGTTTCGTTAGAACATCTCATAATCATTACCAATTGGTAGTAAAAGGGGTTCACTCTTCTCCTTAACTTCAGGCACTTGAAACTTAAACTGTCTTTCTAGCTGACTTCCTTAAGTCAGATAACTAAGAGGAGAAGAAGGCTAATAAGATGCTTTTGTTTTGGTTTATTAACCAAAACCTATCGATTCATACCCATGATTATTTGACAATCCCACTTACCATGTTCTCAAACGTACCATTTCCATCCAATCATGTTTAACTTCGCGGGAGTCATACAATAATCTTCTTTTCCTTATCCTGTCAGCTTCCATGTTTATTTTTCTGGTAGACATTTACTCATTGCCATAGCCAAGCTATGGTCTTAAAAATAAAAATTTCCCATATTTAACGTCCTAAAGAACTTTTTATGATGCCATAGTCGAGCTATGATCTTACACAATCAAATTATCATATTTCACATCCTGTTAAACTTTTTCGTTCATCATATCCGAGATATAGTCTTACATCTTAAACCTCTTTGAGGTGTTGTCCCGAAGGTCCTTACTGCTATTGTGGTGTTGCCCAATGGAGCCTACAAATTACTTTCGTGGTATTGCTCTATGAAACTTAATAACTGTCTTCACGGTGTCGCTCTAGTGATCCATTAGATATCATTCCATTTTATATTTAACATTGATGCTCAAACATCGTAGTGTCCCCTCCGCAGGACCCAGATCTTCAAATTTCTAGGTTTGCACCCAACAACACCGAATTACGGAATCTAATGGGAATTCCATTTCCCTATTAATTTGCCCATACCTTCATTTTGTTATTTCTAACCTTGATGCTTGAACATCATAGTGTCCCCTCTATAAGGCCATGACCTTTACACATCCTGGTTTGCACCTAGCAAAGTTTGGATGACGGTATACAGAAACAGTATTTCCTAATCTTAACTTCATCTAACCCGTCAATAATTTCTGCTCTGTGCTCCACCTTAAATAACATGCAATACATGCATTACACACACATACACCCACCAGGGCACTAAATACCCATGTACAGAGTATGCCAATTATTCGAATATCAAAACATAATTACTAGATACAAAATAATCAATTTTACAATATTTGTATGCTTCTACTAGTTTATGCATTCATATCATATACCCATTCATCACCTCCCATTCATAATCAAGTTTTTAAGCACAATTGTAACAGACAAGAAGATATTGTGATCTAGAAACACAGCACCATAAACCACCCAAAAATAAGTTACAAAATCTCACATGAATTTCTTTATCCTCATCAGCTTAGCTTGTCCAAACGCCAGAACCTCCTTCGTCCTAGCAGCTAAGCATGACAACGGTTAGTCGGTTAAACTAAAAGTGTTCAGACCTTAAGAACCTAGAATCCATAGTTATATAAAAACTTTTAGGAGATCTTACTCTACTTATTTCTTTAACCCACGAGTACAGAGAGGTAAGGAAGCTTACCAATTCCTCAATTTCTCGACTACCATACTTAAATTCACATGACTATTGTGACAACAGCTACATACTCTTCTTCTTCAGAGTGACTAGAGAAAATAATAATTTGAAAAGAAAAATCTGTAAAAAAAATTGAGAAAATTCTGTCTCCATACATACCTATATAACTACTCATTTGGAAAGATCTTCACCTACCATCTCAACCATTCATCTTTAATCATTTTGTATTTCACTATAAAATTAGTCGATTCTAATCTAACTAAGCCAGAATTTAAATCCAACCATTCTCAAACCAGCCACTCAAGTTCCTAAATATCTCAATAGAACCTACAAGTTTTTATTTCTATACATTCAGCTCCCCAACTCTTCTTTAAATTTCAGGTTTCGAGGAGAATCGAGAGTGACAATTATGTATTCTGCTAGGTTTGTTGTCATGTGCTCATATCGTAGACCTCCATCATATGATTGAGTCTACTGCTCCTTGGGTATCGCATCGAGATATGTCACACTGTGTAAGTTTATAGCTTACAAGTTCTCTAACATTTCATGAAAATGATGTTGGACAAGCTCGTACCTTGTCGAAGAAAATAAAGAGTATATCCATAAATGAAAACAGTGTATATGTTAAAGAATGGTATAGAAAATAGTGGCTATTACATACTCATGTTAATAACATGTTACCGCTCAACATCCTTATGATATCGACCCATACAATTAGACTCTATATGTCTTATACAATACCTTTGGTGTATATAATCCCAGAGGCTTCCATGCCAATCAATTGCAGCCTATATTCTAGGTCCCCTATAAGAAATTATGCATATCTCGGATTGCGATGCAACATGCCTTCTCAAGTTAGACAAGAAGAAATTCGAAGCATTAATGGATTCTCCTTCTGTTATTACAAAAGCTATTGACAAGATTTTTCGATTATCATCCTTTGTAACAGCCAATAACAACTGATGCTCATATCTCCTGTACATGAATATTTCGTCAATTTGAACTAATGCCTTACAGTACTGAAATGCTACGACGCATTGCTTGAATGTTTAAAAAATGATGGAAAACTTTTTTCCCTTGGACCAATCAATCGTTTTAATATGCAAGTTCCATTTGCAGATCAGTTACAGTACCTGGGACATACTAATTCAGTACTTGACACCATTTCCACAAATCATTATATACTTTATCCCACCCATTATGCATATTTTCCATACCCTTCTATTTTGAAACTCATGCTTTGTAGTACGACACAATGTAATTGTATTGACTTGTAACACTTCTAACCCGTATCCATCGCCGGACTAGGGTTATGAGGCATTATCGGAGATATCGAAACATTTTATAATCATTTCAAAAATATCATTCACACATCATAGCATAATAGTCAAACATCATCACAAAGTACCTTTCTTAGGTCAATGAGACCTTAAACATGCTTTAGGAAGGAATCGGGACTAATCCAAGCATATACAAACTCTCTCAAAACTATACAAAATTTCCAAGTTACAAGGTCACAAACCTGTGTGAACAGGTCGTGTACCTCACACGGCATTAGACACGCCTGTGTGTTTAAGCTGCGTCAAAACAGGGTATACATACTGACTTATCCACACGACCGGAGACATGCCCGTGTGCCTTGGCCGTGGTCAAAACTGACTTGGGTCACATAGTTAACCACATGTCCGTGTGTATAGCCCGTGTACCCTTCGAAATGGCCACACAAGCCCACATGCCAAGGTTGTGTGCCTCACACAACTACTAGACATGCCCGTGTGTCTAAGCCGTGCTCGAGACTGACTTTAAATTGTAGGACTACCCCATGGGACACAAGGCCGTGTAACATGACCGTGTGTCACACACGGTTGAGACACACGCCCGTGTCTCTGCTCGTGTAGACAAAAATAGGTTATTTTCAAAGTCAATTTGCCACCCTTAATGGTCATCCCTACAAGTTCAAAATCAAAGAACAATTGTACCATAATTTCAACCAATTTCAATCACAAAACATGCATCTTTCATGTCATATAATCACCAAACAATATCATCCTTATCATCCAAACCAAAACATACAAAAATCACATACCAAACTTATTCATTCATACATATCATTATCCCAATTTTTCACATCCATTTTTCATATCAAAATCATACCATTTCCATAACTAATTTAAATAACTAACTTACCAAATCGTCCATTTCTCACTAGGCCAATTATGCACTTCAAAACATACCATTTCTTAACACAACTTATAAACTAAAAACCAAACCAAATAGCAACTTCAATCTAACCATATCACATGGCATGATATACACTTCACAAATCATATTCAAATACTTCTAGACTATACATGCCATACTTCAATATTCACATTTTCAAAAGGTACCAAAATAGAGTTCGATAGTGTGGTAATGATTCTCAATGATCCTCACGCTTTCAGTAGCTTCGATAATCTATAAAACAATTGAAAAACATTTCAAAAACTTAGTAAGCCATATACAAATAAACTTATCACATATCACCATTATAAACCAAATTCATTCATATAAATCATGGCATAACACAATAGTAAGTTCATATTTCTTATTTAGCTCAATCGTTCATAATCACTTACTTATAAGTACATCACATTTCCATGTAACTCACATATTAAAAGATTATATTCATACTCACCTTTCATTGCCAAATTCCATATACAGATCATACGTACCTGAATCAGATATACATTCACGTAGTTATTCATTTCTTGGAGTGCCCGTTGAACCGTACGAAATCAAATAGGATACTCGGATAGCTCGGAAAGCTCGTACAATGCCAACGTCCCAGACGCGGTCTTACATGTAATCAAATATCGATACCTCTGTCCCAGACAGGGTCTTACATAAAATCAAATATGATGCCGATGTCCCAGACATGGTCTTACACGTAAATCTCAAATCGACGCCAATGTCACATACGTGGTCTTACACGAAATCACATATCGAAATCCTATGTCATGACATATGTATCCTAACTATTCCTATGGTTCGTACGGGGCTTTCGGACGTCATCGCATTATCGAATCTTTCTCAATTTCACATATTCAGCTTCTATTGTAACACCCCAATTTTCGAGAATTCTGTGAATGTTGGCATAGGTTTAATTATGTTAGTGGGCCTCTAGAAGGCCCAAGCTTAAGATAAAACCCGGCAATTTTAGTTAATTTTTGTTCCATAAGAAAAAGAGGGTGAAATTATGAAATAGGACCTATGTGAAAATGTTTGAAAATGCTATAGACTAAATTGAAGTGGCCAAATAAATAGGAGTGCAAAATAGGAGGATTTGCATGACAAACCTCCCATTTTACATGAAGTGGCCAGCCATCATGTTGTTTTAGACAATATGAGCACTTGATATCCATAATTCATGGGACAAATTGATAATGGGTTAGGTAAATGTTCCATGATAATAGATTAGGTAAATATTCCATGATAATGGGTTAGGTAAATGTTCCATGATAATGGTTTAGGTAAATGTTCCATGATGGGCATTTCATGTCTTTTGTATTAAAGAATTAAATGGATGAAATATGAAATTTTATTAAAAGAAAAAGGGGTGAAAAGAACAAAGTTTTGTCCATCTTTGCTCATCATAGCCGAAAGTTAGAGAAAGGAAAGGAGAGGAGAAAGCTCTTGAATGTTCGGTCACTTGGGGAAGAAAATTGAAGGTAAGTTCATGGTAGTTTGCTTCTATCTTGATGTTCATGAGTTCTTCTTGATTCTACCTTAACTCTTGAAGCATATTTTGGTTTTTAGTTGTGTTGTGAGCATTTAGTCATGAATTAAAATGAAGGAAATGGTTGTTGTTTCATGTTCTTTTGATGAAAAATGGAAGATAGGTGAAGTTGAGCCAAACAAATGAGCATGCATGTGCCTTAGATGCTGCCATAACCATTTTTTTGGTAAAACGATGGTCGACTTGGATTTTGAAAATGAACACAAAAAACGGAAGTCGCCACCAATCCTTTTTGACTAGGTATGATCGGGTCACCTCGTTAAAGTGGTTGTTTTCAATAAATAACTTGATTTATTTAAACAACAATTTTGGTCTACGCAAATCAAGAAAACAAGTTCGGGAGTCGGTTACGCACGAGGAAGGATTAGCACCCTCAATACGCCCAAAACTGGTACCTAGTTGATTAATTAGTGTCTTAGTGTCGAAGATTGAAAACTTGAAAGAATTTAAGATACGATCCTTTTTTGTAAAGTGAACATTGAAATGTCAAAGACATTCTCGTCTCAAGGCAACGACATGTTATATCCAGTGAGTTAGGATACGACATCTCGAACTTTTGAGAATGAGCTTGCCTTGTATTTAAAATAAATATATTTTGACCTCTTTTAAAGGGATATTCGGTTAGTTAGGGTGAACGAGGAAGATCGAGACCCAGTAAGTTAGGGCACGTTTCCTCGAATTCCCGAACACCGAACATTGCCTTTACTTGTAAAAGATCTTGTTTTGAAGTTTCAAAGTGTCATACCCGGTAAGTTAGGGCACCACGCTTCGTATTTCCGAAAATAAGCATTTTTAAGACTTGTATCGTGATTTAAAAAGAATATTCCGTTATTTAGGTTAAATGAGAAAAGTCGAAACCCAGTAAGTTAGGGCACGATTAACTCAATTACCTAATAACGGATTTTGCTTTTATGAAAGAATTGTTTTAATATATTGAGCAAAAAGTAACGCGATTTATAGTAAGATGTAAAAGCAAAATATAGCATTGACATGTATAAGAATATAATAATAGTGCGATGGTGTCAAGACAATAACATGAGCAACCGTAAAAGGTGAAGTAATATCAAGGCTAATAGTATGCAAATATAAACAAATGTTAAACATGGCAAAAATAAAAATGACAATGATAACGAAAATGAAAACGAAAATAATAATAATGTAAATAACAATAGTGCGAAACGATAATAATGCATGGTATTTAAACATGATAGTAATAATGTGAATATGAAGTAGTAGGGAGCATATGTATGTAAAACATATAATACCAGTTACAAATATATACATAATATTTATTAAAAATAGTAATAATAAGAAAAAGACTAATAATAACGATAAATAAATACATAAATATATGTATTAAAACTTATACGTAATAATAGAAATAAAATGTGTACGTAGTATTAAAATATATAAAATGCGATATTAATGACATATATATACATAAAAATATGTGTAATATATTAAAAGTATAGACAGGTATATATAAAAATATATATATGTATGTAAAATGTACGTAATATAATATTAAGATATATGCGTAATAGGGAATATAATGTATATATATTTAATGAAAACATATGTGACATACAAATACCTAAAACAATAATATTAAGCTATTAATAATGCTATATAACATATATAAATATACATATACATATATAATGAAAATACATACTACTATGTAATAATAATAGAAATACAAAAGAAAAAGCAATAAAAGTATTAAATTAAAGTAATAATATATATATATATATATATATATATATAAAACTACATATATAAATGTGTATATGTACATATAAAATGTACACTAATATATAATGATAATAATGATAATAATAATAATGTTATAATGCAAAAGCAAATATAATATGATAGTAATATTAAAATAAAGTAATTAAAATAATACTATACATATAGAAAATGTATATATGTACATATGCAGTAAAATATATATTAATAGTAATAATAATAACCATATAGGTGATAATAATAACGATAATAATATTTAAAATATACATAAAATAATAAAAGGTATGTATATATATAATAATAACAATAGTATAGCAAAATAATAATAATATGTTAATGAATATGATAATAATAATAATAATAACAGTTAAAATAATGCTAAAAATAAAAAAAATAGAGTAAAAATAATATAAAAATCAGATTAAATCTCAAAGAAGGGACCAAATTCGAAACTAAAACAGAATTTTGGGGCCAATTTGAAAGGAAATATAAAAAGGGGCACCTATTTGAATACGCGAATAACATACGGGGGCCAAAAGGGAAATTTACCCGAACCCTTAAAACGATGTCGCTGAGGGAAGGACTAGATCGCAAACCGTGGTGAACTTCAGGGCTAATTTAAAAGAAACGGAAACTTGATTGCAAAATGTATAAAAACTGGAAGGACTGCGCAAGCAATTAGTCCATGCTTGCAAAAACACGCGGATCCTTCGGGTAGACGGGTCGGGTCGTGGATCGAATTAAGCTAACGACGCTGTTTTGGTCTTGAATGCACGCCCCAAAACGACGCCGCATCGGGCCTTTAAAAGTCAAGTTTTTTTTGAAACTTCATTTTTCATTCTTTCCAGCAAAAAAAAAAGCTGAAAACCTCTCTCCCTCTCTCTTTTCTCTGCAGCGAGCCCAGAAACTGGCGAGGTCGTCCGAATCGTCCGTCGTCAGTGTCGTCTCGTCGTCTTACCAAAAATCCCGTGAGGTAGATTTTTTCCCTCTTTTTTATATATTTTTATTTATTTAATATATGTGTTGTTTTATTAAAAATGGGGATAATATATGTAAATAAATTCGAAAAGAAAAAAAAGAAAATAGACCTTAGACTTGCTGTTTTCGATTCTCCGGTCTCTGATATAGGGCTATTCCCTGCTTTTGATGTTGCTAAAGTCTCTGTTTTTACTTGAAATCGAATGTTGCTCGTTTTTTATTTTTAAAAGAATGCCGACCCTTACAATGGTATTAGACCTGGCTTTTTATAGCCATTTACAAACTTGTCATCTACATATTTACTATTTTTTTTCTTCTTTGTATGGCAGGCAAACGGTGGTGGCGGTGCCACTAGCACTGAGGCAGTGGTTGGAGTCAGAAGACCCTAGGTGCGGCGCACCTAGGGTTTGAAATTCTTGTTGTTTTGCTTTAAAGGTTTGGGCCACATTATTTTGGGCCTATTGGGCTTGGGTTGTAATGGGTCTTGGGTAGGTTTGAGTTGGGTTTTAGGCTTAGTGGGTTCAGTGGGTATTTAGTGGGCTTGGGTTTGGGTCCAAAATTGGGCTTGTACAGATGCTAAGGGGAAAAATCAGCTAACATATTGTGCTTTAAAATGATGAAATGGAGATTATACTTAAGTAAAATCATAGATATAAGATGATTGATTGGTGATATACATGTTTAAATAACAAGCATGCAAGTTAGGTGTGAAAGAGTGATTTGGTAATAAATCTGCTTGAGACAGCAACATTAACGTGACTTTGGAAAATCACCATAAATTGTGGGAGATTAATTAGAAGCTGCATAAATTATGTAATTAAAGCTTAATGAGTCTAGTTTCAAATGGAATAAACAAGAACATATTTTGAATTCTGTACAATGAGAAATTTGATTCGTAATGAAGAGTGGTCAGATTAGTCAAACAGTGAAACATGGGAAATTTTAAGAAAAATCTGGTATTGATTGGCCATACCAAAAATTCTGAAAATTTTATGGATAGAAGATATATGAGTCTATTTTCAGGGAAAATTAACGACACTTGATTTGGAGTTTCGTAGCTCCAGTTATAAATGATTTAGTGACTGTTTCTCAGGAAGACAACTTGCAGTGAAATTATGATTATGTGGTAAACACTGACAAAAATTTGTTAATGAGTTGCTTATTGATTTCTTATAAGCTTACTCTGATCTGTAGGTGTGGTTGGCTGAATATTGTAAGGGGTTAATACGTAGTTCGTATTTGAATAGTTAGATTAAAGTGTTAGTAATCCAATTGTAGGCGGTTCGTGTGTGGATCTCGTCAAGATATCGTCGCAAAGCAGTGTGTAATCGACACCTCTCATAGACTAGATTGGCAAAAGCGAAAGCGTAAATGCCGAAAAGTCGGTATTTTGGGAATTTCTGAAAAGTGTCGAATGCTCGTAAGATAGTTGGGTTTGTATATTTGGTAATCTAAAGTAATAAACTGCAGTACGCGCGATTTCATACATTTTGATAATTTGGGCTTAATGGGCCAAAGATCGGGTTCATGGGCCAACGGGCCCAATTCGATAAGTATGCGCGGTAAGTGTTCTGATAGTACGTAAATAGTTAGGATATGCATGAAAACCCTAAAAGCAGCTAAATTACTATAATACCCCTATGTATGGAAAATTACTGTTATACCCCTAGGTGCAAAATTACCGTTATACCCCTAGGGTTAATTTTGACTGAAAAGCACGACGATCTGATTCTGTATGATGTATGCCATGATTATATATCTGTTGCATGGGGACATGGGTTATATTATGGAGGAAGCGTCCTGGTGGCTCTGCCACATATATCTGTTCTGGTGGCTATGCCACGATTATCTGATCTGGTGGCTCTGCCACATATATCTGTTCTGGAGGCTCTGCCACAATATCTGTATCTGGTGACTTTGTCACAATATCTGGCAGCCTCGCTGCGATTTCTGTGGTGTGTAGCTGTTGGGTGGGTCGAGTAGTCTCCCCACATGGTGTAAGGTTGGTACGGGGGTGTTATGGATGAATCTGGGTTAGGTTTCTGCATAAACATGTAATATCTGTTCTGTTCTGTTATGGGCCTATGGGCTTTATTCTAAATTTCTATTCTGGGCTAAGGCCAACTTATTCTATTTCTGTGGTTTGAGATGATATAGGCTATGGTTGGGTTAATTTACACACTGAGTTTCCCCAAACTCACCCCTTTTATTTTCATCCACGCAGGTAATCCCCAACCATAGTGGGCTTGGAGCTGTGAGGGAATTCGGAGTGGCCACCCGTTCTGAAAGTTTGATTTTCTTCTGGTGAACTGGACATCCTTTTATTTACGTTTGAAGTTTTGGGTTTTTAAATGTAATAAGGCCTCTTAATTATTTTTGATGGTTTTAATATGTATTACTAAGATAGGTATTACTTATTTTAACTGTTGAAATTGGATAGCTTTAGGGTGCGTTTTCAAAAACAACAATTGATTTCAAAATAACACGATAACAAGCAAAGCTTCTGCAATGAAAGTATTTTCCAAAATTAATCACTTTTCCTAAAAATGACATAATCAAATCGGTTTCCTAGAAATATCCAGGACGTTAAGGTGTGGCAATGGCGGTATGCATGTCTAGGATGGATTCGAAGGGAGCTTGGTACTTAAGCAATCCGATGGACTCACCACCTCTTTTCCGGTTTCCTACCTGGTGCACAGCTTCCATTCACTTTAACCTATAATGAAATTATCTTTTAAAACACTAAGTAAGTTTTTCTGGATCAACAATATAAAATGTTTTGAATGCTTCGATGTGGCATATCAGATCCGGTCATAATGTCTGGGTCGGGTTTGGGGTGTTACATTTATAACCATTCATCACAATTCAATATCATATAAGCATGAATAATCAATTCAAACACATTTATTTGTATAGAGACTTACCTTGTACGGGAATGAACGGAAACGAACGGCTATTCAACTACTTTTGACTTTCCCCGATTTAATTTCGTTTTCTTTGGTTTTTGATATAAAAACAATCAAATTTGACTTGTTCAATCTCACATTCATTCAAATCAATCCATTAACACATATTTAAGGCATTTTACAAATTAGCCCTCACATTTTCACACTTTAACACATTAGTCCCTAATTCATAAAATCATAAAATACACATAATTTCATATTACACATGTTGGCCGAATATTCCTTTAGCTCATATAAACCCATATTTCATTTATTTCACATTTTAGTCCCTCAAAATCTCATTTTCATAATTTAGCCTAAATTACTCAAATTCATCAAAAATTCAAATACAAAACATATTAATCTAACACATGTCTTTCATTTTTCATAAATTAATATCACAAAGCTCACAAAATCAACAATGGAATCTCGTGAAATCATTAACAATTTCAGAAATTGAGGCATGGGCTTAATAAAACACAGAGCAACGATCATAAAAACATAAAAATTATCGAAAACCGATCAAAGAACATACCTTAATCACAATCAAAAGGAGCCAAACCCTAAAAGCTTTTATTCCTTTCTTATTTTCTTTGTATTTTTGGCAAAATGATGAAAAGATGAAGCAAAAATCATGTTTTGTTTAATTAATAAGCATTAATTCATCATTTGCCAAAATAACCTTATTATATACATTTAAAATCCACTAACCCTTGGCATATATTTCCATTCATAAATTCAATGGTCTAATATCAACATAAGGACCTCATAATTAATAAGCCATGTCAATTCGGGGCTCATGTAGCACACAACTTTTGTATTTTCTGCGATTTAGTTCTTTTATCAAATTGAGCACACAAACGATCAATTTTCATACGAAACTTTCACACATGCTTAACCACATACTGTAACATGGAAAATAATATTAAAATGATTTTTTGACTCAAATTTTTTATCTCAAAACTACTATTCCAACTAGGGTCTAAACCGGGTTGTTAGATGACTATGAATATTGGCAATGAAAATTGGCACGGGAACCCTAGGATTCACTTTCACCATAGGTAAGATAATGTTAGAATCTAATTTGGGATGATTCTATTGTTGGGAAATATGCCTATATTGTAGTAAACATGTAACTGTTTTCTATGTATTTGAACAATGGATAAATAAATAAAGTTAATTTCACATTTCACTATTATATCTTTTGTGTTTTTGTCTTTCATGTTTTGCATACATAGAAAAATTTTGAAAAATAAATATTAGCTCATTGATTGTCTAAGTTCAAGCTGATGATAAGTGGCACTGTGGGTATGTTTATATTGTGGGAAGATAACTTACTTCGGTAGATAATTTAAATGAGTCTGTAATCCCGTAAAAAAATCAAAATGATCATTTGATTCAAACATATAGAAATATTATTATGTCATCTACAATTCCAATTCGGGCGATGGCTAGTTGACTGCATGAGTAGAGACATAAATGTACTCAATAGAAGAATTGTACATTGGACTGGACCCGAGTTGAATTAATTATGAATTCTTTTATGAATTAATTCACTTGTAATGTTCATGGTGTGACTTACCTTAATCCTGAATTAGTCACTGACCATGCATATGTAACTCATGTGTTTTGATACAAGTGGAGGCTTATGCTCTAAAGATGATCGAGCCCATAGTTGGTATGTTGGGTGCATAGCTTGTGTTTGACATGACTTTACTAGAAATAATGGAATTCATAACTTGATTAAGAAGTTAACGGTATCCTCTCATTGACATTGTGTGGATTGATAAATGTGAATATGATCACATGTTGCATTTTTTCAAATGAAAAATTTACCACAGTTATTAGTTGATAGTGATCATATTAATCATTAAGAAAACACAATGGTAAAAATAAGATAAAACAAGATTGTATTGAGTGGACATATTTAACTCAAAAGAATCAAGGATATCATATATGATGGTAACACACACATGGCGAGGTCAATGGACAGAGCATTTGGATGAATTACTTTCGCAAAAAGTATACAATAAGAAGTTTTCAATCATGGTACTTCTTGTGAACTAAATCCATGATTAAGTAAATTACGAATTACTTAATTGTTTATGTTTGATTGGTCCCTTGGCTAGCTTAACAAAAGCTCGATAGGACTACATTTGAATCGGAAAAAAATTTTATGACTTTGGAAATAATTTAATTGAGTCAATTTATTCGATGTGGAATTAAATTAAGTGGTCGAGTGAATTTTTCAATTAGAGAATTTAATTAAAAAATTTTCTTCAAAAACTAATTTGGAAAATCTTAGTGATTTTTAAAAAAATTAAATTTGATCAAGTCAAATTAAATTAATCAAATTAATTAAAATAAATATGATATTTTTAAAATTAATTTTCAAGTGAGACAATTACCCGATGGGTAATTGAACTTGAAAATTGGACTCGAGATTGAAAATTGAACCCGAAAACCAAAATTCGAGATTAAAACCCAAAAACTGGTTGAACTGGGCCTTATGTATAAAATTGGATCGACGGTCCAACTGATGGCTGGACCAGACCAGTCGGGCCTTCATTGGTCCGGACCAAATAGGCAGCAATCAAATTGGCCAGGCCCATTTGGGAAAAACGGTGACGATTTAGGGTGTTAGGAGAGTCATACCAGTGATGGCACCGTTGTGCACTACGTCTGTGATAATGGCGATTCGACAATCGATGGATGGTAGGCGGTGGTGGTTTTTTGGTGGTATAAAAGTGGAAAAAATAGACTACTAGTGGGACTCTATCGGGTAACAAGAGTGGATGATGTACTCCGTAAAACCTGCATCGACGAAGGGACATCCAATGGGCAATCAACAAGTGGTTTTGGTTTTAACATATGGTTTACAAGAATAGATGATGTACTTCTTACAAACTACACCAGCAAAGGGGCATCAAACCCTGGATAGGTAATTGGTGTTAATAACAAACAAGGAGCTTGGAACAAAGAGTGTCACACCTTTATTTGGTGAGTTGGTATGGCTTAGGACATTGCGCTGTGAGACTACCTAAGTCGCGATACTTAGATGGATTAACGTTAGCAAATTTCCTGGTGAAGCATTTCGCTGAGCTTCGTTGAGTTGCGAAATCTCATTTCGCAGTTAGTGAGATTCATATTTAATGGACTCCTCCGATAATTGTAATGGTTAGTGGGACACATTTAAATCATTTAACATTCTAGTAGAAGTGACGTGTCAATAACCGAGACACCTAGAGAGCCTCGTAGGATGTGATTAATTAGTGGAAACATGTACACATGATTACTCGTTAGAGATTAACCCTAAGTGAGATTTGGACTAGAGATTGCTATAAATAGGGCAATTAATAGTGTAGAAAGGATTTTCATTTCATCTTCCCTGGTTGCCTTCGTTATCATTAAAGAAAAACCTAAAGGTGTTCTTTATTGTTAACAAAAGAGCTGTTAGTCAAGCTTATAGAAGCTTCTTTCCTTAAGTTGTCTTTTGGTAAATTCTTAAATCCTTCTTTATGTTTATTAAATAGAAAGGAGTTGTAGTAAAAATTATTCTGTCGGGTTTCCATCTGAATACTAGATAGGAAGATAACATCCATCCATGAACTATTTGCATGTTCACCGATTTATGTTATTTTAATGAGTTTCGGTTGTTCTTATATTTAAAGAGGTTATTTGATGTTTTAGCCAAAGATATGAGAGAAAGTCCCAGTGCTAAAGGGAAAGAACCTGTTGAGTAGGAAGCTCTAAGTGAAGGTTTCTGTTCAGTTCCTTTATACCTTGAGTTTGTTATTAGTGTTATTATGTTTAAACCTTCCTATTGTATACCGAAGTGAGTAGCTTAACCTTTGGTTCTAGTAATGTGCCAAAAGGGTCATGGTAGTGAGTTGATGCATGTACAATTACAATCATCATACCAGAGGCAAAAGTATTGCATGAGCATGGATATAAATACTCCTTCCTTGGTGCACAAGCTCCATATCCAAAATGGTGTAATGAGGTATTAGAGGGTTGCTACATATGATGATGAAAAGAAGATACAAGATATTATGTTTTGCCTCCGGTATGGTACTCTGGTGCAAACTGTGACTGGTGAATACCTGACCTTACAGGGGAACACTTATGTGTTTGAAATACAAGGAGGGATAATGGAGGTATGGAGGCTATGACTGGTTTAATAGCTCTAAGGAGCAATATAAAGATAGAAGAATATTGTTTCTTTGGAACTAGGATTAGAAGCTAGCACAAGGAAGAAGTGATACAAATAAAAAAAGTATATATAGTGTTAAACCAAAGTGTGAATATTTCATGAAGTGTGAAAAGTACGATAAATGGTCATATAAGGGTATTCCGCAAGGGTGGCATACTAATAGAGCAATTGTGCTTTGTGATTATTATATACGAGTCTCTAATAATGGATAGTGTCCGCTAAGGGGTTGTATATGTTTTTTGAAGTATCCGTCAGTAGGTACTTTGGAAGAAGGAAAATTGTATTCACAAGAAGTGGCATACTATGCTGTCAGTCTTATTCTAATTGTGTTTGTTGAATCCTATTGTGGGGTTATATTTTCCTTGGAACTCATTAAGTTCTTATGTACTTAATTTATTTTATTCTTATTTTAGGCTCTTAGGTTGGATGTATTCATAGCAATGATTCAACTAGATTTAAGGTCTATTTGTAAGCCATTCTTTTGTCTTAGTGTAACATGAAATTGCTGGGGAAAATTAGGATATCTGTTTGATGCCGCTAGGTTGAACTTAATAGTTTGTATTTGAAAATGTTATTTTGTATTTTTGGATGTTTATGTATAGCCTTATTAGGCTTTACTCCAAATATTTTTATGGGATGCCAAATAATAAAAATGGATTTTTTTAAAACTATTGCTTGTGTGATAACTCGTTGCGATTATATTCGAAGTTGTGAATGTTTATAAAGCTTCCGTCAAATGCAGTTACTCATATCCCAACTATAAGCGGCTTAATACTATTTTAAATTGTTTTTAAGTTATCACATGTTTTATTAGTTCAACAATTTTATATTTTTGTACTCTATACCTAGATTCGATGATCGGGCCGGGCGTAAGGTATTATAGTTTTACTCCCCGCTACTGTGACAGCCCTAAAGTGACCCTAGTCGAAAACCGGTTTCGGGACCGCTAAACCGAGTCACTAAATTATTTGAGTATGATAGTTACTGTCTGAATATATGAATATGCATGTGTGATAATTTCTTTATTGAATTTTTTGCCTAATTATAGGTGAATTTTAGTGATTAGGACTTATGTGAGAAAATTTAGAAATGTGCTAGGCAAATGTAAGGTGGCCTATTAATACATGTGGGAAAAGGGTTGTCCTTGCATGTCAAATAACCCTTTTCCTAAGGTGAGTGGCCGGCCATGACTAGGTGATGGGCAACGAAAACATGTCCTAGACATGTTGGCCTAGTGCATGATGTAAGGGAGAATAAAATAATAAAAAAAGAAAAAGATAATGATGAAACAAAAAAAAATGGGTGTGGATGCTCTTTTGCCGTGAGAAACAAAGAAGAAAAAGGGGAAGAAAAATTTGTTGCTCATCCTTGGGTGCCTTGGCCGAATAGAAGAAAGGAAATTGAAAAAAAAAAATATTGGCTCATCTTCCTCCTAGCTTAGCCGATCCTTCAAGAAGAAAAGGAAGACTTAGCATTCGGTCACTTGAGCTTGAATTAAGGTATGGAATCCATGTTAGTCTTTGAAATCTTTGCATGTATGAAGCTAGTTACTAAGTCCTTTACTTGCTCATGTCAAAAAAATTTGAAGGTGGTAGTAATACAAGTGTTCGCCATGGAGGATGTTTAAGGAGATGGTTGTTGCCTTTATGATGTAAGGAATAATTAGAAATGGGTGAAAGAAACAAGCCCTTGTTCTTGATTCTTCTTGGCCGATTCTAAGGGAGAAAAGAGAGCAACCATGTGGTTTCTAAGCCATAAATAAGGTGACCCATGTTAGAAATTGTGATTTTGAGGTGACTAGAACATTCGGCCATGCATGTTGTTTTCCTTGGTGAGTGTTTTGATGTTGTTGTGATGAAAGCATGGAGATGAGTGAGTTCGAATGTTTAACAAAAGGAAATTTTGTGCCATTGAGTTCTTGTTGTTATGTGTGTGTGTGCATGAGTATTCGGCCATGCTATAGAATTTATGTTGCAAAATGATTAATTCTTAATGAGATGTATAATAGTACTTGTGAATGAGCTTGAGAGTATTTAAACAATTAGACATGAAAAGGGTGGTAATGAGGCTGAAAAATTGTTGGATGGTTAATTGGGTAAGGAATGAAGCATTCGCCATATGGGGTATAAATGGGCATAGGTGTTAAATACCTTGTATTGGAAACTTTGATAAATAAGTAGCAATAAATTAAGATGAGATTGAGTAAATTTTCAACTTAGTTGTGTTAAGTATTCGCAATAACCATAATAATGCATGTGAATGCCGTATGTTTGTGTTTGATGGAGAGATAAATTGTTTGATTTAGCTCAAGAGCAAAGGAAACTAGATTGGACAAAGGAAAGGAGAAAGCAAACGAGTAGCCGATTTGGAACCATTCTACCCCAAACAAGGTAAGTCATTAAGCACATATGTTTGATATTGCTTAAATGATTGGAAAATCTATGCAATTGTGTTTAATGGAATGCTATATATATGTATAAATGAAATTGTATGTGTATGGAATGAGGATAATTGTTGAATGTAAAAGAAATAGTGGAATGTGTAGAAAGTTTGCTTTCGGCACTATGTGTCTTGGCAATACGTGTGTATGGTGACGAGATTGGAACTAAGTGTGCGTGCTGGAAATATATGGCACTAAGTGTGCGTGCTGGAAATATATGGCACTAAATGTGCATGCTGGAAAAATACGGCACTGGGTGTGCGAGCTCGAAGGGTATGGCACTATGTGTGCGGGCTTAAATTGCGTGGCACTAAGTGTGCGAAATCGAGTAGTAAGCACTGTGTGTGCGTGACGCTATATATATGAAGGTGTGTCTCCATTGAATTGAGTATGGACAGCGGATCGGGTAAGTACCTCGAGCTCATGACGAATAGAGAATTCGTTCATGCTTGGGGATTGAATTTGGCAAGCCTTAAATCTATGTGATGATTGAAATTGTATGGTTGTGCTGGAAAATGAGTTAACGTGTAAAAATGCTTGATTATCTTGTTGTGTAGAATATGAAATGTGGACGTATGACTTGGTACGAGATTGGACCGAAAGGTCCGAGGTATTACGGTATAGATTCGATATGGATGAGTACCTAGCCTCGTTTGTTGTACATGTTGTAGTAACTTTATCAGTGGATTGATGAATGCTTATGACTTACTGAGTTGTAAACTCACTCGGTGTTTTTCTTGTCACCCATTTTAGGTCTCTCGGACTCTTATTGTTTGCGTGATCGGGACCGTCGTTGAAGTCATCACACCGGCTGAAATCTTGTGGTATTGTTTTCGTTGTTGAAGAACATTTGGCATGTATAGACTATTATATTTTGTCGAATTGAGGGTTGTAAACTTTAAGCCATGTGAAAATGGCCTATGTGGTCGTCGAGTGGGATGCTAGAACTTATAGCCACGAGTCTTAGAAACTTTAATTTCGATAAGGTGGCCATAATTTGTGTCATGTATGATGGATGATTAAGGCCAAGGAAAGATTCATGAAATTGGCATAGTCTACTGCAGTAACTGTTGCGGACAGCAGCAGTGAGATGAGATTGAAAAATCACTAAAAATAGTAGAAGTAGAATTAAATAGTGAGTAAATTATGAAATTGAACCTTGATGAATCTATTTTTATATGGACGAAACGAAATGACCATATGAGCAGTATACTGAGAAATATTAAAGTTCTTGTGAGACAGGGCCAGAACGGTTTCTGGGTCCCCTGTCGAGACTTTGGAAATTTACCATAAATTATCCAGAAAGAATTAGGAGTCATTCCTTATATTTACAGATTCCATTTTGAGTCTAGTTTCATTAGAAACAAACGGCACCAGTATTAAAGCCTTGTACAGAGAGATATTCAAGTTGTAACACGCGAAGGTCAGAGCAGTCGATCCCTGTAACATGGGTGACTTTAACTAATAAACTGTACCAATTGGCCCGACCAAAAATTCTAGAAATAAATACATGGATGGGTATGTGAGTCTAAATTCAGGGAAAATTTACGAAACCAGTTTCCGAGTTTTGAAACTCGAGATATGATTTTTAAGGCGACGGTGACGCAGTTTTCCAGCCTGACTGGAAATGTCAAATTGGTTGGTACCTTGAGAGGATTTGGCCGTTAACCCCTCATGTCCGACACCGGCGACGGTCACAAGTTAGGGGTGTTATAATTTTATTGGTATCAGAGCTATGGTTTAGTCGGTTCTAGGACTACCATAGCGCGTGTGAGTCTAGCTATACATGCCAAATTGTTAGTGCTTAATAATGTGATGACTTCTGACGGTTGAAATTTTTGTTTTGATTAGCAATGGAACCCGGGATAGAGAGACCCTTGGCGGATGACGTTGAAAGTGTAGCGGCTGCTCCTGCGCAAGGGACACCGCCTGTTGAGCCTCAGTCATCCGCGAATAATCAAAATGAAGGGGCGAAACAAGCCTTCTTCACCATGATGAATGAGTGGGTCGCGCAATATGCCCGAACCAATCCGGCTGTCCAACCATTCCCGAATTTAAATAATCCACCCCAAGAGCCCGTAATGCCATCAGTTACTGATCCTGTGAGGCTGAGTAAACCACCTGTGGACTTGATTAGGAAGCGTGGGGCCGAGGAGTTTAAGGCCATAGTTACCGACGATGCCGAAAGGGCCGAGTTCTGGCTTGATAACACCATTAGAGTGTTTGATGAATTGTCATGCACACCCGATGAATGTCTTAAGTGTGCTATATCTTTGTTGCGAGACTCAGCCTACTATTGGTGGAGGACCTTGATTTCCATAGTCCCAAAGGAACAAGTTACTTGGGATTTCTTTCTAACGGAATTTCGGAAGAAATATATTAGTCAACGGTTCATCGATCAGAAGCGTAAGGAGTTCCTGGAACTCAAGCAAGGTCAGTATGATCAGATCTCGAATCTGAACATGAGTTCGTAAGACTTAGTCGGTATGCTCGGGAGTGTGTGGCTGATGAGGTTGCTATGTGCAAAAGATTTGAAGAAGGATTGAATGAAGAGTTAAAGTTACTAGTGGGAATTTTGGAGATAAAGGAGTTCGTGACACTAGTCGAACGAGCACGCAAGCGGAAGAACTTGGGAAGGAGAAGAAGAAGGTTGAATTTGAAGCGAGAGATTACCGTAAAAGATCAACGAGTAAAGCTCCGTTCTCGACTGTAAAGAGGTTCCGGGAGGACACCAGTAAGTCGAGGGCGACTGCGGGAATTTCCATTAGAGCCCGACCATTGACGGACTCCCGAGCTACATCGGTAGCTAGTGTGGGCAATAATCGTCAAGAGAGACCTGAATGTCCCCAATGTGGAAGACGACACCTAGGTGAATGTTGGGGTAAGTCATTAATAGGGCTCATACGGATGTGGTTCAAGGACCACTTCATTAGAGATTGCACGGAGCTAGATGAGAAGAATAAGATGCAAGGTGCAAGATCTAGTGGGGCGACGGCTAGAGGTAGACCCCCGAGGATTTCAGGAGGTAGGGGTGGTAATCAGAGAGGAGCCACTGATACGGTTGTTCGATCCGAGACCCGTGCTCCTGCTAGAGCATATGCCATCCGCATAGAGGAGGCATCCTCCCCTGACGTTATCACTGGTACTTTTACTCTCTTTGATACTAGTGTGATTGCATTGATTGACCCCGGCTCTACTCATTCATATGTATGTGAAACTTTAGCATCCAGTAAGACTCTACCTGTTGAGTCTACTGAGTTCGTAATTCGAGTGTCAAACCCTTTGGGTCAATACGTACTCGTTGATAAAGTGTGCAAGAGATGCCCCCTAATAATTCGAGAATCCTATTTTCCGGCCGATCTGATGCTTCTACCATTTGATGAATTCGATGTTATTCTTGGTATGGATTGGCTGACTGTACATGATGCAGTGGTGGACTGCAAAAGGAAAACCATTGATTTGAGGAGTGCAAATAATGAGGTAGTCCGAGTCGAGTCTATTGATTTAAAAGGAGTGTCACCCATTTTAGGTCTCTCGGACTCTTATTGTTTGCGTGATCGGGACCGTCGTTGAAGTCATCACACCGGCTGAAATCTTGTGGTATTGTTTTCGTTGTTGAAGAACATTTGGCATGTATAGGCTATTATATTTTGTCGAATTGAGGGTTGTAAACTTTAAGCCATGTGAAAATGGCCTATGTGGTCGTCGAGTGGGATGCTAGAACTTATAGCCACGAGTCTTAGAAACTTTAATTTCGATAAGGTGGCCATAATTTGTGTCATGTATGATGGATGATTAAGGCCAAGGAAAGATTCATGAAATTGGCATAGTCTACTGCAGTAACTGTTGCGGACAGCAGCAGTGAGATGAGATTGAAAAATCACTAAAAATAGTAGAAGTAGAATTAAATAGTGAGTAAATTATGAAATTGAACCTTGATGAATCTATTTTATATGGACGAAACGAAACGACCATATGAGTAGTATACTGAGAAATATTAAAGTTCTCGTGAGACAGGGCCAGAACGGTTTCTGGGTCCCCTGTCGCGACTTTGAAAATTTACCATAAATTATCCAGAAAGAATTAGGAGTCATGCCTTATATTTACAGATTCCATTTTGAGTCTAGTTTCATTATAAACAAACGGCACCAGTATTAAAGCCCTGTACAGAGAGATATTCAAGTTGTAACACGCGAAGGTCAGAGCAGTCGATCCCTGTAACATGGGTGACTTTAACTAATAAACTGTACCAATTGGCCCGACCAAAAATTCTAGAAATAAATCCATGGATGGGTATGTGAGTCTAAATTCAGGGAAAATTTACGAAACCAGTTTCCGAGTTTTGAAACTCGAGATATGATTTTTAAGGCGACGGTGATGCAGTTTTCCAGCCTGACTGGAAATGTCAAATTGGTTGGTACCTTGAGAGGATTTGGCCGTTAACCCCTCATGTCCGACACCGGCGACGGTCACAAGTTAGGGGTGTTACAGCTACTCCATCAACTCTCTTGGCCACCGTCCCTTACAAAATAAAAAATTATCTTCTAATTTTTTTTTTGTTAAGTGTTGAAATTTTTGGAAGGAAATATTTATTTGTGTTAATGTTTAAGGGAGATAGTGTGATAGTTTTAAGGTGTGTTTGAGTCCATGGTGACGTGGTGGACTTAAAGACCTACACATTTCATCTGTCGTGTGGGGATCGAACCATCACCTTAGAAGCCCATTACATTGCAACTCAGGCTCCTAGTTTACGGTGGTTATACGATCATGGTTTGAAGTATAATTAGGGCTTACAATTAATAGTGGTTATGCGGTCATGGGTTGAAGCATAACTTGAGCCCCCAATTGGCGGTTGTTATGCGATCATAGGTTCAAGTTTAATGTCACCATAAGAGAATGCTTTATAAACCCTATACATAAGTTTAAGACCATAATCATAAGAAAAAAACAAAGGATATTTCCAGTATAATCAACTTATTCTTTTTCTCCATCTCCACCAAAGTAGTATCTTTAAACTCATTGTTCATAACATGTGACAGAGTTAGAGGCAAGAGGATTTTCAAGGAAAAGGGTGACTATGATGCTAGAGAAAAGTTGAAACGTGACTCAAGGCTGTAGTGATTGCTGTGATTAAAGAGCTTGTTAGTAACTACAACCACTGCTGCCTCGACTCTAGTTTCATCTTTTTCTCTACCATCTCAGTCACTCCCCTCCTAAAAGTCATTTTGCCCCCAACTCTGTCACATATTTTGGACAATGAGGTTAAGGATACTACTTTGGTGGAGATGAAGAAAAAGAATAAGTTGATTATACTGGGAAGCCCATTTTTTTTCTCTATGATTATGGTATCAAACTTATGTATGGTGTCTATAAAGCATCTTCTGCCAGTATCATAAAACTTGAACCCGAGATTGCATAACCACTGTTAACTAGGGGCTCGTGTTATACTCCAACTCGTGACCACATAACCACTGTCAACTGGGAGCCTTAGTTATACTTCAACCCATGACCGTATAACCACCTTGAATTGAAAGTCTGAGTTGCAATGCGATGAGCTTCTCAGATGATGGTTCCATCCCTACATGACAAATAAAATATGTGGGTATTCGAGCACTATCATATCACCATGAACTCAAACATATCTTAAAATGATCGCAATATCTACCTCAAACACAAACACAAATAAATATTTCTCACCAAATTTCTAACTCCCAACATAAAAGAAAAAAACAATTTTTTACAAACAGCAAATGCATCCTGCAGAAAACATATTCTACTGAGGTGGCAAAAGGGAGTCTGAAAGCATGTCCTGCCTATTTCCCTAAATATGGAAAAAAGGGTCTAAATCCCTAATTATTTTTTTAAATCGGTATTTTCTTCTAATTTACCCCATATCTAAGCATAAAATTTATTGTAAAATTTATTTTCATCTAATTTGTTTGCAATTTATTTAGAAAAAAGATATAACTTTTTCGAGTTTTCGATTTTTCTAACTTGAATTTTAGATTTTTATTTTTGTAATATTTTTAATTTTTAGATACATCTATTTTTATATTTTATAATTTCTTTTATTTTAAATTTTTTATATATTTTTCTTTTAAATTTTAAATATTTTTATAAAAAAGTACATTACGACATCATTAGTGCCATTTGTCACAATCTAAAAGTGCCATGTGTCATATATTTAACACCATTACAAAAAAAAAAAGTTCCAAAACCCTTGATGGAATGAAAATTCGGGACAAAAAAATTATAAGTACCAACATGGGAGGCATCACATTTGGGGACTAAATGCATATTTGAGCCTTATAATTATAATTAAATATAAACACATATAATACTATTTATATATTTAAATAATATTATATTTTGTGTTTTTCATAATATATAATTTATATTTAATTATATGTGTTTGAGAACCAAATTGATAGAATGTGCAAGTAATGAGGACTAAATTTATTATTATACCAGTTAGAAAAATATCACATCATCACTTTTGTTAACCATTTAACAGAGAGTGGCCAAAATAAAAATGATCTAAAACGTGAGCGACCGAAATAGAAATGATCTAAAACGTTTGTGACTAAAATAAAAATTTTCATAGTTTGGTCACCAAAATAGAAACAAGTTAATAGTTGGGTGACTAGTTCTATAATTCACCTTTTAATTAATTATACTTCCATTGTTTATTTAATGTATTAATACAAGAAAAATTTTAATGATTATATAAGTATTAAAATAAATGGTCATAACATAAAAAATAATTAATATAGATTTAAAATTAAAATTAGAAAAATGACTAAACTCTCTAAAAAGCTCTTCAAAATAAGAAAAGATTTTCTTCCCAAACAAATTATATGAATAACTAAAAGTTAACAAATCAAATTACTACTAAAAAACAATTTGAATAATTAAAATTATTACTAAGAGTTAACAAAAACAACAACAACAATTGAAGCAATAAAAGTACGGTAGAAGCTTATATATTAAAAGTTCACTTATATTTTGTCCTCTCTTTTAAAAAAATAGAAAACTTAGTCCGTGTATATTAAATTGAAAAAAAATAGGTTTTTTTGTTAATTTTTTTATTTTATGATTAAAAACTGGTCATTGTACGTCAACATAAAGCACACGTGACACGTCACTTATCATTAGTTACTCCATCAACCATGTTAATTTTTAACATTACAAATAAATAAAATCTATAATAAAAAAATTAATTTACTTTTTAATTAAATGTACAAAAATTAATTAATTAATTTTAATAAAAAACAAAATATAACCTTACTGTTAATGTATTACCTTCATAAAACTTTTATATTTGGACGGTGGAGCATGTGATGAAAGAGACTGAAATACATCTGAAAAGGGAGCTCAGCTAGCTAGGTGCGGGGTTTGCTTTAGCTACCAAACAAGAAATTAAAATAAGTGTAAACAAAGCAAGCGAGCGTGGCTGGGGCGGTTTGTGGGACTGCCTAGGCCGCTGCCCTTTCGTGTTTTGTGCCCGCACCTTCTTTAATATATTAGATTAATTTTAAATAACAAGTATATTTATTAAAAATTTATATAAAATTAACTAGTGTTTTAATTGTTATAATAAAATTAAAGGTTTAATATGCATTATAATTTTAGTTCAAATTTCTTTATAAATAAATTTTTATTGATTTATAAAAATAAAAGCACAAAATTAATTTTTATAAATTTTATTAAATTAAAACTTAATTAATAGATGACATCAACTTACTTAAAAATTTATTATAATAAAAAGAAATAGAGATAAATACATATAATATAATATAATATAATATATAATATAATTATTTGATATATTGACGGTAGAGTTTTTAAATTCTACCATCATGATTAGGGACGGATCCAGGATTTTACTTCAAGGGGGAGAAACTTCTAAATCTGAAGGACATTTTTTTAACGTAAAAAAATATCAATTCTTCTATGATACTTTTTTTCTTATTAAAAAATCAATTTAATATTTTTAAAAAGCATAAACGATTTAACGTAAAAAATTAAAAGAAAAATATCACATTATATAAAATTAAGTATTTATTTCCAATATGCAAAAAGGAATAACTAATACTATACTAAAATTTTCATAAATATCATTATAATTCCAAAAATTAAATTAAAAAACTTGGCCTTAGTCTTATTTCTCAATACTAGGCATCCTAAATTGCACCCTCTGCTTTTTCATAAGATCGAACTCATCAATGATAGAATCTATTAAAAATTCTCGAGCTATCTCTTTTTTGATGTATCCCACCAAGTAAGTTGAAAGAAAATCATCCTCCATTCTGTTGTGAAGCCTTGTCTTCACAACTTTCATGGTTGAAAATGCTCGTTCAATTGTTGCAGTAGATACGAGAAGAGTTAGCACAAGACAAATAATTCTATCAAGAAAAGGATAAATACTTGACTTGTTTGTCTTAGCTAGCACTTGACACTACTCGACAATTGTAGAAGCTTTCTGCAACTTCGGGCTTTGATGAGTGTAGGTACCCAAATTTACTGGGCCTAAAATCGTTAATCAACCCAAACACAAAACAGAATAAAAAAACAAAAACCCAATCTACAAATGGCCAAAAAAAAATTTAAACCGCTAACCTAAAACCCGGATAGCCCGATAGGCCCAAAACCCAAGCCAATTTCGAAACCCTAGTTTCCCCTAGCGCCGTGCCCCTCCCACGTGCGTCGTCGGTGCGTCCAATGCCCGAGGTTCGGCTCCCTTTTGTCCCGTTGCACCAAAACGGCCATCTATGGCCCCGTTGACCTTTGTGCGTCTGCAAAAGAAAGTAAAAAAAAAAAGAAACAAAACAAGACCACAAAGCAGAAAACAGAAAGGAAGCAAAGAAACAGCAAAGGCATAGGCAATAGTAATAACGTTAAATCAAGTGTATTTTTTTCTGCTATATAAGCCCAGAAACAAAACGTTGTAAAGGGTACACACAGCATATTGAGCAATCAAAAAGCAAAAAAAAAAAAAAGGTTGACTCTTTATATTTTTCATTTTCATTTTTTTATTTTTTTATTTTATATTTTTTTATTTTCTATTACGAATTTATTTTAAACAAAATAAGAGAAGAAACCTCACCGGACAATCCCGCGACACGTCGACGGATCTATTCCCCGTTGTCAAAATCGGACTTAAAAAGGAGGGGGAGAGGCCTTTTCTTTCGCATTTTTTGAGTTTGGAGGGCTTTGCTTTCGGACTCTCTTAAAAAGGGTTGAAAATCTGGCCTTCGCGTGGCTTCAGCCACCGTCCACGGTGGAGCCACGACGATTATGGCGACGGTGATGATGGGTTGAGAAACCCTAGCACAGAAAATTTATAGAAAGGAGGGGCTGCTTTCTCTATTTTTTTGTAGAAGAAAAGGGAAGAAATAAAAAAAAAAGTGAAAATTTTAGTTTAAATAGCAGTGCAAAACGGTGCCATTTTGCACCATAGGCACCAGCACTGAAACGGTGCCGTTTAAGGCGACACGTGGCGACACGACCCACTCCAAGGGGTCTGCGAATTTCCATGAAACGGGTTATTTACATCCCTAGTCCCTCTATCTTTTTACCTTCATTTAATTCAATCCTATCCATTTCTTTTATTTTCTTGATTTTGCCCCATATATTTTACCCTTGACTCATTTGGATCTGCATCAAAGCGTTGCGTTTTGAGGGCTTGGGTTTATTTCCCAATCAGTCCCTCTCCTTTACGCGAGCATTCTATTTTGATCTTTATGCGGTTTTAACATTTAAATTTTATACTTTTAATTCTATTTTGATTTCAACTTAGTCCTTTTCCTTGTTATTTCCTTTATTTATTTATTAAATGGATTAACTTGATATTATTATCACTATTTCATTATTTCTCACATTTGACTAATTGTTTTATTATCATGCTATTAAATCAATGGTTATCGCGATATTATTTCTATTATTTTTATATAGATGCATATTTATCTAATATATATATGTATTTTCGTTTATCATTTATTTATGTATATCTCTAGATACAATTTTGAAACTATTTTATTTCCTTTAAATTCAACTCTTTGTATTTTATTTTATTTTCATATTTATTAATTTACCTATACTTACCCTTAGACTTCCTTTTTTTTTCTTAATCAAATCTTTTCAGTTTTCACTTCAATTTCTTTTTTTTTTAATATTGTTTCGTATTATGCTTTTGCTTTTATTTTACGTCACACTATATTTGTTTATTTATTTTTTTCAACCTTTTTAATAATTTAAGTTCCTCTGCTTATATTATTTTGTGTATTCCTATATTTTACCTCTATTATTGTTATTATTTATTTACGTGTTTGATTTTAAATTTCATCCATGATTTCATTACTATTTTCATTTGTTTATTTATATTCAATCTTACAAATTATTTTCCTTATTTATTTATTTATTTGTGTATCTTAAACTCTTTATACATTACTTATTTTTTGGTATATTATTTATATTAAAATAATTTTATTTTATGTATATTATTTACTTTAACATTTTTATATTATTTATTTTAGACCTTTTATATGTTATTTTAAATTTTTATATGTTATTTATTTTAAATCACTTTATTTTACTTTAAATTATTTTGTCTGTTGATGATTTTAAATTGTTTTATACTATTCACTTAAAATTGCTTTTTATAACATCTTTTTGAACTTGTTTTTATGTATTATTTATTTAAAATTGTCTCTTACTTATTTTAAAGGGTTTCATGTTGTTTATTTCTTTCTTTTGATTATTAATGTTGGTATTTAAGTGACATATGTTATGCGATTATTGTCATTATGTATATTATAATTCGTTCGTTCATATTTTCATATTATTATCACCCATTTGCATAGTATCTTATCCACGTATATTGTTCCATGTTTATTCGCCTTTCATTCGCAATTGTCGCATTGTAATCTTTAACTTATTGATCTGAAATTCATAATTCCATTTTATTTCAAGTCAAATTAATGCATTTCAAGCTGGTTTTATAATTATTCGTTTGAAAATTCATGCAATGTTTGATGTTTGGAAATTCGGGAAATCGTACCCTACCGTGCTGGGTTTTGATTTCCCGTTTGTTCAAAATAATCGAATATTACTTTAGAATTTCACTCGTGTTTTCCAAATTCAAAAACAAGGCAATGTTCAAGGTTTGGAAATTCGGGGAATCATGCCCTATCGTGTTGGGTTTTGATTTCCGGTTTGTTCCAAATAATTGAATGTTCCTTTAGTATTTCACTTGTATTTTATAAATTCTAAAACAAGGCAATGTCGATGTTTGGAAATTCGAGGAATCATGTCCTACCGTGCTGGGTTTCGTTTTTTCGTTGGACTAAATAATTGGGCATCCTTTCGTAATTTCCAACATATAAACTTTTGGAAGTAAAAAATTTATCGTGTTTTCGATGGTATAAAGGATCGTGTCCTATCGTGTTGGATGTGATGCTGTATTCCTTTGATATGAGAAATTTTGACGATCATCTTGAGCCATTTAAATGTTTTAAAAGGAACCATATTTCAGAAAATTGCTTTAAATTTTAGACATAACGACGGTACTTAATCAATTTGGTACCAATTTTGAGTGTAGTGAGGGTGCTAATCCTTCTTCATACGTAATCGACTCCCGAACCCATTTTCTCAAATTTCGTAGGCCAAAATAGATTTAAAATGGAATAAATTATTTTTAGGTAATCCAATCACACCAAAACAAAAGATTGGTGGCGACTCTACATCTTGTTTTCAAAAAGTTGATCCCCCCTTTTTTTTTTTAAATTCAAAAATGGTTTCGACAACTTGCCGACTCCACTAAAGACTGAACAAGAGAGTCAAGCCATAAAATTGATTATTTGTTGTCCTTTTGTCCAAGAATTGAAAATTTGTTGTGAAAATCATGATATTTTCGATTGCATTCGATTGTATGATTGTTATGGTTCGGATCTTGTAGAATAATATTACATTGCATTGCATGACCGCTGTGGTCACACCTTCTAAGTGGGAGTAAGAACTATGCTTTCATGAGGTTTTCACCTCCGCATGGGCTAGTGGATTGCTTCCGGGATACATCCGTACCTATGATTTCGTGAGATTTTCATCTCCGCATGGTCATAGGGAAATTTATTCCTCTGAACCGAACTCGATCCATATGAGCCTATAATGGGTGAGGATTGAGGAATCTGCTGGTTCAAGTACCTTCTCTTTAGAACCGAACCACATATAGTGAACCCTAAGAGCCTTCTTTAGGTAGAGCTAGGTTAAACTTTAGTAGTTGCCCATATATACACTTTGATTATCTTTATTTTGCTTGTATTTTATTATTAATATTTGATACTAACTTGTCTTGTTTTGATTGTATTTTGCATAACATCGCATACTAAAGGAGGTGTTAACTCATATTCGATTACTAAGTTAGAAGATTTAACATGGAGAATGAATTTCTTGGTAAAGTTGAGGATAATGCGGCCGTCCGTGCATGGTCAGAGAGGTTACAGTTAGAGAAAGGGGATAGCTTAGCAGAAGGATATACATCAGAGTTGCAGAAATTCATTCGCATCAATGTAGCGCAGAATGAGTTGCAAGCGTTGAAAGATATATGGGCTCATTGGGATGAGGGAATCAAACAGTTGTTCTATCAAAGCTATGGTGATATAGCCTACTTGCTCGATATTAAGGTAGACAAGCGTCTGTTCCGAGTCATGGCTCAATTTTGGAATTCTGCTTACGATTGTTTCACTTTTGGGGAAGTGGATTCGGTACCTACTGTGGAGAAATATACTACCCTGTTAAGGTGTCCAAAAGTTCAAGTCAGAAAAGCTTATGCTAAGGTTTTCAATGGTCTAACTTTTGCGAAGAAATTGATGGCTATTTTGGGGATGAGCGAGCCTTGGGTTACTACTCAAATTCAACAAAAGGAGGATAGTAAGTGTATTCCTTGGGAGAATTTGAGAGATTTGGTTTTAACACATCCGGATGAAAGGAAGAGGATTGATATGTTCGCTTTAAGTATATATGGATTGGTGATTTTTCCTAAAGCTTTGAGGCATGTGGATGAGGCAGTCACTGACTTATTCGATCGTATCGAGAAGGGAATCACACCTATACCTGCAATATTGACAGAGACGTTCAGATCCTTGAGCACGTGTCGAAAAACAGATGAGGGGCGGTTTATTGGATGTGCACAACTATTGATGATGTGGTTTCATAGGCTTTTTTGGAAAGTGAACAAGGTTTTTCACTGGGTCTTTTCTGAAGGTTATTCCCCGTTAAAGGAGGAGGCAGCCATGCAGAAGAGAGACGATATTTCAGAGGAAAAATGGATAGAAATTTTTCAAAATCTCAAGGAAGAGGATATAGAGTGGAGAGCTTTTTGGATGGTTCCTAATGAGGTCCTATATCGATGCGAGAATTTTGATTGGGTACCATTGTCAAGAATTTGGGAAGCTAATGGGTATACTCCATTGCTTGCATTAAGGCAATATAAATCGAGGAAGTTTGTACCCACGACTTACGGGCTTGCTCAGTGTGAATTCTCCTATAAAGGTGATCACTATAAGAAGAAGGTTCGGGAACTTTCTGATGCTTGGAAGCAAACCCGCTGGATGAAGAGGTTGGCTGTCGGTTCCATGGTGACGCCTGAATACAATGGATGTGTGACAGCCCCAAATTGACCCTAGTCGGAAAGTGGTTTCGGGACCACAAAACCGAGTCATAAAAATAATTAATTGCTATATTCTATGCTTATTGTGGGTGTACATGCACATGTGGAAGTTTCATTCTCTAATTTTACCAATTGTATGAGAAATTATAAAATAGGGATCAATGCGAGACGTGGTGAAATATGATAGGCTAATTTTAAATGGCCTATTAATACATGTGGAAAAGTGTTTGTCCTTGCATGTCAAATTAGCCAAATTGGAGCATGATGGCCGGCCATGCTATGGGTGGAAACATGTCTCCAACATGTTAGACTAGTGATGCATGTAGGAAACAATAAAATAAGAAAGTTAGTATTAAAGAAATGGAAAAAGAAAATGATGATAACAAAAATAATAATAATGTGTAGATGCCCCTTTGCGTGACAAAAACAAAGAAAGAAAGAAAAGAAAATAGTTGTTCATCCTTTGGTAGTCTTGGCGAATAGAAGCAAGGGAAGAAGGGGGAAGAGCTTGAGAAAAATCGGCTATGGTGGTTGCTAGACTAAGGTATGTTTGATGATATTCCATGAGATGCATGCATGCTTTAGTTGTTAGTTTAAGTTCTACCTAGCCCATGGTTTAGATTTCTTTTGCTATTTGATGGAGATGAAATTCGCCATGGATGTTGTCTTTCTTGGTTGGTGTTTTGATGTTGTTGTAATGAAGCATGAAGAGGAGTGAGTTCAAATGTTTAATAAAAGGAGATTTTTAGGTCATTGAGTTCTTGTTGTTGTGTGTGTATGTACATGAGTATTCGCCATGCTATAGAATTCATGTTGCAAAATGATAAATGCTTGGTACATTCGGCTATAATGGGCATTAAGAGGGTGAAGTTTGAATTAGTTAAATGTTCATATAGGTTGTCTTGATGAAAAGAGAAAGAGAAGAATTAGATATCATATTAGGTGCTAGTGTGGTATATAAGGGTGTTGAACTTAAATAAGTAATATTCGGCTAGCATGATAAGTATGAAATATTAAGTAGATGAGATAATTGATGGTGAAGTGGCTAATAGGGACTTTTAATGAAATCTATGCTAAGACCGAATGTATCAAATGCTAAATGTGCTTATGTATATTCGGCCACCTAATTAAGCACATAGGTGGTGTTGAATTTAATCTTGCACATTCGGCCATATGGGTGTACACACTTGTGATACTATCCTTGATTAGGATAGTTGGCAATAGGGTGATAGCCTAAGGTTGTGAACCAAATAGTTCAAAAGCATGGGGTAGAAGGATAAGAATTTGTCATGTGTATCCTATGAAATGAAATTTTAATGTGTGATACAAATATTTTACAAAGTGGTTGAATGGGTTGATTTAATTGTTTAAGCTCAAGATCCTAAAGGAGAGGCATCCAACAAGGGGAAATCGAAGGTCATCGAGTAGCCGACTTGGGATTATTTGCCCAACCAAGGTAAGTCATTAAGCATATATTTGGTGTTGATGTAAATGACCATAATATATACATAATTGTGTTTAAATGAGTTGATGTGTAAATGAAAATGTATGTGTATGGAATGATGCCATTGTTGAATGTATAAAGGCAGCAACATGCATAAGGTATTGGTCTCGGCACTAAGTGTGCGGGTATAAATGGACACGGTGACAAGATTGGCACTAAATGTGCGGGTTTAAAAATTGTACAGCACTAAGTGTGCGAACTGAAAATATATAGCACTAAGTGTGCGAGCTGAAAATATATAGCACTAAGTGTGCGAGCTGAAAATTATATAGCACTAAGTGTGCGAGCTGAAAATATATAGCACTAAGTGTGCGGATTCACTATATGCTCTTGCATTACAATTGGCACTGAGTGTGCGACATTATCGAGTTAATCCCGACAATGGATCGGGTAAGTACCTTGAGCTCATGGCGAATAGGCACTATGGTCATGCTTTCGGGGTTGAGCTTGGTAAGCTTTAAATCTATGTGATGATTACAATTGTATGATTGTGGTGAAAATGAGTTGGTGTATAAAATGACTCAAATATCTTATTGAATAGAATATGAAATGTGAATGTATGACTTGGTGCGAGATTGAACCGAAGGTCTAAGGAACTATGGTATAGTTCGATATGTATGGAACAATTAGCCTTGTTTCATTGTTTCACTTTGTGATGAATTTAGCTAATGGATAATTGTAAAGTGCTTATGACTTACTGAGTTATAAACTCACTCGGTGTTTTCTTGTCACCCATTTTAGGTCTCGTGGACTCGTCTCTTTTGTGTGCTCGGAACCGTCAACGAAGTCATCACACCGGCAAGCAATCTTTGGTATTGTCTTCTTAGTCGATCTAGGAGAACATTTGGCATGTATAGGCTATTTTGTTTTGTTGAAATTTGGGTTGTAAACTTTAGCCATGCGAAAATGGCCCATATGGTTGGATGGATTTGGTTCCAAAACACTTATTCATGAGTCTTAAAAATCTCAATTTTGATAAGGTGGTCATAATTTGTGATATGAATGATGGATGATTAGTTGGGTCATGGAGGAATTATGAAATAGGCATTGTTTGCCTTAGTAACAGATGCTGACAGTAGCAGTGATGTGAGATTGAAAAATCACTAAAAATAGTAGAAGTAGAATTAAATAGTGAATAAATTATTAAATTGAACCCTGATGAATCTACTTTCATATGGAAGAAACGAAACGGTCATATGAGTCGGATTTTAAGAGATAATCAGGTTTTCGTGAAACAGGGCCAGAACGGTTTCTAGATCCCCTGCTCCGACTTTGAAAATTCACTATAAATTAACCAGAGAGAATTAGAAGTCATACTCTATATGTACAGATTTCTTTGTGAGTCTAGTTTCTTTAGAAACAAACGGAATAAATTTTGGAGCCCTGTACAGGAAGATATCCAAGTCGTAGTACGAAAAGGTCAGTGTAGTCGAACCCTGAAACAGGGGAGACTTTAACTAATAAACTGTACTAATTTTCTCGACCAAAAATTCTCGAAAAAAATTTGTAGATGGAATTATGAGTCTAGTTTCAGGGAAAATTTACGGAACTTATTTTTGAGTTCTGGAACTCGAGATATGATTTTTAAGGTAACAGTTACGCAGTTAGCCAGCCTACCCGGAACAGAAATTAATTATTTCCAAGAGAGAAATAAGGGAAGTAAGCCCGGTAACACCTTGTGGTCAAATCCGGTGACGGTCACGGGTTTGGGGTGTTACATTTTATTGGTATCAGAGCTATGGTTTAGTCGGTTCTAGGACTACCATAGCGCGTGTGAGTCTAGCTATACATGCCAAATTGTTAGTGCTTAATAATGTGATGACTTCTGACGGTTGAAATTTTTGTCTTGGGTAGCAAATGGAACCCGGGGTAGAGAGACCCTTGGCGGACGACGTTGAAAGTGTAGCGGCTGCTCCGCGCAAGGGACACCGCCTGTTGAGCCTCGATCATCCGTGAATAATCAAAATGAAGGCGAAACAAGCCTTCTTCACCATGATGAATGAGTGGGTCGCGCAATATGCCTGAACCAATCCGGCTGTCCAACCATTCCCGAATTCAAATACCCCACCCCAAGAGCCCACAATGCCTCCAGTTACTAATCCTGTGAGGCTGAGTAAACCACCTGTGGACTTGATTAGGAAGCGTGGGGCCGAGGAGTTCAAGGCCATAGTTACTGATGATGCCGAAAAGGCCGAGTTCTGGCTCGATAACACCATTCGAGTGTTAGATGAACTGTCATGCACACCCGATGAATGTCTTAAGTGTGCTATATCCTTGTTGCGAGACTCACTTACTATTGGTGGAGGACTTTAATTTCCATAGTCCCAAATGAGCGAGTTACTTAGGATTTCTTTCAATCCAATTTGAAAGAAATACATTAGTCAACGGTTCATCGATCGAAGCGTAAGGAGTTCTTGGAACTCAAGCAAGGCCGGATGATCAGATCGAATCTGAACATGAGTTCGTAAGACTTAGTCGGTATGCTCGGGAGTGTGTGGTTGATGAGGTTGCTATGTGCAAAAGATTTGAAGAGGATTGAATGAAGATTTAAAGCTACTGGTGGGTATTTTGGAGATAAAAGAATTTGTAACACTAGTTGAACGAGCACGCAAGGCGGAAGAGCTCGGAAGGGAGAAGAAGAAGGCGAATTTGAGGCTAGAGATTATCGTAAAAGATCGACGGGTAAAGCTCCATTTTCTACTGTAAAGAAGTTTAGAGAGGACACAAATAAGTCGAGGCGATGGGGATTTCCATTAGAGCACGACCATCGATGGACTCACGAGCTACTTGGTAGCTAGTGTGGGCAATAATCGTCAAGAAAAGCCGAATGCCCCAATGTGGAAGACTACACATAGGTGAATGTTGGGGTAAGTCATTAATAGGGCTGTTATGGATGCGGTTCAAGGACCACTTCATTAGAGATTGCACGGAGCTAGATGAGAAGAATAAGATGCAAGGTGCAAGATCTAGTGGGACGACGGCTAGAGGTAGACCCCGAGGATTTCGGGAGGTAGGGGTGGTAATCGAGAGGGGCCTCTGCATGCAGTTGTTCGATCCGAGACTCGTGCTCTGCTAGAGCATATGCTATCCACAAGACGAGAGGAGGCAACCTCCCCGACGTTATCACCGGTACTTTCACTCTATTTGATACTAGTGTGATTGCATTGATTGACCTGGCTCTATTCATTCATATGTATGTGAAACCTTAGCATCCAAGAAGACTCTACTGTTGAGTCTCTCGAGTTCGTAATTCAGTGTCAAACCCTTTGGGTCAATACGTACTCGTTGATAAAGTGTGCAAGAGATGCCCCTAATAATTCGAGAATCTGTTTTCCTACCGATCTGCTGCTTCTACCATTTGATGAATTCGATGTTATTCTTGGTATAGATTGGTGACCAGTACATGATGCGTTGGTGGATCGCAAAGGAAAACCATCGATTTAAAAAGAGTGCCGTGATAGTATCTTCTATGACCGCTCGGAGGTATGTGAAAAAGGGTGTGAAACATACCTTGCGTATGTGTTTGAAAGTAAAGAGACGGAAAGGAAACTCGAATCGGTACCGATGGTTTGTGAGTATTCAGATGTTTTTCCGAGGAGTTACCGGATTGCCACCGGTTCGAGAAGTGGAATTGCATCGGTTGTACCGGTACTACTGATCTCAATAGCCCCGTATCGATAACATTTTGGTCTATTCGAAAGATGATACTGAGCATGCTGAACACCTGAGGCTAGTGTTGCAAATTTTACGAGATAAACAGTTATACGCAAGGTTCAGTAAATGTGAATTTTGGTTAAGAGAGGTTAGCTTTTTGGGGCACGTGGTGTCCGCGACGGTGTCGAGGTGGACCCGAACAAAATTTCGGCTATAGTCGATTGGAAACCTCCGAGGAATGTTACCGAAGTTAGGAGCTTTTTGGGGCTTGCCGAATACTATCGACGATTTGTGAAAGGTTTTTCGACGATAGTTGCGCCGATGACGAAACTACTCCAAAAAGATGTTAAGTTCGAGTGGTCGGAACGTTTGTCAAAAAGTTTCGATTGACTAAAACCTGTTTAACCGAGGCCCCGGTACTAGTACAGTCGGAGTCCGGTAAAGAGTTTGTCACGTACAGTGACGCATCCTTGCTTGGGCTAGGTTGTGTGTTGATGCAAGAAGGTCGAGTTGTGGCTTACGCGTCGAGACAACTAAAGCCGCATGAGAGAAACTATCCGACCCATGACCTTGAACTAGCAGCCATAGTGTTCGCCTTGAAAATATGGCGACATTACTTGTTTGGAGAAAGGTGTCATATTTATTCGAACCACAAAAGTCTTAAATATTTGATGACTCGAAGAGATCTAAATCTGCGATAAAGACGTTGGCTTGAGTTGTCGAAAGATTATGAACTTGTCATTGATTATCACCCGGGAAAGGCCAACGTGGTGTCTGATGCTTTAAGTCGTAAAGCACTGTCTGCTTTGAGAGCGATGGATGCTCATCTATCCGTTTCACCCGATGAGGTGCTAGTAGTCGAATTAGAGACCAAACCGTTATTGATTCATCAAGTACTCGAATCTCAGAAGGTCGGCGCCGAATTGGTCGCTAAGCGAGCCGAATGTGTTTCGAATGAGGAATCAGAATTTTAGATTGATGACAATGATTGCTTGACATTCAAGGGTCGATTATGTATTCCAAGGAATTCGGAACTTGTTTCGATGATTTTGAACGAGGCTCACAGTAGTCGAATGTCAGTCCACCCGGGGTAGTACTAAAATGTACAATGACCTGAAACGTCAATTTTGGTGGCCCGGTATGAAACGGGACATTTCAGAATTTGTTTCAAAGTGTTTGATATGTCAACAAGTGAAAGCGGAACATTAAGTGCCATCGGGATTACTTCAGCCAATCACGATACCCGAGTGGAAATGGGATCGAGTCACAATGGACTTTGTGTCTGGGTTACCATTGACTCAGAATAAGAAAGACTCGGTTTGGGTCATTGTTGATAGACTGACCAAGTCTGCTCATTTTATCCCTGTCCGTCTGGATTTTTCGCTCGATAAATTGGCAGAATTATACATCTCTCAAATTGTTCGATTGCATGGGGTACCTATTTCTATCGTGTCGGATAGAGACCCAACATTTACCTCGCGGTTTTGGAAGAAATTGCAAGAGGCTTTGGGTACCAAGCTGCATTTTAGCAATCGCTTTTCATCCCCAAATCGATGGTCAATCCGAACGGATAATTCAAATACTCGAGGATATGTTGAGATGTTGCATCCTTGAGTTTAGTGGTTCATGGGAACGGTATTTACCTTTGATTGAATTCGCTTACAACAATAGTTTTCAATCAAGTATTAAGATGGCACCTTACGAGGCTTTATACGGTCGTAAATGCCGTACCCCATTATTCTGGACTGAACTTAGTGAAAGTAAAATCTTCGGGGTTGATTTGATTAAGAATGCCGAGCAGAAAGTTCGAGTAATTCGTGAAAGTTTGAAAGCTACTTCGGATCGCCAAAAGTCGTATGCGGATTTGAGAAGAAAAGACATTGAATATCAGGTTGGAGACAAGGTATTTCTCAAAGTCTCACCACGGAAGAAGGTGCTTAGATTTTGCCGTAAGGGCAAATTGAGTCCGAGATTCATCGGTCCGTATGAAGTATCCGAACGAGTTGGGCCAGTAGCGTACCAATTAATTTTACCCCCTGAGCTCGAAAAGATTTACAATGTTTTCCAAGTCTCGATGCTTCGACGATATAGATCCGACCGTCGCACGTAATCACTCCATCCGAGATTGAGATTCACCTAATTTGAGTTATGAAGAAGAGCCGGTTCGCGTTCGATGCGTGAAGTAAAAGAGTTGCGAAATAAGAAAATTCCATTAGTGAAGGTGTTGTGGCATAAACATGGAATTGAAGAAGCCACTTGGGAACTTGAGGACTCTATGAAAGAGCGATACCGAGCCTATTTACCGTAAGATTTAGGGACGAAAATTTCTTAAGTGGGGAGAGTTGTGACAGCCCCAAATTGACCCTAGTCGGAAAGTGGTTTGGGACCACAAAACCGAGTCATAAAAATAATTAATTGCTATATTCTATGCTTATTGTGGGTGTACATGCACATGTGGAAGTTTCATTCTCTAATTTTACCAATTGTATGAGAAATTATAAAATAGGGATCAATGCGAGGCGTGGTGAAATATGATAGGCTAATTTTAAATGGCCTATTAATACATGTGGAAAAGTGTTTGTCCTTGCATGTCAAATTAGCCAAATTGGAGCATGATGGCGGCCATGCTATGGGTGGAAACATGTCTCCAACATGTTAGACTAGTGATGCATGTAGGAAACAATAAAATAAGAAAGTTAGTATTAAAGAAATGGAAAAAGAAAATGATGATAACAAAAATAATAATAATGTGTAGATGCCCCTTTGCGTGACAAAAACAAAGAAAGAAAGAAAAGAAAATAGTTGTTCATCCTTTGGTAGTCTTGGCCGAATAGAAGCAAGGGAAGAAGGGGGAAGAGCTTGAGAAAAATCGGCTATGGTGGTTGCTAGACTAAGGTATGTTTGATGATATTCCATGAGATGCATGCATGCTTTAGTTGTTAGTTTAAGTTCTACCTAGCCCATGGTTTAGATTTCTTTTGCTATTTGATGGAGATGAAATTCGGCCATGGATGTTGTCTTTCTTGGTTGGTGTTTTGATGTTGTTGTAATGAAGCATGAAGAGGAGTGAGTTCAAATGTTTAATAAAAGGAGATTTTTAGGTCATTGAGTTCTTGTTGTTGTGTGTGTATGTACATGAGTATTCGGCCATGCTATAGAATTCATGTTGCAAAATGATAAATGCTTGGTACATTCGGCTATAATGGGCATTAAGAGGGTGAAGTTTGAATTAGTTAAATGTTCATATAGGTTGTCTTGATGAAAAGAGAAAGAGAAGAATTAGATATCATATTAGGTGCTAGTGTGGTATATAAGGGTGTTGAACTTAAATAAGTAATATTCGGCTAGCATGATAAGTATGAAATATTAAGTAGATGAGATAATTGATGGTGAAGTGGCTAATAGGGACTTTTAATGAAATCTATGCTAAGACCGAATGTATCAAATGCTAAATGTGCTTATGTATATTCGGCCACCTAATTAAGCACATAGGTGGTGTTGAATTTAATCTTGCACATTCGGCCATATGGGTGTACACACTTGTGATACTATCCTTGATTAGGATAGTTGGCAATAGGGTGATAGCCTAAGGTTGTGAACCAAATAGTTCAAAAGCATGGGGTAGAAGGATAAGAATTTGTCATGTGTATCCTATGAAATGAAATTTTAATGTGTGATACAAATATTTTACAAAGTGGTTGAATGGGTTGATTTAATTGTTTAAGCTCAAGATCCTAAAGGAGAGGCATCCAACAAGGGGAAATCGAAGGTCATCGAGTAGCCGACTTGGGATTATTTGCCCAACCCAAGGTAAGTCATTAAGCATATATTTGGTGTTGATGTAAATGACCATAATATATACGCAATTGTGTTTAAATGAGTTGATGTGTAAATGAAAATGTATGTGTATGGAATGATGCCATTGTTGAATGTATAAAGGCAGCAACATGCATAAGGTATTGGTCTCGGCACTAAGTGTGCGGGTATAAATGGACACGGTGACAAGATTGGCACTAAATGTGCGGGTTTAAAAATTGTACAGCACTAAGTGTGCGAACTGAAAATATATAGCACTAAGTGTGCGAGCTGAAAATATATAGCACTAAGTGTGCGAGCTGAAAATTATATAGCACTAAGTGTGCGAGCTGAAAATATATAGCACTAAGTGTGCGGATTCACTATATGCTCTTGCATTACAATTGGCACTGAGTGTGCGACATTATCGAGTTAATCCCAGACAGCGGATCGGGTAAGTACCTTGAGCTCATGGCGAATAGGCACTATGGTCATGCTCGGGGTTGAGCTTGGTAAGCTTTAAATCTATGTGATGATTACAATTGTATGATTGTGGTGAAAATGAGTTGGTGTATAAAAATGACTCAAATATCTTATTGAATAGAATATGAAATGTGAATGTATGACTTGGTACGAGATTTAACCGAAAGGTCTAAGGAACTATGGTATAGTTCGATATGTATGGAACAATTAGCCTTGTTTCATTGTTTCACTTTGTGATGAATTTAGCTAATGGATAATTGTAAAGTGCTTATGACTTACTGAGTTATAAACTCACTCGGTGTTTTCTTGTCACCCATTTTAGGTCTCGTGGACTCGTCTCTTTTGTGTGCTCGGAACCGTCAACGAAGTCATCACACCGCAAGCAATCTTTGGTATTGTCTTCTTAGTCGATCTAGGAGAACATTTGGCATGTATAGGCTATTTTGTTTTGTTGAAATTTGGGTTGTAAACTTTAGCCATGCGAAAATGGCCCATATGGTTGGATGGATTTGGTTCCAAAACACTTATTCATGAGTCTTAAAAATCTCAATTTTGATAAGGTGGTCATAATTTGTGATATGAATGATGGATGATTAGTTGGGTCATGGAGGAATTATGAAATAGGCATTGTTTGCCTTAGTAACAGATGCTGACAGCAGCAGTGATGTGAGATTGAAAAATCACTAAAAATAGTATAAGTAGAATTAAATAGTGAATAAATTATTAAATTGAACCCTGATGAATCTACTTTCATATGGAAGAAACGAAACGGTCATATGAGTCGGATTTTAAGAGATAATCAGGTTTTCGTGAAACAGGGCCAGAACAGTTTCTGGATCCCCTGCTCCGACTTTGAAAATTCACTATAAATTAACCAGAGAGAATTAGAAGTCATACTCTATATGTACAGATTTCTTTGTGAGTCTAGTTTCTTTAGAAACAAACGGAATAAATTTTGGAGCCCTGTACAGGAAGATATCCAAGTCGTAGTGCACAAAGGTCAGTGTAGTCGAACCCTGAAACAGGGGAGACTTTAACTAATAAACTGTACTAATTTTCTCGACCAAAAATTCTAGAAAAAAATTTGTAGATGGAATTCTGAGTCTAGTTTTAGGTAAAATTTACGGAACTTATTTTCGAGTTCTGGAACTCGAGATATGATTTTTAAGGTAACAGTGACGCAGTTAGCCAGCCTACCCAGAACAGAAATTAATTATTTCCAAGAGAGAAATAAGGGAAGTAAGCCCGGTAACACCTTGTGGTCAAATCCGGTGACAGTCACGGGTTTGGGGTGTTACAGGATGGTTTAGGAAAAGGGTCAATGATAATATTCCTAGGCCAAGTTTAGAAGATACTCGACCTATGGAGGAACAATTACAAGTTGCCCCGTCAGAGTTGGAAATTATAAAACAAGATTTTGAGAAGAAGAGTGTTGAGCTTGAGAAAAGGATCGAGCAGTTGAAGGAAGAAAAAATGCACTTGAAATTAGACGTAGATGTTCAGAGGTCAGAGGCTGAGAAGTGGAGAAAAGGGAAAAGTAAGGCCGAAGAGGACCTAGACAGTTTGAAGACAGATTATAAGAAGTTACGCCTGTCTATGAGGACTGCTGGGTTAGGTAAAACATCAGAACAATGGTGCCAGAAAATTCAAGAGAAAAAGACCAAAGCTGACCGATGGGAAAGGAAATTCCGAGAGGCTCAGGCACGAAATGAGGATTTAGAGAAGAGTCTGTCAGAAAGCAGAAATGAACGAGATGAATTAAGGGCTAGAGTGGTGGAACTCGAGAAATCTCTTCATCTGTACCAAAGCCGTAATACCGCAATAGAGTTGAGAACAAGCTTGAGTAAAGTGGAAGAAATGAAAGGAAAAATAAAAGAATTAGAAGCGTCATTACAAAGATGTGAGATGCGGATTGAGTTTTTCGAAGCAAGTGAGAAGCGTTGGAAGGAATAGCTTCACCATTCGTAAGACCAAGTCAGAAACAGGGATTACATTATAGGAGAAGCCATAACCCAGATTCGGGAGGTAGCCGATTACTTGCAAGCTTTGGCGGTACAAGCAGACGTACTGAGCGTGAAGTACGAGTTGGAGTCAGATCGGGGGTAGGAGATAGCCTCGTTGTTTAGGAAAATTAAGGCTCTGAGCATTAGGGCGAAGGCTTATTTGTAACTCAGTTTTATGTAAAGATTTTTATTTTCTAGTAAAGTTTACGAAATGGAATTGAATCAAAATTGATGCCTCCTTTGCATTATGCATTTGCATTACATTACATCATATGCATTAAAGGCCATAAAAAGATTCTAAGTAATTTAAAATGTTTTAGTAATTTGGAAACTGACGAAAACCTCTCAAATACACATCCTTACGGTACAAGAAGAAAAAATAAAGTAATGGATAAAAAACTAGAAAGATTTGAACAAATGCAAAAAGAGATGCAAGAGCAGATGCAAGCACAAGTGCAAGAACAGTTTGCTAAAATCCAACAGGAAATGAGGGACCAAATGATGGAATCATAAAGAAACATGATGGAAGAGCTAACCCGACTACTGACTAGTAGGCCGGACAAAGGAAAGGGCCCTATAGCCGATAATGGAAATAACAATGAAGATCCCCTTTACCCCCTAGTTTCACCCTGGCAAACGCTCAAACGCAGTATGAGATACACACGTAGAGGCCATCCGTTACTGAAGATCCTCTTTACCCCATGGTTTCACCCCAACGAATGCTCAAACGCAACTCGAGTTACACACGCGAAGGCCGTCCGTTACAATCAAGCCTCAACAATTTTAGGCTGATATCTCGATGCCAATTAACTATCAAACAAGCTCAGGCTCTAATCCAAGGGATAACCCTATTAATCCTATAATCCCTGATCTGGATAACATGGCAGAAGACGAGAAAGTGAGAACGGGGCTCTCGAAAGAATTAGAAAACCGATGCAAGTGGTTAGAGGAAAAGTTTAAAACAATGGAAAGTGCTGACTATCACTGTGGGATCGACGCTAAAGATTTGATCTTGGTTCCAGACTTAGTCCTTCCTCTTAAGTTCAAAACCCCAGACTTTGAAAAATACAATAGAACTAGCTGTCCAGAGGCTCACATCACCATGTTCTATCGAAGAATAGCAGGGTACGTTCATAATGATCAACTGTTGATCCATTACTTCCAGGACAGTTTGGTCGGGTCCGCGGCGAAATGGTACAATCAACTAAGCCGTACTCAAATCCATTCATGGAAAGACTTGGCACAAGCTTTCATGAAGTAATACGGCCTCGTGATAGACACAGCATCCGACTAAATCACGTTACAAAACATAGAGAAGAAACAAAATGAGAGCTACACGCAATACACCCAATGATGGAGAGAGGTGGCGACGCAAGTCCAACCGCCTCTCCTGGAGAAAGAAACGACTATGCTCTTTATCAACACTCTGAAAGCTCTATTTGTCAACCACATGCTGGGAAGTGCTACTAAGAGCTTCTCAGACATAGTAATGTTAGGAGAGATGATAGAGAATGCGATAAGATGTGGGAAGATCGAAATAGGGAAAATGCCAAAAAATCAGCTCCGAGGAGGAAAAAAATGAGGTGAACAACGCGAGTGTATACAATAAGAGTTATTCCAAGCCAGTCACTGTGAGCCAACCGAAGACAGTGACTACCAGCCATCAAGGCTCTGCAAGATAAGATTCAAACTCAAGGCCTAACACAGAAAGAGTCCAGTTTACGCCTATCCTAATTTCATACAGGGAGTTGTATCAGAGCTTATTCGATGCCCACGTGGTGTCGCCCTTCTTCTTGAAGCCTATGCGACCCCCGTTCCCAAAGTGGTATGACTCTAACGCCCAATGTGAGTACCACGCGGGGATAAGGGGGCACTCGATCGAGAACTACACCGCGTTTAAAAAGTTGTTAGAAAGATTTATCAAAATGGGTATCGTAAAGTTCGACGATCCATCGGGACCTAACGTAGCAGGAAATCTGTTACCCGATTATGCTAATAAAGGGGTAAATGCGATAGTTAAGAGTGGAAGCAAAAGGATCAAGATCGACGTGGCAGAAGTAAAAACCCCATTGAGGTGGGTTTGGAAACAAATGATCGATGGAGGTTTGATTACACAATATTCAGGGAAAAGGCTCAGAAAAGTGAGAAAATAATACGAGTTTCATGTTGACGAGAGCCATGACATTCAAGAATGCAATGAGTTCAAGTCCATGGTGTAAAATCTGATGGACAATAAGGAGATAGAAGTTTTTGAAGAAATTAAAGGATCAGAAGAAGTAGAGGTTTACGCCTCAGAAGAGGGAACAACAGAAGGGGTCCAAAGAGTTAATCACCCTGTAGTGATCATTTCGCGACCTAGAAACAATGAAGCAGGAATACAAATAACATCGAGGATCATAATTCAGAAACCCGTATCCTTTCCTTACAAGGATAGCAAAAGGGTTCCCTGGAACTATGACTGCAACGTGACAATCTTGGGGGAGGAGAATCCGACTTGTAACACCCCTTACCCGTTACCGTCGCCGGAACAGGATACAAGGTATTACTAGAACATAATACATACCATTAAACATAATCGAAATATAAATATGTCTTGAACAATATTAGCCAACTTTAATGGCTTGTACAAATTAGTTGGTCGAGTACTGTAACTAATATTTTAAACCTAGACAAATATGACACGTAACAAAATAATTAAGCCTGCTATACATGCCATAATTCAAAACGTTTAGTTCAAATACCCTAAAGTAGGATAGTGTGGATAGATCTTCACGATCCTTAACTCCTGAGCAAGCCGGAGAACACTATAAGACAAAAGAGAGAAACAAAGTAAGCTTATAGCTTAGTAAGTAAGTATGTAAATACTAATTAAAAAAAAATCTAACATGTTTACACAACAATTCAAGTACATCTACTTTAACTTCACTATTCATTCCACTTTGATTAAGCTGTCTCTGCTGCGTCATATTCACTAAATAAATCATAACTCGAGTTACCAAACTCGAAATTCAAATCCGTAAAATTTCCCTGAATCTAGACTCATAAATCTTTTTGCTAATTTTTTTCTATAATTTTTGGTTCAGCCGATTAGTACAGTTTATTAGTTAAAGTTTCCCCTGTTACACAGCTCGACTGATCTGACCTCTGTTCACTACAAATTGAATTTCTCTCAGTACACAATTCAAACAACCCTGAAGTCTGTTTCTTTTAAAAATAGTCTCAATAAGGAATTTAGGCATGTAAACTATATTTCTTAATTTGCTTTGTACAATTTTTAATGATTTTTCAAAGTTGGAACAGGGGATCACGTATTCATCCTGAGCAAGTCACATACAATTGTAAATATCTCAAAATATAGAATTCCTTTGCTTGCTCTGTTTTCTTTTATATGAAAGTAGACTCATTAAACTTTAATTTCACATCTCATTCAACCTCTAATTATATTCCTCCTATTTTTGGTGATTTTTCAAAATCACGTCACTGCTACCATCTAAAAACAGTTTTAATGCTAATTTCACTCTTTCACACATTCTTTATGCTAACCTCATTTTATCTTATATATGTATATACCACAAATCATTTTCACCACATTTCATTCACCATAAGTGTAGGTCCAAACCACAATATCACCACAAAACCATCCCGTTGAACAATTCGGATCAATCCTCGATATTTAATGGTTTCAAGACACACCCCCCACCATCATACTTCGTTTAGTTCGGCTCTCTTGTACACATGGTGAACACTTAGTACCACTCATGCGACCTAGCCGATTTGTCTCGTAGCTCTCTTGTCTACATGGTGTCCGTCACTTGGAATCACGCATGCGACCCAGCTACATTTATCTTTCACGTAGCTCTCTTGTCTACATGGTGTCCTTCACTTGGAATCACGCATGCGACCTAGCTACATTTATCTTTCACGTAGCTCTCTTGTCTACATGGGATACATCTCGTATCACACATGTGACCTAGCTACTACAGGGTGTCTCGTAGCTTTCTTGTACACATGATGTGCACTCGGCATCATACATGTGACCTAGCTACGCTCCATCTATTTTATTCGATTTTTCCAAATGTTCAACCGGATCTATCTCTATTATTTATTTCCATTCTTCCAATAGTCGGTTTATACCTCAACATCAGCTAGTATATACATATAATAGGCTGAAATATAAGAATGTACATGAAATTATTGTAATATTTACATACAAACTTACCTTGGTGCAAAATGTGGAAATTTTGCAATTTAGTCCAAAACTTTTTCCTTCCCCCGTTCGAGATCAATTCCGTCTTTCTTGATCTATAATAACACATTTAGCTCATTTAATACTCATACTATTTATTTCAATCCAAAAATCACATCATGGAAAAATTACATTTTGCCCCTAACTTTACAAAATTACATTTTTGCCCTAGGCTCGGAATTAATTTCAGCCCTTATTCTTATGTTTTATGATATGCTGAACATTTTTCTCTTCTACAACCACATCAAATTCTCACTCTATCATATAGTTATGAACAATAGGTATTTTTACCGATTATGCCGTTTTACTCGTTTTCACTTAAAACCGAGTAGCACAAGTTATTTAACATAATTTAAAACCTCATATTCTATCATAAAACATCAAAATACACAAATTTCACCTATGGGTATTTTTCCAAATATGAACCCTAGGTTAAATTATTACTAGCATAAGCTTAATCGAGCTTCCGGGATTCCAAAAACGTAAAGAACATTAAAACGGGCTTGGAATCACTTACTATGGAGCTTGAAAATTGAAGAAACCCTAGCTATGGAGAGAGGGAGAATTCGGCAGCAACTAAGGAGGATGATGACCAATTTTGTGTTATTTTTCCCATTTTATTTCATTTAATATCCAAATGACCAAAATGCCCCTCCTTACTAAACTTTCAAAAATTCCTTCCATGTCCTAATTTTGTCCATGAACTTAAAATTGGTCAAATTGCTATTTAAGACCTCCTAATTAATATTCCAAAACAATTTCATACTAAAAACTTCCGGGATGCAAATTTTGCAACTTATTCGATTTAGTCCCTACTTTCAATTTAAGCACTTTAGGCATAGAATTTCATCACGAAATTTTCACACAATCATGCAATCATATCATAAACCCCAAAATAATTATAAAACAATTATTTCTATCTCAGATTTGTGGTCACGAAACCACTATTCCGATTAGGCCCTAATTCGGGTTGTCACAATTCTCCCCCCCTTTTGAGATTTTCGTCCCCGAAAATCTTACCGGTAAAGAGGTTTGGGTACTGTTTCCTCATAGCTTCTTCAGGTTCCCACGTAGCCTCTTCTATCCCATGTCTGTGCCACAATACTTTCACTAAAGCTATACTTTTATTTCTTAACTGTTTAACCTCTCGAGCCAAAATCTTTATTGGTTCCTCCTCATAGGTCATATCCGATCGAATCTCAATTTCTGTTGGAGAAATCACATGTGAAGGATCAGAACGATAACGTCGCAACATTGATACATGAAACACGTTATGAATTCTTTCTAATCGTGCGGTAAGGCCAACCGATATGCCATGGTCCAATTCTCTCGATAATCTCAGACGCCCAATAAAACGCGGACTCAACTTGCCTTTTAGACTAAATCTCGAATCTTTTCCATGGTGACACCTTCAAGAACACTTTATCACCCACCTGAAATTCAATCTCTTTTCTTTTTAAATCTGCATATGACTTTTGTCGATCTGAAGCAGCTTTCAAGCAATCCCGAATTACTTTTATTTTCTCTTCGGTTTCTTTAACTAGATCAACTCCATGAATCTGCTTCTCACTAAGCTCGGTCCAATATAAAGGAGTCCGACACTTACGACCATACAAGGCTTCAGACGGTGCCATTTGTATACTTGATTGATAAGCTGTTATTGTAGGCAAACTCAATCAAAGATAGATATTTCTCCCAACTACCTCCAAATTCTAAAACACAACATCTAAGCATATCTTGAGTACCGGATTACTCTTTCGTTTGACCATCTGTTTGTGGATGAAATGCGGTACTAAAGTTCAATTTTGTACCCAAAGCTTCTTGTAACTTTTTCCAAAATCTCGAGGTAAATCTTGGATCTCTATCGATATTATAGACATAGGTACTCCGTGCAACTTCACAATTTCAGCAACATATAATTCGACTAATTTATCAAGTGAGTAATCGGTGCGTCTTGGTATAAAGTGGGCTGACTTTGTTAATCTATCAACCACTACCCAAACAAGATCCTTCTTTTTAGGAGTTAAAGGCAAACCGGTTACAAAATCCATGGTAATCTTGTCCCATTTCCACTCGAGCACCATTCTTGGTTGAAGTAATCCTCAAGGCACTTGATGTTCACTTTTACTTGTTGATGATCAAACACTTGGTTACAAATTCAAAATGTCCTTTTCATACCGCCACCAATACTGACTTCTTTAAATCATTATACATTTTGTGCTACCAGGATGAACCGATAAACGACCATTGTGCGCCTCATGTAATATTTTCGAATCAATTTATCGTTTTTCGCATACATATCCTGTCTCGAAACATCAAACAATCATCCGGTCCAACTCGAAAATCGAGTCGTAACTCGATTCGCATTGAGTTCTCTTGATCCGCAACTCACTATCATTCTTTTGAGCATCACAAATTAATCTGGAGAAATAACGGTTTAGCTCTCATTTCGCTAAGATTGACCCATCATCGACAATGCTAACCCCGTGTTCATGGCTCTCAAAGTAAAAAGAAATTTTCGCTCAAGACGTCAAGAACTACATTTGCTTTTCTGGATGATAATCAATCACTAGATCATAATCCTTTAATAATTCAAGCCATCTTATTGTCGCAGATTCGGATCCTTTTGATTCATCAAGTACTTCAAACTTTTGTGATCGGTAAAAATTTGGCATTTTCACCGTACAAATAATGTCGCCAAATCTTCAAGGCAAAAACAACAATGACCGATTCCAAATCATGTGTAGGATAGTTCTTCTCATGCGGTTTTAAGCGTCTCAAGCATAAGCTACCACTTTACCCTCTTGCATCAACACACATCCAAGGCACATCAATGATGCATCACTATAAATTACGAACTCCTTTCCCGACTCGGCATGTACTAAAATTGGTGCTTCATCAATCGTGCTTTCAATTTTTCAAAACTTTGTTGACATTTATCATCCATTCAAATTTAACATTCTTTTGCAACAACTTAGTCATAGGAGAGGCAATCATCGAAAATCCTTCAACAAAACGTCTATAATACCCGGCTAAGCCTAAAAAGCTTCTAACCTCGGATACATTCTTGGCGGTTTCAATCGACGATCGCAGAAATCTTACTTGGATCCACCCAGTACCATCACCGAGACTATATGCCCCAAAATCCGACTTCACGAAGCGAACTCACTTTTACTAAACTTGGCAAACAATTTCTTTTCTCTCAAGATTTGCAATATAGTTCTCAAGTGTTCGGCATGTTCGGACTCATCTCGAGAATAAATTAAAATGTCATCTATAAACACTACTACAAACTTATCCAAATATGGCGGAAGATCCGATTCATTAAGTCCATAAATATAGTGGAGCATTTGTTAAGCGAAAGGCATCACAAGAAACTCATAATGTCCATACCTTGTCCTAAAGGCGGTTTTAAGACATCGACTCCTTAACTCTCAATTGGTAGTAACCGGACCTCAAATCAATCTTTGAAAACACTGGCCCCTTTAACCGATCGAATAAATCATCAATCCTCGGCAATGGGTACTTGTTCTTTATAGTCACCTTATTAAGTCGACGGTAATCAATGCAAAGTCTCATTGAACCATCCTTCTTCTTCTGAATAATACTGAGCACCCAGGAGAGAAACTCGGTCTCACAAATCCCTTGTCCATTAACTCCTGCAATCGAGCCTTCAATTCTTTTAATTCAATGAGCCATTCTATATGGAGCAATCGAGATCGGTGCGATGCCCCAACAACAAGTCAATAGCAAAATCTATCTCTCTATTCGGAGGCAACCCGGCAATTCCTCCGAAATACATCTGAAACTCACGACTATCGGCAGATCGATTCAAATTTCAGTTAGGGCAACTCAATATTCATTACATAAGCGGATAAGCTTCACACCCTTTTCTCATGTATTTACATGCGGACATGTGCGAAATCACCATAGGCAATTTATTTGATTCATCTGTTTCAACCCACGAATTTCTCCATTTTCACATTTCAACTCTAGTGTCTTTTGTTTACAATCTACCTTAGCATCATACAATGTTAACCACCATTCCCAAGATAACGTCAAACTCACCAAATGGTAACAACATCAAGTTGACGAAAAACAGTGACCTTGAATCATTAATGGGCAATTTTGCAAACCTTGTCAACTAGCACATATTGGCCTAAGGGTTCGACACTTTAATCGTAAACTCAAGAAATTCAACAGCAACTTTTATTGGATACTAAATTCATGCAAATATAGGAATGAGTGGACCCGGGATCAATCAATGCAATAACAATAGTATCATAGAGAAAATGTACCAAGAATAACATCGGAGATGATGCATCTTCTCGGACACGTATAGCATAAGCTCTAGCAGTGCTCTAGCTTCGATCTTGCCGTTAAATCTTTCATCACAGTTTTACTACTAGTCCCACCTCCAGATTTCTCGGTGGTCTACCTCTACTAGCGGTGGTATTCATCTAGCACTCAAATCTTTCTTCTTTAACTTTCTCCGGACAATCTCTAATAAAATGCTCATGAGAACCTTTGAAACAAGCTCGCTCGGTCCCCAACACTCACCATAATGTTGCTCGCCACATTGTTTGACACTCGGGCTTTCTAGGTCGCACATTACCCACACTTGCCACCAAGTAGCTTGAGCTTTAGACCCGAATATGCTCTACCACGACCTCTGTGTGAATCCCCAATTGAAACTGTCATTCGAGGGTTTGTCTCTTTGGACCTCTTTGGTTGAGATTGAAATGGCTTGCTTATCTGTCTTTTTCGACATCTCGGCCTCAATAGCACTTTTCTTCTTTCTTTGTTCAATTCTTCGACTTTAAGAGCTCGATCAACCAATACTACAAATTCTTTCAACTCCAAAATTCCTACAAGCACTTTAATGTCCTCATTCATTCCCATCTTCAAATCTTCTACACATAATGGCCTCGGTGGACACACATTCTGGGCATACTTGTTGAGTCTTACAAATTCGCATTCATACTCTGCTACTGAGACATTTTCCTCGCTTCAATTCAAGGAACTCCTTCCGTTTTTGATCAATGAATCGACTTATGTATTTCTTTCTAAATTCTTCCGGAAGAAATCCCAAGTAACTTTTTCTTTTGGCACCACTGCAACCAAAGTCTTCCACCGGTGGTAAGTCGAATCTCTCAAAAGTGATCTGACACTTTAAGCATTCCTCGGGTGTACATGAGAGCTCATCAAATACACGGGTAGAATTTTCAAGCCGAATTCCGCTTTCTCGGGATCATCATCGACCTTTGCTCTAAACTCTTCACCCCTTGTTTTCGAATCTTGTCAACCGGAGGCTTGTTCATTCTTACCAAATCTATACCTTGAGCAGACTCATGAGAATCGTCGAGGTATAGGAGGGGTGGAGGAGGTTGAGCATTTGGATTTGCTCGAATAAATTCAGATACCAATTGTTCATCATTTGGAGAAAGGCATCCCGAGCCTCATCTCCTTGTCTCAATGTCTCAGTCTACTTTCCACAGTAGCGGTCCCTTGTGCGGGAGCCGGCGCATTACTAAAAGATCATCACCGCAGCCTTCCTTGGGATCCATTACTATATTAAAACAAAACACAGTTTAGAATAATCAGGAGTCACCACACTATCACAATATTTTTATGGCATGTATAGCTAGACTTTTACACACACTTTATTAGTCCGAGAACCGACTAAACCATAGCTCTGATACCACTAAATGTAACACCCCTTACCCGTTACCGTCGCCGGAACAGGATACAAGGTATTACCAGAACATAATACATACCATTAAACATAATCGAAATATAAATATGTCTTGAACAATATTAGCCAACTTTAATGGCTTGTACAAATTAGTTGGTCGAGTACTGTAACTAATATTTTAAACCTAGACAAATATGACACGTAACAAAATAATTAAGCCTGCTATACATGCCATAATTCAAAACGTTTAGTTCAAATACCCTAAAGTAGGATAGTGCGGATAGATCTTCACGATCCTTAACTCCTGAGCAAGCCGGAGAACACTATAAGACAAAAGAGAGAAACAAAGTAAGCTTATAGCTTAGTAAGTAAGTATGTAAATACTAATTAAAAAAAAATCTAACAAGCCTTTTAGTATATTCTGTGATGACATCAGCTGCATCGCGTTTAGTATATTCTGTGATTTATACTGTAATGCTTGACAGAGATCATCAATGATTCCAAGCATTTCAATCATGAAATACAAGATGAAAACAAATTCAACAGAAGCCATTGCATCATATATATTCCATCAACTTCACTCCTTTGAGTAAGGTTACCGGACTTGATGATATCTTGTAATACAACATAGATAAAATTAAACATCCTTATCAAGCTATTGAGAGAAGCTAAATGAGATCCCCATCAAGTATCGCCTAGACGTTGGAGAGTACCGACTTGATTTTTCCCTTTACTAGTTTCAAGCTCGCCACTGTCAATCAACTCTACGATATTAGATTTGCTTGAAGAAGAAAGCAAATTGATTATACCAATCAAGTATGAAAAAAATTGACAAATAGGAATAACCTACTTGGATGCATTTACTAGAGTTAATTGGAGACGATGAGAAAGGTAGTGAATATAGTATGCAAATTGACACTTTTTAGCAAATAACGCTTGCAAGTCGTTCCATTCGCCACGCATATTACGTGCACCATCATATAATTGACCACGAATATTATCAAAATTAAGGAAATGACATAAAAGAATTTCAGAGATTGCCTTCTCCAAAGCTAACATTGTGGTGTCCTTCACATGGACCAAATCAAAGAATCGTTTACGTATAATACCTTCTTTATCAATAAACCACAATACAATTGTCATTTGTTCTTTTTTTGACTCATCATGATCTTCATCCACTATAATGTAAAACTTTGAACCTTCAATCTTTTCTCTAATGAATCCCTAGATTTTACTAGCCAAAATAAAAAGAATGTCCTTTTAAACAGTCTGACTAACATACTGTGCATTTTGAGGGGTATTTTTAAAGACAATTGCTGCCCCCGCATCTTCATTATAAGAAGCCAGGAGTTTTATTAGTTCAAGAAAGTTACCTCGAATCTTGAATCTTGTGCTTCATCGTGTCCTCTAAAGGTACACCCTTGAAATAAAAGCCATTTGAAAACATCTATTGACACCTTGAGTTGCAGCTGATTTATTGCAATTCATTCAGAATTTTGTTTCTCAATAATCCTTTCAATATTTTGCAATGAATTCTGATCGAGATAATTTTTTATTGCATTCTTACCCACATGAGTAACAAAAGGGCATTTAGATCCTTTATTGATTTCCATAATTGAAATCCTTGGCTTGTAAAGTATTTCTATAATGCTCAAATGACTTGTTGAAGAGAAAACAAGGAAGACAATATGCAACATTCTTACTTGGTGAAAACGCGAGCCAATCTAGGAATAACTTGTATCGAGATGGGAGAAATTAGCATCCATTCTTATCAATATATTGAGGAGATGTTGAAGCCTCACTTGGAGAAATCAGTTGATATGGCCCAAACTTAATATAAGTTCAATAGACTTCGTCCTATTGATTTGGAGGGTAATCTCAAATAGATTTTCGAAGTCTTTGGTCACGCTCTAAAGAAGAAGTATCAAACTCTTTTGTTTCGACTCTCGGCATCTTATGAGGACGTTTAGAAACTTAAGAAGACCCGATATCTTGTTCAGGAGCTTGGGAAGACTCAATATCTTGTTCAGGATCTTGAGGTTGAGAAGACCTGATATCTCATTCAGGAGCTTGGGAAGGCTTGATATCGTGTTCAGGAGCTTGGAATTGAGAAGACTTGATATCTCGTTCAGGAGCTTGGAAAGATTTGGTATTTGATTTTTCTCCAGTAATAACAAAATGTTGAGGAATTGATTGATTATTATTGCTTTCTGACACCTTTTTCTTAAAAGAAGATTCGATCTTTTTGTTAACCATAATTAAATCAAAAAACCTGAAGATTATAATAATATATTAAACAACAACATATTAGGAAAAAGAAAAAAAAGACAAATAAATAAAGAACATAATTTATGCAAAAATATTTACTGATAGGCCTTTTGAGTAAGGAGTCGAAAGGAGGATAATTTGTATTTTTTTTAATCTCTGCTCTCTATATTGGCATCAAACTCTTTTCTTTTTCTCTTGGTACTGTCAGTACCTTACTAGAGGAAAATAATTCCTTAGCAAAATATTATAAATCAAAATACAAGAATGTCACTAACCTAATATGTATGAGTATTGGCCAAATCAATTAATTTGAAATTTGGCTTTAAAGTCCATATTGGACCTCTAAGTTTAGTCTTTCAAGACCTATCATACATTAATATTTGATTATTATTAAAATTATATAATTAAAAATTTAAAAATACTTTGTTAATATAAAGTAACCTTATGGCTTAAAGGGGCAAATTATATGAAATACAATTTGACCAATGGGCCGAATGTTATATAATGTGAACACTAAATCTAAAATACATGATAATATATATATATATATATATATATATATATAAAATTCAAAAATCTGAAAACTCTAAGAGGGACGACTACCTCTCGCGCCCCTGAATCCATCCCTGATCATGATTAAAAAAACATCACTTTTCCATAATTGATGTTTGAAAAAAAAATTACATAAATAAGATATATGATAAAATTTTAGCCATATTTGCAAAATTTAAACACTCTAACTTAATGTGCTAAATAATAATCCATAAATATATATATTGCACAATGTTTTCAAATCAGCTGTAATATTGTTATATACATCAATAGTGATTGTATTAATAAAATTATGGCATTGTTTCTTCAACAAGAAATGGGATAAGAGAGAATGAAAAGTAAACTAAACTTGAGATTGAGTGATGTTTAATGAGCGGACCCATTTTCATGGCATCATTTTTAGGTTTTATGATTGCACAAACTAAAGTTGAAAGGATTAAATAAACCCCTCTTCATTTAAATGCAGCTTTAACAAACAAAACCTTCTAGAAAATATAGCTTTTTAAGTTAGCCTTTAAAATAAACAAAGGTTTCATTGAAAATGACTTGTATGTATGTATGTATGTATGTATGTATGTATGTATGTATGCATACCATCCCCCACTAACATGCCCAAGTTGGTTGCTTCCCATTAAATTATGATTATTCTTCTATTAATTCCTTTTGTCTCTACTTGTTCTTTTGCTTTTAAATACTTTTGTTCTTATTATGTAAAATAAATAAATTTACTCACGATTTTGTCCTTTTATATCCTTTCTTTACAATAACAACAGAGATGTTTCCTATATGATATCTATATATTCTTTTCCTTGTTGGTCTTTATGATATCTATACTCTACCAAAATCTACATAATATATATATATATATATGTAAATTGTTGGACCAAACTCCTATAACTGGTTTTTATTTTTTAATTTTGGGTTAAGAGACTTCACTTTGTTCATTTGTTAATATATAAATTGTTGATGCCAAGTCTTAATGTCTTTCATATATATATAATTTTAAATTTTGTGTTATAAGAAAGTAGCTTTGTCCTTTTGTTATTTTCTTTGAGCAATTTTTAGATTTAATATATTATTTGATATTTGAGTTTGATATTTTTTTAGTGATATTTATATTATTATTTTTGTTCAATCTAATACATGTATTTGAAAAAGTTATATATTTTAGTGTCTAAATGTAATGATGTTAACTTTTTAGTGTTTAATTCGGTTTTAGGGTGAAGTTGATGAAAAGTTAATTGCTAATATTATTATATTTGATTTTTTTATGTTTTGTTAATAGAATAAACTTAGTATTAATTGTAAATTCGATTAACTTTGCATTTAATTGTCAAATACAATCCGATAGAGTTGATTTAATTGGCTTTAGGATTGATTTTATGAAACTTAATTGCTAATATTATTAGCTAATGATAAATTTTCATCAAATCAACTTTAAAACTTAAATTAAATAATAAAAAATTAACATCGTCACATTTAAGTACTAAAATATATAACTTTTGTCAAATATACAATACCCAATTAAACCGAAGAATAACATACAAATCACATTTGAAAAAAATGTAACCCAAATACTAAATTTAAATAGTGTTCACATATAATAAAATATAAATCGAGAATTTCAAAATGAAACTTAAAACCGAAATCTAAAAGTTCACACAACTCCAACCTTACTATTAATCCAATGCATTATTGCAACATAACCTTCTTTTGGACTTTTGAGATGTAAACCTAAACCAATTTTTTAATGTATGTGAAGCAATCTCTTTTCTTTTCTTTTTTTAATATTTCTTTGAGACAAGTATATATTTATTTATTTTACACGCTCGCTACACTTAAAATAAACAATAAATACAGTCCAAATAAAACAATATTAAAAATCCTATTATACATGTGAAAATTACAATTTACAATATAAATGTATGTTTAAAAATAACATACAATTATTAATGAAATGTATAGTTTGAAACTAGTTAATTATAATAACATATGAAATATGGATGATATTAAAATAAAAAGTAGATTAAATTGTAAGTAAAATTATATTTAAATACATTAGATGAAAAATATTAAATGTACTACAATTATTTATCACGATTTGTTAATAATTGTGAGTTAGTGTTGAGTTGACTTGTAACATCAATTCAGTTAACAACATTATTAATATATAAAATTAATGGAAATAATAACTTGTGCATATTAAAATAAAATTTTATAAAATATATCAAAATGAAGCTTCGGTTGAGTGGTACATTTAAGGTTTTATTAATCCAATTGGTGGGAGTTTAAATATTACCATATGCATATTTTAATATTAAAATACCCTCAAAATAGTATAACTTATTTTAATTACAAAAGATATTTTCGTATTTTCCTAATTGAATTGGTGACTCGGTTGGAGTGATATCAACTCAGTAAAACACTTAATAAATAATATAGTTATACAACTAATGGAGATAATAACTTGTGCATATTAAAACACAAATGTATAAAATATGTTAAAATGAAACTTTTGTTGAGTGGTAAATTTAAGGTTTTATTAATCTAATTGGCGCGTGTTTAAATCATATCATATGCATATTTTTAAATGGTTTATGTTAAAATGAAAAACTAAAATACCCCAAATTGTATAACTTATTTTAATTTTAAAAGGGCATTTTCATAATTTCTTAAAAAATTAATGACTCGATTGAGAGTGAAATCAATTTAAAAAAATAAAAATAAATAGTATATATAACTTTTAATATTTTAATCATAAAAAGTAAGAATAACTCCCAAATGGATATCTAACTTTAATCAAATATGAAAACAAGTTATCAATTTAAAAATAAGGTTATGAACTTTTATTTTTATTGTAATTGAAATATTGGTGGTATAATAATTCAATTTGATTAAGTAATTTATTGAAAATGCTAAGTTAAAACCTAAATTTGTTTAGATGAGTATAATGGTATATATTTGAGAGTGCTATTTTAAAATTATGATAACTATATTTTATTCATCTATTTTCAAGATTTAAAAGTATTATTATAAGTAGAAGTTTATCCAATTTCAAGATATTCGTTTCAGCGGTCCAGAAATATCAAAAGAAAAAAAGAGTGGTTTGTCTACTTTGTCCAAAAAAAGGGGAGAATGTACATTTGCTTGAAACAGCTCCCAAGTAATTGTTTTACGCCTTTGGGCACACATGGAACCCTTTATTATGTCGCGCCGAAAATCCGATTGTTGCGAATAGCGTATCATCTTTCGTTTCATGCATGCAATGAAAGATCAAGGGACTGTTTTCATTTTTAATATAGTTGTATAATTGTTGAGTGTTTTGTGAGTCTCGTTTTATGGAGATTAATTTTTTTATTTATATGGCACAGTCTTTAGATGTGACGTATCAGGTAGGTCTTTATGCATGTCAATGTGTAATTTATTTTAGGGTTAACATGTGCTCCTTGGGTATAGGTTCGCCTACATGATGGCGCGAACCCATCATGTGCGAACTCATATAAGCAAACTGTACGATTTAGATACTAAAGTAAAGAGGATCTGGTCGGCCTTAATCAACGAATCGATAATAGCAAATATTATAACAATAATATATTTGGATATCATTGTTTCCTATTATCTATATTTTTTCTCAAAAAATTATTTATATGTAAAGCATAATTTATATTTAACAATTCTATTACTTAAAATGCTTAAAGCGAAGGCCTTGTGTTTGACGGGGTGAAGTGGAAAAATTTTTTGGAGTGGAAATTAAATTATAAATTTTTGAAGGATAAAAAAGTAATTGACATGTGTATAATTTTTAAATTATTTATGATATTTTTGGCTTTGAATTATGTTTTAATTATATTATTTATATTTATATTTGATCTATTATTGATTTATGGAATAATTAGAGAAAAAAAGTTTAAAAGTTTATTTTTGACAAATTTTTGTAGTTTAGATTTTTAATACAGTACAGTTTCAGTACCCATAACTTGAGCTACAGACTTTTCTTTTAGCCATAATATATCGATTCAAAGGGAATTGAAAGATCTATCTTAAGTTTTCCACATATGAAGCCCAAAAACATCAAAAAGATGTCCAAAAACAACCTGAAAGTTTAACGCGAAAATTGCCAAAATTTTGCTTTTTTTAATTAAGGGAACTTTTGTATATTCTCCAATGTATTATTTTTGCCCTATAAATAGACATTATTAGGTTAAGACTTGAAGGGACTTAGACCTAATCGTTCTTAGTTTTATTTTGTTTTCTTTATTTTATGGGTTTGTAAACTTCTTTTCTAGTTGAAATAATATTTGAAATTTGATTCTACAAGTTTCTGAGATCAAATTACTCTTAATCTTTATTTGCTTTTTAGTATTTGCATTAAAATAATTTGAAATAATATTTTATGGGTTTAATTACAATTTTTAAGTTTGTTAAATATGTGGCCGATATTTGATTACTTAAAATAATTGCTTTGACAATTAGATAATTAGTCGATTGATTGATTTCTAATATTTGTGATGACTGCATGATTATTCGTGTAGTGTGAGCATGCGATCTAAATTAAATAAACCTTGATTGTGTATTTGTTGGTTAGAATTGTGTCTCTTTTGTTCTTAAGGCTATTGATAAATTAAATTTTTAAGCGATTGTTATAGGGTTGTTTGTCAATAAAGGAAGTGATTAATGACTATTGTCTTGATTATCAAGAAGGTAAGAAGAGAGATTAGGTTACTGGGCGATCATTGGTAACTCTAACCAATTCATTAAAAAAACATTAAAATTTATCTTTGCATTAATGAGCAAACCTTTGAATCAAATGAGATTTTACTTTGACTAGAGATTTTCCGTAATGGTTTTCTTATATTTTATTTTATCATCTATTTTTACTTTGTTTTACTTTTATTTTTAGTTTTTAATTTTAAAACCCACTTGTCTTATTCTTATTTTTCTTGTTTATTGAAGAAATTAAATTATCATCGGTCTCTATGGATACAACTCTCTTGCCGCTTCTACTAATTATTCCTTTTTATATAGGTTTTATTTTTGACAGCTTCAACATTCGTACATAAATTTATCATTACACTAATTCATAATCTTATAATTTCTCAAGGGACCTACAAAGCTCTTTTACCATCATAGGGGCCAAAGACAATAGCTTAACCCTTTAGATTTTTTTTTTTAAAATGACTCAAAAAAATTGATTACTTATGAAAATAACCCAAGTGCAAAATCTTTGATGGAAATGATCTGTTTTCTATAGTGCATATTGGTGCTAGTCATCTCACCGCCAATACCACCTCCATCATCCCCTAATCATTGCCGATGATTGCTCGGTCAATAAAAAATAATTTTTTTGTGTCAGCACTGGTTTATCTTTTTTTTCAAATACATTTTAAAAATACGGATATTTCAGGATTAAGAAAATGATATTTTAATAGGTGTCGGCGTTCATGTTGTTGGCATTGGTTCAAATTTTTTTATAAAAATTATTTTTTTTAATGGGTGCCACTGACCTTTATGGCGGCACCAGAGAAATTTTTTTTTTTTTATAAAATTGTCATCCATTAAATCATGTTAAAAAGAAAAGTGCAGCAACCACAATTCTATCTTCCTAATTCAATATGTTTTTAGAAGAGAAATCAAATACAAAACACAAGCATAAATATGTATGTGGGTTTCTAACATATTAATGCAAAAAGCTCCTTAAAAAAAGAAGAAGAGAATGATGGCCTTTTAGTTGCCGACGGCATTGGTGACCGTTTTTTAAAAAAGTTAAAGGTACTTTATCATTTAAGGAAGACTGTGGTGTTATCATATTTGTTGTCGTTAACTGCACCTTTTCCACCGTCAGTGTCTTCTTCCTCTACTTGTTGCTATCACCCACGACGTTTTTCGACGCGCTTCTTGTTCTTGAAGTGATTAACATTAATTTATTCAACATTGTGGCTTGATTCGAAAAAAACTTTAAAAAAATGAAATAAAAGAGAAGAATACAAAACAAATTTAAACTCAACATTTATAATTTGAATGTATTTTATGGTTTCAACAGGGAAAAGAAGTTATATATGGAATTGGATTAATAATTTTATTTAATGATTTTTTATGGTTTCAAGGCAAGGAAAAATTTAATGCAATTTTATGGTTTCAACAGGAAAAGCCGTATAGAGAGATTAAAAGTTAATTAATACATTTTTAAAAGGTGATAACGAAGAGGGGAACATTTAAATTTAACATTTATTAATGCAATTAAAAGGTTCAAAATAATAAGTGTTAAAAAACATTAGTTGGTCTTGGCAACTAGAGCACATTGGAAAAAAAATTTAAAACTACACTGGTGTCAGTAATGAGAATGTCGGTTCCAAAACTGACAAATTTTTTTTTTAATTTGAACGGGTGTCGACAACGTAAACGTCGGCATCTATTAAAATATTATTATTTTTATTTTTTTAATCTCGAAATAATCATATTTTTTAAGTGTATTTGAAAAAGTACAGACCAGTGGAGGCGAACACAGTGCCGACACAAAAAAATTATTTTTTATTGATTGGACAATCCTCGGGCAATAGTTAGGGGATGATGGAGGGTGATGTCGGCAGTAAGATTGCTGACACCAACATGCACTGTAGAAAACAAATCGTCAAAGATTTTGCACCTGAGTTATATATTTTCATAAATAATCAAATTTTTGGGTCAATTTTGGAAAAAACCCTTATATTCACTGTTAGTTTTTGAGTACCTAGATTCAAATCCCACCACGTGCTTATGTCACGCGTAGATTTTGTCTTGTTCTTTTTATTCTTTGTCTACCTTTGTATTAGTTTGATCCTATATTATAGTTGGTCAGATATATTTGTACTTGTGCATATATTTTATTTGTAATATTGTAACTTTCAAAAAAATAAAAAATAATATTTTTAGAAATATATTGACTACAACTTAGAGATTACAAGAATTTTATGTCTTTTTTTGACACAATAATTATTTCTTAGTCATCCCAAAGCATCAGTCCCATATTGATTTAGGGTTCCCATGCATAATTCATATTATTTCGGTAAATAAATTTTCCCTAAAAAAAAAAGGGGCTATAATACAATGTGAGAATTTTTATTTTCCTTTTCGTGTAATCCACTCTTAAATGGTTTTCTGTTTCCAGATAATTCGTTTTGATACCAATTTATATACAATTTTGTTCTACGAAGAAAATGTTTTGCAACCAACTACAGGTTGTTGCCCGTTAACTGAATTTTGTTTTAATTAAGAAATTTGGAATTAAACTATACATCATCATCTACATGCGATGACGTCATATGAGATGACATCATAATTAATTAATATGTACCCATGGCTTCATCCAACATTTTGTCAGTTTAAAATTAAATTAATTTATATAAATAAAAATAAGATATTGTTTGAATAGTAAAACGTAAATATTAAAAATTATATAAATTTAGGTTACTTTTTTAAAGAAGGTCTAAATTTTATTATACATGTATTTTTTATAAAAATATAAAATGATAATAAAATTCTTAAAATAATATAATTAACATTATAAAGTAAAAATATTTTTGTCAATACTCAATTAAAATAGTGTCTAATTAATTCATGACATCAAATTTAAGTAAGTGCTCGATATATGGTATAAATTAAGAAATTAGATTCTTTCAGATTAACTTTTTAAAATTAATATTTTATTTTTAACTAATTTAATTAACTAAACAATAATAAATAAAGAAAAAATATTTGGTATACCGTGCAGTGGAATTTTTAAATTCTACAAATAATTTTAAGAAGTTGACAAGTATCCTATAAGAATATAATAAATTATTAAAAATATATATTATAAAATAAGAAACCCATATAAAAATTTTAAGGATGCATGTAGAATAAAAAAAGTAAATTTCTAATATATCAAATATTGGTTCATAAATAAAATAGGTTTATTTTTAGAATTTTCTTATAAAAAAACATTTTATTCTTAATACGACAGGACTGTTTTTGTTGGATTTTGATTATCAAATCTTATTCGGCTCACTCTTGGAATTAGGCCTAGTGTCTTGTTTTAGGCCAAACTAATTATTGAACCCATTTGTTGAATGTTTATGACACATTTTTGGGCTTTGTTGAGTGTTAGGTGCCCATTGAGTTTATGTATTATTATTATTATTATTATTATTAATTGTGATTAACTGTGACATAATGAACCCCCCCCAAAAAAATTTGTGAGATGGACCTGTCAATCACAAGGAAAATTTAAAAGAAAATAGTCGGATAATATGAGATTAACATTGACACAAATATAGACAGTAGAAACGGAAATAAGAAAAAAATTATTATTACTCAATCAAAATAATACAAGAAAACAAAAATATGAAGTGCTGTAACTTGACTAAGAGTAGTACATCTATTTAAACAAAAAGCACCTCCTAAAATATCTCAACTAATTTAATTTAGAGTAGTTAACGTAATCCTATTTTATTTGCACAAATAAAAGACCAAAATTATTGACTAAATCCTAGTAGAAATAAATATCTTGACAAATTCAAGTAGCAGAAAGTTGCACTAAATTTTGACAGCCCCCTTTAGTGCAAACTTGCTGTCAGTAACGCCAACAGCTTCAAAAAAGCCTTCAAACTTGGCTTTTGCAAGTGCCTTAGTAAATATGTCTACAATTGGTTCAACGATTCATACTTTTTTGCAACTCAATATCTCCAGATAACACTTTCTCTCGAACAAAATGATAATGAGTTTCAATGTGTTTCGAATGAGCATGAAACACGGATTCCTAGCAAGCTTTATAGCACTCTTATTATCACAATAAATATGAATTGGATGATTGAGAATAGTCACCATTTCTTGAATAAATCTCCTTAGCCACATACATTCTTGAGTAGCCATTGTAATTGCTACATATGCTTCACAACTTGAGAGAGCCACAGTAGTTTGATTTTTACTACACTATGAAATCGTAGTGGAACTTGTTGTAAAACAGAAACCTATAGTAGATTGCCTATCATTCACATCACCAGTCCAATCTGCATTTACAAAGCCACTCAAAGAAAATTACTTAGATTGCTCATACATTAATCTATAACTTAGAGTACCCTTGATATAACGAAGAATCCTCTTTGCTACAATTAAATGAATCTCACATGGTTGATCCATTAATTGAGAAATAACTCTCACGGAAAATGCAATATCAAGTCTTATGATAGTTAAATAAAAGGAACTACCAACAAGTTGACGGAAAAGTGTTGAATTTTCCAATGGCTTTCTTTCATTTCTAGCTAACTTGAGATTAGGTTCTATAGGAGTAGTTTTTTCTTTTGAATCCTCCATGCAAAACTTTTGCAATAAACTTGCTGTATATCCTTTTTGAGAGACAAAATAACCGTCATATTTTTTAATTTCTAGACCAAAAAAAAAAAAGAACCAGCTTCATCCAAACTTTTCATTTCAAAATGAACCATCAAAGCATCTTGAAGACTGTTAATTTAGCACTATCATCACCTGTAATAATCATATCGTCCACATAAAGTAAGAGAATGTGCATACAGTGGGTGTTTTCTTAATAAATAAGCTCGAATCAGCACTTGAAGATTTAAAACCACAAAAATCAAGATATTGAGCAATCTTACCGAACCAAGCACGAGGAGCTTGCTTGAGACCATATAATGTCTTCTTAAGTCTGCATACATGATTAGAATACTCCTTAGATACAAATCCTTGCAGTTGTTTTATAAAAATATAGCAATCCAATTCTCCATAATGGAAAGCATTTTTCACATCTAGTTTCCATAATTTCCAACCTTTACTAGCAGCTAAAGAAATGATTGCTCGAACCGTTGTCATCCTTGCAATAGGACTAAAAGTCTCATCATAATCTCGATCGTATTGTTGAGAGAACCAACAAGCAACAAGACAAGCTTTGTATTTTCCAATCGTACTATCAACCTTTTTCTTTAACCTATAAACCCACTTACAAGTAATTAAATCAGCATCAAATAGCTTTGGTACAAGCTCTGTAACACCCCTATCCCGTATCTGTCGCTGAAATAGGGTTACAGGAATTACCAATAAATCACAACATAAATCATACATTTGTGCAATCATAATTATAATCCATTCATCTCAATCATTTTGTCCCTTATAAGGTTCTATGAATCTTAAAACATAATTAAAAGTGGTTTGAGACTAAACTGATAACATTTGCATACTTCGGGAAACTTAGAAAAAATTTTCTTTGATTTTAGGGTCACACGCCCGTGTGAACAGGCCATGTGCTTCACACGGCCACTAGACACGCCTGTGTCACAAGCCGTGTGAAAACAGGACATACATACTAACTTGTACCACATGGCCGAGGACACGCCCGTGTGTCATGGCTGTGGGAAAACTAGGGAGGTTACTGACTTGGGTCACACGGCCGACTACATGCCCATGTGCCAGCCCGTGTGCCACACACGGTCAATAGACACGCCCGTGTGTCTAGGCCATGTCAAAACTATAGGGTATACTGCCTTAATTTGAAAGGGTACCCCAGGGGACACACGACTATATAACATAGCCATGTATCACACATGGCTGAGACACACGCCCGTGTCTCTGCCCGTCTGGACAAAAATAAGCCATTTGCAAAGCCAATTTGCCACCCTTCATTCATGCACACATAGCAACCAATTTGAAACCATTTTCATACACTTATAGGCAGCTCAAAACATATCAATTCAAACATATATCATACAATCTATCATCAACCATTTTAACTACTCAATTTCACATTCAAAGTATACCAAATCATTATGCTAAAATCATCACAACTTGCATAACTTCTAAATGCATTTCATCATCATCTTATCACCTATTTCATGCCACAAAACTTACCATTTCAATGTCCTATAATCAAGTCACAACATACCATTATTCCAACCTTAATATTCCTATTTACAACTAATTAAAAGAACAACCTTATAGCCATACCAAACAAGCGAACATAAAAGGCATTATATACATCACATAAATAACTTATCAAACACATAACTTAAGCCAACTTAAATGGCCAAATCCACACCAACATTTACAAGCCAAATCTCATGGCTATAATCATAATTCAAAACATATCATCAACTCACTAGCCTATACTTGCCATATACCATATTTACAAGCATCCAAAAATACTAACAAGTAGTTGATAGTGTGATGATGGTTCCCGATGATCCCCGATGTCCGAGTTAGCTTTGATACTCTATAAAATAAAGACAAATAACACACAATAAGCTTCATAGCTTAGTAAGTTCGTACCAAATATACTCAATAGTTCATAATATACAAATCATTAGTTAATAAACACTTAGTAGTTCTCGTATTATCATTCAATTCTAATCCATAACCATTTATCATGTATATACAAATTCATCAAGCTTTATACACATAGTATCAACTACCACGTAGGTATCGTACGTACCTATACTTTCCCGTATTTATTTATTTCATTCTCACCTCTTTGTTCAATACGTTAAATAGTTCAAAAATCTTTCAATGCTCTGAAAACTCACACACTTAATGCATAAATGATTAGCCGAAACTATAATGATATCGCACATTTAGTGCCATCACAATAAACCAAAGCTATCTTGGTATTGCACACTTAGTGCCACATAAAGCCGAAGCTATTCCAATTTGCACACTAACTGCTTTATATAGCCGAAGCTATCTCGAAACGCACACTAAGTGCCAAATATAGTAGATTTGTCGTTGTACACAGTCGTAGCCGCATATATACAATTTATGCATTATTAAAGCATTAAAAACATAACTGTAACAATGTTTATCACGTACGAACTTACCTCGTACTTGGAATTGACGAATCAGATCGGTTACTCGATAACCTTCGATTTTCCCCGATCTAAATTTGAGTTCTTTCTTTCTTGATCTATATGTATTCAAAATTAACCCATTTAATCACCAATTCATTCAATTTCATCCACAAACATATATTTGAGTATTTTTACACTTTGGCCCTAAACTTTCACATTTCTTACAATTTAGTCCTTATTACACAGATACACAAAATTCATAAAATTTCATTACACCCAAGCCTAGCCGAATTTCATGTATTCCCTAGCAGCCCAAAAATTTTATTTATTTTACAATTTAATCCCTAATATGCATTTTTACTCAAAATCACTTTACAAAACATGTATATCAAGCACCAAGCTTTCATAATTCATCATCAAACATCATAAAACCCATGGATTCATCCATGGCATTTCAAAAAATCATCAAAAATTTCATAAATTAGGGTACGAGCTAGCAAGTACTCAAAGCAAAGATCACAAAAACGTAAAAATATCAAAAATCGAACTCAAAACATACTTTAATTGAGAATGCAAAGGGCCGAACCCTAAAATGCTTCAATGGTTGTTTCTTTTCTCTTTATTTGGCCAAATATGGATGATATAAAGCTTAATTTGGCTTTTGTTTTAGTTAATATAACTTAATTAACCAATTTACAAGTTTAACCTTATTATAAAACATTTAATATCATCCATTCAATGCCCATTTATGTCAATTGCCACTATCCATGGTCTAATTACAACGTAAGGACCTTTCATTTAATAAGCCATGGCAAATAGACATCTTTATCATATAGAATGCCACTTTTGCATTTTACGCGATTTAGTCCTTTTTCTCAAATTAACCACATGAACAATAAAATTTTCACACATATATAATCAAATACTATAAACACCAAAAATAAATATTAAAATAATTTTTTGACCTCAGATTTTTGGTTCCAAAACCATTGTTTCGATTTAACTAAAATTAGGTTGTTACAAGCTCCCATGTGCCATTCTTGTTGAGTGTTGAAATCTCTTTTACCAATGTATTTTCCCATTCCGGAACTCCTTTAGCTTCATTGTATAATTTGGGCTCATTTTCGCATGACTCTTCCATGAAAAAGCAAGATAGAATTGAAAAATGATTTATCTCAACTATATAATCAAACAAATGGCTCGACAACCTTTTCTGTCTCGGAGGATTTCTGCTTGTGATAGTCTCACTACTTGTGGTGGCATCTGTATTTTCCTCAGATTAAATGCATCCCTCAATTGAAGAAAAATTTCTTCTTAATAAAAAATCATCAGGAAAAAGTGCAAGACTTGTTGTACATTTGCTGCATTTGAATCATCTTTGTGACATGACACTTCATCAAATACCACATCACGAGAAACGATAATCTTTTTTTGTTTTTGAATCCATACATCTCCAACCCTTTCTATAAGTATCATAGCCAACAAAAATGCATTTCTTGGCCTTTGGGTCAAGCTTAGTTCGATTGTGTTTCAATACATGAACATAACAAATAGACCCAAAAATACGAATAACTCACATTGGGTTTACGACGATATAACAACTTAAAAGGTGATGGTTCTGTCTTGATCATGGAGGTAGTCAATTTACAACATGACAAACAGTTTGAAAAAATGCTACCTATAGTTCTCTTGGAAGAATCTTTGTGTGCAGCCAAGATAAAAATCTAATGTAAGATGAGCCAATTTACGCTCAATAACCCCATTTTGTTGTGGGGTTTTTGGACAAGTCATTTGACACTGAATTCCATACTTTCTACAATAATCTATAAAATCATTTGATAGAAATTCCCCTCCATTTTCTGTGTGCAGGCACTTGATTGACAACTCAAATTCTTTTTCTACATTATGTTTGAACTATACAAATTTAGAGAAAGCCTTACTTTTGTGTTCTAAAAAGTATACCAAGCTGAAATGAGAGAAATTATCCACAATCACAATCACCATCACATAATGAAGTCCAGTGTAGCTTGGCGTTCTCGTTGGTCCTAAGATATCTGAATGAACCAATTGTAATGGTGCTAATGCTTTACTCTTTAAACTTGAGAAAAGAAGACAATGAAATTTTCCATATTGGCAATCTGGACAAATCTCATCATGATGGATACCTTTAAAAACATGGATACCATCAAGAAATTGGTTTGTGGATATCTTTTGTAGCAACTGAAAACCCACATAACTCAAGCAAGCATGCCAAAGCGTTGAGCTTGCATTGTGACCAGCCTTTTTTACATATTCATCACTTGCAGATAGAACATATAATGATTCTTTTCTATTTCTACAAAATAGAACATCAACAACAATATGTTTAACATTTGAAATAATTTGAACGTCATTAGAACAACAAAGAACAGACCTTCCTGAATCTATTATTTGTGAGACAAAAGCAAGATTTTTCTTTAAGCCAGGAACATGATAGACATCATTGAGAAGAACATCTCTGTCATTGGAATCCCATTCTTTTGTCACAAGATATAGTGAATTATCAGCTGCCACAATGAGCTTCTTCTTACAATGCAGATGAACATCCGATAAAAGAGTATCATTCCCAATAGCATGATGAGAATAACCAAAATCAACAATCCATTCCTTGTTGTAGTTAAGAACATCTGCAGACACATCATCTTGGTACACAGCAGAAGTCACATTTGTTAGCTGGTCAAGAACCTTAATGGATAAACATTGCTCCCAAGTTGGTTATTGGAACTCATTGCTGTCATGTACAACATTTACTTCTGTTTCTTACATTTTGGCTCAACAATTTGCCTTAATATGGCCTGACTTCCCGTATCGATCACACCCTATTTTCGCCCAACAATCCCATTTGAGATGTCCAAGTTTTTTGTACTTGTAACAAGCTTTGAAAGATCTCTTGGATTACTCCTTACTTCTGGACTGGTTTATATCACTCGATCAAGACTTTGAGCATAAATTCTTTCTCCTTTGATCTTTGACAAACAAGACATCTGATTTGGGAAAAAGCTTGTTATTGCTTGTCATTTGTTTTATCAAAGCTTCATGATTAGAAAGAAGATTTTCTAATTCAATAATTGAAGGTTGATTTGCCCACCCTTAAATTGAAGAAACAAAGGGCATAAGGTCTTTTTACAGTCCACGAATAAGATAGTGACGCAAACATGCATCACCCACTACCTTCTCTGTATCCAATTCTAAAATTTCAGAACACACGTTCTTCACTTTTAAGAAATATTCTTCAATGGACAAATTACCTTGAGTTACCGCAGCTAGTCATTCTCAAGAAATTGTAACCGAGCTATATTTTTCTTAGTGAACAACTTTTGAAGAGTCTCCCACACTTTCTTTGGTGATTTTAAACCACGGACATGGTCAATGTATTCCTTGCTGACCAATGTTCGCAAAGCAAAAATAGCTTTCCTACACTTGATCTTCCATTTTTGTTGTAATTTGACATTCTGCGGAGTATCTGCTAGGATCGATGTTTCATCACCTTCAATAAGATCCCACAAATCCTGCCCCTATAGAAAAGCTTCCATAGATAATTTCCAATAATTGTAATTACCAACAAGCTTTTCTACAGCAGTTCTCGAAGAAGCACTTCCACTATTCAAGGTGGTTAAGTAATAATATCAAACAATTGGGAACAACCTAGCTCTAAGGCCAGTTGACACAAATACAGACAATAGAAATGGAAATAAGAAGAAAATTATTATTACTCAGTCAAGATAATACAAGAAAACAAAAATCTAAAATGTTGCAACTTGACTAAGAGTAAGACATCTATTTAAACAAAAATACCTCCTAAAATATCTCAACTAATTTGAGTTAGAGTAGCTAACGTACTCCTACTTTATTTGCACAAATAAAGGACCAAAACTGTTGATTGACTCCTAATAGAAATAAATATCTTGACCAATTCAAGTAGCAATAACTTGCACTAAATTTCGACAAACATGAGGTTTATTTGAAATTTAGACATAATTTAGTTTACATGTTTTGTCAATTTGGTCATTATCTTTTTTAAGTTAAATTTGGTAACTGATCTTTTAAAAAGAGTTAAGTTTTACTATTTCCAAAAGAGTGTAATTGCTTTTTTTAAATACTAACTAAAGTGTTAAATTTTTAAACATGACGAGCCACATGACAATCCACATATATTTAATGCTATTTTTTTTAAAAATATTTTTTTATAATTCTTTAAATTATTTGTTGACATGACATATAAGTCAAATAGTGGGCTAAATTAAAAAGATATGCCACCTTTTTTTCAATTTGCCTTTTATGTTGTTTTTTTTTTAAATTACACCATGTTTGGTTGGGGGAATGGAATAGCATTCCCCTCTTATTCATTAAATGGTAAACTATTCTTTTATTTGGCTGAACGTAATATTCATTCAATGGAATAACCATTACTTCCTTATTGCTTGTTTTCTCGTAATAGTTATTCTTTGGTATCACCAAAGAATGGCTATTTCATGCAACCTTGAATAAAAAAACAAAATTAATTTCCAAATTAGTCATTTAAAAATTGGACTTAGAAAATATAAAATAAAATATTTGAAATATTTTAATATAATTTAATATAAAAATATTTTATTTTAAAATATAATGTAAAATAAAATATTAATATAAAATAATTATATTAAAAATTTTATTAAATTATATATTATTATTATTTATTAAATTATATTTAATAATAATCATATTGAATTTTAATAACAATTACAATAATCATCTACCTAAAAAAAATCCGCTAAGAGTACTCTAGTCATTTCAGTTCTTTTCCTTATGCTATTATAACATTTATTCCATTCAACCAAACACAAAAATACTATTACAACATGTTTGGTTGGGGGGGTTTATGAATGGATTTAGCCCAATTTGACGAGCCCACCACCAACTAATTTTTGGTTAACTTTAATGGTCTATTACGGTCCGCATAGAATAGGGCCCTATTCTGGGAAGAGGCAGCCTAGTCATTCCCTTCAGTCACCACTGAAGGGTGATTCAACCTAGGTGGAATAAGATTTTTTTTTCCAATTTTCAATATTTTCCCCTCACTTTTCTGAAACCCTCCTCTCAACTCGACAACCCTTCTCACACAGCCTCCTTTATTTGCTTTGCCATTGGCCACTTGTGTTTCTCCACTCTTTCACGTCAGTCGACTAAAGCCACTCGTTCCTTCGTTCCTCTGCTCTTTCTTCTTTTTCTTTTCCCTTTCATTATTGAATCACGTCAGTCGATATTACTTTGAAGCCATTAGTCCCTCTTAGATTTGAAACAAATGTTAAGTTTTATCCAATGTTCTTATGGGATTTGTTATGTATGTGTTTTTTTATTTTCATTTTGTGTTTAATCTGAGATGAAAATGTAAATATTACACTAATATGTTTTTCTAAATCTAAAATTAATGCTTCGAATTGTATTATTCTCCCATTAAGCTATTTTGTTACTATTTTGTTTGTAAGAATTTCCCTTTAAGCTGAACTAGTTACTTAGCACCTCTATCTGTATGTAATCGTTGGTGCTTTGGATACCAAATTAGAGCGAAGGCAAGGTCAGATTAATTCATTTTTTTTCTTTTCAAATTTCGATAATTTTGCTACTTGGTTTGTGTTTAGATTTGTTTCATGTTCCAGGCATATATGGTGCTAAGTAATTGTTGTTCCAAGCATATTTTGCTATTTGTATGTCATCGTTGTTTCATGCTATAAGGTTAACTTATATGATCGATAAAAATGAGATGAATAACTGATGCCTTTCTTGATGTTCAGGTGAAGCAGTATAACTAGCATGATGTGGAATCGAGGAAATTGATAATTATACTTAGTGCTCCAGACAACCCACAATTTCAAGTATCTTCATGATCTTCAATACATTATTTGTTATCCCTCAAGATTTAAATGGTTGGTTTTTGCTTTGATCTGTACCTAGAATTTATATTGCTGGTACTTTTTTTTTGTGGTTATATGGATGTCTTTTGATAACATTGAAGTGTTCTACTGTGAACAAGAACAATATATTTGCTGTGGAAATAGAGTATTTGTGGAAATAAAAAAGGAATGTAGGACTCGAAGGTAAAACAAAAGAGTTAAAATAAGAGCTCTTTAAGATTCCAACTGAGTTTTATATCATTTTATAAAAAAAATCTTAAATAAGGTTTTTAATTTTTTATCATTATAATTTTAGCATATTAGCTCTCTTTTTGTTAACTTCCAAATGTTGAAAGTTACTAGTGTATTGATAACATTTTCCACCGTTAAAAGAAGATTCAAATTTACAAATTTTTAGAAGCAGAAACTAAGTTGTGTTTTTATTGTATGTTGTGTGTTATTCCTTAGTATAATTTAAGTCATTTTTTGTTAGATTTTGAGGTTCTTTAGTTTATTCTGAATTATCCTACACATTTGCTTTTCGAAACCATTTCAAGCTTGGGTTATTCATTTTGGCCCTTTGAACCAGTGCAATCATATATCTATATATCTTGTATCTGTTGGTACTATGGATAAGATTCTAGGGGGAACAAGAACAATATATTTGCTGTAGGGGTGTCATATTCTCCATATCTTGTATCTGTTGGTATTATGACTGGTGAAGCAGATTTCAACATTTTCCTTAGAACAATCACTAGACTTTATTTTTTATTTAACTAAAAATATATTCAGCAAAACAAGTTTATCTTGCTTTTCATATCTCATCTCTTTCTTATGCATGGTAATTTGAAAATTGTTACAAGTATCTTTATTTCTTTATTTTAGGCAATATCCATAATAGATATTCTATTAAACATTCATGAAACTTAAAAAACAATCATGCTCATGGTTTATGTCTTACTTTTGAAATAAAGAAAAGAAGACATGCAGCTAATAAAATAATGATGTAATGAATCTGAATTTAGTAAAATAAATTTAATAGTAATAACAATTGGATTGGTAGAGTGAATAAATTGTTAGAAATAAATGAATGGTGATTAAGTAGGTGGCATGTATTAAACTTTTCTAATACATTTTAAATTGGTCAAATTATAATTTCAATTCCTATACTGCCTCAAATTTGATAATATCGTCACGTTGTTCTTTTTTCTTTTGAAGTTACAACGGATCTAATACTAAAATTATTGAACTGAAAAGAATCCATGCATGTAACTACAACAAATAAATGGAACTAAACGATTAAAGAGCCTACAACCTGTTAATTTTAAAACACAACATGTAAATACAACATGCAAATGCAATTTCATGCAATTTCGACAACATATTCTTAAAATTTTTTTGCCTCTACAACCTATTATATAATTTTTCTGCAACATTAAAGACATTATTACTTGCAAAGATATGAATATTTGTTTAATGAAATTTTTGTTCAAGACATTATTATTTGCTAAACAAAGAGTTGGTTTTATTTAATGAAATTTGATAAAGAACTGAATTTCATGTTTTTTACTTGCAAAGATATTTGTAATTTCTATTTTGTGCTCTGCAAATATTCTTAATATGTATTGTTCATTTTTCTTTAGCAGTGTGTTATTGCTTCCTCTTCTTCTTTGGCTTGCTTGATTCCTTCCTCCACCTGTAGTTGAGCTTCTCGTATTCACTGAATCACTATAAGTTCTTTTGCAATTAAATTCTTTAATTTTTTTTACTATTGTTAAGATTAGTGTTGAAAAAATGTGACCCTTTTACTACGATTTGAAGATACGCAACACTTTAATATCTTGCTGTAATGGCTCGTCTATCTTTAATAGTATAAAATGAGAGGTGTAAAAGAATTGGTCTTGCATTGACAATATGGTTGCAAATATGTATAGTTGCGAGTTGGTTCTTAGTTACATTGAGTGTCGTCCCTAGCCTACATACTTATAGACCAGAGATTAGATAATATATTTTAGATTTTTATGCACAATGAGATTATGTGAAAAGACTTGTATATGCTACTGATGAGACTTATACTGAACAAGTTAGGATGAATAGAATTACTTTTTTTAAACTACGTGAGACGTTACAAACTTTAGGAGGATTAAATTTGTCAAGGAACATGCTTGTTGATGAGCAAGTGACAATGTTTTTACATATCATTGGTCATCACACTAAAAACTAAGTTATCGTACATAGGTTTAATAGGTCCGGGGAAACCACTAGCAGATCATTTCACAATTTAAATGCTGTCATACGCTTACAAGATGTGCTATTTAAAAAGGCAGGGCAAATAATTCTACAGACCCAAGGTGGAAATGGTTTAAGGTCTTGGAGTGAGTTCCATATATAGCTCGTACAAAATTTAGTTGATTTAGATTTAAATATAGTATCCTAACCCAAGGTTTTATACATGTGATGAAGAATTGCTTAAGTGTTTTAGATGGAACCCATATCAAGATTAGAGTTTCAAAAGTTGATAAACCTAGATATTGAACGTGAAAAGGTAACATAGCAACAAATATGTTAGGTGTCTATACACCTGATATGCATTTTGTTTATGTTCTTCCTGGTTGGAAAGTTTCTATTGCTGATGGATGGGTTCTTCGAGATGCCATTAGTAGGAGACATGGATTAAAAGTTCCTCATGGTAAAGTGCAGAATTAGAGGAATTTGAATTAATTTTTAAGATCATACTTTTAACCATGATAAATAATTGTTTTTCTTTCTTTTTTATAGGTTGTTATTGTAATACTACAAACCTGGCCTGGATGTTATGGCTGAATCTGGAGAAGTTACACCAACTCGTTTTGAAAAAAAAACCAAAAATCTAGTTTGAAGTTTAAGGTAAAATAATGTATAACTTGATAATTCGTTTTCCAGTTTCAGGGAGAAATCACCTTATTAAGTTAATTCATTTTAATTGCAGAAAGACACTTAAATATCACTTATTTCTTGTAGCAGAATTGTTTAAGTTAAACATAGTTTTGAAAATTATGGTTTGATTCTAAATTTGAATGTATTGCAGTCTGAAATTCAAAGCGACAAATAAAATCTAAAATAATTAAAAATCCATAAATAAAAGTCCAAAATAGTCTAATTAAGAATAAGACTTTAACTTAACCAAATCCAAAAACAAAAATTTAGCCTGAGCTCTTGCTACGCTGATCCGTCCTAAGTTTGCTGGTTACCTGAGTGGAAAACAAATAGAAAGTGAGCTTACGAGCTTATTGTGTAACACATTCCAATCAATAAATCAAATGCACATAAAGTAACAGATACATTTTTAGATGCATGATTAGATACAAAATGTATTTTCATAATCCACTCATCCCTATGCACTACTTTTCCAAACCTACACACCTATAAGTGAGCGTATATCACTTTTCAGAATAATGCAGTCAAGCTGCCAGATATAGTTTACGGTAAATTGCTAGAAACACATAAATGTGGCTGAGCCACCAGAATAGGTATATGTGGTTTTTAAACCACTAGATAAGGTAGATTATTAAACTGCAACACTACTTCTATCAATTCATATTCCCACCCCAATGCTCATTGATCGTGTTATTTCGTGATAGGTTTTAAATATGTATAATTACTCGTTCTTGAACTAACTATTATCGCGATGTAGGCAAGTGTACCTATCGAACAGTAGTATAGTTTTAGCAAGACCGGATTCTCGAACCCAAAGGAACTAAAAGTACTAGTAATGATTGTCTTTTTATTATCTAGCCTAAGAATGAAGAGGTTTTATTTTAATTAACCAGTTATCTAAACTAAGAACGCACAGAGAAAAGAATTGGGGAATTGCTTTTGGGAAAAATTGATTGACTTAAGACAATACCTAAGGAAAAATCCACCTAGACTTTACTTGTTATTCTGGCTTCGAATCGGACGATTTATTCATTCAACTTGTTCTGTAGAGATCCTAAGTTATGTTATTATCCCTATTCAAGACTAATAACGTCTAATCCCTAGATTGAATAACCGAGACTTTCCTCTAATTAACACTCTAGGGTTGCATTAACTTGATCTATGAATCCTTTTTTTAGGTTTCACCCTAATTTAGAAAAATCTTGTCACCCTATGTCTAGGCACACGATCAACTCCACTTAATTATGACAAATGTACTCTTAAACAGGGTCTATTCCTCCTCTGAATAAGAGCATGTCTTGAATCAATATCCTGGGATATCAAAACAAAAATGAAGAACACATAATTAAGAACAAGTTAAATATTTATCATACGATTTAGAAAATAATAACAAGATTCGTCTTAGGTTTCATTCCCGTTAGGTATTTAGGGGTTTTAGTTCATAACTAAATATGAAAACATCTCAGAAGAATAAAGAATACAAAACATAAAGAAAACCCAAAACTCTTAAAGGGAAATTGAGGAGAGATCTTCAGTATTGATGATGAATCCAACTTTTGAGATGGATCAATCGGCTTCATTGGAGTAATTCCTTACTCCCCCATCTCCGTTTCCTTTTTCTTCCTCCTCTAGGGTGTATTTATATGCTTTGGAATGCCTAAAAGCCCTCAAAATTAGCCTTTTTTGAATTAGACTCAACTTGGGCTCGGCAGGAACACGCTCGTGGCACATGCCCGTGTTCGATTACTTCAGGCTGTGTTCGAGCCTGCCAAATTGACACGACCGTGTGGTCTGCCCGTGTGAGGAGGTTCAGGCCATGATGATTTTGTACTTTGGCCCATTTTCTCCGTTTTTGGCTCGTTTCTCGTTCTTTTCGCTCTCATATGCTCTCCTAAGTATAAAACATAAAATTAAAGCATTAAGAGCATCGAATTCACCAATTCTAATGAGAAATCATCCATAAAATGAATTAAACATGGGATAAAAAAATGTATAATTTACGGTTTATCAAATACCCCCACACTTAAGCATTGGCTTGTCCTCAAGCAAAATTCTCAACTCATAATCAAAATAAATTCTTCTCAACTTATAATTTCTATCGATAATATCTCAAAATAATCCATAGGTAATCATACATTGAGAATTCAACTAAAAAAACATAAAATTTTCAAACATCCCAGGTTGAGTATTTTAATCATGCAAACATAGGTATCTCCCCTCATTTAAGTAATTACCTTTGATTGAGAATATCACAGAGTTTCACACCTTCATTAAAGATTCACTCAAATCACTCGAGGTGTTTAAAGACAATAAATGAAGCACTCAATAGTCAATAATGAAAAGTCATTACCATAGTCTTGCATGAAAATCAAATCTCCACCACTATAATTTAAGATGATACATCAATCAAAAGGTCTTTAGAGGGTTGTAATGAGGCTTGGTTAGGGGGTATGGTCACAAGCTGAAAGAAAGGGTTAGAATTGAGATTGAATTGAAAAATTGCCTAACTAGAAAAAGAGTTAATCTTCACTTGCGTACAACAGAGCTTCTTCTCAAACTATGAAATTACAGATATGTATACAATTTTTTTTAAGAACAAGTTAAATAATATAGACTAACTATTAAGAACAAAACATATCTAAGCAATCCATTCAACTCAAATCTTGACAAAAGTAGGGATTAATTTAGGGGATTTCAACAATAATGGGTTAAAGGTTAATACAAGGAATGACTTGTTAGGCTTAAATGGATTTACTAAGGGTTAATCGTGAAGGTAGGCTTTTAATGGCATGAGTGGGTTAATCCTAAGTGCCTTAATCATTTTGACATATCAAATCAAATGGTGTGGTCTCGACATGCATAATCAAGCAAGTTCTAGAATAACAGTTCAATACTTACGCACTCAAAGTAATAATAAAAGTGAGCATGAAAGAATTAATAGATGCTTAAAAGGCTCAAAAGGCTAAAAAATCTCACAAAAATTATGGCTTTTTGATGTTTAGACTCGTGAATTCCAATTCAAAGTAATACCTAGACTTGGGGAAACAACCTATAATTTTAAATTCTTAAAAATCAACTTATCATGTTTGATTCTCTAATGTCTTAAAGTTTTAAACAAGCAATGCATAAATCCCTATGTATTAATTCAAGATATATCACTCAAAATCATAAATCAATTAAAATTTATCCTAAATATGATATGAGAGCTTTTCAAAAGAACAAGGTAATCATTTAGGGATTTTTCTGATAATGAAATAAATACCCCCCACACTTAAGACATACATTGCCCTCAATGTACAAAGATAGATATTAGAGTATATAAAATTAAGATAGGGAGAGAAGTGATACTTCTTGTATTAAGAATAGATGATATTCTTGGATTGATTAGATCAAGTATTGGAGATAACTCTGGATGGCAAGCTTGACTCTGAAGGTAAGCCGTTTTAAAAGGAAAACAAATGAATCTTAAAAACAATTGAATCTTAAAAACTTAAGAAAAATAAAATAAGATAAGTATTCTAATTTTTCAAGTGGCACGGCCAGTGCACACGCCCGTGTGGTTCGTGTCCCGTCCGTGTTCGTCGTGAATTGTGGTGTCGTCACACGGCCTTCTCGCACGCCCGTGCGTATAGCCTGTGTGGCTACAAGATCGTGTTGCACAGCCGTGTCTGGTGTGGTTCGCTTCTCTCATGGTCGTGTAGGTTCTCGCACACCTGTGTCATTCTGACAGTGTTGTCCACGGGTGCTAGACACGGGTGTGTCTAATGCCCGTGTTTATTTGGCAGATTCGACCACGGTCATGTCGTATGGCCGTGGCGTTTTATCGCAGCCTGTGTTTATGGAAATCTTCTGCCCTATTTTCACACAGCCTTATGCACGCCCGTGTGCTTGGCTGTGTCTCTGTGGAAACACCTGTATTCAAGATTTCTATTAGTAAGTTAGGAGTTAAATACCAAAATTTAAAGAAGTTAATATTCTTAGTGCTTGGGTTGCCTCCCGAGAAGCGCTTATTTATAGTCTAAGCTCGACTTACCTCTCTAGTGAATGGTTATGGAGGTTTGAGGAGTTTATACTCCTCATTCTTGCTATCAATCTCATCAAAATAAAGTTTTAATAGGGTGTTGTTTACCTTAAAAGTGCCGAACTTGGGATGACTCACCTCCACCATACCGAATGGAAAAATACTGAGTACCGTAAGAGGGGTTTCCTCATTCGGTGTGGTAGTGACAGTGTGGGGATCTGCGGCATCTAAGAAGACCTTATCACCAACCTTCAGTTGATTTGGAGAGGTATCGGGCTTGTTTTGGCGTAGTTTCTATTTTTTGGGTGTTCTTGGTTTGTGCGTCCCCATTCATTGAGTTCTTCGATTTGTAGTCTTCAATCTTCATGAACAGGTCCTCTACTATTGCTTGAGAACGACTCGTGTGCTTCCTTTAGACTCATTTTCTGCAAAGTAGGTTTCACCATATTGTTAGGTTTAGTAGAATGGTTTAAATGAGCACCTTCAATTCCTGATGTGTTGCCAGAATTGCGAGCTTGAAGGGTGATTATTTCATCTCCCACCCGGAGTATGAGTTCACCTGTGCCAACATCAATGATGGTTTTAGCAGTTGCTAAAAAGGGCCTTCCTAAAATTAAGGGAGTGTTGCTATCCTCTTCTATGTCTAGAACAACAAAGTCAACGGGAAATATAAATTTATCAATTTTAACTAGCACATCTTCAATAATACCTCTAGGGAATCTTATAGTTTTATCTGCTAATTGAATGCTCATCCTAGTCTGTTTGGGTTTCTCGAGACCTAGTTCCTTAAACATTTTGTAAGGCATGACGTTGATACTAGCCTCTAGATCAGCTACTGCATGATTAACATCTAAACTACCAATTAAGCAAGGAATAGTAAAGCTCCCTGGGTTATTTAGTTTTTTGGGTAGTTTATTTTGGAGAATGTCCGAGCAAACTGCGTTCAGCTCCACATGCGACGCCTCGTCCAACTTTCGCTTATTTGCTAAAAGCTCCTTTAAAAATTTCATTGCGTTTGAAATCTGCGATAGAGCTTCAATAAATGATAGAGCTCCTTCGTCATCTTGAATATTAATTGCGTTGAGTTGTTCCCTTGGGTTAGGTTCGGTATTACTTGGAAAACTACCTTGTGGTCATGCGGAGATTAGTTTGGAAAGCTAGCCTATTTGAGTTTCGAGCCCTTGGATCGACGCTTGTTGATTCTTAAGTGCTGTCTCGGTGTTCTAAAAATGGGTTTCTAACACTGCTATGAACTTTGAGATCATCTCTTCAAGGTTTGGCTTCTTTTCCTATTGGTAGGGTGGTTGTTGGTAGCCCGGAGGATGTTGAGGTCTTTGATTTCCTTGGCAGCCCCACGAAAAATTGGGATGGTTCCTCCCACCTGCATTATAAGTGTTACTATATGGATTATTTTGAGGTTGAGGATTATTACCCATGTAATTTAATTGCTTGTTATCCATGTTGTGGCCATAAGGTTGGTATTCTGAATGGTTTGTTCCCTTGCTTCGCTTTGCATTACTGGGTGAACCTGTGAAGAACTAAGAAAACCATAAATCATTTTATTTAAGAGTTCTACCTAATTAGAGAGCATGGTGACCGAATCGACGTTATAAATGCCGACTATTTTAGTTGGCTTTGTCCTCATGACTTGCCACTGATAGTTATTCAGTGACATCTCCTCTATAAACTCATAGGCATCTTTTGGTGTTTTATTATTGATGCTTCTGCCCGCCGCTACGTCAACCATTTGTCGGGTCGAAGGATTCAGACCATTGTCAAATGTTTGTACTTGGAGCCAAAGCAGTAACCCATGGTGAGGGCACCTTCTCAGAAGGTCCTTGTATCTCTCCCATGCATCGTAGAGTGTTTCTAAATCCATCTGCATAAAAGAAGAGATATCATTACGTAATTTAGCCGTTTTAGCCGGCAGAAAATATTTTAGTAAAAATTTTTCGGTCATTTGTTTCCAAGTAGTAATTGACCCTCGTGGTAACGAGTTCAACCAATGTTTAGCTTTGTTCCTCAATGAAAAGGGAAACAACCGAAGACGTATGGCATCATTAGAAATACCATTAATTTTAAATGTATCTTATAGTTCTAAGAAGTTGGCTAAATGAGCGTTGGGATCCTCATCCTGCAAACCATCAAACTGAACAAATTACTGTATCATTTGAATAGTGTTAGGTTTTAATTTAAAAGTATTTGCAGCTACAGTAGGTCTAACTATGCTAGATTCAGTTCCTGTTAAAGAGGGTTTAGCATAATCATACATAGTGCGTGGAGGAGGATTTTGATTAATCGCAATTGCAAGAATTAGCTGATTGCTTTAGTTTTCAGCCATCTCTTCGGTTGGGGGTTGAGTATCATCTTCTTGCTCGTTCTCCGTGCATCTTAAGTTGCGCCTTATATCTCTTTGGTTTGTACGAACTGTACGATCGATTTCTTCGTTAAAAAGTAATGGTACCGGCGGGTTTCTTCTAGTCATAAACTATAAAAACCTGCCAAGAGAAAGAAAAAGTAAGTTAATAAATAATAAAATTAAATTAAATTTCAAGAAAAATAAATGGCTAAAGTAACAAAATTTGAGCGTTCCTAATATTTCAATTCCCCGGCAACGGCGCCAAAAACTTGATCGCGTTATTTTGTGATAGGCTTTAAATATTTATAATTACTCATTCTTAAACTAACTATTATCGCGATGTAGGCAAGTGCACCTATCAAATAGTAGTATAGTTTTAGCAAGACCGGATTGTCGAACCCAAAGGAACTAAAAGTACTAGTAATGACTGTCTTTTTATTATCTAGCCTAAGAATAAAGAGGTTTTGTTTTAATTAACTAGTTATCTAAACTAAGAACACACAGAGAAAAGAATTGGGGAATTGCTTTTGGGAAAAATCGATTGACTTAAGACAGTATCTAAGGAAAAATCCACCTAGACTTTACTTGTTATTCTGGCTCCGAATCAAACGATTTATTCATTCAACTTGTTCCGTAGAGATCCCTAAGTTATGTTATTATCCCTAATCAAGACTAATAACGTCTAATCCTTAGATTGAATAACCGAGAATTTTATCTAATTAACACTCTAGGGTTGCATTAACTCGATCTATGGATCCCCTTATTAGGTTTCACCCTAATCCGACAAAATCTTGTCACCCTATGTCTAGGCGCGCAATCAACTCCGCTTAATTATGACAAATGTACTATTATACAGGGTCTATTCCTCCTCTGAATAAGAGCATGTCTTGAATCAGTATCCTGAGATATCAAAACAAGAATGAAGAACATATAATTAAGAACAAATTAAATATTTATCATACGATTCAGAAAATAATAACAAGATTCGTCTTAGGTTTCACTTCCCTTAGTTAATTAGGGGTTTTAGTTCATAACTAAATAAAAAAACATCTCAGAAGAATAAAGAATACAAAACATAAAGAAAACCCAAAACTCTTAAGGGGAAATTGAGGAGAGATCTTTAGTCTTGATGATGAATCTGACTTCTGGGATGCATCAATCAGCTTCCTTGGAGTAATTCCTTACTCCCCATTCTTCGTCTCCTTTTTCTTCCTCCTCTAGGGTGTATTTATAAGCTTTGGAATGCCTAAAAGCCCTCAAAATTAGCCTTTTTCGGATTGGACTCAACTTGGGCTCGACATGGACATGCCCGTGGCACACGTCCGTGTTCGATTACTTCAGGCTATGTTCGAGCCTGCCAAATTGACACAACTGTGTGGTCTGCCCGTGTGAGGAGGTTTAGGCCGTGTTGATTTCGTACTTTGGCCCATTTTCTCCATTTTGGCCCGTTTCTCGTTCCTTTCGCTCTCATATGCTTTCCTAAGTATAAAACATGAGGTTAAAGCATTAGGAGCATCGAATTCACCAATTCTAATGAGAAATCATCCATAAAATGTATTAAACATGGGGTAAAAATATGTATAATTTACGGTTTATCACTCATGCAAATATTAACAGTTAACAAATGCACATATGTCATTCATGCTTTTCTCATAAACATGCCATCAGAATTATTAGAATACAAATCATGCATATATATTTCACATACCATTTCCATATTACTTACAGTAACATACTATTAGATAGCTTGTTTTCAAGTCCAATTTATACAACATGAACCTTACGGAGTAGCTAAATACACCTCATAGATCAATATAATCTTAGGTGAAATTTCCAAAAAAGGGCCTACATGCCTGTGTGACCCACACAACCTAACTAGTTTAGCCTGTGTGGCCCACATGGCCTAACACACGATCCAACACACGCGCTTTGGCACACGGCCGTGTAAAATTGACAGTGAGTTTTTTGGCATCGCACCATTTATTATTTTACAAATTTTCCTACACACCTGATTGTTTTCATTGTTGATTCAATAATGAGTATTCTAGAACCTAAAACGTTAATTAAAACCAAACATTTAGCAACAATTCACCATGTTTAAGTCAATAATTCGACCACAACCGCCAACATAAAACTTTATCAAATCGGAAAATCAGCCTTACGGTATTCGATTACTTACCCAAAAGAATAGCGACAGTACTAAATAATCTCCTTTCTTGTCGAAAAGACGTCATACGTCTCACCAATTTCTCTTAACAATATACGAAACAATTAGACCACCCAAGAGAACCCTTAATCCAAAATCATTCATTACACCTTGGAGAAAATGCCAAAATAGAATTTAAAAAGACATACGAAACACTTACCAAACAACAAACCGATCGCCTAAAACCAACACACGCAAATGACAACAAGGTAGCAGGCTAACAATGAATTAAAGATTTATAAAGGAAAATTAACAAAACGGGAAAACAAAGAGTTTTCTTTAGCAACAACTATGGAAAAAATAGAAAAGAAGGTAGATGGGGAAAAGGAAAACATGTAATGAAAGAAAGGGAAAGTGAGATATATTTTTGTGGATTTTTTCAAAAATAAAATCCCATACAATCCCACTACTAACCACTTATTAGATTTTAGAGTTTGAAATTGACTGTACCATATCCATATGGGCAGCACATTGGGGATTTAGTAAAAATTATTCCCGTTTGCATATGTAGGGATTCGAACATAGGACCTAAGGGTAAGTTGAAGCCTTACCATTAAACCAGCATGCTCATTTTTGTCAATAGATACACACAAATAGTTTTTTAATCCAAATACTCAAAGTTAGGGGTTTTGAAAAAAATAACAAAAATACAAGGCAAAGGATTCGAACCCAGAACCTCACACTCACAAGCAAATCACTTAACCATTGAACCAAATTAATTCACTTGACAAATTTACACAATTCAAAAACTAAAATTTTGGGGTGTTATAGTTATTATCTAATTGATGCTAGTTACACAACTGTAAGGGATTTTTGTGCCTTTTAAAGGACAAATATATCATTTGAATGAGTGGCGTTAGGGTTACCAACCAAGTATTCTAGAAAATTTTTTCAATATGAAACATGTTCTAGCACACTATGTTATTGAAACATGCTTTAGGTTATTAAAACTTAGATGGGGAATACTTAGGAGTCCATCATTTTATCTTGCGAGGTTGCACAATAGAATCATTATTGCATATTGTTTGCTCCATAATTTTATTCGAACCTATATGAGTCTTGATTCTTTTGAAGCGGAGTTGAGAGAAGGATTACCGAGTAATGTGATAGATGAAAATGAACCGAATATCGTAAATATTCATCCATCAGATACATGGGCCATTTGAAAGATGAAACTAGCCAATCAAATGTTCTATGAATGGCAAGCATCTAGAAATTAGTTAGGTTTATTAAAACATAGTAGAAGGTTAATTTGTTTGTGTTATTTCATGTATCTAGTTTATGAAAATTTAGTGTTGTTTGAATTATCTTTATGTATTGTAATGGACTTGTTTACAACTTTAATTTGGTGTCTTGTGATTCATCATGTGTTATACTTTTATAAAGTGTCAACTTTCTTATTCATAATATCAAACCTAATTTTAATTTGTATTTTTTCTTAAGATAATTATGTCAAGATTTTTACAACCAATTGCTTCTTTCCAAAATTCTTGAGGAACCAAAAGGAAAGGGGTTCCAGAAGAAGATGCTGCGTTGGTTGCTTGTATGGTCGACTTGTACAATGTTGGAACCTATAACACAGATAAGGGATTCAAGGTTGGTTATTTAAATGAGCTAAAAAGAATGTTAGAAAAAGTTTTACCTCATGCTATGTTGAAGGCTAAACCTAAGCTTGAATCGAGGATTAGGACATTGAAAAGGGATTGGACAATTGTAATACCCCTAACATGTATCTGTCACCGAACTAGGGTTAACGGCATTACTGGACAAAATCAAAACAATTAACATCCATTTCATAAGCTTCAAAGCATCAAAGATCAAATATCAATATAGAGTCCCTTATACAGGTCATTAAGACCTTAAATATGCATTAGAAAGGAGCCGGGACTAAACCGAACACATACAATATTTTTCCAAAACTTAAACATTTTCAAAGAAGTACAGGTCACACTCCCGTGTAAACAGGCCGTGTGCCTTACACGGCATTAAATACGCCCATGTGTCTAGGCCTGTCAAAACAGGGCATACATACTGACTTGCTCACACGGCCACAAGACATGCCCATGTGCCTTGGCCGTTCTCGATCCTGACTTAGAATTGTAGGGTACCTCAGGGGACACACGGCCGTGAAACATAATCGTGTGTCGCACACGGCTGAGACACATGCTTGTGTCCCTGCCCGTGTGGACAAAAATAGGCCATTTGAATAGCCAACTTGCCACCCCAATTGGGTCAAACGTACAAGCACCAAACCCAACATATTTACACAACATTTTATGACCAATTCACAACCAAAACATAAGCCATTCATGACATATCATTGCCAACCAAATTTCTATCTCAATTCATCAACCAAATCATAACAAATCTAAAATAAAATCATACCAAACATATGTTTTAATTTCATGATCAAAACTTATCAATTACCATAGCTAACTCATGCCAAAAGCTTACTAATCTTACCATTTCTTATAACCATACATAAACACACCAAATATATCATATTGCCTCATATTTCATATACCAAAACCATATCATAATCAAATCCATACCAAGCCATATTACATGGCTAAATACATATACATCATAAAACATAATTTAAACACTTCTAGCCTATACATGCCATACTTCAATATATACATTTTCAAAAGTACCAAAATAAGGTTCGATAGTGTGGTGACAATCCTCGACGATCCCCAAGCTCACAGTAGCTTCGATATCTAAAAAAAAACAATGCAAACACACACAAGTAAGCTTTCAAAAGCTTAGTAAGCCATATACAATTAAACTTATCATTTAAAGCATATAATCATCATCAAATTACCTATACTTTGGAGCCAAATACCAACACAAACCTCATATTCATATACTTGGATCATAGATCATCATTTGTACATATGAATATGAATATGAGGTTTGTGTTGGTATTTGGCTCTAAAGTATATTGGATGGTCATTAATGTCCATTCAAACTTCCAAAGGTCAAATTACCGCATAAGGACCCCACAAATGAGCCAAATTAAATAGGCACTTTTAACAAACAAAAGGCAACTTTTACATTTTACGCGATTAAGTCCTTTTATCAGATTGAGCATACAAACAATTAAATTTTCATACGAAACTTTCACACGTGCTAATTCATTTATCATAAACATGAAAAATAATATTTAAATATTTTTCTGACTAAGATTTGTGGTCCCAAAACTACTATTTAGACTAGGGTCTAAACCGGACTATTACAACAATCATTTACGACATGCTCAGTGGAAAAGACAATAGTGGCTTTGGTTGGAATGAGCATAGGCAAAGGTTGTTGTTGGAGATGCTGTGTGGAACTCATATATAAGTTTAACAATTATTTATTGTCTTTATTATCTTCTTTTAACCAAACTTATATCTAATGTGGATTATTTCTTTCTTTCTATAGTCATAAAACAGCCGATCAATTTAGACATCGTAGTTTCCCTTATTATGACCAACTTACTTCCATATCTGCAAAAGGTTGAGCCACTAAGAAAGATGCTCAAATAATTGCAAATATTGTTGAAGAAATAGATTTTGAGGATGTAGCTACTGAAAATAATCTTGAAAAAGGAAACAATTACAATGGATGTGAAGATGATGTTTCCTTGGATGAGATGGATGTCTTGGCTACACAATCGCAATTGTTGAGGCCAAACCAAGATGGTTCCACATTTTCAAAGAAGAAAAAAAAAGATTTCTAATGGAAGTGAACAAATTTCTACTTCAATTACTGATGCTGCCATGTTATTGGAAAATATACGGACTGTTGGCCTTGAGTTAAGTAGGAGCATTGTCTCCAAGAAAGTGCTTCAAAAAAGTGCTAAAAAATTATACCCGGCCTCTATTCTCTCTGAACTCTCAATTCTCTGAACTCTTTCAATTCTCTCAATTTTTGTTTGAAATTTTCCTATACACTTTGTTTAAAAATACTATAGTTTTATTTAATTATTTCTTATATTCATTTCGATTAAATTTTCATGAATAACAAGCTCTCTGATTCGTTTCGATGATAAGCACAATTCCGCCACTCAAGCGATAATAGTAAGAAGAAATTTTAAATTATTTTTATTTTTAATTAAGTTAAATTTAAAGTTTTGTAATTTTTAAAATATATTAAATTATTTTATGTTGTTGAGATAAATATGTGGATGATCGTGTTTTGGAGGGGTTCATACATAATTTGTAAAAGAGGCCAGACATTGAAATTCATGTTTATTTGCAAGACGCGAGATTCTTACATGCATTTCGTATGCTCAGGGGTTGCAAATTAGATCCTACACTCATCGGTGTGTTGGTGGAAAGATGGAGACCCGAGAAGCATAGCTTTACAATTCTATGTTCTGGTGGATAGGCCAATTGTTACGAGGTCAACAGTCATTCCAAGTAAAGAGGACCTTTTCCAGGCATTTTTGGGGAAGGTGCCAAACAAGGTTCAAGGTGGTCAAATAATTATGAAGTGCTTGGAAACTAATTTCAAAGAACTTCCTCCGAACGTGGTCGATGTCATCAAAGAACAATATGCCCGAGCATTTATCCTGAGGTTAATCGAAGGCATTCTAATGCCTAATAAATCTCAAAATTTGGTACACATAAGGTGGCTACTACACCTAGTCAACTTCAAAGAATGCGGATGATTGAGTTGGGGTACATTCATGTTGGCCACATTGTATTGAGAGTAGTGTCGGGCGACAGAACTAGACAAGATGTGAATCAGTGGTTGCCTGGTCCTACTGCAGTCATGGGCATGGTGGCGGCTACCATTCTACGTCTCGAAGTGAATGACCCTTATATATTCCCATTGGTGACAATGTAAAAATCATTTGATAATAATATGTAGTTAATATAGTAAATTTTGTTTATTTATTATATGTTTGAATTAACATATCACTTGAATAGGCGGAACCATAGGCCGAGTTACGTACGACTATCGAAGTAGCTTGATATTCGAATACTATTAGGTCAATGCTTGGAAGTCGAGGTTAGTTACTGATTTTTTCAAACCTATAATAATTTCTAAATGATTTGTAATTTAGAATTTCGTACATAACATAATTTACAATTGTGTACTGTAATTTGAATGGATACCATACTCTAATCTGGATATCATCGAATGCGTCCCACCAGAATATTTTTCCATTAGGGGTATATGGGATGTGAAGATGCCATACTCTAATCGAGTGATGCAACAATTCGAGTGGAGGCAAAAAATTTTCCCGCCATCGCGAGACATAGAAGCATTGTAGAAGCTCGATATGCGAGGGAAGATCGACGAGAATTGGTGAAATTACTAGAAGGAGTACACTGACATTTGGGATCGTCGAATGAAATTTTTGCCCATCCATGAAACCTTTTTCTTATAGGATACGATGGCCTATTTGGAGTACATGCATTGGTTTAGAGTTGTCGGCAAGCCATATCTACTATTGATAGAGGCGAGGACTAGGGAACTTTGTTAAAAAAGGCCATGACGATCACTCCAACAACGTAGGTTTGTAGGAGGTATCACGACGGGTTCGTACCTGCCTCTAACTCAACAAGCGCCATTGATGTCTACTCCACATCCCGTTTAGTTCACTCAATTTATTCCTATTCATTTTACTAACCTCGTGTTATTTTCACAAGCACCATCTATGCACCACTACAACATCCTACATCTAGAGTTCCCACAAGTACGTTTTTTAGGGCACCTCCATCCCTAACATTTTATGCCCCACACCGTAGTCGATACTGACGTAAATGTCGACACAAAAATCGATGCATGTACCGACACTGGTTCCGTCATCAATGCCAGTATCGATGCCTGGGTCAATGCTGACGTATTCAAGTTTTGTGACATCGTACGATTATTTATTAATTGTGTTACAAACACCCACTATGTCATTGTTTTATTGAGGTGGGTCATTGGTGCAACCACCTTCTCGTAGAGTGGAAGACACACAATGGTAAAAGTTCAATCACTAAAGAAATTGTAATTGGTACTTTAAGCAGCGCTTAAAGTAGCAAATTTTCCACTATATAAATGTTAGTAGACAGTGGAAAATAAAATTGAAATGCAAAAATAAAAAAGAAAGAACATATATTGTACAAAAAAATTGTAATTAATTTTATTTTGCAAAAAAAAAAGAATGCTAGTGAGGTTGAGGCCTCAATGCATCCCACAATACGGAACATGTTGTCTTCGTATGCCTTGGATTTCTACAGTACCCACATAACATTTGTTGATTGTCCCTCTTCCGAACATCTGTATTGGTACGTATCCAAGTGAAAGTCAGATTACCTTTCGGAACGTGACACAAATTCATGTTCGAGGCTAACTTGAATGGAGTGCTGTCTAGGATGGTTGGGAATTCAGGTCTTCATTCATTGTGCATGTGTTCTAGTCTGTACACATCGTTAATATAAGACCTGTACTCAATTCGTACATTTGCACATCCAGCAATTACATGTGCACATGGGAATCGAAGTGCCTGGAATCTCTCAAAATTGCAAGTTCCTTCTAATAGGTTGATACGGTATGATACCCTTGACATGTCTTGGTCGGGCTTAACATACTCTGTGACCCAAAATCTCAAGTTTCAATGTGAGTAACACACTACATACACAGTGTTCGCTCTCATTGTATTTTATCTAATTTTTTTCATGACATCCTCGCACCAAACGTGACCGCCCATTATCTACCCAGCATATGGCACACCTACTTTGGAAATAAAGTAGCCAGACGAAAGTATGTTTCTTTGACAGTAAAGGATATCGACAAATAACACGTCCCTTTTGATACGGATTTGATGCATTCAGTTAGGTTTGTTATCATGTGCTCGTACCATAGACCCTGGTCATACGACCGCGTCTACTGTTTGAAGGGTATGTTGGCGAGGTAGTTCGCATTGGCACTATTGATGGCTACAAGTTATCCAACATCCCATGAAAATGATGTTGGACTAGCTCGTACCCTATCGAGAAAAGTATACCGATGAATGCAAACAATATATGATGATATATAAAATGGAAACTACGTAGCCATGTCAATGCATTGAGCTCACTCACTCTTTGAAGGCCATTTTGAGAGGTAGTTGAAGCAGATATACTTTATACAATAACTATGATGGGTGCGATCCCAAAGGTTACTATGCAACGCAATATCGCAATCGGCTAAGGAAGAAATCTCAGTCATTTGCATTTTTGGAGAGAGTTTCTGCAAACGCTATCTTTAAAATCCTTCGATTAACATCCTAGGTAGCGACCATCAACAACCGATGTTGATACCTCTCATACAGCCAAGTGCTTTCAATTTACACTAAAGGCTTGCAGTGTGGAAAAGCTTCCCTACATTGATCGAAGGTCCAAAAGAATTGATAAAATACTCCTTTTCCAAGGACCAGACGATAGCTGAAGTACGCTGGGTGTATTTCTAGATCGGTTATGAAACCTAGTATGTACCGATAAAATACTGGTCACCATTGCCAAAAATCATTGTAAAACCTGTCCCAGCCATGATACAACATATCCATAGCCTTTTGTTAAACCCACGCCTTGTAGTACGATGACATGTAATCGTACTAACTACGGAGGTTGGCAATCAACACCGAGATCGGAATCTTGTAACTTGCTTTCACCATAGGTTGAATAAAGTCAGATATCACCATAGAGTCTAGCCTCGAATGATCCAAACTTACATCTACAAATTACGAGTTAAAGTTATGTTATTGGAAAAAATGAAAACCCCGGTCAGAAAACATTTTGTCAGAAAATCAAGTGATTGCATCTTGCACCTGCTGTAACACAAGTATGTGCACTAGAATACATCTTTATCGTCCACAAGCCCGTCTTCTTCTGAAAAGATTCAACGATTTTACATTTGCACCTCCTGTCGCGCATTGCACATTTTCCTTCAAATTTCTCCAAATAGGATTTTGTGACATGATAGTTCAAGCCATTCGTGAAGTTGTACCACTTTAGCGTAGCAAGAAAAGCATCTTTGCTGGGGTATTCCATGCCAATTTCCAATACCCGAACATCTAACGATGAGTTTACATGGACAAGTGTTCTTGCGGTAGTTGTCGAAAATCTAAACCAACCTCGATGGAGAGGTTGATGTTGTTCATCTGGGGAAAAGGTTCATATGTCCTTAATCATGGATCTGGATTTAAAGCGTTGTCTATACTGTCATTGTCAGAACTGTAAGGTTCTGGCTCAATGTAATAGCCTGTTTTCAATAAAATTAGAATAGTGGTTTCAAGACCACAAATCTAATGCGAGAATATTTTTTATTATTATTTTAATGTCTACAGCATGTTAGCTATATTGTACAAAAATTTCGTTAATAAATTTTATTGTTTGCATGTTTAATTTGGTAAAAAGGACTAAATTGAAAAATGTGCAAAATGTGAGTTCTATAAGCTAAAGGGATCTAATAGCTATGATATTAAATGGTTAGAAGGTTTATGTTATAATTATACCATTGATATATTTGGTGGACAAATATGGACATTAATTAAGTGATTTTAAAGGTTTATAATTAAGGTTAAAGTTGTAAATTAATAAATATATCTAAGTAAAATAAAGAAAAGACAAAAGCTATCATCTTTTCACTACTTCACTGAAAATTCAAAGTAAAGAAGCCATGGAAGCATGCTAGGTTCGGCCATTGAATTCTTGGTGCATGATATGTATTTTAGCTCCATTTTTAATGATTTTTATGTTTTTGAAGTCGTTGTAGCTTAATCTAGCTAGCTTAGAGATTAATTTGCAAAATAGTTAAAAGATTAGGGTTTTGCCATGAATGTATTCATGTTGTTTGTGAAGTTTGGTGGAAGAAAATGAATATTTATTATTAGATAAACAACTTTTGTAAAGTGAATTTTGTTGAAATTTTTAAATAAGGATTTATTTGTAAAATATGTAAAATATGTGGTGGAAATTGTGAAATAATGAAATGTATGAGTTGCTATGGCTGTATATTAAATTTGGCTAGCTTGGGTAGGGACGAAATTGGATGAATTTTAATTTACGAGCTTAAGGACTAAATTGTAATGAAATAAAAACATTAGGGACGAAAGCCTAATTTTGCAAAAATATGATTTTTTGATTGAATTGAATAGAATGATTATTGAATGAATTGAGTGTCAGACTAGTTGATCATATTTCTTCATTTGTGATCGAGGTAAGTTTGTATGTTTAAATAGCATTTTAATGTGTTTGATTTAAATTCTATTATGTTATATTATCTTATCATGTCTCGATGAAAAATCAATGACATTTCAACTACTATTGAGCCTCGTTTGAACCTTAGAATATATAGGATACAAATGACATGTCATTAGGGTTACCATGTTTTAGGTGATAGTCTTGAATGTCTTACCGGTGGCTGAGTTTTGCATGTGTTGCGGATACTTGATAGCTTGTGTGTGCAACACCGTGTAGCTACGTTCTGATCGATAGCTTGTGTGAGCAGACCCACTTATGGCTCGAGAGAGAGCATTTATGTAAAGGAAAAAGGAAAAAAATGGTTTCGACCATATGTTAGCACACATTGTCTGAGATTCCCATGTATTTAGCACACATTGTCTGAGATTCCCATGTATTTGATATTATTCTAAGTGGTTCAACGGGCATAAGAAGGGAAAGAATGATATGTGTTTCGATTGGCAATGTCTTGAAGGTGTGGAAAGGTATGAGGTGTTGATGATCAAAGTGTGTATGGCTATGCTCATGAAAAGTATGAATGCTTATATGCTATATTCATGAAAGCTTTTTAACTATGTGGTGATTTTTGCTAAGTTTTGTGTTTAATCACTAACTTGTGTTGTTAGTGATGCTTAGGCTTGTGTCAAGCAATGTTGGATTGTTTCATGTTTATTTTAAGCTTATGTATGATGTTTATTTTAAGCTTATGTATTGAAATGGTAAACATTGTTTATGATTTACAAACTTAATTAGCATTATGTGCTTACTTTGTGTCCTTTTCTATGTGCTTACGTTGTGTTCTTTTCTATGTTTTTTAAGTCTTGGTTATAATGGCATGTATATGGGTGTTTTGTACTTGACAAAATAGCCAATATGTTTAGTTTGTAAATACGGTACTTTGGTTGATGACATTTTGGCATTTTGGTGCTTGTTGGCTAATGTTGAAATGGTTAGTGATGATATGTATTGAATGGCTCTTTTGGTATGCTAGAATGTGATATTGGTATGTTGCCATTATGAAAGGATTTAGTATGGAATTATGTTGCAATTGTTGTGTTGATAAATGGCTAAGTTATGCTTATGTTTTAGTATATGTAATGTATGTGAATTGAGGTGCCTTTTGGCATATTGGTTGTATGAATTTGTACCATATTAATCTAGTTTGATTATACATGCTTTAGGTACATCTTGAATGCTTGAATATATGTGCAAATGGCTTGTAGGTGTAAGCATGGTTTGGGTGAAAGAAGTGGCTTGAAAATAACCAATTTCTTATCCATACGGCCTAGGACACGGGCATGTGTCTCAGCCATGTGTGACACACGACCATGCGACACGGCCGTGTGTCACTTGTAGGTTTCAAATGGTTACAAGTCAGGAAGTTACATGGCCTAGCACACGGGCGTGTGAGGCCATCAAGAGTTGCATGGCTGGCACACTGGCATGTGTCTCGGCCGTGTAACCCAAGTTAGAGAGTTACACGGGCATGGCCACAGGTTGGGACACGGCTGTATACCCCTACTTCAAATGTCCATATTTCTTGTGACATAGGCATGTGTCTCAGCCGTGTGAGTCACACCGCCTAGCCACACAGCCGTGTGACCCCTACAGTATGAAAAATTTTAACTTTTTCTATAAAATTCAAAATGTTTCCAATTTAGTCCCAAATCATTTCTAAAGTGTTTTTAAGGCTTTGAGGGCTCGAATAAGGGAGATTACGCATGAGGTTGATTGGTATTACCATAATTTATGAAATGTTTTGAATCGAATATTTTGAGTTTTAAAATTTTTGGTAATGCTCTGTAACCCTATTTTAACGACGGACACAGGTTAGGGGTGTTACATTTAGTGGTATTAGAGCTACGATTTAGTCAATTCTTGAATTGAACGTTATGTCTACAAGTCTAGAAATACATTCCATTATATAACATGTGATAGTGTGATAAATCTTGAGTCGTTTGAACTTATGCTTTCATATAGTTATGACATCCAACCAAGCCGTTTTCGATGAAGTTGAGAGTAACATGCAAGCCTCTGTTCATGGAGCAGTGTCGAGTGGCACTAGGCCTGTATATGAGGGCTGGAGAAGAGAGGCTAAGAAAGCCTTCTTCCATATGATGAATGAATGGTTTATCGAGTTCGTATGAACAAACTTGATGGCTCAACGGCCTCCACCCCCACCTGTTCCCTAACCGATCCCCGTAGTTCCTCAAGGTTTGGAACCACTGCAAGTTAGTAAGCCTCCAGTTGATAAAATTTGTAAATATGGGGTTGAGGAATTTATAGCTATAGTTGAAGATGATTCAGAAAGAGCCAAATTCTAGTTAGAAAAAACAATCAGAGTTTTCGATGAGTTATCTTGTATGCCGACAGAGTGTGTAAAATGTGCGGTACCTCTACTGAAAGATTCAGCTTATCAGTGATGGAACACTTTAGTTTCAGTGGTGCTGAGAGAGCGTATAGATTGGGAATTCTTTCAAACTAAATTTTGAAATAAATATATAAGTTAGAGATTTCTTGATTAGAAATGCAAAGAATTTCTTGGGCTTAAAGAGGGTTGAATTACAGTGTCTGAGTAGGAAAGAGAGTTTGTTAGACTGAGTAAGTATGCCCGGGAATGTATTCCAACTAAAGTTGCTATGCGTAAGCTATTTGAAGATGGGTTAAATGAAGACATAAAGCTGTTAGTCGGGATACTTGAACTGAAAGAATTTGTTGCTCTAGTTGATTGAGCGTACAAAGCCGAAAAGCTTTAGCAAAGAAAAGAGAAAAGTAGATTATGAGGCTAGAGATTTGAGAAAGAGATCAATGAGAAAGTCATAGCAGTCGACATCGAAGAAATTAAAAAAACATCACTACTTCAGTGGGATATTCTGGTAGGGATCGAGGTAAACAACATACGAGTTCAAAAGCTCAAGCTACATTTATAGTGAGCGTAGATATTGTTAAAGTCAATAAACCCAATTGTCAATGGTGTGGACGTCGACACTTTGGTGAGTGTAGGATGAAAGATGTGGTGTGTTTTAGATGTGGTTCCCATGAGCATTTAATTTTGAGATTACCCTGAGTTACCCGAAAAAAGAAAAGATTCAGACTGTTAGATAAGTAACGCAGCTGCGAGAGGGAGACAGCTAAGGAATCCTAGAAATATGAATAACAGCCGTAGTGGGACCAAGGAATCTACTGTGAGATTCTAGGCACGAGCACGGCTAGAGCTTATGTAATCCAAGCATGAGAGGAGGCTTCAGTGCCAAATGTTATTACTGGTACATTTTCTATCTTTGATGCTGATGTCACTACTTTTATTGATCCGGGACCAACATATTCATATGTATGCACGAATCTAGTGTCAAGTAAGAATTTACCTATTGAATCCATTGAATTCGTGGTTATAGTTGTGACACCCCTAATGTGACCCTAGTCGGAGAGTGGTTTCGGGACCACGAAACCGAGTCACAAGAATAATTAAGTGTTATATTCCGTGCTTATTGTATGTGGAATTGGTATGCGTAAATATTTCGTGTCTCGATTTTTATTAATTAGGTGCTAATTTATAAGAAAGGACCCATGTGCTAGGACTTGAAAATGTGATAGGTGTATTTTTAAGTGGCCTAATAATGCATAAAGTGAAATAAATGGAGTTGCATGTCAATTATCCCATTCCCTAAGGTGGATGGCCTACCATGACAAATTATGGGCAAGGGAAAACATGTGCCCAACATGTTTTACTAATGGATGATGTTAGAAATGATAAAATAAGAGTATGAAAAAAAAGAGAAAAAAATGTTCATTCTTCTCCATAGGCTTGGCGAATGTACTAAGGAAAGAAAAGAAAATTTGTTCATCCTTTCTCATCTTCTTGGCGAAATTACTAAGGGAAAAGGGGAGGATTTTTGCTTCATGCTTGGGTTGGAAGAGACCTAGAAGGAGATTTGGCTAAGTTTACATCAAGATTAAGGTATGTATGAGGTTGTGTTGGGAGTTTCATGCATGGTTTGGTTGCTAATTTGATGTGCATGTTAGCCATGGCTCAAATCTTTGTTATGCCATGGAAATGGCATTTGGCCAAAGTTGTTATGGTGATAAAGCCATTGCATGCTAAGTGTGAAACTTGATGATGATGCATGCAATGATGGATTGTCTACTCATGAGTAAGATTTTGAGCTTTCTTTTGTTTTATCATGATTGAAGTTGAAAAGAAGCATGATTGTCATATTCGCCATGATGCATTCTTGAGCATGATTCATGCTTCTTGCATGTTAGTTAAAATTTGTGTTTTGGATGGCTATGGACACCTTGAAATTCGCCATGCTCATATATGCATATATATGATTGCACATTATGTTTTGGTTATGAACTAAGTGATGAATATATTGGTTTAAAGAAGAAGATGTGGAAGAATGCTTGTGAAATTGCAAGCACAATTGACCTAGCACACATGTAGGTGCTTGATGCTATATTATAAGTTTTGGGCCACAATGTGCAAAGCATTAATTAGTAAATTGCATGCTGTTTTGTGAGGTATTAAGTGCAAAATTGACCTCAACATGTACATGAATATTCGCCTTGGATAGCCTATTGAAGGCCTTAGCATTTCCTTGATGCTCAAATAAATTGTATTGAATTGCTTGATGTAGTATAAAATGTGCATGACCATTGTGTATTCAAGCTAAAGAGTGGCCATATGACCATTTAAAATCCTTGTCATATTCGCCATAAGCAAGCACAATGAGGTTTTAATAAATTGAATTTGTTTGAATTAGCTCAAGAGCTAAGAGGGCCACAATTGGACAAGGGAAGGAAAAGGTGATCGAATAGCGAAAAAGCCGTTCGACAACATCCGAGGTAAGTCCTCAAGAAGTGACCTTACTTGAATTATGTGAGATGAAATATGGTTGTGTATGATTATTGATTATGTGTGTATGAGTATTTGAATTCCACCCGGCTAAGTCCCGGCGAATATGCTAATGATTATAATTGTGTTTGAGCCTTAGTAACGAAAATGAAATATGTATGTCCAATGATTATTGATGTATGTGTGCATGAGAAATTGAATGATATCCGGCTAAGCTCAAGACAATTATGCTGAAATTATATCCGGTTAAGACCAAGGCAATTGTGCTAGTGGCTATATCCGGCTAAGACCAAGGCATTCGTGCGAGTTATTCGATCCGGCTAAGACCAAGGCATTTGTGCACGTGATTATATCCGGTTATATTCGAAGAATCTTGGGCTGGAGGTGAGTGTTGGTTGCTGTAATGAATTCAATTAGTGCACTCGGAAAGCCCAAAGGATAAGGTACGTTATATGTACATTGGAGAGTCGACATGTTTGAGCAACATTCGCTCAATCGACTAATGAATTTCAGTTATTGAATTGATGGATACTTTGTGAAATTATATAATGATGAAGTATGAAGTAAGAATGTGTATTAATGAAATGATGCATTTGGCTATGTGAATGTATTGCTGTAATTAGAGTTGATTATATTCCTTGAGACTTACTAAGCATAAAATGCTTACCCGTTGCTTTGGCTCTCGCTTTTCTAGATTTCGCTCAAGCAATCGGATTTGGGATCGTTGAAGTCGAAGTCATCCACACTATCAAGCCTCCATTTTGGTATAAATTTTGGTTGAACTTGAGATGGCATGTATAGGACTACCCTTGTTTGTTAAATATGTTGTGATGTAAGTATGTACGGCCATGCGAAAATGGCTCGAAAAGGAAGCATGAACTTAGACTAATTGTGGGTTGTATGTATATATTTGGTGTCATGATGTGGCTATGGCTTGGAAATGGGAATGTTGGTCATATGATCAGCCATTGGCATGGTTAAAATGATCATATATGAACCTATGTATGGCAAGACTAGTTGAATCATGGAGACTACCAAATAGGTAAGTCCTACCTTAAAACAGATGCTGCCAGCTGCAGTGGCGTGAATGTGAAAAATCACCAAAATTCATAGGAATGGAATTAAATAGTGAATAAGCTATGTAAATGAACCTTGATGAGTCTATTTTCATATAGAAGAAACGAAATGGTCATAGGAGTTACAGGTTAAGAGATATTAAAGCTATTGTGAGACAGGGCCAGAATGGTTTCTGGGTTCCCTGTCGCAACTTTAAAAATTCACTATAAATTATCCAAAAGAATTAGGAGACATACCTTATATGTACAGATTCCATTTTGAGTCTAGTTTCATTAGAAACAAACGAAACCAGCATTAAATCCCTGTACAGAGAGATATTCAAGTTATACCGCGCGAAGGTCAGAGCAGTCGATCCCTGTAACATGGGTAACTTTAACTAATAAACTGTACCAATTGGCCCGACCAAAATCCTAGAAATAAATCCATGGATGGATATATGAGTCTAAATTCAGGAAAATTTACGAAACCAGTTTCCGAGTTTTGAAACTCGAGATATGATTTTAAGGCGACAGTGACGCAGTTTTCCAGCCTGACTGGAAATGTCAAATTGGTGGGCAAAAACATGTGAACTTGGCTTGTTAACCCCTCGGTCCGACACGGCAATGGTCTCGGGTTTGGGGTGTTACAATTTTATTGGTATCGAGCCACGGTTTAGTCGATTCTAGGACTACCGTGATGTGTTTGGGGTCTAGCTATACATGCCATTAAATGATGAATCGATAGTGTGGTGATTTCGACAATTTGACTTTGTGTTTGTTTATAGCAATGGATCCCGATCCCAACCGAGCGATAGCTGATGATGTGGAGAGTGTGGCGCTGCTCCGCGCAAGGGACAGCGCCATGGACTCCCAACCTATGGCCAGCAATCCTAATGACGAGGCTAAGCAAGCCTTTTATAGTGTGATGAACGAATGGTTTAATCAATACATTCGAACCAACACTACTGTTCCACAACCTCCATTCCCGACAAATGCAACCCAGACCTACAATACCTCCGGTGACTAACCAAATAATGTCAAGTAAGCCCCAATCGATAGGATTCAAAACATGGGGCCACTGAATTTAAGGCTACGGATGATGATGATGCCGAAGCGCTGAATTTTGGTTAGATAACACTATCCGGTGCTTGATGAGCTATCCTGTACACCCGATGAGTGCTTAAAGTGTACCATCTCCTTGCTATGCGAGTCCGCCTACTATTGGTGGAGTACTCTGACTTCTATGGTGCCTAGAGAGCAAGTGACTTGGGAATTCTTTCAAACCGAGTTCAAAAAAGTATATCGATCGAGATTCATCGACCAAAAGCGGAGGGAATTTCTTGATCTTAAGCAAGGTTCTATGTCCGCTATCGACTACGAACGAAAGTTTGTGAGGCTTAGCCGACGCTGCGAGAATGCATTTCGTCCAAGCTATTATGTAAAACGCTTCGAGGATGGGCTGAATGATGATACAAGGATGTTTGTTGGCATTCTCGAGATACGAGAGTTCGTAGTACTTGTTGAGCGAGCTTGTAAAGCCAAGAGCTTAGAAAGGAGAAACAAAAAGCTGATGTGGGAACCGGAGAATTCGAAAGAGGTCCTCGGAAAGTCTCTTCAACAAGCATCAAGAGATTTCGAGATGATGCGAGCCGGTCTAAAGGCGTTTCAGGCTTTCCTAGACGAGCACGCGATCGACCCCCTGTGACCACACGAGTCACCTCGATCGCCGGTGGCGGAAATGATCGCCGAGAGAGGGCGGAGTGTCCACATTGTGGCAAATGGCATTCGGGGAGCTGTTGGTTTCGTGATCGCTCCTGCTATAAGTGTGGATCGGCCGACCACTTTATGAAGGATTGCCCGAGGATGCATGAACAAAATGTAAGTCAGAGTGCAAACCCGGGTGCTACCACTGCTCGAGGTAGGCCACCTAGAAATATGGGCAATGTCGGTGGCGGTCAGAGAGGATCTAGAGATGCTACCATCAGATCTGAGGCTCGTGCTCTGCTAGGACTTAATGCCAACGCGCACGCCGAGGATGCTGCCTCTCCAGATGTTATTACCGGTACTTTCACTCTTTTCAATACAAATGTAATTGCTTTGATTGACCCCGGTTCTACTCATTCATATATATGAAACCTTAGCATCCAAAGAAGACTTTGCCCATTGAGTCTCTTGAGTTTGTAATTCGGTGTCAAACCCTTGGGTCATTACGTGCTTGTCAACAAAGTGTGCAAGAAAAGTCCCCTAGTGTTCCAAGGTTCTTGTTTTCCGGCGGACTTGATGCTTTTGCCGTTCGATGAGTTCGATGTTATTCTTGGTTTGGATTGGTTGACCATGCACGATGCAGTTGTAAATTGCAAGAGCAAGACCATCGATTTGAGGTGCGCGAATAATGAAATAATTCGGGTTGAGTCTACGGACTTAAAGGGTTGCCAGCTGTAATATCAGCGATGTTGGCCCGTAAATATGTAAGAAAAGGGTGCGGCGTACCTTGCGACGTGCTCGATGACAAGGAATCGAGAAGAAACCCGAATCTGCGCCGTGGTTTGTGAATACCGGATGTTTTCCCAAGAATTGTCGGGTTTACCACTGTTCGGAAATAGAATTTGGCATCGAATTGGTACCGGTACCACTCCAATTTCGATAGCTCCGTATCGTATGGCACCAACGGAATTAAAGGAGTTGAAAGTTCAGTTGCAAGAATTGGTGGATAGAGGTTTTGCTCGCCTCGAGTTTTTTGCCTTGGGGTGCGCCAGGTGTTGTTCGTGAAGAAGAAGGATGGAACCATGCGATCGTAGATCGACTATCGTCGACTTAATAAAGCGACGATAAAGAACAAATATCCGCTGCCACGTATTGATGACTTGTTCGATCAATCAAGGGAGCCTCGGTGTTCTCGAAAATAGATTTGAGATCGGGCTACTATCAATTGCGAATCCGAGATTCGGACGCGCCCAAGACCGCCTTGAACGAGATATGGTCACTATGAGTTCCTAGTGATGCCGCTTGGGCTCACTAATGCCCTATGGTATTTATGGATTTAATGAATCGGATCTTTAGACCATATTTGGATCGATTCGTAGTCGTGTTCATTGATGACATCTTGGTCTATTCAAGAAATGAGACCGAACATGCTGAACACCTGCGGTTAGTGCTGCAAATTTTACGGGACAAGCAATTATATGCTAAGTTCAGCAAGTGTGAGTTCTGGTTAAGAGAGGTTAGCTTCTTGGGTCATGTGGTATCTGCATCGGGTATTCGAGTCGACCCGAATAAAATTTCAGCCATACTTAATTGGAAGCCTCCGAGAAATATTACTGAGGTTCGGAGCTTTTTGGGGCTTGCCGGTTATTACCGACGATTTGTAAAAGGCTTCTCAACGATAGCCACGCCGATGACGAAGCTACTCCAAAAGGACGTTAAGTTCGAATGGACGGAGAAATGCCAAAAAAGTTTCGATCAACTGAAAACTTATTTGACTGAAGCCCCAATTCTAGTGCAACCCGAGTCCGGCAAGGAGTTTGTCATCTATAGCGACGCCTCTCTACTTGGGTTAGGTTATGATTAATGCAAGAAGGTCGAGTTGTGGCCTATGCGTCGAGGCAATTAAAGCCACATGAGAAAAATTATCCGACTCATGATCTCGAATTGGCCGCCATCGTATTCGCCTTAAAGATTTGGCGACATTACTTATTTGGTGAAAGGTGCCATGTATACTCGGATCACAAAAGTCTCAAATATTTGATGACCCAAAGAGACTTAAATCTGCGACAAAGACGTTGGCTTGAGCCGTTAAAGGATTATGAGTGATCATTGACTATCACCCGGAAAGGCGAATGTGGTTGCGGATGCCTTGAGTCGTAAATCGTTATTCACTTTACGACGATGAATGTGCATTTGTCCGTCCGATCCGACAGTGTGTTAGTGGCTGAATTGAAAGCCAAACCATTATTGACACACCAAATTCGGGAAGCTCAGAAAGTCGACGACGAGTTGGTTGCAAAACGGGCTGCGTGTGTTCCGAACAAGGACTCGGAGTTTCAAATCGACGATGACGATTGTTTGAGGTTCAAAAGTCGTCTGTGTGTCCCAAAGAATTCGGAACTCATTTCGATAATTCTGAATAAAGCCCATTGTAGCCAAATGGCAATCCACCCGGGGAGTACGAAGATGTACAATGATTTGAAACGTCGGTTTTGGTGGCATGGTATGAAGCGAGACATCTCCGACTTTGTTTCGAGATGTTTAATATGTCAACACGTGAAAGCGGAACATCAGGTGCCTTCAGGATTACTTCAGCCAATCACGATACCCGAGTGGAAATAGGATCGAGTCACAATGGACTTTGTATCCGGACCGCCATTGTCGACAAGTAAGAAGGATGCGGTTTGGGTCGTGGTAGATCGATTGACTAAGTCGGCCCACTTTGTCCCCGTGACGCATTTAATTTTTCAATGGACAAATTAGCGGAATTGTACGCTTCTCGATTGTGAAATTACACGGGTGCCTATTTCCATCGTGGTTTGGATAGAGATCCGAGATTTACCTCGCGATTTTGGAAAAAGTTGCAAGAAGCTTTGGGTACCAAGTTGCATTTCAGACCGCTTTTTCACCCCCAAACCGATGGTCAATCTCGAGCGGATAATTCGATACTTGAGGATATGTTAAGATGTTGCGTCCTCGAGTTTAGTGGTTCATGGGAACGGTATTTGCCGTTGATTGAATTCGCTTACAACAACAGCTTTCAATCAAGTATTAAGATGGCACCCTACGAGGCTTTGTATGGGCGTAAATGCCGTACACCATTGTTTTGGACTGAGCTTGGTGAAAGCAAGATTTTCGGGGTGGATTTGATTAGGGATGCTGAACAGAAAGTGAAAGTAATCCGTGAAAGTCTGAAGATAGCCTTCGATCGTCAGAAGTCGTACGCGGATATGAAGCGTAAGGATATCGAGTATCAGGTGGGTGATAAAGTGTTTCTCAAGGTATCGCCTTGGAAAAAGATACTCGAGTTCGCCGTAAGGGCAAGTTGAGCCCGAGGTTCATTGGGCCATATGAGATATCGAGCGAGTCGGTCCGGTGGCATATCGTTTGATTTTGCCCCGAACTCAAAAGGTTCACGATGTCTTCCACGTTTGATGCTTGACGTTATAGATCCGATCCATCGCACGTGATTAGTCCATCGAAATTGAAATTCAAGCTAATATGAGTTATGAGGAAGAACCGATTCGTATCCTATCACGAGAAGTGAAAGAGTTGCGAAACAAGCGGGTTCCGCTAGTGAAAGTGTTATGGCTCAAGCACGGATAGAAGAAGCTACTTGGGAGACCGAGAACTCTATGAGAGAGCGATATCCGAACCTATTTACCGGTAAGCTTTTCGGGGACGAAAATCTCTTGAGTGGGGGAGAGTTGTGACACCCCTAATGTGACCCTAGTCGGAGAGTGGTTTCGGGACCACGAAACCGAGTCACAAGAATAATTAAGTGTTATATTCCGTGCTTATTGTATGTGGAATTGGTATGCGTAAATATTTCGTGTCTCGATTTTTATTAATTAGGTGCTAATTTATAAGAAAGGACCCATGTGCTAGGACTTGAAAATGTGATAGGTGTATTTTTAAGTGGCCTAATAATGCATAAAGTGAAATAAATGGAGTTGCATGTCAATTATCCCATTCCCTAAGGTGGATGGCCGCCATGACAAATTATGGGCAAGGGAAAACATGTTCCCAACATGTTTTACTAATGGATGATGTTAGAAATGATAAAATAAGAGTATGAAAAAAAAGAGAAAAAAATGTTCATTCTTCTCCATAGGCTTGGCGAATGTACTAAGGAAAGAAAAGAAAAATTTGTTCATCCTTTCTCATCTTCTTGGCCGAAATTACTAAGGGAAAAGGGGGAGGATTTTTGCTTCATGCTTGGGTTGGAAGAGACCTAGAAGGAGATTTGGCTAAGTTTACATCAAGATTAAGGTATGTATGAGGTTGTGTTGGGAGTTTCATGCATGGTTTGGTTGCTAATTTGATGTGCATGTTAGCCATGGCTCAAATCTTTGTTATGCCATGGAAATGGCATTTGGCCAAAGTTGTTATGGTGATAAAGCCATTGCATGCTAAGTGTGAAACTTGATGATGATGCATGCAATGATGGATTGTCTACTCATGAGTAAGATTTTGAGCTTTCTTTTGTTTTATCATGATTGAAGTTGAAAAGAAGCATGATTGTCATATTCGCCATGATGCATTCTTGAGCATGATTCATGCTTCTTGCATGTTAGTTAAAATTTGTGTTTTGGATGGCTATGGACACCTTGAAATTGCCATGCTCATATATGCATATATATGATTGCACATTATGTTTTGGTTATGAACTAAGTGATGAATATATTGGTTTAAAGAAGAAGATGTGGAAGAATGCTTGTGAAATTGCAAGCACAATTCGCCTAGCACACATGTAGGTGCTTGATGCTATATTATAAGTTTTAATACAATGTGCAAAGCATTAATTAGTAAATTGCATGCTGTTTTTGTGAGGTATTAAGTGCAAAATTGACCTCAACATGTACATGAATATTCGGCCTTGGATAGCCTATTGAAGGCCTTAGCATTTCCTTGATGCTCAAATAAATTGTATTGAATTGCTTGATGTAGTATAAAATGTGCATGACCATTGTGTATTCAAGCTAAAGAGTGGCCATATGACCATTTAAAATCCTTGTCATATTCGCCATAAGCAAGCACAATGAGGTTTTAATAAATTGAATTTGTTTGAATTAGCTCAAGAGCTAAGAGGGCCACAATTGGATAAGGGAAGGAAAAGGTGATCGAATAGCCGAAAAAGCCGCTCGACAACATCCGAGGTAAGTCCTCAAGAAGTGACCTTACTTGAATTATGTGAGATGAAATATGGTTGTGTATGATTATTGATTATGTGTGTATGAGTATTTGAATTCCACCCGGCTAAGTCCCAAGGCGAATATGCTAATGATTATAATTGTGTTTGAGCCTTAGTAACTTGAAAATGAAATATGTATGTCCAATGATTATTGATGTATGTGTGCATGAGAAATTGAATGATATCCGGCTAAGCCGAAGATAATTATGTGGAAATTATATCCGGTTAAGACCAAGGCAATTGTGCTAGTGGCTATATCCGGCTAAGACCAAGGCATTCGTATGAAGTTATTCGATCCGGCTAAGACCAAGGCATTTGTGCACGTGATTATATCCGGTTATATTCCGAAGAATCTTGGGCTGGAGGTGAGTGTTGGTTGCTGTAATGAATTCAATTAGTGCACTCGGAAAGCCCAAAGGATAAGGTACGTTATATGTACATTGGAGAGTCGACATGTTTGAGCAACATTCGCTCAATCGACTAATGAATTTCAGTTATTGAATTGATGGATACTTTGTGAAATTATATAATGATGAAGTATGAAGTAAGAATGTGTATTAATGAAATGATGCATTTGGCTATGTGAATGTATTGCTGTAATTAGAGTTGATTATATTCCTTGAGACTTACTAAGCATAAAAATGCTTACCCCGTTGCTTTGGCTCTCAGTTTTCTAGATTTCGCTCGAAGCAATCGGATTTGGGATCGTTGAAGTCAAGTCATCCACACTATCAAGCCTCCATTTTGGTATAAATTTTGGTTGAACTTGAGATGGCATGTATAGGACTACCCTTGTTTGTTAAATATGTTGTGATGTAAGTATGTACGGCCATGCGAAAATGGCTCAAAAGGGAAGCATGAACTTAGACTAATTGTGGGTTGTATGTATATATTTGGTGTCATGATGTGGCTATGGCTTGGAAATGGGAATGTTGGTCATATGATCAGCCATTGGCATGGTTAAAATGATCATATATGAACCTATGTATGGCAAGACTAGTTGAATCATGGAGACTACCAAATAGGTAAGTCCTACCTTAAAACAGATGCTGCCAGCTGCAGTGGCGTGAATGTGAAAAATCACCAAAATTCATAGGAATGGAATTAAATAGTGAATAAGCTATGTAAATGAACCTTGATGAGTCTATTTTCATATGGAAGAAACGAAATGGTCATAGGAGTTACAGGTTAAGAGATATTAAAGCTATTGTGAGACAGGGCCAGAATGGTTTCTGGGTTCCCTGTCGCAACTTTAAAAATTCACTATAAATTATCCAAAAATAATTAGGAGACATACCTTATATGTACAGATTCCATTTTGAGTCTAGTTTCATTAGAAACAAACGAAACCAGCATTAAATCCCTGTACAGAGAGATATTCAAGTTATACCGCGCGAAGGTCAGAGCAGTCGATCCCTGTAACATGGGTAACTTTAACTAATAAACTGTACCAATTGGCCCGACCAAAAATCCTATAAATAAATCCATGGATGGATATATGAGTCTAAATTCAGGGAAAATTTACAAAACCAGTTTCCGAGTTTTGAAACACGAGATATGATTTTTAAGGCGACAGTGACGCAGTTTTCCAGCCTGACTGGAAATGTCAAATTGGTGGGCAAAAACATGTGAACTTGGCTTGTTAACCCCTCGGGTCCGACACCGGCAATGGTCTCGGGTTTGGGGTGTTACAATAGTATTTCACCCCTTAGATCAATATGTGTTAGTTGATAAGGTTTGTAAAAAATGCCCATTAATGATTAAGGGTTGTAACTTTTTGGCCGATTTGATATTGTTTCCATTTGATAAGTTTCACGTGATTCTAGGTATGGATTGGCTGACTCTGCATGATGCTATTGTGAACTCTAGATGAAAGCTTATTGTGTTAAAGTGTCAGAAAGGGGAAAAGCTTCAGATTGAATCAGATAGTTTGGTGGTATACCTAATGTTATATCGGCTATATCAGCGCAGAGATATGTTAGAAAAGGTTGTAATGTGTATCTTGCTTACATATTTGATTCTAGAGTTTTTGAGTTAAAGCTAGAATCGGTTCTAGTTGTATGCGAGTATTTAGATGTGTTTCTAGAGGAGTTACTCAGGTTATCGCCGATCAGAAAAGTTGAATTTGCAATTGAGTCAGTGCCGGGAACATCTCCAATATCGATAGCTCCTTACAGAATGGCCCTTACAGAGTTGAAAGAGTTACAAGCGCAGTTGCAAGAATTGACAGATAGGGGTTTTGCTCAAACTAGTTTCTCACCTTGGGGTGCACTTGTTCTATTCGTTAAGAAAAAGGACCGATCTATGAGATTATGTATTGACTACTGTTAGCTTAATAAAGTTACGATTAAGAACAAGAATCCATTGTCGCTTATTGACGATCTATTTGATCATTTGAAAGGTGCAATAGTATTTTTAGAGATTGATGTTTGTTATGGTTACAATCAGATGTGTGTTAGAGATTCTGATGTGCCAAAATTGCGTTTAGAACTGGGTATGGACATTATGAATTTCTTGTGATGTCGTTTGGTTTAACTAATACACCTGTAGTATTTATAGATTTGATCATAATTTTTAGACAGTATTTAAACCTATTTATTATGGTTTTCGTTGATGATATTTTGATTTATTCACAAAATGAGTCTGAGCATGCCGAGCATTTGAGAATTGTATTGCAAACTTTGCGCGAAAAGCAATTATTCACCAAGTTTAGCAAATGTGGATTTTAGCTTCGGGATGTCAGATTTTTGGGACATGTTGTTCCATACAAGGGCATCGGAGTTGATTCGAGAAAAATATCAACTGTTGTTGCTTGGAAACCTCTAAGAAATGTATATGATGTAACACCCCTTACCCATTCCCGAGACCAGGACAAGGCATGAGGCATTACCGTACACAAACATGATATTTCTGAAAAATCACGCCTATAAAATTTCGTTTGAAATTAAAACCAATAAAAGACATTCATAGTGTCCCTATTATGGGCTTACGATACCCAAAATACGTCTTAGACTAAACCTAGAACTTAAGAAAATCTTAGGAAAATTCCTAGGTTTCAGCCTTACACGCCCGTGTGGAGGCAATACACATGCCTGTGTACTTGGGACACGCCTGTGTCCCTTACCCATGTGGATTTAATTGAATTTATTTTCCATTTGGAACCTACAGGGGTTTTCACATGGCCGAGCACACACCCGTGTCCTTCACACGGCCTAGACACGCCTGTGTTATCGCTCGTGTCCAAAAACCTGAGCATTCTATTTATGATGTCATCATGCATTTAGGGGCACACGGCCACCCGTGTGCTAGGTCGTGTCCTCCACACGGTTGAGACATGCGGCCGTTTCTCTGCCCATATGTTTATTACCATGCATACTGACCTAAATATTTTAGGTGCAGGGGACACACAGCCGTACCACACGCCCATGGAACTGACCGTGTGTCACACACGGCGTAAACACACGCTTGTGTGTCTACCGTGTGGACCTTTTCGTATACTACAATCCAAGCCAATGGTCACCTTTAACATCCATACACATCTGTGAACTTCTATGGTTAATAGGGCCTAAATGTGCCCAATGACTACCTTCAATGGTCTATTGCATGTTAACCTCATCTCATTGGTTTTATACATGCTAGATTATCCTCTTTGAATTAAGGATTACCATATCATCAAACACATTTAGACTTGGCTCATTTTATAACTCATTAAAAATTATAACCTAGCCTTTTCCAAGTGATTTGGCCACATTCCATATTGTCCATTCCTGATACACCACATTTAACCATCTCATGAACATTTAAATAGCAACATGCACAATTAGTAGGTTACAACCTACATCAAAATAAGCCATGTCTTATGGCCATATACAAAATGAATAGGTATATCCGTTAAGCCCTTACACTGGCTAACCAATGACACATAAAATAAAATAACCAAAAACCTATACATGCCATTGTAACAAAGTAAAAGTATCTATATACCAAAGCAAGATAAGCTGATAGTGTTGACAATACTCCAATCGTCATCCAATCTTCACGAGTCCACGAGCTCTGTAAAATAGGGAAAGGAAAAGGGGTAAGCATTAACATGCTTAGTAAGTTCGGATAATAGGAAGGTAAACTTACCGGTTATTTTGCATACAACCATAAAAGATATTCATGCCAAACATGCATAGTATAAATTCCCTATCACATACACTTAATCATCAAGTTAGTTTCCTCTCAAGCGATATAGCATTAATCTTGGTAAGCTCATCAATTCCAACATTTCCATTCTCGTGTCTTATTATAGTCCCACTGAATTTCTCAGAAATCTCAATGGGTATTCCATTTACTGTCAAGTCATGCTAGTGATCATTTTAAATATACGCTCACGTGAACCTTACTCTTACGGCAGGATTACCAATCTAGGTTAAATCCCTCATAACATAAATTCAAGGAGTATTGTCGGGATTACTAATCCAGGCTAAATCCCTTACAACGAAAAATACTCCCAAAACGTTCGAATCTAAAATGCCAGTCCAGGCTAATTTTAGTCGTTAATCGTAGTACCTATTCGGGCTAAATCCATAATGCACATATATTCATCGGGAGGTTCAATCACTTAAGGAACAACTGTCCGGGTTGGATCCTTACTAGACTGAGATCATCGGATTACCCGTCCGGGCTAAATCCCTTTCTGCAACATAGACAGGATCTCATGTCATGTAAACAAAAATTTACCCATCGAATCTCCCTTTTTCATTCAACCGGGACAATTATCATCTTTTTTATTTTTACATTACCACGTTTCATGGATTGTCATGCAATCAATATCTAAATTAACATACATTTAAGAATATGCATTCTAAAGTATATTTAAAGTTTACTTCGAGTTACAGGAACTTACTTGGTAATTGCTTCGGTTTCGTATTTCGGTTATTCCGAAATCTTTCGTTTTCCAAATTCGACCTTCGGAATTGGTTCCTCGTGGTCTATATCAAATAAATTATTAATACTTCATACTATTCATTTCGGAGCTAAATTTTACCCCCGGGCAAAATGACCATTCTACCCACAACATTTCACATTTTTACAAATTAGTCCTTAGGCTTGTATAATGGAATGCATGAAATTCCTTGGTTACCCATGCCTAGCCGAATGTATCCTAAACTCATACTAGCCCATATTTTCCTCTATTTCACATTTCTACCACATATTTTATACTTTTTTCAAAATGGTCCTTTAGGCCATTTCCATGAAAACCTACGTAGTAAAAGTTGTTTACCATCCTTTAAACTCTCATGTTCCTGCATAAATCATCAAAACACAATCATCTCATGCATGGGTAAATTTACAAACTTGAACCCTAGCTTGAGATATGGGTAGAAATGGATAGAGCATGTTACGAGGATCTAAAAAATACAAAGAACATTAAAAACGGGGCTAGGGAGCACTTAGTATTAAGCTTGAAATGTTGAAAACCCTAGCTCATGGAGCTCTAGGAATTTTGGCAGCTATAGGGAAGAAGATGGTTGTTTTTGGCTTTCTTTTTCCCTTTTTATTAAGTTTATTACCAAATGACCAAAATGCCTCTCCTTACAAAACCTTTAAATTTTTCTATGCATGCCTATTTTTGTCCAAAAACTTAGAAATTATTTAAGACTTTCTAATTTATAATTCAAAGCAATTTCATGCAAATTGCTTCTAGAACCCAAGTTTTGCAATTTATTCGATTTGGTCCCTAATTCCCAATTGGACACCTTATACTTAGAATTTCTTAATGAAACTTTAGCACATGCTTATTTTTATATCCTAGAACTCATAATAATCATAAAAAAAATTTAACGGTGGATTTGTGGTCTCAAAACTACTATTCTGACTAGGCCCTATTTAAGGATGTTACATTTCTCCCCTCTTAGGGACTTTCGTCCTCAAAAGCCTTACCAGTAAAAAAGTTCAGATATTGACTTCTTATGGTTTCTTTAGGTTCCCATATGGCCTCTTCTACTCCGTGTCTATGCCATAAAACTTTCACCAAGGCTATATTCTTGTTCCTCAACTCTTTGACTTTTTGAGCCAAACTCTTGACCGACTTTTCACCATAAGTCATATCCGGTCTAATCTCAATTTCTGTCGGTGAAATCACATGAGATGGGTTTGATCTATATCTACGTAACATGGACACATGGAATACATTGTGAATCTTTTCAAATTCGGATGGCAACACTAATCGATAGGCTAATGGTCCAATTCTTTCGGTAATCTCATATGGTCCAATAAATCGCGGGCTCAATTTCCCTTTCCGACCGATCTCAAAACCTTTTTCCATAGAGATACTTTCAAGAACACTTTATCTCTAACTTGAAATTCGATCTCCTTTCTTTTATGACTTCTGTCTATCCGATGCCGCTTTCAAACAGTCGCGTATCACTTTAATCTTTTCTTCAGTTTCCCTGACTAAATCAACTTCGTGAATCTGGCTTTCCTTAAGCTCTGTCCAATACAGTGGAGTCCGGCACTTTTGGCCATACAATGCCTCAAAAGGTGCCATCTTTATACTCGTCTAGAAACTGTTGTTATAGGCAAATTCTACCAATGGTAAATTATTTTCCCAACTGCCCTGAAATTCAAGGACACAACACCTTAACATGTCTTCGAGAGTCTGAATCATCCGTTCAGACTGACCATCAGTCTGTGGGTGGAATGCCGTACTAAAACTCAAATTTGTACCCAAGGCTTCGTGCAACTTCTTCCAAAATCTTGAAGTGAATCTTGGATCCCTATTTGAAATGATCGACAACGGTACCCCATGTAGTCTTACAATCTCGGATATGTACAAGTCGGCCAATCTGTCAAGGGAGAAATTTGTCCGTACAGGAATAAAATGAGCTGACTTTGTTAGTCTATCAACTATAACCCAAATGGCATCTCTCTTTTTCAGTGTTAACGACAAACCTGTCACAAAATCCATAGTAATCCTATGCCCTTTCCATTCTGCAACCATCATAGGCTATAAAAAACCCCAAGGCACTTAATGTTCAGCCTTGACCTGCTGACATATCAAGCATTTCGACATGAATTCAAATATATCTCTTTTCATACCATTCCACTAGTACATTTAATTCAAATCATTATACATCTTGGTACTTCCCAGATGAATAGACAATCGGCTATCATGTGCCTCTTGCAAAATTTTTCGAACCAGTTCATCATCTTTGGGTACACAGACCCTATCTCGAACATCAAACAATCATTAGGATTAACCTAGAAATCTGATTCAACGCCCGTCTCACATTGTGCTCTCTTGGCCTGCAAGTCACTATTATTGATCTGAGCTGGGCAAACTTCTTGGAGAAATGTCGGTCCGCCTCTTGACTCAGCCAAAACTAAACCATCATCAGATAACACAAAATGTGTGTTCATAGCCCTCAATGCAAACAAGGACTTACTACTCAAGGCATCGGCGACTACGTTTGCCTTTCCCGGGTGGTAATCAATTATCAGCTCATAATCTTTAATCAATTCTGACCATCTTCGTTGTCTTAGATTTAATTTCTTTTGAGTTAGCAAATACTTCAAACTCTTGTGATCTGTGAATATATGACAAGTTTCACCATACAAATGGTGTCTCCAAATCTTCAAGGCAAATACAATAGCAGCTAGCTCCAAGTCGCGTGTTGGATATTTTTTTCGTACGGCTTTAGTTGCCTCAAAGCATATGCTATTACTTTGCCCTCTTACATAAGCACGCAACCCAGCCCATTTAAGGACGCGTCACTATAGAGCACAAATTTTTTCCCGGTTCGGGTTGCACTAAAACTGGAGCTTCGGTCAGTAATGTCTTCAATTTTTCAAAACTCTACTGACACTTCTCTGACCATTCAAACTTATCATCTTTTTGCAGCAATCTCATCAAAAGAGTCGTAATCATCAAAAACCCTTTTACGAAGCGTCGATAGTAACCAGTTAAGCCCAAAAAGCTTCTAACTTCGATTACGTTCTTCGGCAGCTTCCACTTAACAATAGCAGATATCTTATTTGAATCAAGTCGGATACCATCACCTGACACAATGTGACCGAGGAATCCAACCTCTCGAAGCCAAAACTCACTCTTGCTAAATTTAGCATACAACTGCTTGTCCTGTAAGATCTGTGAAACCGTTCTCAGATGTTCCGCATGCTTAGTCTTATCCTTGGAATAAATCAGGATGTCATCAATAAATACAACAACAAACTTGTCTAAGTATGGCCGAAATATCCTATTCATCAAGTCCATAAATACAACTGGTGCATTTGTCAACCCAAAAGGAATCACAAGAAATTCATAATGGCCATACCTCGTTCTGAAAGCAGTCTTAAGTACATCTAACTCTTTTACTCGCAACTGGTAGTAGTCGGATCTCAGATCTATCTTAGAAAACACAGTGGCTCCTCTCAGTTGATCAAACAAGTCATCGATTCTTAGCAACGGATACTTGTTCTTGATGGTTACGTTGTTGAGTTGTCGGTAATCTATACATAGTCTCATCGAACCATCTCTTCTTAACAAATAGTACGGGAGTACCCCATGGAGAAAAGCTTGGTCTTGCAAACCCTTTATCGGTCAGTTCTTGTAACTGTGCTTTTAACTCTTTCAACTCGGTTGGTGCCATCCTATATGGGGCAATAGAAATGGGTGCTATTCCCGGCACTAGTTCAATACCAAATTCTACCTCACTGATAGGAAGTAAATCGGGTTATTCTTCCAGAAACACATCCGAGTACTCACATACTATCGGTACTGATTCCAACTTCAACTCAGATTCTTTATTGTTCAACACGAAAGCAAGGTAGGCATCATATCCTTTTCTCATATACCTTTGAGCCTTCATTGAAGAAATCACATCTGGTGGTGCATTAAACTCGCTTGAATCAACTCAGAGAACTTCACCATTTGCACATTTCAATGCAATATACTTATTACCATAATTTACTATCACATCGTGGAGGCTCAACTAATCCATGCCAAGTATTATGTCAAATTCATTGAAGGACAAAATCATCAGATTAGCCGGAAAACAATGACCTTGGATCGTTAAAGGACAATTCTTACAAACCTTATCTACTAAGACAGACTTGCCTAGGGGGTTCGACACCTTAATCACAAACTCTGTAGGTTCTACAGGCATTCATACTAGACACCAATTTTATGCAAATATATGAATGGGTCGATCCTAGGTCAATCAAGGCAATAATATGTACATCATGAAGAGAGAATGTACCCGTAATGACATCAGTTGCAGAGGCTTCCTCTCTAGCGCGTATCGCGTAAGTTCTCGTCGAGGCCTAAGTCTCTGGTTTTGTAGTTGTGTCCTTGGCAACATTTCGACTGCCACTTGCACTTCCAGGATGTCGGAGTGGTCTACCTTGGGAATTAGGACCATTAGACTTTGGGTCTAGATCCACCTCTTTATCAACTTATTTCGGATAGTCTTTAAGGAAGTGGTCAAGAGAACCACATCTGTAGCATGCACCACTCCTCTTTCGACACTCACCAAAGTGGAGTTTGTTGCAGCTTTCACACCTCAGCTTTCTATCATTCACACTTCCCACACTAGTTACCTTGGGGGTGGAAGACTTCGAGTTATGACATTTAGAGCTTCTTGTTCTGCCCAAATATCCTACTGATACAGTGGAGCACTCTTGTTGACTCTTCGATTTCTTTATTGGAAAAGAGTGTGTTCTTCCAATAGATATTTTATTCAAAATTCGAGCATCTCTATTTGCTTACTTTCTTTCATTGTTTAGTTCTTCAACCTTCTTGGCCCAACCAGACAGTGCTGCAAATTCTCGTATCTCAAGGATCTCGATCAACAACTTAATTTCCTTATTCATTCATTCCTTGAAGCGCTTGCACATTTTTGTCTCCGATTGGACCCACTCCGTGGCATATTGACTTAACCTTACGCATTTCCTCTCATATTCTGACATGGTCTTATTTCCTTGCCTGAGTTCCAGGAATTTTTTTTGCTTCGAGTCTAAAAATCTTTGACTGATGTATTTCTTTTTAAACTCAGCCTGGAAGAACTCCTATGTAATATCTTCCTTCGGTAGGACTGAAGATACAATCTTCCACTAGTGATATGCAATATCTTTTAGAAGAGATACAACACACTTTAAACACTCATCAGGTGTACATGACTCGTCCAAAACTCGCGTAGTGTTTTCGAGCCAGAACCCGGCTCGTTCAGCATTATCATCAACCTTAGCTCTAAACTCTTCAGCCCCATATTTTCTAGGTTTTTCCACTAGGGCTTTACCAATTCTCACAGGTGCCATACCTTGTGGCACTTCTCCCTCAGGCCGAGCAGAGGGCGAAGGAGGTCGTGGTATATTGGGGCAGTTTCTTAAGTAATCCCCAAACCATTCATCCATCATCTTGAAGAAGGCAGCTTTTGCCTCTTCTCGGCCTTCAGACATAGGCCGTCCACTACTACTAGCAGTAGCTCGCTGAACGGAAGCTAGAACATGGCTTTCAGGCCTCTCGAACTTATCTTGAGCTTGATTGGAAGACATTTACTATACTCAAATACAATTAAAAAAGGTTGAGAGATGTCACACTATAATAACTTGTATAATGGCATGTATAGCTATACTCAAATACATACTACGTTAGTCCTAGAACCGACTAAACTGTAGCTCTGATACCACTAAATGTAACACCCTTTGCCTATACCTGAGATCGGTACAAAGTATGAGGCATTACCGTACACAAACATGATATTTCCATAACATCACGGCTATAAAATTTTGTTCCAAATTAAACCAATCAAACACATTCATAGTGTCTCTATTATGGGCCTACGAGACCCAAAACATGTATTAAGAATGGTCTGGGACTAAACCAAGAACTTAAAAAAATCTTAGGAAAATTCCTAGGTTTAAGCCTCACATGCCCATGTGGAGGCAATACATACGCCCGTGTGCTTAGGACACGCCCGTGTCCCTTACCCGTGTGGAATTAATTGAATTTATTTTCCATTACAAATCTATAGGGGTTTTCACATGGCCGAGCACATGCCTGTGTCCCTGGCCCGTGTCCTTCACACTGCCTAGACATGCCCGTGTCCAAAAACCTGATCATTCTGTTTATGATGTCATCATGCATTTAGGGGCACAAGGTCAAGACACACGCCCGTGTGCTAGGTTGTGTCCTCCACACTGTTGAGACACACGGCCGTTTCTCTGCCCGTGTTTATTACCATGCATACTAACCTAAATATTTTAGATGCAGAGGACACACGGCCGTACCACATGCCCATAGAGCTGACCGTGTGTCACACACGGCCTAGAAACACGCCCATTGGTCTACCCGTGTAGACCTTTTTGTAGGCTACAATCCAAGCCAATGGTCACCCTCAACATCCACACACATCTGTGAACTTCTATGGTATTTAATAGGGCCTAAATGTTCCCAATGACTACCTTCAATGGTCTATTGCATGTTAACCTCATCTCATTGGTTTTATACATGCTAGATTATCCTCTTTGAATTAAGGATTACCATATCATCAAACACATTGAGACTTGGCTCATTTTATAACTCATTGCCAATTATAGCCTAGCCATTTCCAAGTGATTTGGACACATTCCATATTGTCCATTCATGATATACCACATTTAACCATCTCATGAACATTTAAACACCAACATGCACAATTAGTAGGTTACAACCTACATAAAAGTGAACCATGTCTTATGGCCATATACAAAATGAATAAGTATATCGTTCAAGCCCTTACATTGGTTAACCAATGAAACATATAATAAAATAAGCAAAAACCTATACATGATATTGTAAGAAAGTAAAAGTATCTATATATGAAAGCAGGATAAGCTGATAGTGTTGACAATACTTCAATCGTCTTCCAATCTTCACGAGTCCACGAGCTCTGTAAAACAGGGAAAGGAAAAGGGGTAAGCATTAACATGCTTAGTAAGTTCGGATAATAGGAAGGTAAACTTACCGGTTATTTTGCATACAACCATAAAAGATATTCATGCCAAACATGCATAGTATAAATTCCCTATCACATACACTTAATCATCAAGTTAGTTTCCTCTCAAGCAATATAGCATTAATCTTGGTGAGCTCATCAATTCAAACATTTCCATTCTCGTGTCTTATTACAGTCCCGCTGAATTTCTCAGAAATCTCGATGGGCATCCCATTTACAGTCAAATCATTCTAGTGATCATTTTAAATATACGCTCCCGTGAACCTCACTCTTACGTGGGATTACTAATCCAGGTTAAATCCCTAATAACATAAATTCGAGGAGTATTTTCGGGATTACCATTCTAGGCTAAATCCCTTACAACAACAAATAATCCCAAAACATTCGAATCTGAAATGCCAGTCCAGGCTAATTTTAGTCCTTAATCTTATTACCCATCTGGGCTAAATCCACAATGCACATATATTCATCGGGAGGTTCAATCACTTAAGGAGCACCCGTCCGGGCTGGATCCTTACTATACTGAAATCATCGGATTACCCGTCCAGGATAAATCCTGTTGTGCAACATATGCAGGATCTCATGTCATGTAAACAAGAATTTACCCATCGAATCTCTCTTTTCCATTCAACAGGGACAATTATCATCTTTTTCATTTTTACACTACCACATTTTATGGATTGTTAAGCAATCAATATCTAAATTAACATACATTTAAGAATATGCATTTTAAAGTATATTTAAGTTTACTTCGAGTTACAGGAACTTACCTGGTAATTGCTTCGGTTTCGTATTTCGGTTATTTCGAAACCTTTCGTTTTCCACGGTCGACTTATAGAATTGGTTCCTCGGGGTCTATATCAGTAAAAATAAATTATTAATCCTTCATACTATTCATTTCGGAGCTAAATTTTACCCCTAGGCAGAATGACCATTCTGTCCTTAACATTTTACATTTTTACAAATTAGTCCTTAGGCTTGTATAATGGAATGCATGATATTCCTTGGTTACCCATGCTTAGCTGAATGTACCCTAAGCTCATACCAGCCCATATGTTTCTCTATTTCACATTTCTACCACATATTTTATACTTTTTACAAAATGGTCCTTTAAGCTATTTCCATGAAAACCTACCTAGTAAAAGTTGTTTACCATCCTTTAAACTCTCATGTTCCTCCATAAATCATCAAAACACAAGCATCTCATGCATGGGTAAATTTCCATGCATTAAACCCTATTGAGCATGTTATGAGGATCTAAAAAATACAAAGAACATTAAAAATGGGGCGAGAGAGCACTTACTATTGAGCTTAAAATGATGAAAACCCTATCTTATGGAGCTCTAAGAATTTCGGAAGCTATGGGGAAGAAGATGGCTGATTTTGGCTTTCTTTTTCCGTTTTTATTAAGTTTATTACCAAATGACCAAAATGCCTCTCCTTACAAAATTTCTAAATTTTTCTATGCATGCCCATTTTTGTCCAAAAACTTAGAAATTAGGCAAATTGCTATTTAAGACCTTCTAATTTATAATTCAAAGCAATTTCATACAAATTGCTTCTAGAACCCAAGTTTTGCAATTTATTCAATTTGGTCCCTAATTCCCAATTAGACACCTTATACTTAGAATTTCTTGATGAAACTTTAACACATGCTTATTTTTATATCTTAGAACTCATAATAATCATAAAAAAATATTTTAACGTCAGATTTGTGGTCCCAAAACCACTATTCTGACTAGGCCTTATTTCAGGATGTTACATATGAGGTTAGAAGTTTTTTAAGGTTAGCTGGGTATTACAGAAGGTTCGTTAAGGGATTCTAGATGATTGCTACATCGATGACGAGATTATTGCAAAAAGATGTGAAATTTGAGTGGTCTGAGAAATGCCAGCAAAGTTTCAATTAGTTGAAAGCATTGTTAACCAAGGCACTGGTGTTGGTTCAGCCTGAGTTAGGTAAAGAATTTGTGATTTTTAGTGATGCATTTTTAAATGGTTTAAGCTTTGTTTTTATGCAAGAGGGCAAAGCGATAGCTTATGCTTCTAGACAATTGAAGTTGTAGGAAAAGAATTATTCAACGTAAAATTTAGAACTTGTAGCTATTGTGTTTGCCTTGAAGATTTGACGACACCATTTGTACGGAAAAAAATGTCACATCTTTACAGATCACAAAAGTTTGAAGTATTTAATATCGTAGAAGGATTTGAATCTGAGAAAGTGCAGATGGCTCGAGCTATTGAAAGACTATGATTTGATCATTGATTATCATCAGGGAAAGGTAAATGTAGTTGTTAATGCTTTGAGTAGAAAGTCTTTATTTACTTTACGAGTGTTGAATAATTGATTGATATGGTCTGATGATCATTCGATTTTAGCTGAGTTGAAAGCTAGACTGATGTTTTCACAATAGATTTATGAGGCTCAGAAATGTGATGATGTGTTATTAGCTAAATGGAAACATAGTGATTCGACTCTTGATTCAAATTTTCAGATTGGATATAACGATTGTTTACTTTTCAGAGGCAGAATTTGTGTTCCGAGGAATTCAGATCTCGTTCAGAAGATTTTGCATGAAGTTCTTAATAGTAGAATGTCTATTCATCCTGGCAGTAATAAGATGTACGGTGATTTGAATCAAATGTACTGGTGGTCGGGTATGAAACAAGAGATTTCTGAGTTCGTATCAAGATTTTTAGTGTTTCAGCAAGTTAAAGCTGAACATCAGGAACCTTCTGGTTTGTTACAGCCAGTGATGATTCTAAAACAGAAATGGGAGTGAGTTACGATGGATATTGTATCTGGATTACCTTTTTCTCCGAGAAAGAAAGATGCAATTTGGGCTGTCGTTGATCATTTGACGAAGTTTGCACATTTTATTCCAGTGCGTACAAAGTATTCTCTTAAGAGATTAGCTGAGCTATATATTACTAAGATTTTCAGATTGCACGGGGTGCTAGATTCCATTATTTCGGATAGAGATCTGCGATTTACATTACGATTTTGGAATAAATTACATGAGGCTCTAGGTACGCGTTTGTATTTTAGCACCGCATTTCATCCTCAGACTGATGGTCAATCTGAGCGTGTAATTCAGATACTTGAAGACACGCTTCAGTGTTGTGTTTTAGAATTCGAAGGCAACTGGGAGAAAAAATTCTACCGTTAGTTGGGTTTGCGTATAATAAGAGTTATCAATTGAGCATAAAGATGCACCGTACAAAGCTTTGTATGGTCGTAAAAGCCGAACTTTATTGTGTTGGACTGAGCTCAGTGAGAAAAAGCTTCACGGGGTTGATTTGATACGTGAAACTGAAGAAAAAGTTAAAATAATCCAAGATAGCTTGAAAGTAGCCTCAGGTCAACAAAAATCATATGCAAATTTAAAACGTAAAGATATTGAATTTCAAGTCGTGGATAAAGTGTTCTTGAAAGTATCATCTTGGAAGAAAGTTTTTTGTTTCGATCGTAAAGGAAAGCTAAGTCTGCGATTTATTAAGTCGTATGAGATTATCGAAAGAATCAGACTAGTAGCTTATCGATTAGCTTTATCGTCAGAGTTAGAAAAGATACGTAATGTGTTTCACGTATCAATGTTAGACAGTACCGATCAGACCCTTCACATGTAATCTCACCTATTGAAGTCGAGATTCAACCTGTTATGTCGTATAGCAAAGAACCGATCAGAATTTTAGCTCGAGAGGTTAAAAATTTGAGAAATAAAAACATAGCTTTAGTGAAAGTTCTTTGGCAATGACACAGTTTAGAGAAAGCCACTTGGGAACCAAAACAAGCTATGAGAAAGCAATATTTGAACCTATTTTTTGGTAAGATTTTCGGGGACGAAAATTCCTTTAGGGGGAGAGTTGTAACAGCTCATTTTCAGTAAAATCGAAATAGTGATTTCAGGGCCACAAGTCCAATGTGAGAATATTTATTTTATTATTATTTTAATGTCTATAGCATGTTAGTATTATCATATAAAAAATTTTGTTAAGAAATTTTATCGTTTACATGCTTAATTTGGTTAAAAGGACTAAATTGAAAAAGGTGCAAAACGTGAATTCTATAAGCTAAAGGGATCTAATAGCTATGATATTAAATGGTTAGAGGGTTTATGTTGTAATTATACCATTGATATATTTGGTGGACAAATATGGACATTAATTAAGTGATTTTAAAGGTTTATAATTAAGGTTAAAGTTGTAATTTAATAAATATATGTTAGTAAAATAAAGAAAAGGCAAAAGCTATCATTTTTTAACTTCTTCTTCACCAAAAATTCAAAGTAAAAAAGCCATGGGAGCATGCTAGGTTTGGCCATTGAATTCTTGTGTGCATGGTATGTATTTTAGCTCCATTTTTAATGATTTCTATGTTTTTGAAGTCATTGTAGCTTAATCTAGCTAGCTTAGAGATTAATTTGCAAAATTTTTAAAAGATTAGGATTGTGAAGTTTGATGGAAGAAAATGAATCTTTATTGTTAGATAAACAACTTTTGTAAAGTGAATTTTGTGGGAATTGTCAAATAAGGATTTATTTGTAAAATATGTAAAATGTTTGGTGGAAATTGTGAAATAATGAAATGTATGAGTTGCTATGGTTGTATATGAAATTCGGTAGCTTGGGTAGGGATGAAATTGGATGAATTTTAATTTACGAGCTTAAGGACTAAATTGTAAAGAAATAAAAACATTAGAGGCAAAAGCATAATTTTGCAAAAGTATGATTTTTGGATTGAATACCCCATATGCCTGACAAAACCTATAGCAGATTATGAATCGGTGTAGGTTGATGGCCCCATGGTATAAGTGCTTCCACCCTAGGACATCGAACAACCAAAGTTGAAATCGAACGCACTGATTTAATGTCATGCCTGGGCGTAGAGGTTCGGGTTACGCTCATACCCTAACTGATAATGACCATCAAAGTTTAAATCAGTACCGTAAATTGAAGAATGTCTACCCATTGATGCTTTGGGGACATCATAATAGAAGCTTTGTAATAAATTCGTGAACCCATCACACAACTGTGTTGTAGGGCTTTTTGCTTCAGCTTCGGTTCCCGTATTAGCAGCAATAGTGGCTGAAGATAGACCGGCTCTATCAGTTTCAACAAATTTGACATATAACTCCATTACAACATTTTTTCTTGAGCAGTGCGATGATATGACCAACTCCAGCTCGAGCTTGCCTTTCACATCAAATAACTCATACTTAAAGGGGTCAATCGATGCCAGATATCTACATTGCAAGCTCAACATTCTTCCCCGGCTCGAACCCTCAACTTTCCTCTTGATTTTAGTCCGTAACTCATGCAATTGAATGGTATGGTTGAAAGCCAATTCCACATACTAGGCTCCTGCAAATACAACCCCGACTCTCAGATTACAAATTTGACCGTCTTAGTAAATGAATGATTTCACTCATCGACTCATTTCAATTTAAAATGAATTAGATATTTAGAAAAAAAAATCTTTAGATGATTATCCAAAGAAATGCAGATTACACTTGTAGTGCAACTCTTCAATGTTTGATATGAATTTGTTGTGTGTCTAAGTTTTGAATATTTTGTTACTTTAATAGCAAAGTAGAGTAAGGAGAGAGGGAATGCATGCTTCAAAATGCATTTCAGAAGATGTCATCAAATAATAATAATGAAACACTCATCAGTGCTTGAAAATGCGTTTCATAGATCAAATAATTTCATCAAAAGCGTGCTTTAGAGGGGTATTCAGTGCTTCAAAATGTGCTTCAAATCTTACCCGGGATTCCTGAGGTTAGGGTACTTTTTGCAAAATTTAATTGAAATGGTAAGAAAGCTCATCTAGCTAGGCGAGCTTTCTTACCATTTACACAAAAGTTTGCAAAAATGGTATCCTAATCTTGGTAATCTAGGGTAAGAATTGAAGCACGTTTTGAGCATATTCGATGAAAACATTGGTCTTGCAACACGTTTTCACCCACGGGGATTTTGTTTTTGCAATCTCACCCCTCTCCCCTGCCAATCAAAGGGGGCTCCCTCACCATACTCTATCATCCCTAAACTCATCATCTCTCTCGGCCTCGATCCCTCCACTTTATAATATTTCTCTCTCAGTGTTCTTCCCTGCTTCAATGTTAAAAATTTACGCCGCTAATAAAATTTTCGTTTTGAGGGATTCTTGAGCTGTCGGTGATGCTATATCACTTCGAGATGCACACATTTCATATATCCTGTCAAGATGGGACCATTTCCTTGAAAACCTGGACCATTTCCTTGAAAACCTATCTTGTAGAAGTCAGATTTTGGGTGATTTTTCTTTTTACGATCACGGGTGGAAGTCTACGTAAAGATCTTGATCGACGACCATTATGAGGTGATAGATCAGAGTATAATGGGGGAGCCAATTGAGAGTCATTATGCAAGTGCGAGCTCAAACTTTTTGGATACCCAGAGATGGTGCCTTATAAATACCATACAAAAGTTTGAGGGCATAATCATACAAAAAACTGTGGGGCTTCCCACTATAATGGACGTAATTTTTTCTCCATTTCTATGCAACTGATATCTTTAACCTTCCTTCTCATCCAAAGGCCAACATCGTCATGGTCATAGGAGGACTCTCAAGCGGGCAGTGACTATGGCGTTGGAGTAAAGGTGATGCTGCTTTCGGGGTGATAACAATTGCCATTATTAAACAACCTATTAATAATTACAATTGCTATCGCGCTAACCCGAGTATGAGCTCTACTCTGATGGAACATCTACTCTCTATCTAAGAGCCCTATTGTGTCCACCTCAGTGTCAGCTTTCGAATAAGAATGAAAGGTGAAAGATATCAACTGCATGGAAATAGAGAGAAAAATTATGTTAATTACACCAAAAATCCATCTGTTTTTCCCTATGATTATGGCCTCAATCTTATATATGGTATATATAAGACATCATTTACGGGTATCCAGAAAGGTTAAACTCGTGACCACGTAACAATCGTCAACTGGCAGTCAATTGTACTCAAACTCATGACCGCATCATGGCCGTCGACTAAGATCTCCACTTAGACTGAGACCTCCGCTTAGAGTTTGTCCCATGACCGTGTCAAGCACTGTCACCCTGATACCTGACTTTCTTAGGATGAGTTTTTGAGGTAATGGTCCTATCCCGGCATGACATATAAAATGTATGTGAATAGAGACACGTTATCACACCCTGACCTCTCAAATCTACCTATAAACTTTCACCTTTTCACTCTTAAAACCCTAACCCTAACCTTAACAAAATAGTAAAAAAAACCTAAGGAGAAAGAGTGCGAAAATGTGTCCAGTTGGATGCACTTTCACACGCTCTCTCCAAAATTAGTCTATTTCTCTAATTTTTAAAAAAAAGGCCTGAAAGGCCAATGAAAAAAATGACATATATGACTAATTTAGCCCAAATAGTGAAATGTTAGCATGAAGTGCATGTGGACTGTCATGTGAGTTGTCATACCAACATCATTAGAAAATTTATGTTTTAGTCAACATTTCTGTTAAAAAACGATTTGACTTTTGTTAGAGGTTAATGTGGGGGTAAGCAAAACTTGATTCGATTTGAAAAAATTGAAAAAAAATGAAATTTTTAGTTAATCGAATCGAGTTATTCGAGTCAACTCGAATAAGTAATTCAAGTTTCAAGTTCAAGTTGAGTTAAATTTTACAATTCGAATAACTCGAATAATTCGAATAACAAATTGTTATAAATACCTTTTGGTCCCTATCAAATTTGAAAATGAGCAAATTGGTCTCTCTCAACAAAAATTTTAAATTTTTAAAAAATCAAAATAATTTTAAAAATTAAAATATTTATAAAAATTCCAAAATATATATTTTTAAAAAATTATAAAAATTCTAAAGAATATATAAAGAAATTTTAAATTTTAAATTTTTCTAAAATAATAATTTTGAGGACCTAAATAAGTTAATTAATGAATCAAGTTTATCATACTAAAGTGTCTTTTATTATTATTATTTTTCTTTGAAAAAGTTTTCAAATAGATATGGTTTCAAATTTATGTGCTCTAACATGGAATTAGTTATACTGTAACAAGATTTTATTTTGACATGTTTAATTTTTTAATTTAACTTTGAACAGTTTAACTCGATTCGATTTTTATTTCACTCGACTTGATTCGAATTTTTTTTAAATTGAGTTAGAATGATAAAATAGGACTCCTCAACTTGATTAACTAGAAATTTTGTACTTGATTCGATCGAATGGTTACCCTAGGTTAATGGTCAAATTTAGCTTAAAAAAATAATGATCCAATTGACAAAAAAAATGTAAATGTTGAGGGCTAAATTTACCATTTTCTAAAATCTAAAACATTTACTTAAAATATAAAATGCAATAGTAATTTGAGATAGAGCTGGCAAAATAGGCCCGGGCAAGAAAGCTCACATGTGTCGATCTGAGTTTGTAACAATTTGAACCTATTATGATCAAAGCTTGAAAAAATTCGAACCTGAACTTATCCTAGCCCGAGAAAGTCCAAGCCTGGAATAATTCTACCCTAAAACCTACCTGAGCCTAAGCCCAAGATAGATCCGATCAATAAAAGCTCAAAGTTATAACTAAATAGACATTAATAATATAATCATATGATAATATTAAAATAAAATTAAAAATTAAAATAAATCAATAAATGATAATTTATCAAAATATAACTAATTAATAATAAATTTTAAATTTCACAAGTAAGGTTAAAGGGTTAACAAATGTCTTATAGGGGTTCAATAAGATATTAAAAATATTTAAAAAGAGAGACACATGTCAAAATTTCAAGACTACTTGTAAAATAAAAGTATACTACTAGCATACCAAATACTAAACCCTTTAAAAATGTTAATTATGAATGTAATATATTTTCAATACAATCATTACATATGGCTTTATTATTTTAAATATGTAAATTTAATAAATATTCAAATTTAAAATATAAAATTTAATACCTAAAACAATAAAAATAATGATTATATAAAATATAAAATGATATATTATATTAATTTAATAGTATAATAATTCAAATATAACAAATTAATTTTATAATTTTAAAAATTATTAAACATAAATTATTATATAAAATTAATTTTAAATTATATTTCTCTTAATGAAAACATTATTTTTGACATGAAATTTAAAAATTAAAATTTGTTTAACAATTAAACTAAAATATAAAATATAATATTAAAATAAAATATTTTAAAGCAAGAAATTCGTAAAAGCTTACAGAGTTAAAAGTCACATACTTATGTTGATTGAATCTTAGTTCAATTGGCATGAATCTTATTGTCAATGTAAGAGGACATGAGTTCAAGTGTTGAAGCACATTATACTCCTATTTATAGGTTCAGGAAGGGTTATGAGTAGTTTTAAGTATTATGTCAGAATTTGTAAATTTCTAAGTGTCCATATAACCAATTACAAGTACAAACTAATATAACTAATATTTTAGCATTACGAGGAGTAAGAGAATTTCTCCACTTGTTGATAATTCTACTACTTACATTAAACGGCGATTCAAAAACTATAGAAGTTAAAATACTCAATATATTCTTAGCCATTGATGAAATATAGAATTTTGTTTTTCTTCCACCAATCTAGAACAACAAATTCGACTTCATAATCTTCTCTAGCCTCATCTAAATTTATATCAAACTCAGTTCTATCTAGGATAGGCCTATTATTAAAAGTAAAAAAAAAAATCTAAAACATCAACTTAATAAAAATTATAGAATAAAATTATAAATTGAAAAAGTAATTTAAAATAAAACATTAAACTAGCACTCATTTCTTCAAAAATGTTTCTTCGATTAATTTAGTCATTATTGTCAATTGTCATAAATGACCGAGAATAAACATGACTTTGATTCTCATTCTCCTTGAAAAGTACTTTCAATTCTTCATGAATGTCCATTCGCTTGTATTTGTATTCAATGCCCAATTTTAGATAGAGATATTGTAAAAATTGCAACTTAAAACGAGGATCAAATATAGCAGCAAATGATAACACTATACTACTTGCAAATTTATCATCTGTATTTTCTGCCATTAGTACCATTAATGGGTTTTCAAATACAAACACACTTTGAATATTCTTTTAAATTTTCCATAAATTTTCGGAATACAAATTGGCAGTAGGATATTCCCGAAAACAAATTGATAATCTTGGCGTTTCAAAAACACTGTAACTTTCTCAAGCCAAAGGAATTCTCTAGTAGTAGGAAGATCATCAAAAGTTCCATCTAATTTTTTTAACTTCACAAGAGCATGATAAGAATAAAAAAATTTATCAAGCATCAAATGTGTAGAATTCCATCTTGTCACTATATCCAACCACAAGCCTCTTTGAATAATTCAAATTTGATTGAATAGCACACTCTCAAAACCTCATATTTCTTTCTTTTGACCCTTCAACATACTTCGCACTCTCTCTTACTTTTTTCAAAGCTTTTCTGATCACTTGCAAGCCATTTTAAAACAATAAAATTTAATAAATGGGCAATACAAAGAATATGAAAATAGTTTCCATGAGATAATAGTGCACTTTGCTGATCAAGATTAAGTTGTTGCATGCTATCAATATTACTTGCATTATCCAAGGTAATGCTATGTTTTTTCTATTGCCCCATTCTCTTTGGTAGCTTTGATGTCCCAAGCTTTTGATATAAAGATAAATTTTATATGTATTATATTTCCTAAGCCATTTGGTGAAATATCATTGAAAATTTTATTAAACATTTTTAAAGTATTCTTTAAAGATTTGCAATATACTCAAAAATATGTTTTGATGTATCAAAATATTTTTGGGTTAATACCAAAATTTTATAAGGTGTTTAAAATGATTTTAAGAGGCTTTGGTATGCAAGTCTCGAGACATACAACTTGTAACACCCTATACTTGGCTCGGTCGCCGAGCTCGAATACTAGGGCGCTACACCACCATCACGTATCATAAATATTACACATTGTCACATGACTAAACAAACGTCTTCTTTATTTAACATTCGTACGAATTATAAGTCTTACAATCTCTACTTATAATTAAAACATGATAAGCATAAATCTAGTGAATATATAAATAACATTAAACAAGCATTAGGACCACTTAGCAAAATTTCCAAAATAGTTGCGTAGGTATCAATACTAAAGGTGTGATATTAATATTTCTCTCAAGTGGTATCGATACAGCTTGGAAAATCAATACCAAAACTGCTTACTGTTTCTCATTTAAAAACCAAATACTCAAAAATTATCGGTACCACTGGAAAAGTATCGATGATTTTACCCCGGGTAACGATACTTGTGATAAAATATCAATACCAACTTAGAAAACTGACTTCCCGCACTTCGAAAATCATAGAGGTATCATTTTTTAAACCCGAATATCGATACCTCTACTCCAAACTGTAATAATACAATAGTTTCAAGTATATAATCCATACCAATTTAAATACAAACATTATGCATCATTCACCTTATCAAATGGACACCAAAAAGTTCAAAATATCAGTCCAAAACATCATAATCATGACTAAGCAAGAAGCCAATAAAACATACTTTAAGTCCATAGGTTCTAAGCAAAATAAACATGTAATCAACTTAATAATCATAACATATAGCTTACGATATTGCCTTTATTCCCCCAAACATAAATAATCAAATAAACACCTACAAATAGCTACTAAAGTTTTGGTTTGGATCATCCCTCGAAGACCACACCACTCACATCGGCACTACTTATCTGCAATGGTTTAAAAGGAGTGGCTAAGCTTAACAAGCTCAGTGAATGTTCAGAATAACTACAACGCAAACAAGTCATCATGCATTAACAACAATCATAGAGAAAAATTACAACAGTCTCATCTTTAGTGTCACGTTATGTTCACTCTTGTATAACTTATTAGTTTATTCACATAACTATCTCATTAGCTTTTAAGCATATATCACTTTACATAGCAGTCATAACTAATGAGAATTTGGCACTTGGGTTATGAAACATAAAAGTGGGCACTATCACCACTCATTGGATACACGGATCTCCAACACACCAAATGACTCATAGAGTCGAACATGTGCCAAAAGTGAAGCGTATAGCCAACACTCTCCAACACACCAAACATATCCTGGTGAATAGAACTTAGCTCACATTCCCTTATCTCCTGAAAATTATCCCGGGCCTCAACGCCCTGAAATCACAACACGAAAGTGGGTACTCACAATCCTACGGCATGCCAACTATATCCAACGGTCTCATAAGGTCGCAAGGCCAAAATATCCACAATTTTATCACATGCTACTTATCAATTTTTCGTACATATTCACTACATATTCACATTATTAGAAAATATAATCACTGTCACTTGGCATGAATAACATGCCCACATATTCAATTTCACGACAATCACCACAAGTTTATAACACATGTCATAGCATCACATATTTATTCATATTTCCACATTTGCACAATCCCACATATATCGTAATGAATCTTGGTATAAGAAAACTTACACTCGGAATTTAAAGTAGGGGTTTAGGCTGCCTCTAAATTCCCAATTTACACAATGAATCATCTACGAGCAGCAATTCCAAAACAGTCACCAAATATGCTTTAGCCAAAAAGTCGAAAGCTCAAACAAGCTTTTCGTTACCTTTGTCTCTACTCATTGAAGGTCCTATCAACTCCGATGCTTCAACAAGAAAAACCACACAAATACACAACCAATAATTAGTCAATGACTTACGTTAAACAATAAAAAACAAAAGCCTAAGCTAAGTTCTCTTGTAATCGAAACCTTCGACATAGAAAACTTAAAACTTGAATATCTCGGTCTATACTTAATCTTTTTGCATGAAACAGATTTCATTCATCTACATATTCATTTACGGCTAATTCTCAACCTTTAAACTACAAAATCTCTCAATTCATAGTATCAAAATTTTTCGACAAACAATGGCTATTATGACAAAGATTCATTAAAACTTGAGAAATCTTTAACGAAACTTCAAAGTAAGTTTAGAAATCTTATAATCATCTTAAAACAAGTTTAAAAACACTTTGAAAACACATTTTCAAAGTCCCGAAATCCTCCATTAATGACCTAATTTTTGGATTTTATTTAAAACATGTGATTTAATGGTTAAGAATTCTATCATTTAAAAAAATAGGGAATCGAACTGTTACCTTTGATGGAAAAAAAAAACAAACTTTTGATTGAAAATTCAGAAAACCTAAAAGCTTGAAAATGGAGAAATAAATGGTGCTTTTGGGTGTTTTTCTTGGTTTCTATGGAGGTTTATGGCTTAAAAAATGATAGAAATCAAAAGGAATTAGGATTTGGAAATCAAAATTGAATGGAGGAGTTGGGAGAACAAAGGGACGGTAAAAACAAATAATAGGGAAGAGCTTTTATGAAACAACTTGGAGAAAAAGGGTTTTGAGGTTGAATTTTAAAATCTGGTCTAATTGCCTTTTAAAAATTCATAAAATTGACTCTGTTACAAATCAGCCCTATTTTAAAAATTGAAGATATTTAAAGCTCATTTTCAAAAATCATTTTAATTTTCTAAACGCCATTGTTGAGAACACCAACGATTACTATGCTTACAAAATTTTGAACGCATATGGGCTAAAATTCCTAAAATACCCTTGAAACTTCTAGGCCTGATTTTGGAGTGTTACACAATTATATGTCTTGAGACATGAAAACTTTGAAGCAAAATCCTGCTTCAGGGGTTCCATGTCCAGAGACATAAGCTATTTTGTCAGGAGACATAGCGGCCAACGACTTTTTTTCAATTATTTCTAGTGACATCTTGCCAAGTCTCAAGACATATATTGTAGGAATAGTTTTTAAGTTCAGAATTAATGCTTCCTATGGCCAAAATCCATCCCCAACGGTCATAAACATCCACAAACTTGTTCCTTGATATAAATACATTTGAAAAACACCTCAAAACTTAAGAGAGAGATATCCACACATCAAGATCAAGAGAAAATATTCAAATTTTATTCTTTTATTTCTCTTGTAAATATTCTCTAAGATCTTATTGTTAAATATTTTATCACTCTCATTTCATTTCTTTGAGAGCTTAATTTTTGTAAGCACATACCTTGTAGAGGTATATTTGTTTACTTTGTTTCATATCACCAATTGCAAATTGGGAGGTTTTTAGTTGAGCCATAAAAACCAAGAAATGTTCTAATTTAACCATAAAAGCTAAGGGAAATGTTCTATCTAAGCCTTGTGAAATGGAAAAGGATTGTAAAGGTTATACATTCTTACTGAAAGGTAACAATTCAAGTATAGTGAACTGGGAAATCCTTGGTTAAGTTATACCAAGGTAGTGGAGGTTGGCAATTGGGATAGAACCACTATAAATCGATTTGTTGAAGCTTTTCTACCCTTTCCTCATCATTTAGAAAATTTTACAAAGAATTTTAAAATACTAATTCACCCCACTCTTGGTATTTTTGAGCCTAACAAGTGATATCAGAGTTTGGTCTCCATTAAAGGTTTAACCATCATGAGCAAATATTCGAGGTCAAAAATATCAAGTGGAGATGAAATTTGAGTCAAGGTCAATAACTTTGCAAAAATGTCATTCCATCATCTGTCCTCACTCCTAAATGAAGAAAACCATTCCAATTAGAAAGTGAGGATTAAAGTTTTTATCCAAGCATTTGGTTATGGTCCTTGGAATATTATGTCAAGAGGTCCATTGGAGGTACCCAAGGAGAAAGAAAATGGGATACAATTGACAAGGCAAAGGCTCAATCGAACTTTAATGCTATGCACACACTTCTTTGTGCTATGAGTGAAGAAGTCTTCCACAAAATTTCCTCATGTGAAAGTGCTAAGAAAATATGGTGTAGATTAGAGAAAATATAAGGAGACAGAAAGGAAGAAGAGGTGATGAAGAAGTCTTGTGTGAAATTCTGATCAACTAGTTGTAAGCAAATCAATGGTGAGCAATTAAGTGAAAGTCACCCCTCAAATCCAAAGGTGATGTTTTCATGACTCTTGATGAGCAAGAGGTATCTTCTTGCAATTCAAAATTACATTCCTTTGAAGAAATACAAGATGCCTTCAATGAGTTAGTATAGGAATGTGAAACCATGATCTCCAAATACAAGAAAATGATTTCAAAATTTAAAGTTGAAAATGATTTTTCTTTAAAAACGAAAATTTATTTGGAAATCCAAAATGAAAAAAATAAAAAATGATATTTGAGGCTTCCCAAAATAAAATTATAACTTCCTTCTCTTAATACGGTATCTGGATCTGAGCTACAGGATGCTACAACCATTGCCAGGGCAAATTCAAACAATTTTACAACATCCAACCAATCACATATGCAAACATGCATCATTCACATTTTAAGTATTCATTACAATTTTTGGGTTCTCCATGAGCTTACAAAAGCTCTTTTGTTAAACCATTAAAATTTAGGATCGACATCGCGACTTCACAATTGGAAGCACTAAAATATATAGGCTTTTTCAGCACCTTTTGAGCCTAATTCATTCAGTTTCTAAGTAATTTCTGTCAAATTTTATACTTTTATTATAAAATAATTAATTTGAGCTTAAATTATAAAACATTTTGAATTGTAGTTATTTTTATAATATTTTTTTCATAATTTGGGTTATTTTTGGTATTTTTGCACAAAAGGTGAAAAATTAGCTCGACAGTCACCTTGAAAGAATTAATCGACGAGGCACCTTGGGAGCTCAAGATGATGAATTAATAGCCATTGAGGACTTAAATTTATGCTCTTGGACTTCTTTGAATCAGATGGCCCAATTAAATTTTTATTGAAGAAAAATGGGTAGCTTGAAGTAGAGAAAATGGTCTGGATTGAGGAAATAAAGAAGGAGGATGGACAAGCCCAAGAGAGCAGCCCAAACCATCCCATCTAACTTACCCAATTGGCTAATTTTAACACTTAAAAATCAGCCCTTGGACTCTTCTTCAACACCGTTCAAACCCCTCCACTTTCTGTGTGTTTATTTTCAAGACACAAGCTAAAAATAGCAAAACCAATTCAATCTCTCCTTCGGTAACACCCCTAACTCATATCCGTAACTGGAATAGGGTTATGGGAATGCTACAGCAAGTTGTCAGAAATAAACAAGTAAAATCATGATCATTTAAGTATAATTTCTCAAATACCATAAAGGAATTAAATTACAATAATAACTTATATTTACGAGGCTTAAACTGAGTTTTAAGGACTAAAAAATTAATCTTAAAAGCCTCAGGGACTAATTTGAAACAAATTAGGATATTTCAGGAAAATATGAAAAATTTTAAAAAAATAGTGGACACACGGCTGTGCGGCCAGGTCGTGTGACTTTTGAAGTTGGGACATATGGCCATGTCCTAGCCCGTGTCTTTTCTCGTGTAATTCACTGAGTTGGGTCACACAGTCGTGTCACAAGCCGTGTGGCAGACAGTGTAACTCTTTGACTTGTGACACACGGCTGTGTTGTAGGTTGTGTAACACACTGACTGAACACACACGGTCGTGTGGAACCTCATGTCCCATGTCGTGTGAACCTAAATGAACTTTAAACATCAAGTTTACCATTTCAAGATTTCTTAGACACTAATTAATTCATTTACCAACCATTAAACCTATCCAAAATGCCATTAAACAAGTTCAAATCATGCTAATTCAACCATCTTAAGTGCCTAACCAATGTACCCTCAATGGAACCACAAGTACACACTTATAATACAATATAAATCATCAACCAAAGCATGCCAATTCACACAACTTAAAATTCTAACCAATATGCCAATCATAGGCACCTCAATTCACGACAAATTAATATAACCTATTAGTCAAACATATGCTAAAAGTTTGTACCAAAGATATCTTCCATAATTCACATATATCACAATAAGTTATCTACTTACACTTAGGCTCACTCTTTATATATTTACATACCAAAACAAAAGTAAGGAAAAAACAAGCCTATTACATGCCATCTAATCCAAACAAACGTTCAAAAACTACTGAAAATGGATGGATAGTGTGACTTGAGTGCTGATTTGATCGTCCAACCTACAAAAGTATCTACAAGAAGCATAAATTAACACAAGTAAGCTTATTAAAGTTTAGTAAGTTCAACAGACAGAAACAATAAATCTTATCGAAGTAAATATAACAATCAAGTCAAATATGATTAAACAACACATGTTTCCTGTCATCACAATTGCATAACAGTGAATTGCATATCTCAATTCAAAGCTCAAATAATAACCTTTGAGAAAACATACATGTCCAAAACGGAGTCAATTTAAGATGTCAAGTACATGTCATGCCATTAAAAGTCATTAAATAAGTTATACGCAATAATTTACGACCTTAGGAACATCTTATAGATGCGAGTACACAAGTAGTCCAACTGAAACACACCAAACGCTTATAAGAGCTAACCTAACCAATAATACACCAAACATTCATTAGAGCTAAATCCAACCGATAACACGCCTCGACATTAAATGCCTAGCCAATAGGCTATACATCCGCTCCCATAACATGCCAAAACATGATAGTGTAACACGAGGGTTCGCAACAAATGCTGAACCTCGTTATACTCGGGAAAAATATATAAAGCACACCACATCGATCTCCATTCCAATCCCTGCATAACACGTCGTCATTCTGTTGTACTTTATCTTACGTCCATCCGGCCCAAGTATTGAAATTCAATAAATTTTTCCCAATTAACTTTACACCATCAATAGAACAATTAATATCCACTATTTCATATTATATCATCATACAATTCATGTAGATATTAAACTATAAACCGAACGAACTTACCTAGAGTGAATTATAATAGTAGTAGAAGTTTAGGTACTATTACGAAATTTTCCCTTTTCTACGTAAGTCAACAGTGTCTTGATCTAAAATGTAAAAAATTCCCAATTATTAGCTTACATTTCATATTCCAATTTATTCTACAATTTATACCCTTTTATTATCAAAATTTACAAAATTGCCCTTAACTTTTACAATTTATGAAATTTAGTCCATTGACCCGAAAATCATCAAATTAACCATTTCTAAAAACTCAGTATACCAGACAAATATTCAAGACTTCTAAATAGCCCACAAAACACCTCTTATTCATCAATTACCCATGTAATTTTAACATCTTAACAATTTATTCCTTAGGTAAAAAACTAATAAAAATTACATCATAAAACATCCAAATACCATAATCAAATCTTAAAACACATAATTATCATAAAAAAAACCAAGATTCATCAATGGAAACTTCCAAAATTTTTAACAGACTCAAAAACTAAGGTACAAGCTAGCTAGACTTAGTTGTAATGATATCAAAAACATAAAATTCGTTAAAAACGGGACTCAAAACTTACCCACACAAAGCTCAAACCAGCCAAATGTTAAAGCTTCTCTCCTTTGGTGTTTTCGGCCAACAAAGAAAACAAAGTGAAGAAGAAGATGCTATCTTTTTCTAATTATTTTGTTTTAATTTTTGTGTTAATTATTATTTTGCCATTAAAACATATGTCATTTTATTATTTTCATTCCAATTGTCGTCCAACAATAATAACTACGTTTAATTGCTACCTACGTCCTTGGTCATTTAGTAATTAAGTTATTTGATCATCTAAATCATTAATTACTAATTTTTGCACCTTTTACAATTTAGTCCTTTTTCTTTAATTAGTTATCTAAACATTAAAATTTCTTAACCAAAAATTAATACGACTCTAATGAATCTGTAAATATTCTATAAATAATATTTACGGGTTAAAATGACATAAATTTGTGGTTCCAAATCCACTATTCCGTCACGACTGAGAAACGGGCTTTTACAACTCTCCTCCTTAAGAAATTTTGTCCTCGAATTTGTTACCTGAGAATAAATTTGGATGTTGTAGTTTCATTGATTCCTCAGTTTCCTAGGTAGCTTATTTAGTACCATGTCGATGCCACAAGATTGTTACTAACAGTATTCATTTATTTCGAAGTTCTTTGACTTCCCGAGCTAAAATTTTCACCGATTCTTCTAAATATGTGAAATCTGGCAGTAATTCAATTTCACTATGAGGAATCACGTTTGAAGGGTCAGATGTGTATCGTCTCAGCATTGAAACATGGAACACATTGTGAATTTTCTCAAGTTCAGAAGGCAAAGCTAATTTGTAAGCTACAGGACCGATTATTTCAGTTATATCATACTGCCCGATAAATCTCAGACTCAGCTTTCCTTTCCTGCAAAATCATAGTACTTTCTTCCATAGAAAAACTTTTAAAAATACTCGATCGCCAATAGCAATTTCTATAACTTTTCTTTTCAAATTTGTATACGATTTCTGATGATCAGATGCAGCTTCCAAATAATCTCGAAAAATTTGAACCTTGTCTTTAGTTTCTCGAATCAAATCAATCGCCACCATTTTGGTTTCACTCAATTTAGACCAATACAACGGTGTTTTACACTTTCTTCCGTATAAAGCTTCAAATGACACCATTTTAATATTAGACTGATAATTGTTATTATAAGAAAATTCAACTAATGGTAGAAATTTTTCTTAGTTACCCTCGAACTCGAGTATACAACATCATAGCATATCTTCCATAATCTGTATTACTCGTTTTGATTGTCTGTAAATCTGAGGATGAAACACTGTACTGAAATTAAGTTTAGTTCCCAAAGCCTCGTGAAGTTTACTCCAAAATCTCGATGTAAACCTCGGATCACGACTAGAAATAATAGATTTTAGAACTTTGTGTAACCTAATAATCTTAGACACATATAATTTCACTAATTTCTCAAGTGAGTTATCTGTTCTAACTAGAATTAAGTGTGCCAACTTAGTTAATCTGTTAACAATCATCCAGATCAAATCTTTCTTTTTCAGAGTTACAGGCAAACCAGATACGAAATCCATCATGATTCACTCCAACTTTCACTTAGGAATCATAACAAGCTGTAATAATCCTGATGGTACCTGATGCTCTGCTTTTACTTGTTGAAAAATCAAACATTTAGCTACAAACTCACAAATCTCACGTTTCATACCTGGCCGCCAGTACATTTGTTTCAAATCACAATACATTTTTGTGCTACTAGGATGAATAGAATACGTACTACTATAAGCCTTTAATAGAATATCACGTTTAAAATCTAGATTATTCAGAACACAAATTCTATCGTGGTAATTCAATGTACCATCATCACCTATACTGTATTAGTAGCTAAATTACCCTGGACCAAATTTCATTTTATTATCAACTTTGGATCGTCATTTTGTAACTTCCGAATTCGTTGAAGAAACAAGGGTTTAGTCATCAACTCTGCTAGTACAAAACCATCATCATTCAGAACTAAATGATTATTCAACGCTTGAAGTGCAAACAATGATAATTTTAGCCTTACTCGAATGATAATCAATAACTAGATCATAATATTTCAGTAGCTCTAACCAACGTCGCTGTCTCAGATTCAGTTTCTTTTGCGTTATTAAATACTTTAAACTTTTGTGATCAGTATGTACATGACATTTCTCAATGTATAAATAATGTCACCATATCTTCAAAGTGAAGACAATCGCGACCAATTCGAGATCATGAGTCGGATAATCTCTTTCATGTGGCTTTAACTGTTAAGAAGCAAAAACTACTACTTTCCTTATCTGCATCAACACGCAACCCAAACCATTGAGAGACACATCACTATAAACAATATATTCTGTCCCAGATTCAGGCTGAGTCAATACTGGACCTTCTATAAACATGTTTTTCAGTTGATCAAAACTCTCTTGACATTTATCAAACCAAAAAAATTAGATGTTTTTCTGTAATAACCTGGTCATAAGTAAAGCAACGATCTAGAAGATTTTAACAAAATGACGGTAGTAACCTGGCAAACCCAAAAAACTTCACACTTTAGAAACATTTTTTAAAGTCTTCCAACTCATTACAATAGAAAATTTACTCAGAATCGACTCGAATTCTGTTAACTGATACTATATATCCCAGAAATCCAACCTCACGAAGCCAAAATTCATATTTACTGAACTTTGCATACAACTGTTTTTCTCGTAAAGTCTGTAACATGATTTTCAAGGGTTGAGCATGTTCAGATTTTGTTTTAGAATAGATCAATATATCATCAATAAACACAACCATAAATCTATCCAAATGAGGCTGAAAAACCTGATTCATTAGATCCATAAAAGTAGCAAAAGAATTTGTTAATCCAAATGGCATTACGATAAACTCATAGTGACTGTAACGAGTTCTAAAAGCAATCTTTGGCACATTACAATCTTTCACTCACAACTGATAATACCTAAATCTGAAGTTTATCTTTGGGAATACTGTGACACATTTTAATTTATCAAACAAGTTGTCAATATGTGGCAAGGGATACTTATTCTTTATTGTGACTTTATTCAATTGTCTGTAGTCAATACACAATCTTAAAGAGTTGTCTTTCTTTTTCACAAACAACACAGGTGCACCCCAATGAGATACGCTCAGTCGAATAAACCCTTTGTCTAATAATTCTTGCAACAGTGGTTTCAAATCTTTTAACTCAGCTGGTGCCATACGATATAGTGATATTGATATCGGTACAGTTCTAGGAACCAGATCAATAACAAAATCAACTTCACAGTCAGGGGGAAGGCCCGATAACTCTTTGGTAAATACATCAGTAACCTCATTAACGATTGGTAGCTAATCTAACTTCAATTTTGAATCTTGGGTATCAAGTATATATGCTAGAAATGCCTCACTACATTTACATATCATCCTCTGTATAGAAACAACTGAAATGGTTCTAAAACTACTGTTCAATCTTTCAGATTCAACGGAAATCATTTCTACTGCCTGGCATTTCAACTCAATCCGTTTCTATCTACAATTTACCACGGCATCATGAAGTGATAACCAATTCATACCCAAAATAACAAAAAATTCTCGAAAATGTAATAACATCAAATCAGTAGGGAATTCACAGCCTTTAATTTTCAGTGGACATTTACGACAAACTAAGTTAACTATCACACTTTGACCCAATAGATTAGTAACTTGAATATCATATTCAAATAATTCAACAGGTAGTTTGTTTTTTGTTACTAATGCAATGCAAATATAATAATAAGATGACCTAAGGTCAATCAATGCATATACAATAACATCAAAGAGATAAAAATGTACTAGCAATCACATCGGTGCAGTAGCTTCCTATCTGACTCAGTTGGCATATGTTTGAGCAGGTGCTCAAGTCTCTGATCGGACAACTATATCTTTTGCTCCCATGCAAGGGGTCTCAGTAGTGCTGTTCTGGCCTAGATGTCTTCCTTTCTGAAATGTAGACGTTTACTTTTCATTATGTTCTTCACTTTCCTTTAACTGCCTCGAACAATTTCATAGAAAATGATCCGTAGATCCGCATCTATAACATGCCCCTAATTTAGTTCTTCAATCACTAGTATAAGATTTTCCACAATGTTTACAATTGGGATTCGGAGCTTTCAGTACATTTCCCACACTATCAACTAGCTTTGTAGGAGATTTAAAATCATGCTGAATTGATTTATTTTTGTTCGGATGCTCAAATGCTAAAGTAGCTCGACTAAAGTCTTCTCTAGTCTTACTCGTTAGTGGTAAAGAAAATGACTTAGAGGAGCCTTTCTTGTTAAATTCGCAAATCTGCCTATCTCTTTGTATTTTGCGGTTGTACACTTCTTCCATTTTCTGCACATGATCAGATAGAGCTACAAATTCTCGGATTTCATTACCTTCAATCATCATTCAGGCCATCTTTAAATTGGATGCACATTTCTTTTTCAGTAGGCACAACTTCTCTAGCATATTTACTGAGATACACAAATTTTCTCTCGTATTCAGCCACTGATTTAGTTCCTTGCTTTAATTCAAGAAATTCTCTCTTCGTTTTGTCTAGATATCATTTACCGACATATTTCTTTTTGAACTCAGTCTGAAAGAAATCTTAAGAAATTTTATCTCTTAGTGCCACAACGATCAATGTAGTCCACCAACTATATGCTTCTTCTTTTAACAGTGAAATGACACATCTAAGAAAATCATCAGAAGGGTAAGCCATTTCTTCAAAAGCTTGCAAAATATTCTAAAGCCAATACTCAGCTTTAATTCGACCATCTTCTGACCTACCTCAAAATTCCTCAGCACCACGCTTTCTAAGCTTTTCAATCGGTATACGTGGATTAGATTCTCTCATAGAAGGAGGTGGAGGTGCAACAGGAGGTATGATAGGGGGTCGAGGTTATTGAGCTGTAGTATTTATTTGTATAAATTCATTAAACCACTGGTTCATAAACCCGAAGAACATGTTTTTAAGTTCATTTCCAGATACTTGTAGAATTGGAATATTACTACTTGTCCGTTGTCCTGTGGTCGATATGTTACTATTAACCTCATCAGTGTCAGCACGGTCAAATCTGATTGATATCTTTACAATTTATGAGAAAAAACAAAGGTTAGATCAGATCAAACATGTCACACTATCACAGGTTTATATGACATGTAATTCTAGAAATTACACACGTTACATTCAGTTCGAGAACGGACTATACGGTAGCTCTAATACCACTAAATGTAACACCTCTAACCCGTACCATCACTAGAATAGGGTTATGGGAATGCTATAACAAGTTGTCAGAAATAAACAAGTAAAATCATGATCATTTCAATATAATTTCTCAAATATCATAAAGTAATTGAATTAGAATAATAGCTTACATTTACGAGGCTTAATCAAACTTCAGAGACTAAAGAATTAATCTTAAAACCCTCAGGGACAAATTTAGAAAAAATCAGGATATTTCAGGAAAATATGAAAAAAATTCAAAAACAAAGGACACATGGCTGTGTGGCCAGGCCGTGTGACATTAGCAGTTGGGACACACGGTCGTGTCCCAATCCATGTCTTTGCCTATGTAACTCACTGAGTTGGATTACATGGCCATATCGTAGGCTGTGTGCCAGACCGTGTAACTCTCTGACTTATGACACATGGCTGTGTTGCAGGCTGTGTGCTAGGCCGTGTAACACGCTGACTTAATATACACGGTCGTGTCTCAGATTATCTGTGGCACACGGTCATGTGGCAACCCATGTCCTAGGTCGTGTGCACTTAAATGAACCTTAAACATCAAGTTTACCAATTCAAGATTTCTTGGACATTAAGTAATTCATTTACTAGCCATTAGTCCTATTCAAAATGCCAGCAAACAAGCTCAAATCATGCTAATTCAACCTTCCTAAGTGCCTAACCTATGGACCGTCAATGGTACCACAAGTACACACTGAGACCACAATATAAATAGTCAAACAAAACATGCCAATTTACACAACTTAAACTTCTAACCAATATGTCAATATAGGCACCTCAATTCACAATAAATCAATATATTCTATTAGTCAAACATATGCTAAAATTTTGTACCAAATATATCTTCCATCATTCATATCTATCACAATAAGTTATCTACTTACACTTAGGCTCTCTCTTTATATATTTACATACCAAAACAAATGTAAGGAAAAAACAAGCCTATTACATGCCATATAATCCAAACAAACATTCAAAAACTACCAAAAATGGATGGATAGTGTGACTTGAGTGCTAATCCGATCGTCCAACCTTCAAAAGTATCTATAAGAAACAGAAATTAGTACAAGTAAGCTTATTGAAGCTTAGTAAGTTCGACGGACAGTAAAAATAAATCTTACCGAAGTAAATATAGCAATCAAATCAAATATGATTTAACAACACATGTTTCCTATCATCCACAATTGCATAATGGCGAATTGCATATCTCAATTTAAATCTCAAATAATAACCATCGAGAAAACATAGATGTCCACAATGGAGTCAATTCAAGGTGTCAAGTACATGCCATGCCATTCAAAGTCATTAAACAAGTTATACGCAATAATTTATGATCTAATGAACGACTTACAAATATGAGTACACAAATAGTCCAACCAAAACACGCCAAACACTCATAAGAGCTAACCCAACTAATAACACGCCAGACACTCATGAGAGCTAAATCCAACCGATAACACACCTGAGCACTAAGTGACTAGCCAATAGGCTATACATTTGCCCCATAACATGCGAAAACAGGATAGTATAACACGAGGGTTCGCAAAAAATGCTGAACCTCGTTATAGTTAGGAAAAATATATAAAGCACACCACATCAATCTCTACCCAAATTCCTGTATAACACGTCGTCATTATGTTGTACTCTATCTCACGTCCATCAGGTCCAACTATCAAAATTCAATAGCTTTTTCCCAATTAACTTTACATCATCAATAGAACAATTAATATCCACTATTTCATATTATATCATCATAGAATTCATTTAGATAGTAAATTATAAACCAAACGAACTTACCTAGACTGAATTGTAATAGTTATAGAAGTTTAGGGGTTATTTTGAAATTTTTCCTTTTCCACGTAAGTCAACAGTGTCTTGATCTAAAGTGTAAAAATTCCCAATTATTAGCTTACATTTCATATTCCAATTTATTCTACAATTTATACACTTTTTATCAAAATTTACACAACTGCCACTAACTTTTACAATTTATGCAATTTTGTCTCTTAACCCGAAAATCATCAAATTAACCATTTCAAAAAATGCAACATACTAGCCAAATATTCAAGACTTCTAAATAATCAACAAAAAACCTCTTATTCACCAATTAATGATGTAATTTTAACATTTTAACAATTTATTACTTAAGTCAAAAACTAATAAAAATTACTTCATAAAACATCCAAATACCACAATCAAAACTTAAAGCACATAATTATCATAAAAAACAACCAAGATTCATCAATGGAAACTTCCAAAATTTTTAACATATTAAAAAACAAAGGTACGTGCTAGCTGGACCTAGTGGTAACGATCTCAAAAACATAAAATTCAGTAAAAACGGGACTCAAAACTTACCCATGCAAAGCTCCAACCAGCCGAATGTTAAAGCTTTTCTCCTTTGGTGTTTTCAGCCAACAAAGAAAACAAAATGAAGAAGAAGATGCTATCTTTTTCTAATTATTTTGTTTTAATTTTTGTGTTAATTACCATTTTGCCATTAAAACATGTCATTTCTTTTAATTTCATTCCAATTGTCTTCCAACAATAACAATTCGATTTAATGCCTACCTCGGTCCTTCCAAATTTAGTAATTAAGCTATTTGGTCGTTTAAATGCATTAATTACTAAGTTTTGCACCTTTTACAATTTAGTCCTTTTTCTTTAATTAGCTATCTAAATATTAAAATTTTTAAACTACAAATTAATATGACTCTAATGACCCTGTAAATATTCTATAAATAATATTTACGAGTTGACAAGATGGATATTTGTGATCTCAAAACCATTGTTCCGTCGCCACTGAAAAATGGGCTGTTACACATTCCACCTAGCATGACCGATGTAACAGCCCGTTTTTAGTGAAATCGAAACAATGGTTCGAGACCATAAATATGAGGTTCAAATATTTATTTTATTATTATTTTAATGTCTACAGTATGATATTATGTTGGAGTGAAAATTTCGTTAAGAAATTTTATCGTTTGGTTGGTTAATTTGATAAAAAAAGGACTAAATCGTGTAAAGTGTAAAAGTGTTGTTCTATTAGCTAAAGGTATCAAATGCCTGTGAAATTAAATAATTGGGGTCCTTATGTGGTAAATATACCATTGGTTGTTTAAGTGGAAATTTATGGACATTAATTGGATGTTTAATATGATTATATAAGGTTATTTTTGTAATTTAAAAATAAAGGTAAAATAAATTAAAGAAACAAAGATATCATCTTTGTTTTGTTTATGCATCAACCAAATATTAGGGCTATAAAAACACCATTGTTGTGTTCTTCATTCGACCAAGCTTGTAAAGCTAATTAAGGTACGATTCTTGTCCCATTTTAATGATTTCTATGTTTTGTGCTCGTTGCAACTAGTACTAGCTAGGCCAGGGACTATTTTACAAAAATTTTAAAGATTTTGAATGATTCCATTGATGAATACATGTGTATTTTAAAGTTTCTTGATAGATTATGAATGATTGTTGATAGATATACAAGTTTTGTTAAGTGATTTTTAGTGAAAATGCAAAATAGGGATTAAATTGAGAAATGTTTAAAATTTGTGGTTAAAATGTGAAATAAATGAAAAATATGGGCTATCAGGGGTAAAATGGTAATTTGGCTAAGCATAGGTGTTTTGAAATTTGCATGAATTTGTGATTGTGTAATAAGGACTAAATTGTAAAAATGTGAAAGTTTAGAGGCTAATGTAAAATAGCTCAAATGCATATTTTGGATTGAATTGAATAAATAGATGATTAAATAAGTTAATTTTGAATATATTTAGATTAAGAAAAGTGGAATTCGGATCTAGATTGGGGAAAAACTAAAGTCATTAACTAATCGACTTATTTCGTCGTTTCCATATTCGAGGTAAGTTTGTATGTGATAAATTTTATTATAAATGTATTATGAATGCTTTGATATTGTATAAGTTATGAATACAAGATTTTAGATAAGTTCGACATAGACTTAATGGAAAGTCGGCATTCGATATCCCGGTTGAACCTTAGGAATAGTTTAAGATGCTAGTGACATGTCATTAGGGGATACATTTTAGATAACTTCAGGTGTGAGATATACCGATTTGGCTTCGGGCCATGAATAACGGCTAATTTGGGTTCGGGCCATGATATCAGTACTTCGGATATAAGTTACATTGATTTGGCTTCTGGCCATCATATAGGTACTATCGTGTGGAACCCATGAATATCCCACTTCTATTCCGAATGGTTCAACAGGTAAACGATAGATGTGGATGAGTATGAGATTGATGCTAGATGATACAGGTACATACATGAATTATATAAGTTTCAAATCAAGGAAACTTGTGAAGAAAGTGTATACTCTTATAATTAAGTATTTGAAAGGTTTGTTAATTAATGTAAGCTATATGTTGGTATATTCAAATTATTGAATTATATTGTGAGATTGCATTGAGTTTATTTCATACGAGCTTACTAAACTTTATAGCTTATTTTGTTTATTTTTCCTCTGTTTCATAGTGTTATCAAAGCTAGCTCAGATTCGGGGATCGTCGGAGATCGCTTCACACTATCTACCTATCTCTTAGTACCTATGAACTTTGGTATTTTAAGTATATGGCATTTATAGGGACTTTGATCATTTTGGTATTGTAGCATGATTTTGGCCATTTGTGTTGGCTTGTAAATATTAAATTTTTGGTTGTATGTTAGCCATGTAAGTTGGCTTATTTTGGCCATTATGTATTGTATATATATGTGTTAATGACTCTTAGTGATTTGGTCCATGTTTGCTTAGAAATGGCTTGTTTAATGCAACTCTTAAGGTAGCTAATAGTTGAAGAATTGAGAATGGTTATGCTTGTAAATTGGTGCAAAATGATGTATGTTTGGTAAAGGTTTAGTTAGTTGATTTGTATATGTGTTTTTGGTATGTTTTAAATGAGTAAAACATGAGTTTACTAGCATGTTGGTTGATGGTATTAGAAATGGAATGATTTAGCTTTGATTCTGGATAAGTTAGATGTTTATTTATGCTATGAATTGGTACCATTTGGGTTGTATAAGTACATGCAAATTTTGGGTGGCAAAATGGCTTGGTAAATAGCCTATTTTTGTCTACACGGGCGTGTGTCTCAGCCATGTGTGACACATGATCAAGTACACGGCGATGTGACCCTTGGTGTTGAAATTAAAATCAAGTCAGTATGCTCTACATAGCCTTACACACGGGTGTATGAGTTGGTTGTGTGGCATAAGTCAGTATACCTTACAGGTTTGGCACGATCTAACACATGGTTTGTCACACGGGTGTGTATGGCCATTTTTAGGGCACACAAGCCAGCTACACGGGCATGTGTATTGGCTGTGTGACCTAAGTTAGAGAGTTACATAGGATAGGACATGGGTTGGGACACAGCCATGTGCTCCAATTTCGAATGTCCACACGGCCTATGACAAGGACGTGTCTGGTGGCCGTGTAAGACACACGGGCTGGCCACACGGGCGTGTGTCCCCTATTTTGAGAAAAAATTTAAGGGTCCCAAATGTTTCCAAAGTTACCAGTTTGGTCCCGAACTATTTACAATGTATGTTTAGGCCTCGTAGGCTCGTATTAGAGACAAATTGATTGAGATTGAATGATGAATGCTTGAATTGTGTGAATGTATGCTAAGTAGTGGTTTAATTATTTTATAAGTCCATTAATGCTCTGTAATCCTATTTTGGCATTGAATACGGGTGAGGGGTGTTACATTTATTGGTATCAGAGCAATGGTTTAGTTGATTCTAGGACTAACGTTACGTATGTGAGAGTCTAGCTATACATGTCATATATAAACTGTGATGGTGTGATGACTCCTGACATTTTAAAATATGTTTTCATATAGTAAATGGATCCTAATCGAGCTATAGCTGATGAGGTTGAAAGTAATGCGCCAGCTCCCGCTCAATGGACAGTGCCCACTCCCACTCAAGGGACAGGGCCTTCTGATTCTAGACTCGTATCAAGTAGCCAGGGAGGAGAGGCTAAAGAAGTTTTCTTCCAAATGATGAACAAATGGTTCACACAATATATTTACACGAACCCAACTTCTCAACAACCTCCACCCCCTCATAATCCCCAACCAGTTCCTATAGCTCCTCAAGGTGTCAAACTTTTAAGATTGTATAAGCTCCAGTTGATAAGATCCGTAAACACAGGGCTTAGGAGTTCAGAGCTAATGTTGACGATAATATTGGGGGAGCCGAGTTTTGGCTTGAAAACATTATCAGAGTATTTGATGAGCTTTCTTTCACACTGGCTGAGTGTTTAAAATGTGCTATATCACTTCTGAGGGACATCGCATATTAGTGGTAGAATATGTTAGTATCAGTGGCACCAAGAGAAAGAGTCACTTGGGAGTTCTTTAAGATTGAGTCACTTGGGAGTTCTTTAAGATTGAGTTCTGGGAGAAATACATAAGTGAACGGTTTTTAGATTAAAAGCACAAAGAGTTTTTAGAATTGAAACAGGGTCGTGTGACCGTAACCGAGTACGAGAGAGAATTTGTGTGGTTGAGTAAATATACTCGAGAGTATGTTTCTATTGAAGAAATCATGTGCAAACGGTTTGTTGATGGGTTGAACGAAGATATTAAACTTTTGGTCAAAATTTTAGATTTAAAAAAATTTGTTGTATTAGTTGACCGAGCTTGTAAAGTCGAAGACTTTAGCTGAGAAAAGAGGAAAGCTGATTCAGAGGCTAGAGATTCGAGGAAAAAACCGATGAATAAATCTTCTCATTCTTCGTCAAAGAAATTTCGAGATTCGTTTAGTCGATCAAATGCATCAGTGGGATACCAAAATAGAGATCGTGGAAATCAACATGTAAATCCTAAAGCTCAAGCTACTTCTGTCTCAAGCATTGGTAGTGTGAGAAATAACAAACCCAAGTGTCAACATTGTGGGAGGAAACATTTAGAGACTGCTAGAATAAGAGTAGTAAAGCTTGTTTCAAATGTGGCTCACCAGATCACTTTATTCGAGATTGCCCAGAGTTATATAAGAAAAATAAATTTCAGAATGCAAGATTGAGCAATACGACTACGAAATATGGGGAATGTGTCCAGTGGCAGAGGTGTGACTAGGGACTCAGCTGTGAGATCCGAGGCCAGAGCACCTACTAGAGCCTGTCCCCAGATGTTATTATGGGTACATTCTCTCTTTACAACACTAATATGATTACTTTAATTGATCCTGGATCGACACATTCGTATGTTTGTAAGAATTTAGTGTCCAGTAAGAAGTTGCCTGTTGAAATTATAGAATTTATGATTAAAGTATCGAACCCCTTAGGCAAGTATGTTCTAGTTGATAAAGTATGCAAGAACTGTCCTTTAAAGACTCGGGGTTACTGTTTTCTGGCTGACTTAATAATTTTACCATTTGATGAGTTCGATGTGATATTAGGTATGGATTGGTTGACTTTACATGATGCTATTGTGAATTGTAGATGAAAAATCATAGAATTGAAATGTCAGAATAATGAAATTCTTCGGATTGAACTTGATGAGTTGGGTGGATTGCCTATAGTGATTTCGTCAATGTCAGCTCAGAGATATGTGAGAAAATGTTGTGAAGCTTATCTTGCTTTTATACTGGATACAAAAGTGTCTGAATCGAAGATTGAATCAGTGCCAATAGTTTGTAAGTATCCGGATGTATTTCCAGAAGAGTTGCCTGGATTACCACCGATTAGAGAGGTTGAGTTTGCTATTAAACTGGTGTCGGGAACATCACCGATATCTATAGCTCCTTACAGAATAGCTCCGACAGAGTTGAAAGAGTTGAAAGCTCAATTGCAAGAGTTAATGGATAAAGGTTTTGCACAACCTAGTTTTTTACCCCAGGGTAAGCCAGTATTGTTCGTAAAAAAGAAAGACGGGTCAATGAGAATGTGTATTGACTATCGACAGCTCAACAAGGTTACAATAAAGAACAAGTATCCATTACCAAGAATAAATGATTTGTTTGATCAGTTGAAAGGTGTAACAACATTTTCAAAGATTGATTTCAGATATGGCTTGTAACGCCCCGAATTTGGGCTTGAGTATGGGTTCGTAAGAAGGTTGTATATAAGTATTTAATTGTGCAAGGAAATGACACAATTAAATGTCTACTCAAGTGGTTAAGGGTCTTGAGAGGAGTTGGAGAAGTCTTGGGTTCAAACTTGGGCTTTAGCAAAAATTTTGGTTTTAAGTGAATTAAACCTTGGGTGCTTGGATGAAGGCCTTTCAAATTATTGTGTTAAATAAATGTCGCAAGGAAGCATGTGGTCTAGTGGTTGTGGCGTCATTAGGGTTGCAAGGGAGTCAGGGTTCAAGTCTTGCCTCTTGCAATTTATTTTTGTTTTTCTTTTAAAGAAACCTGGACTTTGGCCTATAGACCTTATAATTAATTGAGGCTAAAATGATGACACAAAGAGCCTATGGTGGAGTGACAATGTGGCATGTTGTGTAACTGTGAGGTCTAAGGTTCAAGTCTTGGGATGTGCAATGGAGTATTTATTTTTCTGTCTGAACTGTGTAGAAGGTGGAGTTGGACTTGAACTCTGTGGTTGAAGTGGTCATAAAAAAATAAGAAATTTTCCTAAGGATTAAAAGTAATCCCACATCGGGAAGCTAACATGAGAATTGGCGAAAAGCTGGCTTTAAATCGAATGAACAAGATAAGTTGGTGATCATTGGTTTTAGGAGGGATTATTTCATACCTGCTTAACCAAGGTTGGTGATCGTGGACTTCGACGCGTTCTCATAAACCGGTGTGTATTCACGCCCTTCTTTGTTGGAAGTCGGCAAAAGCCAAAAAGTTGAAACTTCGGCATTTGGGGCCTTACGAGTGTGCGATCACTTGTGGGGTAAACTGAACCCACGAAACGTGGGCGTACGTTAAGGAAGGCCACCATGATCGATCTCATGGGCCGTATGGGCCCAATGGGCCCATGGGCCCGTGTGGGTAAACTTCACTGTTAAGTGTGACGTAGATAGACTTGTCATGTCGCGCACACGACTTAGGTAGTTCTGGGCCATGTTGGGCCTAGATGGGCTATGTGGGCCCAATAAGCTCGTGGGCCCTACATGGATTAAATCTGCAATTTGTGATAGTTATTGGACTGGGCTATGTAGGTCACATAGTCGTATCTAAATTTGGGCTAAATGGGCAACACGAGCGTGTGGGCCCACTTGGGCCTAATAACAGTTTTTGGGCCCATATACACTGTTCTGGTCATGTAGGTTATCTGAGTCGCTTGAAGCGATGATAGACCTTTGAGGAGGTCGTAATAAGTATCGAAATACCCCCGATTTGTAAATGACCGTAATACTCATGTATGGTAGAATGACGATTATGCCCTTATGTTCCGTGTGACTGATGTGCCTATGATTTACATATATGATTGCACTGAGTATAAATTTGCATGCACGTAATATTTAAGACATGACATATTGTATGGGGTTGGGTTATTATGGACGGAGGAAGTGTACGGCCGATAGCCGTTCTGTACAAGGCTTTTAGCCTTTTTGTGATACTTATGGCTTATAACCGTTCTATTAACTGGCAGCGTTGCTGCGATATTTACAGCCTTTAGTCGTTCTGTCTACGGCGTTGAGCCGTTTTGTTGACTTAGTGCCGCAACCGGTGCTAAGCTTAGTGTGTTGGCTGGGTGAGTCGATTTTATCCCCACATGGTGCGTTGGTTGGTACGGGTGGTGTGTAGGTTGGGCTGGGCTGGGAATCTGTCTGCATATCTGCATCTAATTTGATTCTGTATTGGGTTTAAGCCCATCTGATTCTGTTATTGGGCTAAGGCCCACCTGATACTGTTTCTGTGATGGGCTCAGGCCTAGTCTGTTTCTGCATACCGTACATCTGACTGTTTGTTTTTTTTAGGGATTACACATTGAGTTTTCTCAAACTCACCCTTTCTGCCTAGCTGTACAGGTAATACCCAGACTTAGATGATTTGGAGCAGCGAGGGACTTGCAGGTGGCCACACGATTGCAGTGGATCTGCAACTTGACTTTATTTATTTTAAATTTCATATTGGGTTTTGGATTATGTAATAAGGCCATAGTGGGTTTAAGTTTTAAGTGGGCTTTTGATTTCTTATATTAAACTGCTGGTCTAGAAAAACTTGAGTTTTCAAAATATTCACGGTTTTCAAAATGCTTCCGTGATTTAAGTTGAATTAATATTCCAAGGACAAATATTTTGACAAACGCTTGTGACGAGATGATTTGCTAACCCCGTACAAAAGGTTTTAACTTTAGAAATAAATTTCTAACGGCAACTCGATTCTTGAACGACGCTTTGATTCAACATGCTAGATTCAGCCATAACGTCTAGGCCGAGTTTGAGGTGTTACATTTAATGGTATCAGAGTCAAGTTGCATAACTTGGCTGTGGAATGGGTTTCCAAAAATTAAATTTCAAAAAGTTGTTTCCACATGTGCGATATGCTTGAGATATTTCTTCTAAAAAGTGTGGCACACTGAGTCTCCGGTGCCGAATCCATAAGTTTCAGAAACTGATGTTTGTTTTCATTGAAAAGCAGTAGATAGAAATACTGTGATTTCTTAGATATTAGACTGTATTGTTACACTTGAATTTAAAGTTTGTATTTATTTTGTATGTTCTGGAAATGGTATGCATGTGATGTTTATCCGCTCTGATGGACAGATGGCTTGGTGCGTGCTTCTATTGTTAGGATCAGAGCGCACAGCAAGAGCGTTATGTGGTAGGCTAGGTTGTGTGACTATTCAGATAGTTGGAAATTTCGAGGAGGAAATTTCTTTAAGGGGGTAGAATTGTAACGCCCCACAACTAGCTTTACCGACTGAGTTAGAGAAAATCCAAAATGTGTTTCATGTGTCGACGTTACATCGATAAAGATCGGATCCATCACATGTAATTTCTCCAGCGGAGATTCAAATTCATCCCAATATGGCATACAAAGAAGAACCGATTAGAATTCTAGCTCGAGAGATTAAAGAGTTGAGAAATAAATGCATAGCTTTAGTGAAAGTCTTGTGGCAGCGTCACGGTGTTGGAGAGGCTACGTGGGAGCTTGAGGAATGTATGAGAAAACAGTACCCTAACCTATTCACTAGTTAGATTTTTGGGGACGAAAATCCTTAAGGGGGAGAGTTGTAACAACCTGTTTTTAGTCAAATCGGAATAGTGGTTTCAAGACCATAAATTTGGGGTCAAAATATTTATTTTATTATTATTGTAATGTCTACAGTATGATATTATATTGGTGTGAAAATTTCGTTAAGAAATTTTATTGTTTGGTTGGTCAATATGATAAAAAGGACTAATTCGCGTAAAGTGTAAAAGTGTTGTTCTATTAGCTAAAGGTATCAAAAGCCTATGAAATTAAATAATGGGTGTCCTTATCGGTAAATATACCATTGGTTGTTTAAGTGGACATTTATGGACATTAATAGGATGTCTAATATGATTCTATAATAAGGTTATTTTTGTAATTTAAAAATAAAGGTAAAATAAATTAAAGAAACAAAGATATCATCTTTGTTTTATTTATGCATCAATAGAATATTAGGGCTAGAAAAACACCATTGTTGTGTTCTTCATTCGACTAAGCTTGTAAAGCTAATTAAGGTACAGTTTTTGTCTTGTTTTTAATGATTTCTATGTTTTTATGATCGTTGCAACTAGTACTAGCTAGCCCAGGGACTATTTTGCAAAAAATTTAAAGATTTTGAATGATGCCATTGATGAATACATGTGTATTTTAAAGTTTCTTGATAGATTATGAATGCTTGTTGATAGATATACAAGTTTTGTTAAGTGATTTTTAGTGAAAATACAAAATAGGGATTAAATTGAGAAATGTTTAAACTTTGTGGTTAAAATATGAAATAAATGAAAAATATGGGTTATTAGGGGTAAAATGGTAATTTGACTGAGCATGGGTGTTTTGAAATTTATATGAATACATGGTTTTGTGTAATAAGAACAAAATTGTAAAAATGTAAAAGTTTAGGGGTAGTGTGTAAAATAGCTCAAATGTATATTTTGGATTGAATTGAATAAATAGATGATTAAATAAGTTAATTTTGAATATATTTAGATTAAGAAAAGTAGAATTCAGATCTAGAGCAGGGAAAAACTAAATTTATCAACTAATCCACTTATTTCGTTGTTTCCACATTCGAGGTAAGTTCGTATGTTATAAATTTTATTATAAATGTATTATGAATGCTTTGATATTGTATAAGTTTTGAATACAAGATTTCAGATAAGTTCGACATAAACTCAATGGAAATTCAGCATTCGATATCCCGGTTGAACCTTAGGAATAGTTTAGGATACTAGTGACATGTCATTAGGGGATATATTGAGTTGGCTTCAGGCCATGATATTAGCACTTCGGGTACGAGATATACCGATTTGGCTTCGGGCCATGATATCAGTACTTTGGATATAAGTTACATTGATTTGGCTTTGGGTCATGGTATAGGTACTTATCGTATGAGACCCTTGAGTATCCGACTTCTACTCCAAATGGTTCAGTAGGTAAATGATAGATGTGGATGAGTATGAGATTGATGCTAGATGATACAGGTACGCACATGAATTATATAAGTTTCAAACCGAGGAAACTTTTGAGAGAATTGTATACTCTTATAATTGAGTGTTTGAAAGGTTTGTTAATTAATGTAAGCTATATGTTGGTATATTCAAATTATTGAATTATGTTTGTGAGATTGAATTGAGTTTATTTCATATGAGTTTACTAAGATTTATAGCTTACTTTGTTTATTTTTCCCATGTTTTATAGTGTTATCAAAGCTAGCTCAGATTCGGGGATCATCGGAGATCGCTTCACACTATCTACCTATCTCATAGTACCTGTGAACTTTGGTATTTTAAGTATATGGCATGTATAGGGACTCTGAGTTATTTTGGTATTGTAGCATGATTTGGTCATTTGTGTTGGCTTGTAAATATTAAATGTTTGGTTGTATGTTAGCCATGTAAGTTGGCTTATTTTGGCCATTATGTGTTGTATATATATGTGTGTGTTAATGCCTCTTAGTGATGTGGTCCATGTTTGCTTGGAAATGGCTTGTTTAATGCAACTCTTAAGGTAGCTAATAGTTGATGAATTGAAAATGGTTATGCTTGTAAATTGGTGCAAAATGATGTATTTTTGGTAAAGGTTTAGTTAGTTGATTTGTATATGTGTTTCTGGTATGTTTTGAATGAGTAAAACATGAGTTTACAAGCATGTTGGTTGATGGTATTAGAAATGGAATGATTTAGCCTTGATTATGGATAAGTTAGATTTTTATTTATGCTATGAATTGGTACCATTTGGGTTGTGTAGGTATATGCAAATTTTGGGTGGCAAAATGGCTTGGTAAATAACTATTTTTGTCCACATTGGCGTGTGTCTCAGACGTGTGTGACACATGATCAAGTACATGGTCGTGTGTCTCTTGGTGTTGAAATTGAAATCACTTCAGTATGCTCCACACGGCCTCACACACAGGCGCGTGACTTGGCCGTGTGGCATAAGTTAGTATACCCTATAGGTTTGGCACGTCCTAACACATGGTTTGTCACACGGGCCTGTATGGCCATTTTTAGGGCACACGGGCTAGCCATAGGGCATGTGTGTTGGCTGTGTGACCCAAGTCAGAGAGTTACATGGGGTAGGACATGAGTTGGGACATGGCCATGTGCTCCCATTTCGAATGTCCACACGGCCTGTGACACGGGCGTGTTTGGTGCCCGTGTGAGACACACGACTTAGCCACACGAGTGTGTGGCCCTTGTTTTGAGAAAAAAATTTTAAGTGCTCCAAATGTTTCCAAAGTTATTAGTTTGGTCCCGAGCCACTCCCAATGTATGTTTGGGCCTTAGGGACAAATTGATTGAGATTGAATGATGAATGCTTGAATTGTGTGAATGTATGCTAAGTAGCGGATGCAACCAAAAGTATCGTTGCAACCGGATGTACTTCCACCTATACCCTTTCCACAAAGATTCAAGAAGAATGAAAATGATAAATAGTATCAGCAGTTTCGAGATACACTGAAATAATTGTAAATCAACATTCCTTTAGTGGATGTTTTGGTCCAAATTCTGAGTTATAGGAAGTTTATGAAAGACCTCTTGTCTAAAAAGAAAAAACTCACTAATGTTGAAACTATTGCACTCACAAAAGACTATAGTGCTGTCTTGACAAATTAGATGCCCCTAAATTGAAAGCTCCTGGAAGCTTTACCATTCCATGTTCGATTGGCAATCAGTATTTAGGCAAAGCTTTATGTGATTTGGGTGCTAGCATCAACCTCATGCTACTATCTACTTTTAGAAAGTTGGGAATTGGTTATATGAAACCCACTGCTGTGACATTGCAATTGGCAGATTGATCTTTAACTCAACCTGAAAGGCAAATCAAAGATGTTTTAGTTCATTTCGATAAATTTGTTTTTCTGGATGATTTTATCATACTTGACTGCGAGGCAGACAAGGAGGTTCCCATAATCTTGGGATGTCCAATTTTAGCTACCAGCCGAACTCCCATTGATGTTTATAAAGGAGTACTCACCATGCAACTAAATGATGAGCAAGTTACCTTCAGTGTTTTTGAGTTTGTTCATCACAATGATAAAGCAGAGTGTCATATTGTCGATGTGCTCGATGATTTGATTGAGGAAGAATTCAACAACTAAAGCTAATACTATTGTGATAGCACAGTTGAAGCTAATACTGTAACACCTCTAACCCCTATCCGTCATCAGAACAGGGTTACTGAGTGTTACCAAACTTTTTCAAAACATTTGCAGATATGTCAAGTCAATTACTATTCATTTTCTGAAATCATTCACAACATCCCTTAAATGGAACCTCGAGGCCCAATATGAACATTAAATTTGAATCAGGACTTAATCGGGAACCCTAAGAATTTTCGTGAAATTTTTAAAATTTTTCTAAGTTACAAGGCTCACATGCCCGTGTGGTCCAAGGGGTAGGCCCATGTGACCTTGGGACACGCCCGAGCTGCAGGTCGTGTTCGACCCCGTGTAACTCTTTGACTTGTGCACACGACCATGCCACATGCCCATGTGCTAGGCTGTGTGGTCAATTAATTCATTTTGAAATTAGATGTAGGTTTCACACGGCCAAGACACACGTCCGTGTGCTAGGCCGTGTAGCACACACACGGCTAATACATACGCATGTGTCTTTGCCCGTGTGCTCAATTCTGAGCATTCTGTTTCTCAAAATTTAAGTGCAGTAGACACACGGCCTAACAACATGCCCATGTACCCTGCTGTGTGTCACACACGGTCTAGACATACGCCCATGTGTCTGCCCGTGTGGACAAAATAAAGCCATTTCCTAGCTTCATTTCTCATACATATTTATCATTTTCCTACACTAAAACATACCAAGTACAATCCAGCCATTCCAAGCATTCAACTTAAGCAAATTCCGTCTATTAACATGGTATATAATTTCATGCATACATGTCTATAATCTTACCTTAGTTAAGTCTTCAAGTTAGACAGAGTTTGATCAACTACTTAACATATATGTAGCTATCATAGTTTGACATTACAAGTATATTAAAACAAACCATTACTAGCCATTCCAATGGCTAGATTACAAACATCATTTACATTTACATGCCAATATGGCCAATATATCTTGTACATGCCATTACAACCATAACTGGTTTATCATAGTGTACCGATATGGGCCGATGGATAGTGTGAGTGATCTCCAACGAACTTCCAATTTACTATAAAACAGGGAAATAAAACTAAGTAAGCATAAATTCTTAGTAAGTTCGTATAACATGGTACTTAACTTACCATTCATTCTATTATGAAGTAACTATGTAAGGCATATTCAACCAATTTGACCTCAAGCCCTACACATACATCCTTATTGCCCTTATTAGTCATATAATCCATAATAACATCAAACCATATGTGGGCTCAACAACAATCAAGATTCCAAGCACATATGCTTTCCACAACATGTATTCATTCAACATGCATAATTTATCTCATTATTACAAGTATAATTTCGTACTAGTTCATTTCGAGTTCAGATAATTTCATACCAGAACTTTACTCATATTACTCGGAATATCAAGGTCACAATTAGTACACTCAAGGTGTATAAGTCTATAATCAAGGATGTACATACTCATCAAATAAATTCAATGTACAATATCATCATTTCATATTTCCATATATCAATTATCATGTATCGTCATTTTCATGTATTTCAGGCCGATATTTGTAATAACTCATTTCTTATTCATATCTTCTCATGTCAAGAACTTTTACCCATTGAATTTATCTAAAATACCGATGGATACGCAGGTAGTACACTTGTGGTACAAAAATCAGGATTCATCAATTCACATTCAATGGTACCCTTAAGGATTTTAGGGAGTACACTGTATACAACAGGATTACCAGTCCAAGTTAAATCCTTTTTATGACATATGCTCTAAGGAGCTTGATTTGAATTACCCATCTGGGCTAAATCCAATCTATAACATATGCTCGAGAGGACTTATATCATGATTACCCATCTGGGCTAAATCCTTTCTGTAATGAGGTCAATAGGACTACTCGTTTGAGCTAAATCCCGTCAGCAACAAATGCAGGACCTCAGTCATTTCGGGAAATCACATATCCATCGAATTTCCATTTTATACAACTAGGATTTAAACATTTTTCTCAAGCATTATTGGGCATGTGATTATTACATACGTCCAAAACATTCATATAATTCAAATAAACACATTCCACATTCATTTCAAGCATATAAGTAACATTCTCATCGTTTATCATTTATCATCTATCGGGCATTATCATTTAATTCAAACATTTTTATTTATCGGGCTTGATCGGATATGCAATCATTTCACATATTTATGACATTTATACAATTTACATAAACACAATCAATGCAAGCATGTAAATAAACACAATTTAGTTACACCAACTTACCTCGACAATGTTCGTGTACGTAAAATCTACTAATCCGACATTTTCCTCTTTCCTCGTTCTAGCTCGAAATTTGGTCTATCCGGATCTATACAAGTAAATTTTACATCAATTTCTCATATTTCATACTCATTTAGACTCAATTTACATCCTAGGAAAAATTACCATTTTGCCCCTAACTTTTCCATAAATTCCTATTTCGTCCCTAGGCTCGGAAAATAAAATTTGTGCAATTTACTCCCTATTCTAAGCCTAAACAGAATCCCATTACAAAATTTATAGCACATGTATTCATAAAAATTTAGCATATTTTCTTTAATTTCACAACTTTACATTTTAGTCCCTAAATCATGTTTTCATCAAAAATCACTTTGTAAAAGTTGTTTATCTATCAACAACTTTTCATTTTCTACCATAAATTTCTAATTTTCAGGGTATACATCCATGATCCATTTTCCATACTTTGATAGCTTCTCAAATTGATCCCCCAAATAGATAGATTAAGCTATCTCGGTTTCAAAAATATCAAAATTACTAAAAACAGGCCAAGAAAACTTACCCAATTTGGTCATGAAAGATTCTCTCCCTCTCCAAGGGTTTCCATGTATTTTTGGAGAAGAAAATGAGAAAAATAAGATGATATTTCTTCTTATCATCTTTTAATTAATTAAATTATTTCACTTTCAAATTTAGTCCTTGCCCTTTTTCTAAATTTCCATGGATGAGTCACCAAAATATCTACATACTTTCTTTAATGGTTTAAATACCATATAAGGACATCAAGTTTTAAATTCCATAGCTATTTAATCCTTACAACTACTAGAGTTCAACTTTTACATTTTATGCGATTTGGTCCTTCTCGTAATTAAGCATATAATGGATAAAATTTTCTTATCAAAATTTTCACATGACATTTCTATCATATTTTAGACCATATAATAAAATAAAAATATATTTTATTTTTGGCTAAGATTTTACCGAAATTTGGGCTGTTACAGATACTGTTAAAGTCAAGCATAGGTGGCAAATTGAATTCTTAGACCTAACCAAAAAAACCATTCTAATTTTCAATCTATAAATTGAAGAAGCTCCCACTCTGGAATTGAAACCACTACCTCATCATCTTAAATACATCTTTTTAGGTGATCATAATACTCTTCTAGTTATTGTCACCGCAACACTGGATAAAACACAAGAAAAGAAATTGACTCACATTCTTAAGCAGCACAAACGAGCTATTGCCTGAAGTATTGAAGATGTTCAAGGTATTAGTCCTTCTTTTTACATACATAAAATTAAGTTAGAAGATGAAGGCCAGCAATCAATTGAACCACAAAGAAGGTTAAATGAGAAGATGAAGGAAGTGGTCAAGAAAGAAATCATAAAATGGCTTGATGCAGGAATTATTTACCCGATTTTTTTATAATAAATGGGTAAGTCCAGTGCAAAGTGTCTTAAAAAAAAGTGGCATCACAGTGGTTCACAATGATAAGGATGAATTAATACCAACACGCATCCCCACGGGATGGCGAGTTTGTATGGACATCGTAAATTAAATGCTGCCACAAGAAAGGATCATTTTTCACTTCCCTTTATTGACCAAATGTTAGATCAGCTTGATGGAAAAGCTTATTATTGCTTCCTAGACTGCTATTCTGGGTACAACCAAATTGCTATTGCACCAGAGGATCAGGAGAAAACAACTTTCACCTGCCCTTTTGGTACTTTTGCTTTTCACCCTATGCCTTTCTGTCTTTGCAATGCACTAGCCACAATCAAAGGTGTACGATGGCAATATTCTCAGTTATGTTCGAAGACTCTTTAGAGGTTTTTATGGATGACTTTTTAGTTTATGGGAATAAATTTGATCATTGCACTAACAACTTGGATAAAGTACTGAAGCGATACGAGGACACTCATCTTATCTTGAATTGGGAAAAATGTCATTTTATGGCAACTAAAGGCTGATAAACCGTAATATATACATATTTTTACCCCATGTTTAACGCATTTTATGGATGATTTTCCCTTAGAATTGGTGAATTCGATGCTCCTAATGCTTTAAGTTCATGTTTTATACTTAGGAGAGCATAGGAGAGCGAAAGGAATGAGAAACGGGCCAAAAACGGAGAAAATGGGCCAAAGTACAAAATCAACACGGCTTGGACTTCCTCACACGAGCAGACCATACAGCCGTGTTAAGTTGGCAGATTCGAAGCACGATTCACATGGGCATGAAAAGCTTACGTCCACGATTGACCCTTAGTGAACCCCCTTGAGCCTAACAACCCATTTCTTGTATTACCCTTAACATTAACCCTTAACCCATTATTGCTAAAATCCCCTCAATTAAATTGATCCCTATTTTTTTTCGAGATCTGAATTGAAATAGTTGCTTAACTATGTTTTATTCTATTTTGTAATTTAACTTGTTCTTTTAAAAAAATGTATACATATTAGTAGTAGTAATATTTTTTTTTTGAGCTTAAGTACTTAATTCCATATTCTAAGAAGAAGCTCTATTGTACACAAGTGATATTAAATCTTTTTCTAGTTAAGTGATTTTTCAATTCAATCTCGATTCTAACTTTTGCTTTCAGCCTGTGACCACACCCCCTAACCAAGCCTCATTACAACCCTCTAAAGACCTTTTGATTGATGTATCATCTCAATTTATAGTGGTGGAGATTTCATTTTCATGCAAGCCTATGGTAATAATTTTACATTATTGACTATTGAGTGCTTCAATTATTGTCCTTAAACACCTCGAGTGATTTGAGTGAATCTTTAGTGAGGATGTGAAACTCGTGATATTCGAATCAAAGGTAATTACTTAGATGAGGGAGACACCTATGTTTGCATGATTAAATACTCAACTTGGAATGTTGGAAACTTTTATGTTCTTTTAGTTGAATTCTCAATGTATGATTACCTATGGATTATTTCGAGATATTTTTGATAGAGATTATAAGTTGAGAAAGATTTATTTTGATTATGAGTTGAGGATTCAAGCAAATGCTTAAGTGTGGGGGTATTTGACAAACCGTAATATATACATATTTTTACCCCATGCTTAACACATTTTATGGATGATTTTCCCTTAGAATTGGTGAATTCGATGCTCCTAATGCTTTAATTTCATATTTTATACTAAGGACAGCATAGGAGAGAGAAAGGAAAGAGAAACAGCCCAAAAACGGAGAAAATGGGCCAAAGTACGAAATCAACACGGCCTGGACTTCCTCACGCGGGCAGACCACATGGCTGTGTCAAGTTGGTAGATTCGAAGCACGATTCACACGGGCGTGTCCCTGCCCAGCCCAAGTTGAGTCCAATTTGAAAAAGGTTAATTTTGAGGGTTTTTAGGCATTCTAAATCCTATAAATATGCCTTAAAGAAAGAGAAAAAGGAGGGCACAGAGAGGAAGGAAGGAATTACTAGAATGAAGCCGATTGATCCATCTCAGAAGCCAGAGTCACCATCAAGACTGAAGATCTCCTTCAATTTCCCTTTAGGAGTTTTGGGTTTTCTTTATGTTTTGTATTTGTTATTCTTCTGAGATGTTTTCCTTTTGAGTTATGAACTAAATCCCTTAAATACCTAAGGGGAATGAAACCTAAGACGAATCTTGTTATTATTTTCTAAATTGTATGATAAATATTTAACTTGTTCTGAATTATGTGTTCTTAATTCTTGTTTTGATATCCCAGGATACTGATTCAAGATAAGCTCTTATTCAGAGGAGGAATAGACCCTGTCTAAGAGTACATTTGTCATAATTAAGCGGATTTGTTTGCGCGCCTAGACATAAGGTGACAAGATTTTGCCGGATTAGGGTGAAACCTAATAAGGGGATCCATAGATCGAGTTAATGCAACCCTAGGGTGTTAATTAGAGAAAAGTCTCATTTATTCAATCTAGGGATTAGACATTATTAGTCTTGAATAGGGATAATAACATAACTTAGGGATCTCTACGGAACAAGTTAAATGAATAAATAAATCGATTGAACCCGAATAACAAGTACAGTCTAGGTGGATTTTTCTTAGGTATTGTCTTAATTCAATCGTTTTCCAAAAGTAATCCCCCAATTCCATTCTCTGTGAATTCTTAGATTAGTTAATTAGTTAGTTAAAACAAAACCCCCTTATTCCTAGGCTAGATAATAAAAAGTCAGTCATTACTAGTACTTTAGTTCCTTTGGGTTCGACAATCCGATCTTGCTAAAACTATACTGCTATTCGATAGGTACACTTGCCTGCATCGCGATAATAGTTAGTTTCAAGAACGATTAATTATAAATATTTAAAAGTTACCTGTCATGAAAATCGCGATCAAGTTTTTGGCGCCGTTGCCGGGGAACTAAGATATTAGGAACGCTCAATTTTTATTACTTTAGCCATTTATTTTTCTTGCACTTTAATTTATTATTATTATTATTTATTAATTTACTTTTTCTTTCTCTTGGCAGGTTTTTATAGTTTATGACTAGAAGAAACCCGTCAGAACCACTACTTTTTGACGAAGAAATCGATCGCACAGTTCGCAAAAACCAAAGAGAAATAAGGCAAAGCTTAAGATACACAGAGACCGAGCAAGAGGACAATACTCAACCCCCAACCAAAGAGACGGCTAAAAACCAAGACAATCAGCTACCTCCTGTAATTGCGGTTAATCCAAATCCTGCTCCACGCACTATGTATGGTTATGCTAAACCTTCTTTAACAGGAACTGAATCGAGCATAATTAGACCTGCTGTAGCTGCAAATACTTTTTAACTAAAACCTAACACTATTCAAATGATACAACAATTTGTTCAATTTGATGGTTTGCAGGATGAGGATCCCAACGCTCACTTAGCAAACTTCTTGGAACTATGCTATACATTTAAAATTAATGGTGTTTCTGATGATGCCATTCGTCTTCGGTTATTCCCTTTTTCATTAAGAAACAAAGCTAAACAGTGGTTGAACTCATTACCATGAGGGTCAATCACTACTTGGGAACAAATGACCAAAAAATTTCTATTAAAATATTTCCCGCTGGCTAAAACGGCCAAATTACATAATGATATCTCTTCATTTGTGCAGATGGACTTAGAAACTCTTTATGATACATGAGAGAGATACAAGGACTTACTGAGAAGGTGCCCTCACCATGGGTTACTGCTTTGGCTTTTGGTTCAAATGTTCCATAATGGTCTGAATCGTTTGACTCGGCAAATGGTTGGCGTAGCTACTAGCGGAACCATCAATAATAAAACACTTGAAGATGCTTATGAGTTTATAGAGGAGATGTCACTGAATAACTATCAGTGGTAAGTCATGAGAACAAAATCAACGAAAACAGTCGGTGTTTATAACATCGATTCGGTCACCATGCTCTCTAATCAGGTAGAACTCTTGAATAAGAAAATTGATAGTTTTCTTAGTTCTTCACAGGTTCACCCAGTAATGCAGTGCGACGCAAGTGCAGGTGGATCAAGCAATTCAGAATACCAACCTTATGGCTACAACATGGATAACGAGTAGTTAAATTACATGGGTAATAATTCTTGATCTCAAAACAATCCATATAGTAACACTTACAATGCAAGTTAGAAGAACCACCCAAATTTCTTATGGAGAGGCCAAAGAAATCAGAGACCACCTCCAGGCTACCAACAACCACCCTACCAACAAGAAAAGAAGCCGAACCTTGAGGAGATGCTCTCAAAGTTTATATCAGTGTCAGAAACTCATTTCCAGAACATCGAGACAGCACTTAAAAATCAACAAGCGTCGAGCCAAGGGCTCGAAACTCAGATAGGCCAACTTTCCAAACTAATCTTTGAATGACCACAAGGTAGCTTGCCAAGTAATACTGAACCCAACCAAAGGGAACAACTCAACATGATTAATGTTCAAGATGAAGAACGATTCGTTGAGCCTGAGCCAGAACTAAGGCAAGAAACTATGGTAAGCAGAGGCCAAGGTGAGGTAGGTCATAATAAAAACAAATCAGTGAATGTCAAATATAAACCTCGTATGCCATACCCCAACGCGACAAGGAAAGACTGTTTAGATGAACAATTTGGTAAATTCCTTAAACTCTTAAAAAAATTACACATTAACTTACCGTTTATTGAAGCTCTATCACAGATGCCAAATGCAATGAAATTTTTAAAGGATCTTTTAGCAAATAAGCGGAAGTTAGACGAGGCGTCGTATGTGGAGCTAAACGCAGTTTGCTCAGCTATTCTGCAAAATAAGCTACAGAACAAATTAAAAGATCCAGAGAGTTTTATAATTCCTTGCTTAATTGGTAGTTTAGATGTTATTAATGCATTATTTGATTTAGGGGCTAGTATTAACGTCATGCCCTACAAAATGTTCAAACAATTAGGTCTTGGGAAACCCAAATAGACTAGGATGAGTATTCAATTAGCAGATAAAACTATAAGATTTCTTAGGTGTATTATTGAAGATGTGCTAGTTAAAATCGATAAGTTTATATTTCCCGTGGACTTCATTGTTCTAGACATAGAAGAGGATAGCAACACTCCTTTAATTCTAGGAAGGCCTTTTTTAGCAGCTGCTAAAATGATCATTGATGTTGGCACAGGTGAACTCACACTCCGTGTGGGAGACGAAACAATCACCCTTCAAGCTTGCAATTCTGACAACACATCGAAAATTAAAGGTGATTGTTTAACCCATTCTACTAAAACTGAAAATATGGTGCAACCTACTTTGCAGGAAATGAGTCTGAAAGAAGTACATGAGCCATTCTCAAGCAATGTTAGAGGACCTATTCATGAAGAACGAAGGCTATAAATCGAGGGGCTAGATGAATGGCGGATGCATAAACCAAGAACTCATGATAAACCAAAACTACGCCAGAACAAGCTAAACATCTTCCTACATCAACTTAAGGTTGGAGATAAAGTCTTATTAGATGCCGCAGATCCTCACATTGTCACTACCACACCGAATGAAGAAATCCCTCGTACGGTACTTGGCATTTTCCCATTCGGTATAGTCGAGGTAAGTCATCCCAAGTTCGGCACTTTTAAGGTAAATAACACCAGTTTTAAACCTTATTTTGAGGAGAATGATAGCAGGAATGAGGAGTATAAACTCCTCGAACCACCATGACCATTCAATAGAGAGGTAAGTCGAGTTTAGACTATAAATAAGTGCTTCTCGAGAGGCAACCCGAGCACTAACTGTATTAACTTTTTTAAAATTTAGTCTTCAACACCTACCTTACTAATAGAGCTATTGAATACAGGTTTTCCATAGAGACATGGCCAAGCACACGAGCATGCTTAAGGTCGTGTGAAAACAGGGCAATAATTTTTGCAAACACGAGCTACGATAAAACACCACGGCCATGCATCATGGCTGTGGTCGAGTCTACCAAAACAACACGGGCGTGCAACATGCCTGTGTGGAAGAACCGTGGGTGAACCTGTTAAAACAGCGCATGCCCGTGTCTAGCACTCGTGGACAACACTGTCAAAACAACACGGGCATGTGCAGAGCTACACGACCATGGGAGAAGCGAACCACATCACACACAATTGTGTAACATGATCATGTAGCCACACGACCTAGACACACGGGCGTGCCCGAGGGCTGTGTAATGACATCTCACTTTGCGATAAACACGAGCGGGACACGATCCACACGGGCGTGTGAACTGGCCGTGCCACTTGAAAAATTAGATTATCTATCTTCTTTTATTTTTTTCATTAATTTTTAAAGATTCTTTTGTTTTTAAACACGGTTCATCTTTATGATTACTACCAAATTATTCCCCCAATTCTCCTGTTGTTCTTAAGAATCATATATGTCCTCTAGCTTTATTTCCAACAACTCGCTCTCACTAATCTAAGAATTTCATCCATTTTTAACTCAGGAACTTTCACTTCTCTCCCTATCTTATTTTTATATTTTTATATCTATCTTTATACATTGAAGGCAATGTACATCTTAAGTGTGGGGGGGTATTTACTTCATTTCCCTACCAGAAAAATCCCTGAATGACTACCTTGTTCTCTTGAAAAGCTCTCATATCATATTTAGGATAAATTTTAATTGATTTATGATTTTGATTGATATATCTTGAATTAAAACATAGGCATTTATGCATTGATTGTTTAAACTTTAAGACGTTAGAGAATCAAGCATGATAAGTTGATTTTTAAGAATTTAAAATTTTAGGTTGTTTCCCCAAGTCTATGTATTAACTTGAATTGGAATTCACAAGTTTAAACATCAAAAAGCCATAATTTTTGTGAGATTTTTAAGACTTTTGAGCATCTATTAATTCTTTCATGCTCACTTTTATTATTGGTTTGAGTGCGTCAGTATTGAACTGTTATTCTAGAACTTGCCTGGTTATGCATGTCAAGACTACACTATTTGATTTGATATGTCAAGATGATAGAGGCACTTAGGATTAACCTACTCATGCCATGAAAAGCTTACGTCCATGATTGACCCTTAGTGAACCCCCTTAAGCCTAACAACCCATTTCTTGTATTACCCTTAACATTAACCCTTAACCCATTATTGCTAAAATCCCCTCAATTAAATTGATCCCTATTTTTTGTCGAGATCTGAATTGAAATAGTTGCTTAACTATGTTTTATTCTATTTTGTAATTTAACTAGTTCTCAAAAAAATGTATACATATTAGTAGTAGTTATATTTTGTTTTTGAGCTTAAGTATTTAATTCCATATTCTGAGAAGAAGCTCTGTTGTACACAAGTGATATTAAATCTTTTTCTAGTTAAGTGATTTTTCAATTCAATCTCGATTCTAACTTTTGCTTTCAGCCTGTGACCACACCCCCTAACCAAGCCTCATTACAACCCTCTAAAGACCTTTTGATTGATGTATCATCTCAATTTATAGTGGTGGAGATTTCATTTTCATGCAAGCCTATGGTAATAATTTTACATTATTGACTATTGAGTGCTTCAATTATTGTCCTTAAACACCTCGAGTGATTTGAGTGAATCTTTAGTGAGGATGTGAAACTCTGTGATATTCTGAATCAAAGGTAATTACTTAGATGAGGGGAGACACCTATGTTTGCATGATTAAATACTCAACTTGGAATGTTGGAAACTTTTATGTTCTTTTAGTTGAATTCTCAATGTATGATTACCTATGGATTATTTCGAGATATTTTTGATAGAGATTATAAGTTGAGAAAGATTTATTTTGATTATGAGTTGAGGATTCAAGCAAATGCTTAAGTGTGGGGGTATTTGACAAACCGTAATATATACATATTTTTACCCCATGCTTAACACATTTTATGGATGATTTTCCCTTAGAATTGGTGAATTCGATGCTCCTAATGCTTTAATTTCATGTTTTATACTTAGGACAGCATAGGAGAGCGAAAGGAAAGAGAAACGGCCCAAAAACGGAGAAAATGGGCCAAAGTATGAAATCAACACGGCCTGGACTTTCTCACACGGGCAGACCACATGGCCGTGTCAAGTTGGCAGATTCGAAGCACGGTTCACACGGGTGTGTCCCTGCCCAGCCCAAGTTGAGTCCAATTTGAAAATGGCTAATTTTGAGGGTTTTTAGGCATTCTAAATCCTATAAATATGCCTTAAAGAAAGAGAAAAAGGAGGGCACAGAGAGGAAGGAAGGAATTACTCGAATGAAGCCGATTGATCCATCTCAGAAGCCAGGGTCACCATCAAGACTGAAGATCTCCTTCAATTTCCCTTTAGGAGTTTTGGGTTTTCTTTATGTTTTGTATTTGTTATTCTTCTGAGATGTTTTCCTTTTGAGTTATGAACTAAATCCCTTAAATACCTAAGGGGAATGAAACCTAAGACGAATCTTGTTATTATTTTCTGAATTGTATGATAAATATTTAACTTGTTCTGAATTATGTGTTCTTAATTCTTGTTTTGATATCCCAGGATACTGATTCATGATAAGCTCTTATTCAGAGGAGGAATAGACCCTGTCTAAGAGTACATTTGTCATAATTAAGCGGATTTGTTTGAGCGCCTAGACATAAGGTGACAAGATTTTGCCGGATTAGGGTGAAACCTAATAAGGGGACCCATAGATCGAGTTAATGCAACCCTAGGGTGTTAATTAGAGAAAAGTCTCAATTATTCAATCTAGGGATTAGACATTATTAGTCTTGAATAGGGATAATAACATAACTTAGGGATCTCTACAGAACAAGTTAAATGAATAAATCGTCTGATTCGGAGCCAGAATAACAAGTACAGTCTAGGTGGATTTTTCCTTAGGTATTGTCTTAATTCAATCGTTTTCCAAAAGTAATCCCCCAATTCCATTCTCTGTGAATTCTTAGATTAGTTAATTAGTTAGTTAAAACAAAACCCCCTTATTCTTAGGCTAGATAATAGAAAGACAGTCATTACTAGTACTTTAGTTCCTTTGGGTTCGACAATCCGGTCTTGCTAAAACTATACTACTGTTCGATAGGTACACTTGCCTGCATCGCGATAATGGTTAGTTTCAAGAACGATTAATTATAAATATTTAAAACTTACCTGTCATGAAATCGCGATCAAAGGCATTGTGTTGGGCCATAGAATCTCTAATCAGGGTATTCAGGTAGATAAAGCTAAGGTGGAAATCATTGAGAAATTACCCCCACCAACAAATGTAAAAGGTATTCGTAGCTTTCTTGGACATGCAGGATTTTATCGAAGGTTTATTAGGGATTTTTCAAAAATTGCAAAACCATTATGTTCATTGTTGGAACATAATAAAAAATTCCTCTTTGACCAGGCATGTCTGGATGCCTTTATTCAATTAAAAATGTAGCTGGTCAATGCACCCATTGTCATTGCACTTGATTGGTCTCAACCTTTTGAAGTTATGTGTGATGCAAGTGATACCGCTGTCGGTGCAGTGCTAGGACACTGATAGGGAAAACTATTTCACGCCATCTATTATGCTAGAAAAACTCTTACAGAAGCTCAACTCAATTATACCAACACAGAGAAAGAAGTGTTGGCTATAGTCTTTGCCTTTGACAAGTTTAGCTCTTATCTTGTCGGTGCAAAAGTTACGGTATCACTAATCATTCATAGGATATTATTGTTGCAAGAATTTGACATCAAGATAAAAGACAAAAAGGGGTCAGAGAATCAAGTTGCCGATCATTTTTCTAGATTGGAAGTTGGCAACGAAGATAGGAAAATACTTCCAATTGTCAACACATTCCCAGATGAGATGTTATTCGATGTTGATGTAACTCCTTGGTATGCAGATTTGGTTAATTACTTAGTGTGTGGTAAGTTCCCATCAAGTATGAAGGGCCATAAAAAAGAAAGATTTCTTCGTGACGTAGTGAAGTATCATTGGAACAAGCCATATTTATTCAAGGTATGCAATGACAACATCATTAAGCATTGTGTTCTAGAAGAAGAGATGCTTTCAATCCTGAAGCACTGTCATAATGCTCTTTGTGGAGGCCATTTCGGTGGTACAAGAACTACTACTAAAGTTCTACAATCAGGATTCTATTGGCAATCATTGTTCAAATATGCTCATAATTTTGTGAATCAATGCAATAAATGTCAGCATACCGGTTCTATTTCTTGACGTAATGAAATGTTGCAACAGCCAATTATGGAAGTTGAATTGTTCGATATTTAGGGAATGGATTTTATGGGACCATTTTCAAGTTCATTTGGAAATCTTTATATATTAGTCACTATTGACTACGTCTCGAAGTGGGTGGTAGTTATTGCTATCCCGAAGGATGATGCAAGGACAATGCTCAATTTTTTTCACAAGTATATACTCACCCGTTTTGGCACACCAAAGGCCTTGATTGTTGATCAGGGTACACATTTCCATTGCAACGAAATGGCAGCCGCATTAAAGAGATATGGAGTCAATCACAGAATGGCCACTACTTATCATCCAAAAACCAATGGACAAGCTAAAGTCTTAAATAGAAAAATTAAGAATATTCTTGAGAAGGTCGTCAACCCTTCGAGAAAAGATTGGTCTTCCCAATCGGATGACGTTTTATATGCTTTACGGACAACATACAAGACTCCATTGGGGGATGTCGTCATATTAATTGGTTTTTGGGAAAGCATGTCACTTGCCAGTTGAATTGCAACACAAAGCTATATGGGTAATTAAGCAAGTAAACATGGACTATGAAGTTGCTGGAAAGAAAAGGCTGTTGGACATCACCAAGCTAAAGGAGATTCGAAGAAATGCTTATGAAAATGTTGCGATTTATAAGGAAAAGACCAAACGATGGCATGACAAGATTATTTTTCAACGACAATTTCCCGCATGCCAACAGGTTTTATTATTCAATTCTCAACTTAAATTGCACCCAAGTAAATTGCGATCTCGTTGGTCTGGATCGTTTGAAGTTGACGACGTATTTCCCTATGGTGCAGTCAAATTCGAGTTTTACGTGATGGACACCAGTTCAAAGTCAATGGACAGAGATTGAAACACAATTTTGGAAATAAAAATCAAGAGCAAGCAAAGACAATTAATTTGGTCCAAACATTTTAAAATTTTAATTTATTATTCTGAGATTTCATCTTATTTTATTCTTGTTTTGTAAAGCTTGTTTTCTTTTTCTTTTTCTTGCAGAATAAAAATGTCGACACAACAAGATTTGGTTGTCAACGCAATTTGTACCACTGTGTTACCATTAATTAGAATTAAGGGAAATTCAATCTGCAACATTGGATCAAAACCCACCAACTTGTTTGATCTGTTTGAGCTGGCACAATTTATTGGACACCACTCTTCCTGCTAGCTTTGTATCTCTCTACAAAACATCACGACTCTACATAATTGTTTTTCACTCCATATAAAGTCTACACCACTGTGCCGTAGCTACGCTAGTCTTAGAATCGACTAAACCGTAGCTTTGATACCAACCAATTGTAACACCCTTAACCTGTATCCATCGCCGGACTAGGGTTAAGAGGCATCACCAGGCATATTGAAACATTTCGCAGTCATTTCACAGTCAAAAGTCATACATCATCATATCATAGTCAAATATCAACATAAAGTCCCTTTCTTAGGTCAAAGAGGCCTTAATTAGAAAAAGGTTGGGACTAAACCGAACACATAAAAATTTTTCGAAACTAAACAATTTTTCTAAGTTACAGAGGTCACACGCCCGTGTTAACAGGCCGTGTGCCTCACACGGCATTAGACACTCCCGTGTGCCTAGGTCGTGGCGAAATAAAGCATACATACTGATTTGTCCACACGGCCACAAAACACGCCCGTGTGTCAGGCCGTGTGAAAATTAGGGAGGCTACTGACTTGGGTCACACGACCAGTCACACGCCCTTGTGTCTAGCCCATGCTTGAAACTGACTTGGCCACACGCCTGTGTGTGCGACCGTGTGATCTATTCAGGCTCATTTCAAAATGGTCCTCGAGCAACACGACAGAGACACTCACCCGTGTCCCTGCCCGTGTGCGCAAAAATAGGCCATTTACAATGCCAAAATGCCATCCACTTTGGGTCCTCCCTTCAAGCACCAAATAAGCATCAAATGCACCATAATTTCAACCAATTTCAATCCCAAAACATTCATCATTCATGGAATATTATTAACAACCTATTTCATGCTTATAATCCATACCAAAACATGCCAAAACATAAGCCAAAGTCATACCAAAACATATGTTTCATAACCTCAATTTACTACATTTAATCTCATGCCATAATCTTATCAATTCCTCAAATAAGTACATACCAAAATCTTACCAAATTTACCAATTCTATTAGAGTATCCATAAACACATCATATTAACAATATTGCATCACATAATTTATACTCATAAGTCATTCATAATCACAACCAAAACCAAGCCATATCACATGGCTAAATATTCATAACTCAAAAACATATTTCAATTTATCTAGACTATACATGCCATACTTAAATATTTACACTTTCAAAAGGTACCAAAGATAAGTTCGATAGTATGTTGATGATCCTTGACGATCTCCAAGCTCTTGGTAGCTTCGATATCTATAAAATAGATGAAAAACACACAAAGTAAGCTTTCAAAAGCTTAGTAAGCCATATCTAAATAACTTATCACATAACACATATCTAGAACCAATTCATTTATGTAACTTATGGAAAAATATATTCACATATCCATAAGTCTCATATAACTCATTTAATCATAATTCCCTTACATATGTCATATGTACACAATTGTACAAATACTTACCTTTCATTCTCAATCATGTTATACATTTCAAACATACCTGAATCGGATATACATTCACATAGTTATTCATTTCTCGAAGTGCCCATTGAATCGGTCGGAATCATTAAGGATACTCGGATAGCTTGGAAAGCTCGTACAATGCCAACGTCCCAGACGTGGTCTTACATGTAATCAAATATCATGCTACTGTCCTAGACAAGGTCTTACACAAAATCAAATGTGATGCCGATGTCCCAGACATGGTCTTACACGTAAATCTCAAATCGATGCCAACATCCTAGATGTGGTCTTACACGAAATCACATATCAAAATCCTATGTCATGACATATGTATCCTAACTATTCCTATGGTTCGCACGGGGCTTTCAGACGTCATTTCATTATTGAAACTTTCTCCATTTCAAATATTCAACTTCTATAATCATTCATCACATTTCAATATCATATAAACATGAAAAAAATCAATTCAAACACATTTATTTGTATATCGACTTGCCTCGAACTGAAATGAACGGAAATAAACGGCTATTCAATGACTTTCGACTTTTCCCAACCTAATTTCATTTTCTTTGGTTCTTGATCTAAACACATTCAAATTTAACTTCTTCAATCTCACATTCATTCAAATAAATCCATAAACACATATTTAGGGTGTTTTACAAATTAGCCCTCACATTTCATATTTTAACATTTTAGTCCCTATTTCATAAAATCACAAAATATGCAAAATTTCTTTTCATACATACCTAGGTGAATTTTCCTCTAGCCCAAATAAGTCCATATATTTCATTTATTTCAAATTTTAGCCCCTCAATTTCTCATTCTCGCAATTTAGTCCAAAATACTCAAATTAATCAAAAATCCATGCTTGCTTCAGTGGTCAAGTGTCCTGAGGAGTGTTGGAGAAGTCCTGCGTTTAAGCCTTGGCATGTGAAAAATTTTGTTTTTACTTGAATAAACCCTTGTCTCTAGTCAATAAGCTTTTAAATTATTGTGGGTAAAATATATCAGAAAGGGCCTGCAGGTCTAGGGGATGAGTGGCGTGTTACTGTTACCTGGGGTCTGAGGTTCGAGGCTTGGCAATGCGAAAAGAGTATTTTATTTTGCTGCTGACACCATGGAAGTGTTGTAGTTTGACTGAAATTGAGTGTTTGAGGAGTGTGGGGAGTTGTGGTTGAATTTTTGGAGCTAGTTGGAAGGAATTTTGGCTGGTTGGGATTTGGATAGGTAGGATATAGTTGAGTGATCTTAGAAGTGTTATGGGGAGAGAAATTAGGAGATTTTGAAAGGAGTGAAAGAGAGTGTGCCAAATGGGAACTCTATTTTGTATTTTCGGTTTTGTGCAGATCACTATGGGTTTTGTCATTCTTTTCAATTCTTTTCTCTCTTGAGGCCGAATATTGCATTTTGGTATTCTATTATTTTTGTGGTTATTCCTGTCTTTTTGGGGCCATTCGGGTATCTCCTTTCTATTTTTGCAACTTTATTCTCCCTTTTATTTGTTAAAACTGAATACTCTCTGTCTCTCCCTCTCTTAAAATTTGGCCGATTATCCCCTATTTCATCCTCTCTCAAATTCTCCCTTTCTTCCAGTGGTAGCTGAGTACCCCATTTTCCCTTTCTCTCTATTCCTTTGACTCTTTTCAAGTGTCCCTCCTTGCATTGTTAAAATCGAATACTCTCTCCCTCATTTCTTTTTGTCAGTTATCTACTTTTTGTGTTAGCTAAATATTCCATATCAGGTTCGAGTGCACATTTGTTGTTTTCTTCCTCTTTCTACTATAAAAGTCTATTTACCTAACACCCTTTTATGTCGCCAACTCTATTAGGAGTGTGGTTGTGTTAGCCCTTGCTTTTGTCGGATCGGATGCTTTTGGCTTTTGTTGGGGGTGTGGGCCAATTTGCTTCTTCTGTTTTTCTGACTTGGTGCTTTCGGTAAGTTTCTATACTTTTGGTTTAATGGCTTACGGGTATGGTGTAGTTAAAAAATTGTGATTAGGATGCGGGTAGTCTTTAAGGATCCCAAGCGATCTCTTGCAACGATTTTAGTGTGTGTTTGATCTGGACAAGTGATAGTAATCTTATGAATAAGTGTTTTGATTAGAGTTTGCTTCGAATCGATTGTTAACCTATTAACCGAAGCTTCTATTTGAAATAGGTTGGAGCACTCGTAGGATAGTTGTACTTTTTCGCAAACAGGTGTGTAAACATGGCCCTAATCGTAGATCGACAAAAGCCAAAATAAGTGACTGTTGACGCTACACGGGTGTGCGCTTGCTCATGTGTTAGTTTGAATACCTAAACATAGGTGTATGAACGTTGAGGCCATCCATGAACGATTTCATAGGCCAAGACCTTTTTGGGCCATGGTGGGCCGAAATGGGCTGTGTGGGCCCCACGGGCATATGGGCCCCACACGGGTAAACCACACGGAAATGTGGAGAAAATTGGGCTAGGTTGTGTAATCCATACGACTAAGGCCATTTCTAGGCTATGTGGGCCACATGAGACTGTGGGCTCACATGGGCCGCATTATGGGCCTTGGGCCCATTTCACTGATTGACTGTTTAGGTTGTACAGGTTGCCCGAGATACCTGTGGACTTTCTATTGGGTTGGTAAGTATACCTAGTCCCTAAATTGATAAATGACTATTATGCCCCTGTGAGGTAGAATAACTATTATGCCCTCATGAGATGTATGACTGTATTCACACATGCCATTTTATTTATAATGCATATCTGTATGATATTATGATATGTTGTATGGGGATGGGCTTATTATGATTAGAGGAAGTGTACTGTACTGGTAGCTCTGCTGCAATTACTATCTAGTGCCGCAACCGTGCTATATTTGGAGTGTAAGGATGGGTGGGTTGATTTTATTCCTATATAGAGTGTAGGGCTGGACGGAGTGGAGTGTAGAGCCTGGTTGGGTAGGGTTTTTAATTGCATATATGTACTGCTACTATCACTAAATTGGGCTAAGGCCCACACTGATACTGATACAGTAATGGGCTAAGGCCCTAACTGAAATGGAATTGTTACTGGTATAGGCTTAAACCCAGACTGTATCTGCCTACTACATCATTGGCTGTATGTTTATTAAGGGATTACACACTGAGTTTTCGTAAACTCACCCTTCTGTTTATCTCTGCAAGTAATCCCAGTCTTAGGCAGGTCGGTGCTGCGAGGGACTCAAAGGTGGCCACACAACAACATGGATTTTCTTATTAGATTTTAAATTATAAGTATATTAATCTGGGTATCTTTTTGTGTAATAAGGCTTCTATAGATTTTAATCTTTAATTTAGGTTTTAATTATTTTGATTTATAACTGCTACAATAGGATAAGACGCGATTTTCTTTCAAAAGATAAATGTTTCTTAAAATACCAAGAATACGTAATTGTTTAAGAGCTTCCGTAAGGGACAAAGTTTTCAAAGTTAAAGACATTTTAACAACAGTAACCTTTAATAAACGATATGTTTTAAAATCATCATTAAGAACACATAACAAAGGTAAATATAGAAAAAGGAGTTTTCTTTTGATATCATGCTTTGTGAAAAACACTTCAATATGGCATCGCCAGATTCGTCCATAATGTCTAGGCTAATTTTGGGGTGTTACATTTAGTGGTATCAGAGCTAGATTGCAAAACTCGACTATGGATTTGGGTTTCTTTTAAAAACTTGAAATTCCAAAAAGAATTGTTTCAAATGATTTGAAAGTATTTTTTAAATGTTTTTGTCGAATGTGTGGTACACCGAGTTGTCGGCACTAATTCTGTAAGTTCTCTAAAAATACTGTTTGTTTAAAGTGAACTACTGAGACTACTGTAGGTAGTAGATTGTACTGAAATACTCTAGTTTAGGGTAAAATTAAAACTATAGTACTGCGATCTGCGTAAACGAACTCTGAAATACTGATACTGCTTTTCATAAAATATTCTTTAATAAACGCTAGAACTGTAATCGAATGCATAAAATTTTCAAAACAGATAAAGCGTAATTCGATATGAGCACCGAGGTACTCATGGAAAGGGTATAATAGGCCGCGGCGGAGGCCGTGGAGGTGCTCGGGCTGGGTCTTCGTTATCTCGCCACATGTCTAAAGTTAAAGCTAAAGAGGCACCAGCTTCACCTATGACTGAGACTTGGTCTCACGATCGTGTGACTGGGACGACGCATTATGTTTTGAATTCTGGAGAGGGTCATTGGGCCCAAAACTGCTACTGTAGGCCATGGGTCAATTATGGAATGACTTCAGTCTAATGGGGATGAGATTTTTAGGGGTATTGCTAGAGTTTCCCCTAATGTGGCTGAATATTAGATTGAGGCCACAGAGAGGATCATGGACGACATTGGCTGCACCCCCGAGTAGAAACTAAAGGGTGTAGTGTCATTATTGTAAAATGAAGCCTATCAGTGGTGGCTTACAGTTAAAGAGGGCAGTCAGCCCGATCAGTTGACTTCGAAATTTTTCAAGACTATATTCCAAGAAAGGTATGTGGGCGCTAGTTATGTAGATGCCTGGAGGAGAGAGTTTCTGAACTTGACTCAGGGGCATAAATCAGTGGTTGAATATGAGGCTAAATTTTTACAATTGAGCCGCTATGCGTGTGGGATGGTGGCAACTGAATATGAGTGTTGCGTTCGTTTCAAGGACAACTTTAGAGATAGTCTACAGGTTTTGATAGCTCCATATAGGGAGTGAGATTTTGCTGCTTTGGTTGATAAGGCGAAGATAGCCAAGGAAATGAAGCGCTGAGTGCCATAACTGTGAGATGGAGAAGGGTAGGAACAAAAGGGATTCGGAGCCCTCAAGTTCATTTCAGAGGCCTAAGAAAAAGGCCAGAGTTGATGGGCCAGTCAGAGTTGGGCCCCCTATTACTGCTACTGGACCGTAACCCTGTGCGGATTGTGGAAGACACCATCAGGGCGAATGCTGGAAATAGATTAGAGCATATTTGAGGTACGGATCATTGGAACAACGTATCAGAGATTGCCCACAGAGGCCCGAGTAGATGGAAGCTGCAGGTTTGGGTAATGTACAGCCGCCAAGGGGTAGTCGGTAGCCATCAAGAGGCCGTGGTCAGGCCAGAGGTGGAAATGGATCAGGCCATGGTCAGAGCGCACCGGGCAGAGGTACTGGTTATACTGATGTGAGGCAGCCAGCTTTGGTTTATGCTGCACATCACCGAGAGGACGGAGATGCCTCAGATGTTATCACGGATACGTTCTTTATTCATAATTTACCTTATACTGCACTAATTGATGTTGGATCCACGCATTTCTATATAGCATGTACTGTATCTAAGACCTTGGGTTTAATGGTTGAAAGCACTACGAGTGAGGTTACTGTGTTGAGTCCATTAGGGTAATCAGTGAGAGCAAATAAATTGTTCAGAGATGTACCTTTAGAGGTTCAAGGAACTATCTTTTTGGCGGATTTGATTAAACTCCCTTTTGGAGAATTCAACTTAATACTGGGTATGGACAGGTTGGTTACACATTAAGTGAACTTGGATTGTGCTACCAAGTGGATGGTACTAAAAACTACAGAGGGTGGCGAGGTAGTCGTGATTGGAAAACGTCAGAATTATTTGTCAAATGTGATTTCTGTGCTTAGGGTCGAGAAATTGGTTTGTAAGATTTGTGAGGCGTCTCTAGCCTACATTGGTGTTTTAGATTCCGAGGGTTCTTCTATTAAGGATATCAGAACAATCAAAGACTATCTGGATGTTTTTCCTAATAAGCTACAGGGGTTACCTCCAAATCGTGAAGTTGAATTTGGGATTGAGCTACTACTTGGTATAGCTCCGGTGTCCATCACCCCTTATAGAATGGCACTGAAGGACCTTGTGGAGCTTAAAGCTCAGATTCAAGATTTATTGGATTGAGGGTGCATCCGCCCAAGTGTGTCTCCATGGGGAGTACTGGTTTTATTTGTGAAAAAGAAGGATGGATCTATGCGTATGTGCATCGATTACCGGCAACTGGATAAATTGACTGTTAAGAACAAGTACCCCTACCGAGAATTGATGATCTATTCGACCAATTTCGCGGACCTTCGATTTTCTCTAAGATTTATCTCTGATCAGGGTACCACCAATTGAGAGTTAAAAAGGCTGATGTATATAAGACAACGTTTAGGACTCGTTATGGTCATTACAAGTTTCTAGTGATGCCGTTTGGACTGACGAATACACCAGTGGCTTTTATGAATCTGATGAACCGAGTGTTCTAACCCTATCTGGATTGGTTCGTAGTGGTTTTTATTGATGACATCCTCGTATATTCGAGGAATGAAGATGAACATGATGCACATCTCTGAGTTGCTCTGCAGATTCTGATAGAGAAACAATTGTACGCCAAGTTCAATAAGTGCGAGTTCTGGTTACGAGAGGTAACATTTCTGGGCCATGTGGTATCTACTGAAGGAATTAGGGTGGATCCTTAGAAAATTGAAGCTGTTCTAGACTGGAAGCTGCCTAAGACTATATCTGAGATTCAAAGATTTCTGGGTCTAGCAGGGTATTATAGACATTTTGTTGAGGGGTTTTCGTTGATTGCTGCACCTCTGACTAAGTTGTTGCGTAAATGGGTGCCGTTTGACTGGACTAATAAGTAGCAAGAGAGTTTCAAGAAACTTAAAAAGGTTCTGACTGAGGCCCCTGTCTTAATACAGCCAGAGTCTGGGAAAGAATTCACTGTCTACAGCGATGCATCACATATTGGTTTGGGATGTGTGTTGATACAAGAAGGTAAGGTGTGTGACATCCCTAAATTGACCCTAGTCGGAAAGTGGTTTCGGGACCACTAAACCGAGTCATAATAATAATTAACCATCATAATTGATGCTCATTATATGTATATATGCATGTGTGAAAATTTCATGTTTGGATTTTGTTAATTGTAAGTGAATTTTTATCAAATAAGACTTATGTGAGAAAATTTAGAAATGTGCTAGGCAAATGTAAGGTGGCCTATTAATACATGTGGGAAAGTGTTGTCCTTGCATGTCAAATTAGCCAAAATGAAGCATGATGGCGGCCATGCTATGGGTGGAAACATGTCTCCAACATGTTAGACTAGTGATGCATGTAGGAAACAATAAAATAAGAAAGTTAGCATTAAAGAAATGGAAAAAGAAAATGATGATAACAAAAAAAAAAAAGAGTGTGGATGCTTCCCCCTTGCGGTACATGAGAGAAACAAAACAAAGAAAGAAAGAAAAAAAAAGTGTTCATTCTCTCATTTTCTCCTTGCTTGGCGAATGTACTAAGACGAAAGGGTGGGGAAGCTTGAGAAAATCAGTCATGGGAGTTTGCTAGACTAAGGTATGTTGATGTTATCCATGAGATTTATGCATGTTTTAGTTGATAGTTTGAGTTCCACCTAACCCATGGTCTAAACCTTTACCATGAAATGGGGATGATATTCGCCATGGGTGTTGTCTTCTTAGTATCATTGATGTTTGATGTTTGATGTTGTGGTGGTGAGGCATGAAGATGAGTTAAGGTTCAACTAAGGTGGATTTGTGGATGTTATTTGCATGCTAAAAGTAAAGCTTGAAATGATGCATGGTATGGTGTTGTATGGCATTTGGCCATGGTAGGAAATAAAAGGAAACTATGTTCGTTGTTCATGTCATTTGAATGAGAAGTGCTAGTAAGGTGAAGTACAAATGTTAGTGTTTGATTTACTAGTGTATATATGCATACTAGCCTAGTTGTGAACTTGAATCAAATTGGTGTTAAGTCGATACAAGCGACCTTACTTGTTGAATGTATCAAGTGTGGAAATCGGCCTTAACATGGATGTGTATGTTCGGCCACATGAACGAATACATATGTTGATGTGTATATTCGGCCTTAGGTAGCCTATTGATGGCCTTAGCTTTTCCTTGATGCTTGAATGAATTGTATTGAATTGCTTGATGTAATATAAAATGTGCATGACCAATGTGTATCCAAGCAAAAGGGTGGCCATATGACCATTTAAACTCCTTGTCATATTCGCCATAAGCTAGCATAATGAGGTTTTAATAAGTTAAATTTGTGTGAACTAGCTCAAGAACTCAAAGGATCAAAGTTGGACAAGGGAAAGACAAAGTAATTGAATAGCCATTGAAAACGATGCGACAACATCCGAGGTAAGTCATTAAGCATATATTTGGTATTGATTTAAATGATCATAATATATATGCAATTGTGTTTAATGAATTGATGTGTAAATGAAAATGTATGTGTATGGAATGATGCCATTGTTGAATGTATAAAGGCAGCAAAATGCATAAGGTATTGGTCACGGCACTAAGTGTGCGGGTATAAATGGACACGGTGACAAGATTGGCACTAAGTGTGCGGGTTTAAAATTGTACAGCACTAAGTGTGCGAGTTTGATTCTATAGCACTAAGTGTGCGAGCTGAAAATATATAGCACTAAGTGTGCGGATTCACTATATGCTCTTGTATTACAATTGGCACTGAGTGTGCGACATTATCGAGTTAATCCCGGACAGCGAATCGGGTAAGTACCTTGAGCTCATGACGAATAGGCAATATGTTCATGCTCGGGGTTGAGCTTGGTAAGCTTTAAATCTATGTGATGATTGCAATTGTGTGATTGTGGTGAAAATGAGTTAGTGTGTGAAAATGCCTCAAATATCTTATCGTATAAATATGGAATGTGGATGTATGGCTTGGTATGAGATTGAACCGAAAGGTCCGAGGAATTATGGTATAGTTCCGATATGGATGAAGTACCTAGCCTTGTTTCATTGTTTCACTTTGTGATGAATTTAGCTAATGGATAATTGTAAAGTGCTTATGACTTACTGAGTTATAAACTCACTCGGTGTTTTCTTGTCACCCATTTTAGGTCTCTTGGACTCGCATTGTTGCGTGCTCGGAACCGTCGTTGAAGTCATCACACCGGCTGGAGACCTTTTGGTATTGTCTTCGTAGTTGAACTAGGAGAACAATTGGCATGTATAGGCTATTATATTTTGTTGAATTGTGGGTTGTAAACTTTAAGCCATGTGAAATGGCCTATGTGGTCGTCGAGTGGGATGCTAGAACCTATAGCCACGAGTCTTAGAAACTTTAATTTTGATAAGGTGGCCATAATTTGTGTCATGTATGATGGATGATTTAGGGCCAAGGAAAGATTCATGAAATTGGCATAGTCTACTGCAGTAACTGTTGCGGACAGCAGCAGTGAGATGAGATTGAAAAATCACTAAAAATAGTAGAAGTAGAATTAAATAGTGAATAAATTATGAAATTGAACCTTGATGAATCTATTTTTATATGGACGAAACAAAACGACCATATGAGCAGTATACTGAGAGATATTAAAGTTCTCGTGAGACAGGGCTGGAACGGTTTCTGGGTCCCCTGTCGCGACTTTGAAAATTTACTATAAATTATCCAGAAAGAATTAGAAGTCATGCCTTATATGTGCAGATTCCATTTTGAGTCTAGTTTCATTAGAAACAATCGGCACCAGTATTAAAGCCCTGTACAGAGAGATATTCAAGTTGTAACGCACGAAGGTCAGTGTAGTCGACCCCTGTAACATGGGTGACTTTAACTAATAAACTGTACCAATTGACCCGACCAAAAATTATAAAAATAAATCCATGGATGGATATATGAGTCTAAATTCAGGGAAAATTTACGGAATCAGTTTCTGAGTTTTGGAACTCGAGATATGATTTTTAAGGTGACAGTGATGCAGTTTTCCAGCCTGTCTGGAAATGCCAAATTGGTTGGTACTTTGAGAGGATTTGGCCCGTTAACCCCTCGTGTCCGACACCGGCGACGATCACGGGTTCGGGGTGTTACAATTTTATTGGTATCAGAGCCATGGTTTAGTCGGTTCTAGGACTGCCATAGAGCGTGTGAGTCTAGCTATACATGCCAATTTGTTAGTGCTTAATAATGTGATGACTTCTGATGGTTGAAATTTTTGTTTTATTTAGCGATGGAACCCGGGATAGAGAGACCCTTGGCGGATGACGTTGAAAGTGTAGCGGCTGCCCCCGCGCAAGGGACACCGCCTGTTGAGCCTCAGTCATCCGCGAATAATTAAAATGAAGGGGCGAAACAAGCCTTCTTCACCATGATGAATGAGTGGGTCGCATAATATGCCCGAACCAACCCTACGCCCAACCATTCCCAAATTTAAATACTCCACCCCAAGAGCCCATAATGCCTTCGATTCGATCCTGAGGCCGAGTAAACCACCAGAGACCTGATTAGGAAGCGGGGAAATGAGGAGTTCAAGGCCATAGTCACTGATGATGCTTTGAAAGAGCCGAATTCTGGCTCGATAACACCATTCGAGTGTTAGATGAACTGTCATGCACACCCGATGAATGTCTTAAGTGTGCTATATCCTTGTTACGAGACTCAGCTTACTATTGGTGGAGGACTTTAATTTCCATAGTCCCAAATGAACGAGTTACTTGGGATTTCTTTCAATCCGAATTTCGAAAGAAATACATTAGTCAACAGTTCATCGATCAGAAGCGTAAGGAGTTCTTGGAACTCAAGCAAGGCCGATGATCAGATCTCGAATACTGAACATGAGTTCGTAAGACTTAGTCGGTATGCTTTCGGAGTGTGTGGTTGATGAGGTTACTATGTGTAAAAGATTTGAAGAAGGATTGAATGAAGAGTTAAAGTTACTAGTGGGAATTTTGGAGATAAAGGAGTTCGTGACACTAGTCGAACGAGCCTGCAAGGCGGAAGAACTTGGGAAGGAGAAGAAGAAGGCTGAATTTGAAGCAAGAGATTACCGTAAGAGATCAATGAGTAAAGCTCCGTTCTCGGCTGTAAAGAGGTTCGTGGAGGACACCAAGAAGTCGAGGCGATCATGGAATTTCCATTAGAGCCCGACCATCGGCGGACTCCGAGCTACTTGGTAGCTAGTGTGGGCAATAATCGTCAAGAGAGACCTGAATGCCCCCAATGTGGAAGACGACACCTAGGTGAATGTTGGGGTAAGTCTGCTTAATAGGGCTCATTATGTATGTGGTTCAAGGACCACTTCATTAGAGATTGCACGAGCTAAATGAGAAGAATAAGATGCAAGGTGCAAGATCTAGTGGGGCGACGGTTAGAGGTAGACCCCGAGGATTTCGAGGAGGTAGGGGTGGTAATCGGAAGGAGCCACCGATGCGGCTGTTCGATCCGAGACCGTGCTCTCTAGAGCATATGCCATCCAGCAAGACGAGAGAGGCATCCTCCCCGACGTTATCACTGGTACTTTTGCTCTCTTTGATACTAGTGTGATTGCATTGATTGACCCGCTCTACTCATTCTTATATATGTGAAACTTTAGCATCCAAGAAGACTCTACCGTTGAGTCTCTCGAGTTCGTAATTCAGCGTGTCAAACCCTTTGGGTCAATACGTACTCGTTGATAAAGTGTGCAAGAGATGCCCCTAATAATTCGAGAATCTCGCTTTTCCTACCGATCCGATGCTTCTACCATTTGATGAATTCGATGTTATTCTTGGTATGGATTGGTGACCGTACATGATGCAAAGGTGGATCGCAAAAGGAAAACCATTGATTTGAGGAGTGCAAATAATGAGGTAGTCCGAGTCGAGTCTACTAATTTAAAAGGGTGCCGCGATAATATCTTCTATGACCGTTCGGAGATATGTGAAAAGAGGTGTGAAACATACCTTGCGTATGTGTTTGAAAGTAAAGAGACGGAAAAGAAACTCGAATCGGTACCAGTGGTTTGTGAGTATTCGGATGTTTTTCCGGAGGAGTTACCGGATTGCCACCGGTTCGAGAAGTGGAATTCGACATCGGTTGTACTTGGGTACTACGCCGATCTCAATAGCTCCGTGTCGTATGGCATTAACGGAGTTAAAGGAATTGAAGGTTCAATTGCAAGAAGTGACGGATAGAGGTTTCGCCGACCGAGTTTTTCTCCATGGGGCGCACAAAGATTGTTTGTGAAAAAGAAGGACGGAAGCATGAGGTTGTGCATCGACTATCGTCAACTCAATAAAGTGACGATAAAGAATAAATATTCGTTGCCACGAATTGACAATTTGTTTGATCAATTAAAGGGAGCCTCGGTGTTTTCAAAGATAGATTTGAGGTCGGGGTACTATCAGTTGAGGGTCCGAGAATCGGACATACCCAAAACCACTTTTAGAACGAGGTATGGTCACTACTGAATTCTTGGTGATGCCGTTTGGGCTCACTAATGCCCTAGGTGTTTATGGATTTAATGAATAGAATTTTCAGGCCATACTTGGATCGGTTCGTAGTTGTATTTATCGATGACATTTTGGTCTATTCGAGAGATGAAACTGAACATCTGAACACCGAGGCTAGTGTTGCAAATCTTACGAGATAAGCGATTATACGCAAAGTTCAAGAAATGTGAATTTTGGTTGAAAGAGGTTAGCTTTTGGGGCACGTGGTGTCTGCATGACGGGTGTCGGGTGGACCCGAACAAAATTTCGACCATAGTCGATTGGAAACCACCAAGGAATGTTACCGGTTAGGAGCTTTTGGGGCTTGCGGTTATTACCGACGATTTGTAAAAGGTTTCTCGACGATAGCCACGCCAATGACGGTTACTCCAAAAGGATGTTAAGTTCGAATGGACGGAGAAATGTCGAAAAGTTTCGATCAACTGAAAGCTTATTTGATGAAGCCCCAATTCTAGTGCAACCCGAATCGGGCAAAGAGTTTGTCATTTATAGTGACGCATCCCTACTTGGGTTGGGTTGTGTCTTGATGCAAGAAGGGCGAGTTGTGGCCTATCGTCGAGACAATTAAAGCCACATGAGAAAAATTATCCGACCCATGATCTCGAATTGGTCGCCATCGATTCGCCTTAAAGATATGGCGACATTACTTATTTGGTGAGAAGTGCCATGTGTATTCGGATCACAAAAGTCTCAAATATTTGATGACCCAAAGAGACTTAAATCTGCGACAAAGCGATGGCTCGAGTTGTTGAAAGATTATGAGCTCGTCATTGATTATCACCCGAAAGGCTAATGTGGTTGCGGATGCCTTAAGCCGAAATCACCGCTTGCTTTACTGACGATGAATGTACACTTGTCTATCCTACCCGACAATGTGTTGGTAGCTGAATTGAAAGCCAAACCATTATTGATACGTCAAATTCGTGAAGCTCAGAAAGTCGACGATGAGTTGGTTGCAAAACGGGATGAGTGTGTTCCGAACAAGGACTCGGAATTTCAAATCGATAATGACGATTGTTTGAGGTTCAAAAGTCGTCTGTGTGTTCCAAAGAATTCGGAACTTATTCCAATAATTTTGAACGAAGCCCATTGTAGCCGAATGGCAATCCACCCGGGGAGTACGAAGATGTACAACGATTTGAAATGTCGGTTTTGGTGGCATGGTATGAAACGAGACATCTCTGATTTTGTTTCGAGATGTTTAATATGTCAACAAGTGAAAGCGGAACATCAAGTGCCTTCAGGATTACTTCAGCCGATCACGATACCCGAGTGGAAATGGGATCGAGTCACAATGGACTTTGTATCCGACTGCCATTGTCGGTGAGTAAGAAGGATGCGATTTGGGTCGTTGTCGATAGATGACTAAGTCGGCTCACTTTATCCTCAGACGTCTGGATTTTTCAATGGACAAACTAGCCGAATTGTACGTTTCTCGATTGTGAGTTTACACGGGTGCCTATTTCCATCGTGTCGGATAGAGATCCGAGATTTACCTCGCGATTTTGGAAGAAGTTGCAAGAAGCTTTGGGTACCAAGTTGCATTTCAAAGACCGCCTTTCATCCCCAAACCGATGGTCAATCCGAACGGATAATTCAAATACTCGAGGATATGTTGAGATGTTGCATCCTTGAGTTTAGTGGTTCATGGGAGCAGTATTTACCTTTGATTGAATTCGCTACAACAATAGCTTTCAATCAAGTATTAAGATGGCGCCTTACGAGGCTTTATACGATCGTAAATGCCGTACCCCATTATTCTGGTGAACTTAGTGAAGGTAAATTCTTGAGGTTGATTTGGTTAAAGATGCCGAGCAAAAGTTCGAGTAATTCGTGAAAGTTTGAAAGTCGCCGGATCGCCAAAAGTCGTATCTTGGATTTGAAAAGGAAAGATATTGAATATCGGGTTGGAGACAAGGTCTTTCTCAAAGTTTCGCCTTGGAAGAAGGTGCTTAGATTTGGTCGTAAGGGCAAATTGAGTCCGAGGTTCATCGGGCCATATGAAGTATCCGAACGAGTTGGGCGATCGCATATCGATTAATTTTGCCCTCGAGCTCGAAAAGATTCACAACGTTTTTCATGTCTCGATGCTTGACGATATAGGTCGATCCATCGCACGTAATTGCTCCATCGAGATTGAGATTCACCTAATTTGAGCTATGAAGAGGAACCGATTCGCATTATGAGGCGTGAAGTAAAAGAGTTGCGCAATAGGAAAATCCGTTAGTGAAGGTGTTGTGGCATAAACACGGAATGGAAGAAGCCACTTGGGAACTTGAGGACTCTATGAAAGAGCGATACCCGAGCCTATTTACGGTAAGATTTTCTGGGACGAAAATTTCTTAAGTGGGGAGAGTTGTGACATCCTAAATTGACCCTAGTCGGAAAGTGGTTTGGGACCACTAAACCGAGTCATAATAATAATTAACCATCATAATTGATGCTCATTATATGTATATATGCATGTGTGAAAATTTCATGTTTGGATTTTGTTAATTGTAAGTGAATTTTTATCAAATAGGACTTATGTGAGAAAATTTAGAAATGTGCTAGGCAAATGTAAGGTGGCCTATTAATACATGTGGGAAAGTGTTGTCCTTGCATGTCAAATTAGCCAAAATGAAGCATGATGGCGGCCATGCTATGGGTGGAAACATGTCTCCAACATGTTAGACTAGTGATGCATGTAGGAAACAATAAAATAAGAAAGTTAGCATTAAAGAAATGGAAAAGAAAATGATGATAACAAAAAAAAAAAAGAGTGGATGCTTCCCCCTTGCAGTACATGAGAGAAACAAAACAAAGAAAGAAAGAAAAAAAAGTGTTCATTCTCTCATTTTCTCCTTGCTTGGCCGAATGTACTAAGAAGAAAGGGGGAAGCTTGAGAAAATCAGTCATGGGAGTTTGCTAGACTAAGGTATGTTGATGTTATCCATGAGATTTATGCATGTTTTAGTTGATAGTTTGAGTTCCACCTAACCCATGGTCTAAACCTTTACCATGAAATGGGGATGATATTCGCCATGGGTGTTGTCTTCTTAGTATCATTGATGTTTGATGTTTGATGTTGTGGTGGTGAGGCATGAAGATGAGTTAAGGTTCAACTAAGGTGGATTTGTGGATGTTATTTGCATGCTAAAAGTAAAGCTTGAAATGATGCATGGTATGGTGTTGTATGGCATTTGGCCATGGTAGGAAATAAAAGGAAACTATGTTCGTTGTTCATGTCATTTGAATGAGAAGTGCTAGTAAGGTGAAGTACAAATGTTAGTGTTTGATTTACTAGTGTATATATGCATACTAGCCTAGTTGTGAACTTGAATCAAATTGGTGTTAAGTCGATACAAGCGACCTTACTTGTTGAATGTATCAAGTGTGGAAATCGGCCTTAACATGGATGTGTATGTTCGCCACATGAACGAATACATATGTTGATGTGTATATTCGGCCTTAGGTAGCCTATTGATGGCCTTAGCTTTTCCTTGATGCTTGAATGAATTGTATTGAATTGCTTGATGTAATATAAAATGTGCATGACCAATGTGTATCCAAGCAAAAGGGTGGTCATATGACCATTTAAACTCCTTGTCATATTCGCCATAAGCTAGCATAATGAGGTTTTAATAAGTTAAATTTGTGTGAACTAGCTCAAGAACTCAAAGGATCAAAGTTGGACAAGGGAAAGACAAAGTAATTGAATAGCCATTGAAAACGCGCGACAACATCCGAGGTAAGTCATTAAGCATATATTTGGTATTGATTTAAATGATCATAATATATATGCAATTGTGTTTAATGAATTGATGTGTAAATGAAAATGTATGTGTATGGAATGATGCCATTGTTGAATGTATAAAGGCAGCAAAATGCATAAGGTATTGGTCACGGCACTAAGTGTGCGGGTATAAATGGACACGGTGACAAGATTGGCACTAAGTGTGCGGGTTTAAAATTGTACAGCACTAAGTGTGCGAGTTTGATTCTATAGCACTAAGTGTGCGAGCTGAAAATATATAGCACTAAGTGTGCGGATTCACTATATGCTCTTGTATTACAATTGGCACTGAGTGTGCGACATTATCGAGTTAATCCGGACAGCTTAATCGGGTAAGTACCTTGAGCTCATGACGAATAGGCAATATGTTCATGCTCGGGGTTGAGCTTGGTAAGCTTTAAATCTATGTGATGATTGCAATTGTGTGATTGTGGTGAAAATGAGTTAGTGTGTGAAAATGCCTCAAATATCTTATCGTATAAATATGGAATGTGGATGTATGGCTTGGTATGAGATTGAACCGAAAGGTCCGAGGAATTATGGTATAGTTCGATATGGATGAAGTACCTAGCCTTGTTTCATTGTTTCACTTTGTGATGAATTTAGCTAATGGATAATTGTAAAGTGCTTATGACTTCTCGAGTTATAAACTCACTCGGTGTTTTCTTGTCACCCATTTTAGGTCTCTTGGACTCGCATTGTTGCGTGCTCGGAACCGTCGTTGAAGTCATCACACCGGCTGGAGACCTTTTGGTATTGTCTTCGTAGTTGAACTAGGAGAACAATTGGCATGTATAGGCTATTATATTTTGTTGAATTGTGGGTTGTAAACTTTAAGCCATGTGAAATGGCCTATGTGGTCGTCGAGTGGGATGCTAGAACCTATAGCCACGAGTCTTAGAAACTTTAATTTTGATAAGGTGGCCATAATTTGTGTCATGTATGATGGATGATTTAGGGCCAAGGAAAGATTCATGAAATTGGCATAGTTCATCGCAGTAACTGTTGCGGACAGCAGCAGTGAGATGAGATTGAAAAATCACTAAAAATAGTAGAAGTAGAATTAAATAGTGAATAAATTATGAAATTGAACCTTGATGAATCTATTTTTATATGGACGAAACAAAATGACCATATGAGCAGTATACTGAGAGATATTAAAGTTCTCGTGAGACAGGGCCGGAACGGTTTCTGGGTCCCCTGTCGCGACTTTGAAAATTTACTATAAATTATCCAGAAAGAATTAGAAGTCATGCCTTATATGTGAAGATTCCATTTTGAGTTTAGTTTCATTAGAAACAATCAGTACCAGTATTAAAGCCCTGTACAGAGAGATATTCAAGTTGTAACGCACGAAGGTCAGTGTAGTCGACCCCTGTAACATGGGTGACTTTAACTAATAAACTGTACCAATTGGCCCGACCAAAAATTCTAGAAATAAATCCATGGATGGATATATGAGTCTAAATTCATGGAAAATTTACGGAATCAGTTTCTGAGTTTTGGAACTCGAGATATGATTTTTAAGGCGACAGTGACGCAGTTTTCCAGCCTGTCTGGAAATGCCAAATTGGTTGGTACTTTGAGAGGATTTGGCCCGTTAACCCCTCGTGTCCGACACCGACGACGGTCACGGGTTCGGGGTGTTACAAGGTGGTGGCATATGCATCTCGTCAGCTTAAGACTCATGAGGCGAATTATCCTATGCATGACTTGGAATTGGTCGCTGTGGTATTCTCACTAAAAATTTAGAGGCATTTACTTGTACGGTGAGAAGTGTATCATTTACACGGATCACAAGCCTCAAGTATCTCCTCACTCAAAAGGAGTTAAATCTTATGCAGCATAGATGGATTGAGCTACTTAAAGACTATGACTATATGATCAAATACCATCCTGGAAAGGCCAATGTAGTGGCTGACGCACTGAGCCGTAGGGCAATGACTGATCTGAAGGCGATGTTTGCTTGTCTCAGCTTATTTGATGATAGCAGTCTGTTGGCTGAACTTCAGGTTAAATTGACATGGATTGAGAGATCAAGGGTAAAAAGCTGAAGGATGAGTCACTGGGTCTTCGATTCCGACAGATTAAGAATGATAGCACATCAGATTTTAGATTGAATAGCAAAGGGGTGCTATGTTTCCGTGGAAGAGTTTGTGTACTGAAGGATACTGATTTGAGGCAGTCTATATTGCAAAAGGTGCATCGTAGCCTTTATGCTATGCATCCCGGTGGAAACAAGTTTTATCGAGACCTTTGTGAGTTGTATTGGTGGCCAGGTCTCAAGCATGAGGTTACCGACTTCGTGGGTAAATGCCTGACTTGCCAGTTGGTTAAGGCTGAACATCAGTTGCCTTCAAGGTTGCTTCAGCCAGTTAAGATTCCACTTTGGAAGTGGGAGACAGTAACTATGGACTTTGTTAGTGGGCTACCCCTAACGCCTTCTAAAAAGGATTCAGTATGGGTCATCGTGGATTGATTGACCAAATGTAACCATTTCATACTAGTTTGTATCGATTAATCATTGCCGAAGCTGGCTAAACTGTATGTGTTTGAAATAGTGAAACTGTATGGGGTACCGGTTTCCATAATATCTGATAGAGATCCTCGCTTCACGTCTCGATTTTGGAAGAAGTTACACGAGGCTTTGTGATAAACCATAATATATACATATTTTTACCCCATGCTTGGCATATTTATGAATGATTTTTCCTTGGTTTTAGTGAATTTGATGCTCCTAATCCTTTAATTTCATGTTATATACTCAAGAGAGCTTAGGAAAGGAAAAAGTGCGGGAAATGGGCCAAAAATGGACAAATTGGGCCTAATTCAGTGTTTTACATGGCCTAGGCACTTCCACACGGGTGATCTACACGCTCGTGTGTGACACACGGGTAGACCACAGGCCAGTGTGTCATGGCCGTGTCGACCCTAAACTAAGTCAGAATTGCACACGACCTGAGCATCTTCACACGGGCGTGGCACACGGTCATGTCCCTATCGAGCCCAAGTCTAATTCTACTCAGAAAAGGTTAATTTTGGGCTGATTTGGGCATTCCAAAGTCTATTTAAAGACCCTAGCAGAGGATTAAGGGGCACAGAGAATAGAAGGCAGAAAATACTCAAGAACAGCCATCGGGATCAGCTCAGAAAGAGGATCTACATCAAAACTGAAGATTTCCATCCAATTTCCTAGAAGTTCTTTGGGTTTATTTATGTTTTGTTGTTTTCCAATTTTTGAGATGTTTTCCATTATTATGAACTAAACTCCCTAAATACCTAAGGGATCTGAAACCTAAGACAAATCTTATTACTCTTTGAATTATATGATAAATACTTATTCTTCTTCTTAATTGTGAGATTTAACCCATGCTTTAATATTCCAGGATATTAATTCAGGTTTTTGATGTGCTTATTCAGTGAAGCAAAAATCCCTATCTAAGAGTATGCAATCCTAGAGATAGGACGACATAAATCTGCCGGATTAGAGTAAAATCTAATAAAGGAATCCATAGATCGAGTTAACACGACTATAGGGGTTTTAATTAGAAAGAGTTTCGATTAATCAACCTAGAGTCAGTTGTTTTTAGTCTCGAGAGAGATATTAACATAAATCAGGGATTCCTACGGATTAAGTCAAATGAATAAATCGTATAATTCAGAGGTAATAAGTGATGTCTAGGTGAATTCTTCCTTGGGTATTGTCTTCTCCATCGATTTTCCAAAAGTATTTTCCAACTTTAATCTTTATCATAATCTTAGTTAATTAGTTAATTAGTTTTAGATTAAAAATTCTCTTAATTGTTAGGATAGATAATAAAAAAATAGTAATTACTAGTACTTTTAGTCCTCATGGATACGATATTTCCGGTCTTACCATAACTATACTATTGTTCGATAGGTGCACTTGCCTTAGTCAAACTTTTAGTTAGTTTAGCAACCATCAAGTTTTTGGCACCGTTGTCGGGGACTAAGATATTAGGAACACTTAATTTTTATTACTTTAGCCATTTTTATTTTTATTGCAATTTGATTTTGTTTTTATTTACTAAATTTTCTTTTCTTTACTTCTGGCAGGTTTTTTTTATAGTTTATTACTAGAAGAAACCCATCAGGACCTTTACTTTTTGATAGCGAAATCAAAAGCACAGCTTGTAGAAACCGAAGAGAAATAAGACGAAGCCTACAATACATAAAGGAAGAGTGAGAGGCCGACATTTATACCACAACCAAGGAGATGGCTGATAATCAGAATAATCCATTACCTCCTGTGGTTGCTGTAAATCTAGTAAATCAGAATCCTACTCCTCGTACTATGTATGATTATTCTAAACCTACTTTAACAAGAACTAAATCGAGTATAGTTAGAGCTGCTGTTGCTGCAAATAATTTTGAACTGAAACCTAACACGATTCAAATGATACAACAGTTTGTTCAGTTTGATGGTTTGCAGGACGAGTATCCAAACACTCATTTAGTAAATTTTTTGGAATGCTCAACACCTCTAAGATCAATGGCAATTCTGATGATGCCATTCACCTTCGGTTGTTTCCATTCTCATTGAGGAATAAGGCTAAACAGTGGTTGAACTAGTTACCGCGAGGGTCAATCACCACTTGGGAACAAATGACCGAAAAATTTTTGCTTAAATATTTTTTGCTAGCTAAAATAGCTAAATTAAGGAATGATATCTCTTCTTTTATACAGTTTGATTTAGAAACACTTTATGATGCATGGGAAAGATACAAAGATCTATTGAGAAAGTGCCCTCACTATGGATCTTTTGGCTACAAGTTCAAACTTTCTACAACGGTTTGAATCCCTCGACTAGACAAATGGTTGACGCGTCCACTGGTGGAGCTATCAATATTAAGGCACCTGAAGAGGCTTATAAGTTCATAGAAGAGATGTCACTGAATAATTATCAGTAGCGAGTTATGAGGACAAAACTGACGAAAGCAGTCGACGTTTTTAACGTCGACTCGATTACTATGCTTTCAATCAGGTAGAACTTTTGAATAGAAAAATTGATGGTTTACATGGTTCTACATAGGTTCACCCAGTAATGCAGTGCAATACAAGCGGAGGTGGAATGAGCAATTTAGAATATCCATCCTATGGCCTTAACATGGAGAACGAGCAAATGAATTATATGGGTAATAATCCTCAGCCTCAAAATAATCCTTATAGTAACACTTACAATGTACGTTGGAGGAACCACCCAAATTTCTCATGGGGAGGCCAAGGAAATCAAAGACCACCACCCCCTTCAAGCTTCCAACAACAACCGTACCAGCAATAAATGATGACAAAATTTATTTCCGTAGTGGAGACTCATTTTCAGAACACTGAAACCACACTTAAAAATCAGCAAGCATCAATTCAAGGGCTCAAGATCAAATAGGATAGCTGGCTAAGATGATTTTAGAAAGACCACTAGGGAGTTTACCTAGTAATACCAAACCCAATCCAAAAGAGCATGTGAAAGCAGTTACATTAAGAAGTGGGAAAGTATTAGCTGAATTTGAAAAGAAGCTGCCACCAGAAGCTGACAGAAAAGAAGATGAGGAGGAAAAACTTGAAAACAATGAAAAACTAGTGTTTAGGGAATATAAACCGCCAATCCCATACCGAGCAAAGTTAAAGAAAGACGTATGGATGCACAATTCGGTAAATTTCTTAAACTTTTTAAAAAATTACATATTAACTTACCTTTTGTTGAAGCTATCTCGCAGATGCCTACATATGCAAAATTTTTGAAGGAGCTTTTAACAAATAAAAGGAATTTTGAAGAATTATCTACAGTGAAACTCAACGAGGAGTGCTCGGCCATACTTCAAAATAAACTGCCAACCAAACTGAAAGATCCAAGAAGTTTTACTATTCCCTGCTTAATTGGTAGTTTAAATGTTGAGAAGGCGCTAGCTGATTTAGGCACTAGCATTAATCTGATGCCCTACAAAATGTTCAAGCAACTTGGCCTTGGGGAACCAAAACCTACTAGGATGAGTATTCAACTAGCTGGCAGATCGGTTAAATATCATAGGGGCATTATAGAGGATGTTCTCGTAAAAGTAGATAAATTTATATTCCCTGTTGATTTTGTTGTGCTTGACATGGATGAGGATGTTGCGGTGCCTTTAATTTTAGGTCGTCCATTTTTAGCCACTGCTAAGGCTGTTATTGATGTGGGTGATGATAAACTTGTGCTTAGGGTAGGTGACGAAGAGATTATTTTTAGAATTTATGATGCCATGAGATTTTCTAGGAACCATAATGACTTATGTTATTTTATTGACTCTATTGATCATGCTACTCAATATTCTTTACAGGAAATTGTACATAAGGACACATTGGAACTGTGTCTTACCCAAGGAGAAGAGGTAAATGATGATGATTCTACGATAGGTAAGATAAAAGCTAAACTAAATTCCAATGAGCCTTCACTGAGACAAAGGAACTACAAGGGTATTGAGGTAAACAATGAATTAAAATTAAAGCCCTCTGTTGAAGAACCGCCTAAGTTGGAATTAAAGCAACTACCAGATCATTTAGAATATGCGTTTCTTGGAAATAATTTCACATTACCAGTGATTATTACTTCAGATTTATAGCCAACTGAAAAAGACAAGTTACTTCAAGTATTAAAGGAGCACAAAACAGCCATAGCTTGGAAAATTTCTGACATAAGAGGGATCAACCCTTCTTTTTGCACACATAAAATTTTAATGGAAGATGAATACAAACCATGTGTGCAAGCTAAAATATGATTGAATCCTAACATGAAAGAAGTCGTAAAAGCTGAGGTAATTAAACTTCTAGATGCTGGAATTATTTATCCTATTTCTGACAGTTCTTGGGTGAGTCCTGTGCAGGTTGTTCCTAAGAAAGGAGGCATGACTGTTGTGGCCAATGAAAAGAATGAATTAATTCCAACGCGAACAGTCATGGGATGGAGAGTTTGCATTGACTATAGGAAATTGAACGATGCTACAAGAAAAGATCACTTTCCCTTACCATTCATTGATCAAATGTTGGAAAGATTATTTGGATATGTATTATTGTTTTCTAGATGGACTCTCTGGTTATTTCCAAATTTCAATAGATCCTGAGGACCAAAAAAAAATGACATTTACATGTCCATACGATATGTTTGCTTATCGACGAATGCCTTTTGGATTATGTAATGCTCCTACTACATTTTAGCGATGCATGTTGGCCATTTTTTATGAACTCATGGAAGACATTATGGAGGTATTTATGGATGACTTCTTGGTAGTCGGTAACTCTTTCTATCTTTGCCTTAAAAATTTAAAATGAGTCTTAATGAGATGTGAGGAAACAAACCTTGTACTAAATTGGGAAAAAAGTCACTTCATGGTTCGTGAGGGAATTGTGTTAGGCCACAAATTTTCTAGCCAGGGAATCGAGGTTGATAAAGAAAAATCTGAAACTATTGAGAAACTACCTTCCCCTAATTTAGTTAAGGCTATTCGAAGCTTTTTAGGTCATGCTGGATTTTATAGAAGATTTATTAAAGACTTTTCTAAAATAGCTAAGCCTTTAACGAATTTGCTAGAGAAAGATGTACCAATTTCAGTTAGGAATGTTTAGAAGCATTTAATACTCTTAAAAATAAATTAATTAATGCTCCAATTTTGTAGTAGGTGTGGTTCTTAGACAGCGGAAAGACAAGCACTTTCAACCGATCTATTATGCTAGTAAAACTTTGACAGTCGCACAAGAAAATTATACGACGACTGAGAAAGAATTGTTGGCTGTGGTTTTTGCAATCGATAAATTTAAACCATATTTAATATTATCTAAAGTTGTTGTTTACACTGACCATTCAGCTCTTCGATACCTCCTTACTAAAACAGATGTAAAACCTCAACTAATAAGATGTATTTTACTGTTGTAGGAATTTGATTTAGAAATTCAAGATAAGAAAGGAGTAGAAAATCTTGCAGCAGATCATCTATCTAGATTAGAAAACCCACATCTCAAGGGACTTGACGAACAGGAGATAAATGACTCGTTCCCTGAAGAACTACTCTTTGCTATATCTGACTCTCAGGAACCTTGGTTTGTAGACATTGCGAATTATTTAGCTACTAACGTTATACCAAAAGGGTTGAAACATCGGTAAAAGAAGCGATTCTTCACTGATGTGAAAAACTATTTTTGAGAAGAACCTTTTCTTTTTCGTATATGTGCAGATCAGGTAATTCGAAGATGCATTACAAAGACAGAAGCAATTAAAATTTTGGAACATTGCCACTCAGGACCGATTGGAGGACATTACAGTGGAACTAAGACCGCACATAAAACACTCGAATCAAGTTTTTACTGGCCCACACAATTCAAAGATGAAAACAAGTATGTTGTTACTTGTGATAGATGCCAACAAATAGGTAATATATATAAATGTGATGAAATGCCCCAAATGTACATGCTTTCATGTGAGATATTTGATGTATGGGGTATTGATTTCATGGGTCCATTACCTAGCTCGTTTGGAAATAAATACATATTAGTAGCCGTTGATTATATGTCTAAATGGGTGGAAGCCCAAGCCTTACCTACTAATGATGCTAGAGTAGTGGTGAAGTTCCTTAAGAAATATTTCTCTCGATGTGGAGCACTTAGAGCAATTATCAATGATAGGGGTACTCATTTCTGTAATACTCAATTTGATAAAACCCTTAAGAAATATGGAGTTTACCACAGAAAAACTGCCCCTTACCATCCTTAAACTAGTGGACAACTCGAAGTCGCTAACTGAGAGCTTAAACGCATCCTACAAAACACTGTAGAGTCAAATAGGAAGGATTGGGCAAAAAAAAATAGATGATGCTATATGGGCCTATAGAATCGCTTTTAAGATCCTCATAAGAACATCTCCTTACAGACTTGTTTATGGGAAGAGTTGTTATTTACCGTTTGAACTAGAACATAAAGCATTCTGGGCTATAAAATTTCTGAACTTTGATCCGAAACTCGCAGGTGAAAAGAGATTGATGTAGTTGAACGAGCTACATGAATGGCGAGCTAATGCCTATGAGAACTCACGATTATACAAGGAAGCAACGAAGCACCGCCATGATGCTCGTTTAAAGTAACATAAGCAATTTGAAGTTAGAGATCTTATCCTGTTGTACAACTCAAGGCTCAAATTGTTTCCTGGGAAGCTTAAATCACGATGGTCAGGTCCTTTCGTAGTCTAAACTGTCTTTCCATATGACACAATAGAGGTAAGTCACCCAACCCAAGGCACTTTCAAGGTAAATGAACATCGTCTTAAACTTTATAATGGTGAGGATTTTAAAGACAATGGAGAGGAGCTACAACTTCACTAACCCCCCTAACATTCCTGCAAGGTAAAGTCGAGCTTAGACTCTAAACAAGTGCTTCTTGGGAGGCAACCCGAGCACTAATCCCACTAAATTACTTAGTTTATTTTTCCATTTGTTTTACAATCTAACTGCCGGTATTCTTGGCATACACGGCCTAGCACGGCATACGGGCGTGCTTTAGGCCGTGGGATCCCCACAGGTAGGAGACACGGTGTGGCAATAGCCGTGCTAAAATAGGACAAACATTTTCCCAAGATAGGATGACACACAGGCTGCAATAAATCGCCCGGCTGTGTGATGTGGTCGTGCGTACTACACGGCTAAGGGACACAAATGTGTCCCAGATCGTGGTGAAACTGCACTTTAATTACCAAATAAATAAGCAGAGACATGGTATACATAAAATCACCATGGTCGTTTGAGGCGGCCATGGAAGCCACATGGTCATTAACACGAGCGTGCTTGAGGCCGTGTGAGAACTTGCCCAAAGATCAAAACATTCAACAAAGTCAGAATAGAGCACGGGTTAATGCCACGGCCGTGCCCAAAAGCCGTGCGCAATCCTGACTAAAAGACACAGGCGTGTTGGACCAACCACGGGCGTGGGAGAAACGATTCAATCACCACATGCCCATGCGATGCGGCCGTGGGAGCCACAAGGCCTATGCACACGAGCGTGCCCACAGGCCGTGTGCGATACTAACTTAAATCACTAGACCATAAACACAAGTCATGGACACGAGTGTGGTGTAACGAACACGGGTGTAGGAGAAATTAACGAATGTGCACACGGACGTCTGATTGGGATGTGCGCACCACACGACTTGTGGACACGGGCGTGTCAAAGGGATCGTACACAACACTGACTAAGATTTCACAAAAAACACGGGCTAGGAGCACACCACCCACGGCTGTGTGGCCCAAAACGGGGCTTACACGACCATGGCCCCTTTTTTATTTCCCTACCCTAACCCTAATTTTCCCCTATCCCTTTCAAAATCTACTATTCACCCATCTTCTCCACCTAGCCCTCTCTCCTTCTCCAGTATTATTCCTCATTTCTTTTCCCTTTCTATTCATTCCTACTTCTTTTTCTCCATTTTTCTTTCCTTCTTCTCCATCTTCCTTTCTTATCTCCGTCTTCTTCTCTTTTCTTTTCCTCTTCCCCTCTCTTCTCCCTCCCCCTCCGACCACCACGCGTCGCTGCATGCCACTGCACCCCATTGCCAACCACCACTCTCGGTTTTATTTCTTGTATCCCTAACTCTGTTTTACTATTTTAATCTTCCATATTATGTCAATTATTACTATTACTACTCTTAGTGCTTTATCAATATTCTATTTCTTTTTCTATTTGACTGGATTATTATTACTACTCTTACTTTAGTGCTTTTGTGATTCCTCCTTCGTCATTGATTCAAGTAAAGCTTAAGCCATTAGTAATATACTATATAGAATTTAGGACCATGTGTTTTGTTAAGTAAATTCATAGTTGCTTATATATTGAGTAATCAATTAGTTAGTTTTTTTTTAGGTATTATGATTCTATTTATTTCGTCAGCCTAATTAAAATACATTTGGATGATTGTTCTTATTCATTTGGTTGCTATATTGATTCGAGTCATATGATTACTTTCGTAGATACCATGACGAACCCAAAAGGCAAGAAAATTGCAGTCCCTGCCTCTAAAAAATGAAAAGGAGTGACATCCTCCTCGGGTCCCACCACTGAGATACGACATCCATTCCTCCAATTTCCACCAGGGCCCCATGAGGAATTATTTCAGATCCTATGTGCCCGACCCCTTGGAAGGGGTTTTTGCATCGATTGGACCGCATTAGAGCAAGTCCACCTAGCTGATCTGGTTAGGGCCCTCCTAGCCACCACTCTGTGGGACCGATTTTTTGACATCATTGAGCCGGCATATCTAGAGTTCACTTTGGAACTATGCTCGACATTTCAGTTGCAGGCAGTTATGGCGGAGCACGACAACCCAGGAACAGTCTAATTTTGCCTTGGCGGTCTAGTACGACAATTGAGTGTCCCAGAATTTGGAGTTGCTTTGGGACTCTATACAAACGATTTCATGGGGACCGACAACTTTCCCCACCTCCACCGCCGCATCCACTATGCGCCTTTATCATGTTGGAATGCCATAATGCCTGCTACAGGCATCTATGACCCCAACCACTCCAAGGCATCGGCTCTAGCTCTAGCTCTGCAATATCTCCACTCTCTTTTGGCACATACATTAACAGGGAGACGAGAGAGAACTGGTGTCGTTAACACTCATGACGCATACTTCCAGTGGAGCATGAGGCAGGGGCACATTTTTTATCTAACCTACTTCATCGCCCTTGCCTTTCGCCATCAAACCAAGCGACACCAAAAGGGAGTCATTAGACTTGGCTCATATGTGACTCATCTAGCGCGATACTTTGAGTTCCTGAATACAGTGACACGGTCCTCTTCACTCATGCTCATTGGCCAGATGTCCCTATAGGGCATCCAAAGTATGCTCCATATGCGGATGATTGAGTGTCGTCGTGGGTTCAACCCTCCTCAATATCGACTTGCATGAGCTGCCAATGAGGATGACACCGAGGATATTCCTGACGGTATCCCTGCTTTTCAGGAGGACCCACCTTCTCAGCTACCACCGAGTCACCGGCCAGTTCATGCGGCTGCTTCATTGTCTGATGTTTCTGACCACCTTCATCGCTTTGAGCAATACTGCACTCAGTGATTTGACAGTATCCAGCCGACTCTACAACAAATTTGCCAACATTTTCACATATCGCCTCCAGCACCACCACCTCAGGATCCAGCTGTCGATGAGGACTTTTAAGTCCATTTAATTTTCAATTTTTTTATTTTTTTATTTTTGCGTTTATTTTTGTCTTTATTTATCATTTTCTTAAAAGACGTTTATTAGTATAATTTGATTTTTCTTTTATCTAATTATTTCATTATTACTAACCATAACCACTCTATCAATATAAATCCCTTAAACATTGCTGATGGCATCACAGTGTCAAAAGGTTCAGTCGATGGGTGCTACTTAGGAATAAACAAACAATCCTCCAGGACTGCCATGTCCTGCTCGACCACGACCATAGCCATCACGACACCGACCACCACGATAACCTCTTCGCTGGGCACTGTGATTGTGGAACCCAACCTCTACCACCACCTTCACCTATGTCTACATATCACGTACACATCACGTCCAATGTCTCTAAACCCGCTTCTGCTCTTTCAAGGACTACATCCAAATTCAGGGCAGTTTCACTTTCCCCTTACTTTCTGATATTATGCTTATAATTATTATTATCTATCTTTGTACATTGAGGACAATGTACATCTTAAGTATGGGGAGGTTATTTATGTAATTATCAGAAAATTCCTGACTCAAATAATTTTCTAATATCACTATTAGAATGAATTTTGATTGATTTATGATTTTTATTGATATGTTTTGAATTAAATCATAGGTAACTGTGCATTGATTGTTTAAACTTTTAGACATTAGAGGATCAAACATGATAAGTTGACTTTTGAGAATTAAAACTGCTAGGTTATTTCCTTGAATTGAGGTATTATCTTGAAGTTTTGAATTTGCAGGATTGACATCAAATACCCATAATTGTCGTGAGATTTTGAGATTTTCTTGCTCACTTATTTTTCTTATGAGTGTGTCAACATTGATTCACTATTCTAGAACTTGCATCGATTATACATGTCGAGACCACACCTTTCATTTGATATACTAAAATGATAAAGGCACTTAGGTTTTAACCCATTTACCATATAAAAAGCCTACCTACATAATTAACCCTTAGTGAACCCCTTTGAGCCTTAACTATTGTTTCTTGACTTTTCCCCTTAATATTAACCCACAACTTAACCTTTTTTGATTCGATAAGTATTTCTACCTTTTTATTGACTCCCTTTTTATCGAGATTTGATTTAATTAGTTACTTAATTATGTTCGTTCATTCCAATTGCTGATTTATTTCTTTTTATGTACTATCCATTATTATACTTGTTTTTATTCTTAAAAGAAACCGTATATTTATATTCATTCAGTTATATATTGTTCTAAAGAGCTTGGATAAGTTAAAGTTGTTATATTGAGAAAAAGCTCACATCATTAGTTCCGGATAGTTCGAATTCTGGCATTTTCTTTTTGTAATTCAGTGATTAGCTTTATTTTTTCTAGGTTTGGTAATTTATTAAATTAATCTCGATTCTAGCCCTCTTTTTTAGCCTTTACACACACCTTTAACCCAAGCCCCATTACGACCTGGTTAAAAACCTTTTTATTTGTGTATCATCTCATTTATAATGGTAGAGAATTGATTTTCATGCAAGCCTATGGTAATAACTTCTCATGTTTGACTATTGAGTGCTTAATTATTGAACCTTAAACACTTTAAGTGATTTGAGTGAATCATTATTGAGGATGTCAACCTTGTCAATTTGTAATTAAAGGTGATTACTTAGACAAAGGGGGATACCTATGATTTTATGATTGAAATGCTCAGTTTTGATTGTTTGAAACTTTAATGATCTTTCAGTTAAGCTCTTAACATATGATTACTTGTGGATTATTTCGAACATTATTGATAAGAACTATAAGCTAAGAAGAATTTATTTTAATTGTGAGTTGAGGATTTTGCTTGAGGACAAGCAAATGCTTAAGTGTGGGGATATTTCATAAACCGTAATTATACATATTTTTACCCCATGCTTGGCATATTTATGAATGCTTTTTCCTTGGTTTTAGTGATTTTTATGCTCCTAATCCTTTAATTTTATGTTTTATACTCAGGAGAGCTTAAGATAGCAAAAAGTACGAGAAACGGGCCAAAAATGGACAAATTGGGCATAATTAAGTGTTTCACACGGCCTAGGTACTTCCACACAGGTGATCTACACGCTCGTGTGTGACACACAAGTAGACCACATGCCCGTGTATCATGGCTGTGTCGACACTAAACCAAGTTAGAATTGCACACGGCCTGAGCTTCTTCACATGGGCGTGGCACACAGCCGTGTCCCTGTCGAGCCCAAGTCTAATTCTACTTAGAAAAGGCTAATTTTAGGCATTCCAAAGTCTAATTAAAGACCCTAGAAGAGGATTAAGAGGCACGGAAAATAGAAGGTAGAAAATACTCAAGAACAGCCACCGAGATCAACTCATAAGGAGGATCTACATCAAGACTAAAGATTTCCATCCAATTTCCTAGAAGTTCTTTGGGTTTCTTTATGTTTTGTTGTTTTCCAATTTTTGAGATGTTTTCCATTATTATGAACTAAACTCCCTAAATACCTAAGGGAGGTGAAACTAAGACGAATCTTATTACTCTTTGAATTATACGATAAATACTTGTTCTTCTTTTTAATTGTGAGATTTAACCTTTGCTTTAATATTCCAGGATATTAATTCATTTTTTTGATGTGCTTATTTAGTGGAGCAAAAGTCTGTTTAATAGTAAATCATTCATAATTAAGCGGAGTTGCATGCAATCCTAGAGATAAGACGACATAAATCTGCTGGATTAGAGTCAAATCTAATAAGGGAATCTATAGATCGAGTTAACGCGGCAATAGGGGTTTTAATTAGAAAGAGATTTCGATTAATCAACCTAGAGTCAGTTGTTTTTAGTCTCGAGAGAGATATTAACATAAATCAGGGATTCCTACAGATTAAGTCAAGTGAATAAATCGTCTAATTCAAAGGTAATAAGTGAAGTCTAGGTGAAATCTTCCTTGGGTATTATCTTCTCCATCTGTTTTCTAAAGGTATTTTCCAACTTTAATCTCTGTCGTAATTTTAGTTAATTAGATAATTAGTTTTAGATTAAAAATTCTCCTAATTGTTACGCTAGATAATAAAAAGATAGCAATTACTAGTACCTTTAGTCCTCATGGATAGGATATTTTCGGTCTCACTATAATTATACTACTGTTCGATAGGTGCACTTGCCTTAGTCCAATTTTTAGTTAGTTTAGCGACCATCACTTTGGGTACAAGGTTGGACTTCAGTACTCCGTTCCACCCTCAGACAGATGGTCAGTCAGAGAAGGTGATTTAGATACTAGAGGATATGTTAAGGAGTTGTCTAATAGATTTTCGAGGCAGTTGGAAGGATTACTTGCCATTGGCAGAGTTTGCATACAACAAGAGCTACCAGTCTAGCATACAGATGGCACCTTACGAGGCATTATATAGTCGTAGGTGTCAGACTCCTTCGTGTTGGACTGAGTTAGGCGAGCGACGTGTTCTAGGCCCTGAATTGGTCTCTGATACTGAGGATAAAGTTAGACTAATTTGGGATCGACTGAAGGCGGCATCAGATAGACAAAAGTCGTATATGGATCTAAACTGTAAGGAGATTGAGTATTCTATGGGGGACTTTTTTTTTCTTAAGGTCTCGCTATGGAAGAAGGTACTGCGATTTGGACGGAAGGGCAAGCTAAGCCCTAGTTTCATTGGGCCTTGCCGCATATTGAAACATGTGGGACCGGTTACATATCAGATAGAGCTACCTTCAGAGTTAGACCGGATTCATGATGTGTTCCATATCTCTATGTTGAGGCGCTACCACTCTGATCCCACGCACGTCATTTTGACTGAGGAGGTTGAGGTTAGGCCGATCTAACTTTTAAGAAAGAGTCGGTTTAGATTTTAGATTGTGATATGAAAGTTTTTATGAAGAAGTCTATCCCACTGGTTAAGGTACTATGGCATAATCACAGCTCAGAGGAGTCCATGTGGGAACCCAAGCAGGCGGTGCAACAACAATACCCACATCTGTTTTGACCAGGTAAATTTTGAGGCTAAAATTTTCTTTTAGGGGGGTAGAGTTGTAATGCCCCAAATTATAAGGAACTATTTTTGTATGTTATGTTGCATAAGTACATGCTTGCTTCAGTGGTCAAGTGTCCTGAGGAGTGTTGGAGAAGTCCTGAGTTCAAGCCTTAGCATGTGCAAAATTTTATTTTTACTTGAATAAACCATTGTCTCTAGTCAGTATGCTTTTAAATTATTGTGGGTGAAACATGTAATGACCCGAATTTTACCGATACTGAAAAAGTATAATTTCGGATCTCTGTTTATGAAAAGTGGATTCGTAAATATTTATTTAAAAATATTTACGAAGTAAAATGAGTGATTAATTAGAGTTTAATTAAGTGAATTTAGCTTAATTAAGGATAATTAGATAAAAGGATTAAATTGAATGAAGAGTGAAAGTTTAATTATAGAATAAAGAAAAGTAAAGGGACTAAAAAGGCAAATAAGCCAAAAAGGAGTGCGTGTATGGCAAAAATAAAATACATGTGTAATTAATATAATGCATACATTTGTAATACATGTATGTATTCACTTATTATTTAAGTAAATAATTAATGTATTTATTATTATTTAATTGATATTATTTGATAAATAAATTAAATATAAGACAAGTGTATGGTAAAATAATTTATATGTGTACCAATAGTATACATACACTTGTAATACACATATGTGTTTGCTTATTATATAAGTATATTATATATTATTATTAAAAAAGTAAATAAAAAGGAAATAAAAAGAAAGAATTAGAATGAAAAGAAACAGAATGTGGAATGAAACAGGGGAAGGAAGAAAGAAAAAGAGAAAAGAAAGAAGAAAAGAGAAAATTGAAGGTTTGAAGCTTGGAAGTTTAATAGGTAAGTCAATTTAGTCCTTTTTACTTAATTTTGATGTTTTAGAAGCTTTGGAACAAGATTTTGATGAAATTAAGATGATACTTTGAAAGTTATTAGATTTCTAGATAATATTCATGTTGAGTAAAATGATGAATTAAGGGCTAAATTGATAGAAATTCAAGTTAGAAATGAAATAAGGATTGAATTGTAAAGTAATTCATAAGTTTTATGCTTTAAGGACTAAATTGAAAGAATTTTGAAATTATGGTTTTATGAAGAAAAATAGATAATTATGTCTTAGTTTGGTTCAAAGTTGAGTAGAAATAAAGTATGAATTAAGATAAAAAAAAGTAAGTGAATTTAGTTAGGATTAAATTGAAATTAAAAGTAGAAAATCAACATTTTGCACTAAGACTATTATGGACAGAAGCAGTAGTCTAAGTTTGAAAATTCACCAAACATTGTATAAATTTAATTAGAGTATGAATAAAATATATAATTAAAGATTATTGAGTCTAGTTTCTTACAGAAGAAACGGTATGAACAATTGAATTGTAAATTATGAGATATAATGAATTTTGTGAGACAAGGTCAGAATGAATTCGGGTTCCCCTATTCTGACTTTGGAAAATCACCAAAATTGGAAAACAATAATTAGAGACTTAAAGTTATATGTGTAGAATCCCTAATGAGTATATTTTTAGGAGAAATCAACAGGAATATTATCCGAGTTTTGTACTGTGAGATAATTAATTTTTAGTGAAGAAGGGTCTAAACTAGAGACATGACAATGAAACAGGGATAACTTTAAAGAATAAACTGTACTTATTGGATAAATAAAAATTATTAAAATTTTATGGTAAAAAGATATATGAGTCTAGTTTCAGGGAAAATTAGCGGATCTTAATTTTGAGTTTTATAGCTCCAGATATAAATAATTTAGTGACTATGACACAGATGGACAGCTTGAATATCCATAAAAGTAAACAAAAAAAATTATAGATAATGTTACTTACAAGTGTGTTATATACATTAAAGATGTGGAATGGAGAGGAGGAGGAGGAAAATATATATGAATATTCAGTTAGCATGGCTAATTTGCATGTTTTAAGCTCATGGACTAAATTGAATAAAAGTAAAACTTTAGGGGGCAAATTTTGTCAAAATGTTAAAAATGACTAAATTGAAGGGAATGAATTGTTTTATTATCTAAATTAATAAATTGAATGAAATTATCAATTTAAGATTGGGTGAAATTTGGGAAAATGGTAAATTACCAATATGCCCCTAAATCTTGGTATTTCTGCAATTTAGTCAGGTAGGTTCATATATCCCGAATGAGCATGTAAATCTTACAATTTAAGTATTATATCGTATTTTATATGATATTTTGAATTGAATATATGAAAAGGATGTTATATGAAACATGAAAATGAATACTAAATAATATAAATTAATTGAAATTATTCTGAAAATCTCGGTAATGCCTCGTATCCTATCCCGGTCTCAGGTACGAGTATGAGGTATTACAAAGCATGTCAGAAAGGGCTGGTCTAGGGGATGAGTGGCGTGTTACTGTTACCTTGGGTCTGAGGTTCAAGGCTTGACGATGCAAAAAGAGTATTTTATTTAGATGCTGACACCGTGGAAGTGTTGTAGTTTGACTGAAATTGAGTGTTTGAGTAGTGTGAGGAGTTGTGGTCGAATTTTAGGAGCTTGTTGGAGGGAATTTTGGCTGGTTGGGAAGTGGATAGGTGGGATATAGTTAAGTGATCTTAGGAGTGTTATGGGGAGAGAAATTAGGAGATTTTGAAGGGAGTGGAAGAGAGTGTGCCGAATGGGAACGTTGCTTCTTTGTATTTTCGATTTTGTGCAAATCACTGTGGGTTTTGTCATTCTTTTCGGTTCTTTTCTCTCTTGAGGCTGATATTCCATTTTGGTATTCTATTATTTTTGTGGTTATTCCCTCTCTTCTTGGGGCCAAGCATAGCAAAGACCATTCAGGCATCTCCTTTCTATTTTTGCAACTTTATTCTCCCTTTTATTTGTTAAAATCGAATACTCTCTGTCTCTCCCTCTCTAAAACTTTGGCCGATTATCTCCTATTTCGTCATCTCTCAAATTTTCCCTTTCTTTCAGTGGTAGCCGATACCCCTTTTTCCTTTCTCTCTATTCCTTCGACTCTTTTTGAGTGTCCCTCATTGCATGGTTAAAATCGAATACTCTCCCCCTCATTTCTTTCTGTCGGTTCTCTACTTTTTATGTTAGTCGAATATTCCATATCAGCTTCGAGTGCACATTTATTGTTTTCTTCCACTTTCTGCTGTAAAGTCTATTTACCTAAAACCTTTCTATGCTGCAGATTCTGCTACGAGTGTGGTTGTGTTAGCCCTTGCTTTTGTCAAATCGGGTGCTTTCGGCTTTTGTTGGGGGTGTGGGCCGATTTGCTTCTTCTCCTTTTCTAACTTGGCGCTTTCGGTAAGTTACTATACTTATGGTTCAATGGGTTACGGGTATGGTTTAGTTAGCAAATTGCGATTGGGATGCAGGTAGTCTTTAAGGGTTCCAAACGATCTCTTGCAACGATTTTAGTGTGTGTTTGATCTAGACAAGTGATAGGTAATCTTATGAATAAGTGTTTTGATTAGAGTTTGCTTCGACTCGATTGTTAGCCTATTAACCAAAGCTTCTATTTGAAATAGGTTGGAGCACTCGTGGGCTAGTTGCACTTTTTCGCAAACAGGTGTGTAAACACTGCCCTTAATCGTAGATCGGCAAAAGCCGAAATAAGTGACTGTTGACGCTACACGAGTGTGCGCTCGCTCATGTGGTAGTCTAAATGCCTAAACATGGGCATATGAACGTTGAGGCCATCCATGAGCAATTTCATGGGCTAAGGCCGTTTTGGCCCATGGTGGGTCGAAATGGGCTATGTGGGCCCTATAGGCATGTGGGCCCCACACGGATAAACTACATAGACGTGTGAAGAACGCTGGGCCAGGTTGTGTAATCCATACGGCCAAGGCCATTTTTGGGCTTGTGGGCCACACGGGCGTGTGGGCTTACATGGGCCGTATTGTGGGCCTTGGGCCCATTTTCACTGTTTTGATGTTAAGGTTGCACCGGTTGCCTGAGACGAATGTGAACCTACTGTTGGGTCGGTAAGTATACCTAGTCCCCAAATTGATAAATGACTGTTATGCCCCTATGAGGTAAAGTGACTATTATGCCCTTATGAGATGTATGACTGTATTCACGCATGCCATTTTATATATATTGCATACCTGTATGATATTATGATATGTTGCATGGAGATGGGCTTATTATGATTGGAGCTGTTGCAATTACTTTTTAGTGTCGCAACTGGTGCTATATTTGGAGTGTAGGGATGGGTGGGTTGATTTTATCCCCATATGGAGTGTAGGGCTGGACGGAGTGGAGTGTAGAGGCTGGTTGGGTAGGATTTATGATTGCATATCTGTACTGCTACTGGCATTTAATTGGGCTAAGGCCCACACTAATACTGATACCGTAATGGGCTAAGGCCTTAACTGAAACAGAACTGTTACTAATACGGGCTTAGACCCAGACTATATTTGCCTACTGCATGATTGACTGTATGTTAATTAAGAGATTACACACTGAGTTTTCGTAAACTCACCCTTCTATTTATCTGCTCAGGTAATCCCCAGTCTTAAGCGGGTTGGTGCTGCGAGGGACTCAAAGGTGGCCACACAATTGCATGGATTTTCTTATTAGATTTTAAATTATAAGTATATTAATCTGGGTATCTTTTTGTGTAATAAGGCCTCAATAGATTTTTAATCTTTAATTTGGGTTTTAATTATTTTGATTTATAACTACTAGTAGTAGGATAAGATGCAGTTTTTTTCCAAAAGATAAATGTTTCCCAAAATACCAAGAATACGTAATTGTTTAAGAGCTTCGGCAAGGGACAAAGTTTTCAAAATTAAAGACGTTTTTTAACAAGACTAACCTTCGATAAATGATATGTTTTAAAATCATCATTAAGAAAACATAACAAAGGTAAATATGGAAAATAGTTTTCTTTCGATATCACGTTTTGCGAAAAACACTTCAATGTGGCATCGCCAGATTCGGGCATAACGTCTAGGCTGGGTTTGGGGTGTTACAATCCCAATACAAAACATAGTAATCTAACACATATCTTTCTTTTTCTATCATTTAGCTTCATAAAACTTACATTATGTAACACCCCGAACCCGAGACAGTCACCGGTGTCGGACACGAGGGGTTAACGAGCCAAAACCACTTAAAGTACCGACCAATTTGGCATTTCCAGACAGGCTGAAGAACTGCGTCACTGTCGCCTTAAAAATCATATCTCGAGTTTCAAAACTCGGAAACTGATTCCGTAAATTTTCCCTGAATTTAGACTCATATATCCATCCATGGATTTATTTCTAGAATTTTTGGTTGGGCCAATTAGTACAGTTTATTAGTTAAAGTAGCCCATGTTACAGGGGTCGACTACACTGACCTTCGCGCGTTACAACTTAAATATCTCTCTGTACAGGGCTTTAATACTGGTGCCGTTTGTTTCTAATGAAACTAGACTCAAAATGGAATCTGCACATATAAGGCATGACTTCTAATTATTTCTGTATAATTTATAGTAAATTTTCAAAGTCGCGACAGGGGACCCAGAAACTGTTCTGGCCCTGTCTCACGAGAACTTTAATATTTCTCGGTATACTGTTCATATGATCGTTCGTTACTTTCATATGAAAATAGACTCGTCAAGGTTCGTTTACATAACTTATTCACAATTTAATACCCTTCCGAAAAATTTTGGTGATTTTTCACATCCACGTCACTGCAACTGGCAGCATCTGTTTTAAGGTAGGCCTTACCTATTTTGTAGTTTCCATGGACCAACTATAGTCTAGTCATACATAGGTCCACCTATGATCATGTTTAGCCATTCCAATGGCTGATCATGTAATAACACTCCCATTCCAATCCATAATATCATCATGAAACCATATAAATTACAAACCACAAATGGTCTAATTCAGTACTCCACTTTTACGAACCATTTTCGCATGGCCGCACACATATACATCACAAAAGCACTTGAAAACAACCGAGGTAGTCCTATACATGCCATATCCAAAGTTCAACTAAAAGAGTACCAAAGGGGGTTTGATAGTGTAGATGACTTCACTTCAATGATCCCGAATCCGATCGCTAGCGAGCAAAATCTACAAAACAGAGAGCCAAAGCAATGGGGTAAGCATGTTTATGCTTAGTAAATCTCAAGCAATGAAATCGGCTTTAACTAAAGCATTACATTCACATAGCCAAATGAATCATTTCATTAATACACATTCACATAATCATACTTACTTCACACTTCATCAACATATACATTCACAAGATATCAACCAATTCAAGAGCTGAAAATTCGTTAGTCGATTGACGAATATTATTCAAACGTATCGACTTTTCCATTGCACATGTAAACATACCTTATCCTTTGGGCTTTTCGAGCGTACTAATTAAATTTATTACAGCAACCAACGCTCACCTTCAACCCAAGCTTCTTCGGAATACAACCGGATATAACCACACGCACGAATGCCTTCGGGTCTTAGCCCGGATATAACGACTCGCACAAATGCCTTCGGTATTAGCCCTGATATAACAACTTGCACGAATGCCTTGGTCTTAGCCCGATAAAGTCACTAGCACAATTGCCTTGGTCTTAACCCGGATATCATTCAATTGCTCATGCACACATACATCAATAATCATTACACATTCATGTTTCATTTTCGTTACTAAGGCTCAAACACAAATATAATCACTAGCATAATTGCCTTCGGGACTTAGCCCGGGTACCATTCAAATACTCATACACACGTATATCAGTAATCATTACACATCCATAATTTCATTTCACATAATTCAAGTAGGGTCATTACTTGAAGACTTACCTCGGATGTTGTCGAACGGCTTCAACGGCTATTCGATCACTTTTTCCTTCCCCTTATCCAATTGTGGCCTTCTAAGCTCTTGAGCTAATTCAAACAAATTTAATTTATTAAAGTCTCGCTTGCTAGCCTTGGCCAAATACACATATCATTGACTCAACATCACATAACTAAGCACTTTAGTCAATTTTCTTTAATTACGCACACATTCGGCCTTAGCTCACAACAAGGTAGCCGATTACCTAAGTCAAGAATAGGCACCATTAAGCTTGCCTCTAACCGAATGCATGCACAATAATTTCCCCTCATGTGGCCGAATATACATGTCCATGTTGAGGCCAATTATACACTTGATACCACACAAAAACAGCATACATTTTGCTACTAACACATTACATATCGTAGCTCAATGCACATCTCTCATTTACTTCATAATCGAGACATCATCACAAGCAAATATACACCTTGAAATAGCATATATGTCATACCAATACATCGTGTGCAAACATATATACATATATATATGCTAGAGCAATCTCAAGTTGATTGTAACTAAACATGAACAAAATTTCAATACACAAATCTTACTTTCCATGCAATGAGCATAAATCACACTTATGGATGTACCATGGCGAATATATCACAACACCATAATTTTGGTCATGATTAAACAAAGAACTTAGTATCTCATTCAAAATGCTAAAAGAAAATCTAAGAGTCCTCAATCCCCCATCACATGTATCATTATCAAGCTTGATATTTAGCATGCAATGGCATTAGCACCACATTTACTTTGGCCGAATTTCATTCCCATGACATAGCAAAGATTTGAACCATGGCTAACATGAACATCAAGTTAGCAACTAAAACATGCATGAATCTCATGACTCAACCTCATACATACCTTAATCTTGATGCAAGTATAGCCAAATCTCCTTCTAGATCTCTTCTAAACCAAAAATGGAGCAAAATCCTCCCTTTTTCCTTAGTACTTTCGGCCAAAGAATTGAAAAATGGATGAACAAAAATTTTTTTCTTTCTTTCTCTACAACTCACGGCAATGGGGGGTTCACTCACACACACACATTTTTTTTTCTTTCTTTATTACCCATACTTATTTGTTTATTGTTTCTCCCTAATGCACCAACAAAACATGTTTCATGACATGTTTAGCCCATGATTCCTTGTCATGGCCGCCACTACAACTTGGGGAAATTTGACATGCAAGTCCTCCCTTTGACTACATGCACTATTAGGTCCTTATAGATTAGCCTTTCACTTTTCAAAGTGTCACACAAGTCCTACTAACTGAATGCACATGCAATCGGCTAAATCGAACTTGAAATTTTCACACATTCATAATTACATATTCTAGACAATAAATATTACATTCAAGCGTTTGGTGACTCGGTTTAGTGGTCCCGAAACCACTTCCGACTAGGGTCAATTTTGGGTGTCACAACTCTCCCCACTTAAGAAATTTTCGTCCCCGAAAATCTTACCGGTAAATACTTTTGGGTATCGCTCTTTCATAGCGTTCTCGGTTTCCCAAGTAGCTTCTTCTATCCCGTGTTTGAGCCATAACACTTTCACTAGCGGAACCCGCTTATTTCGCAACTCTTTCACTTCACGTGATAGGATACGAATCGGTTCTTCCTCATAACTCATATTGGCTTGAATTTCAACCTCTGATGGACTAATCACGTGCGATGGATCAGATCTATAGCGTCAAGCATCGAAACATAAAAGACATCGTGAATCTTTTCGAGTTCGGGGGCAAAATCAAACGATATGCAATCGGACCGACTCGCTCGGATATCTCATATGGCCCAATGAACCTCGGGCTCAACTTGCCCTTACGGTAGAATCGAGTATCTTTTCCAAGGCGAAACCTTGAGAAACACTTTATCCCCACCGATACTCAATGTCTTTTCGTTTGATTATAGTACGACTTCGACGATCGGAGGCTATCTTCGACTTTCACGGATTACTTTCACTTTACATTCAAAGCATCTTTAATCAAATCCACCCGAAAATTTTGCTTTCACCGAGCTCGGTCAAAACAATGGTGTACGGCATTTACGCCTCGTACAAAGCCTCGTAAGGTGCCATCTTAATACTTGATTGAAAACTATTGTTGTAAGCGAATTCAATCAAAGGCAAATACCGCTCCCATGAACCATCGAACTCGAGGATGCAACATCTCAACATATCCTCAAGTATTTGAATTATCCGCCGGGATTGACCATCGGTTTGGGGGTGAAATGCGGTCTTTGAAATGCAACTTGGTACCCAAAGCTTCTAGCAACTTCTTCCAAAATCGCGAGGTAAATCTCGGATCTCTATCCCACACGATGGAAATAGGCACCCGTGTAATCTCACAACTGAGAACGTACAATTCGGCTAGTTTGTCCATTGAAAAATCCGTCGTCACGGGGACAAAGTGAGCCGACTTAGTCAATCTATCTACCACGACCCAAACCGCATCCTTCTTACTCACGACAATGGCGGTCCGGACACAAAGTCCATTGTGACTCGATCCCATTTCCACTGGGTATCGTGATCGGTGAAGTAATCCTCAAGGCACTTGATGTTCCGCTTTCACTTGTTGACATATTAAACATCTCAAACAAAGTCGAGATGTCTCGTTTCATACCATGCCACCAAAACCGACGTTTCAAATCGTTGTACATCTTCGTACTCCCGGTGGATTGCCATTCGGCTACAATGGACTTCGCTCAAATTATCGAAATAAGTTCAATTCTTTGGAACACACAGACGACCTCGAACCTCAAACAATCGTCATCATCGATCCGAAACTCCGATTCCTTGTTCGAACACACTCAAATTTCGTTTGCAACCAACTCATCGTCGACTTTTTGAGCTTCACAAATTTGATGTATCAATAATGGTTTGGCTTTCAATTCAGCTACTAACACATTGTCGGATCGAACGGACAAGTGCACATTCATCGCTCGTAAAGTGAATAATGATTTACGGCTTAAGGCATCCGCAACCACATTCGCCTTTCCCGGGTGATAGTCAATGACCAGCTCATAATCCTTTAACAGCTCGAGCCAACGTCTTTGTCGCAGATTTAAGTCTCTTTGAGTCATCAAATATTTGAGACTTTTGTGATCCGAATACACATGGCACTTCTCACCAACTAAGTAATGTCGCCATATCTTTAAGGCAAATACGATGGCAGCCAATTCGAGATCATGGGTCGGATAATTTTTCTCATGTGGCTTTAATTGCCTCGACGCATAGGCCACAACTCGACCTTCTTGCATCAATACGCAACCTAACCCAAGTAGGGATGCGTCACTATAAATGACAAACTCTTTGCCCGATTCGGGTTGCACTAGAATTGGAGCTTCAGTCAAATAAGTTTTCAGTTGATCGAAACTTTTCTGACATTTCTCCGTCCATTCGAACTTAACATCCTTTTGGAGTAGCCGTCATTGGCGTGGCTATCGTTGAGAAACCTTTACAAATCGTCGGTAATAACCGCAAGTCCTAAAAGCTCGAACCTCAAGAATATTTTTCGGGGCTTCCGCTAAGTATAGCTGAAATTTTGTTCGTCGACTCGAATACCCGATGCAGATACCACATGCCCCAAGAAGCTAACCTCTCTTAACCGTAACTCACACTTGCGAACTTAGCATATAATTGCTTATCCGTAAAATTTGCAAGACTAACCTCGGTGTTCAAAGATGTTCGGTCTCATTTCTTGAATAGACCAAGATGTCATCAATGAACACGACTACGAACCGATCTAAATATGGTCTGAAGATCCGATTCATCAAATCCATAAATACCGCAGGGGCATTAGTAAGCCCAAACGGCATCACTAGGAACTCGTAGTGACCATATCTCGTTCTGAAGGCAGTCTTGGGTACGTCTGAATCTCGAATTCGTAACTGATAATAGCCCGATCTCAAATCTATTTTCGAGAACACTGAGGCTCCCTTCAGTTGATCGAACAAATCGTCGATACGCGGTAATGGATATTTGTTCTTTATCGTCGCTTTATTAAGCTGACGATAGTCAATGCATAGCCTCATGGTTCCATCCTTCTTTTTCACAAACAACACTGGCGCACCCCAAGGTGAAAAACTCGGACGAGCAATACCTCTATCCACCAATTCTTGCAACTGAGCTTTCAACTCCTTTAATTCCGTTGGTGCCATACGATACGGAGCTATCGAAATTGGAGTGGTACGGTACCAATTCGATGCCAAACTCTATTTCTGAACAGTGGTAAACCCGCAATTCTTCGTGGAAAACATCCGGTATTCACAAACCAGCGCACAGATTCGGGTTTCTTTTCGACTCCTTGTCATCGAGCACATACGCAAGGTACGCTTCGCACCCTTTTCTTACATATTTCTAGGCCAACATTGCGATATTACAAATGGCAACCCTTTAAGTCCGTAGACTCAACCCGAATTATCTCGTTATTCGCGACCTCAAATCGATAGTCTTGCTTTTGCAATTTACAACCGCATCGTGCATGGTCAACCAATCCAAACCAAGAATAACGTCGAATTCGCCGAACGACAAAAGCATCAAGTCCGTGGGAAAACAAGAACCTCGAAATACTAGGGGACTTTTCTTACACACTTTGTTGACAAGCACATAATGACCCAAGGGTTTGACACCGAATTACAAACTCAGTAGACTCAATAAGCAAAGTCTTACTGGATGCTAAGGTTTCGCATATATAAGAATGAGTAGAACCAGGGTCAATCAAAGCAGTCACATTAGTATCAAAGAGAGTGAAAGTACCGGTAATAACATCTGGTGAGGCAGCATCCTCGCGTGCGCGTATGGCATAAGTCCTAGCAGGAGCACGAGCCTCAGATCAGATGGTAGCATCTCTAGATCCTCTCTGACCGCCACTAGCATTGCCCATATTTCTAGGTGGCCTACCTCGAGTTGTGGTAGCACCTGGGTTCCCACTATGATTTGTATTTTGTTCAGATAATCTCGGGCAATCTTTAATGAAGTGGTCGGCTGATCCGCACTTGTAACAGGAGCGGTCATGGGATCTACAACTCCCCGAGTGCCATTTACCACAATACTGACACTCCATTCGGTTTCGACGATCGTTCCCAACACCGGAGACCGGTGCCTCAGATACCCACCGGGTCGATCACGATCTCGTCTAAAAAGGCCGGCGCCTCTAGACCGCTCACATCATCTCAAAATCTCTTCGATGCTGTTGAAGAGACTTTCCGAGGACCTCTTCGAAATTCTCCGTTCCCACATCAACTTTTGTTTCTCCTTTCTAAGCTCTTGACTTTACAAGCTCGCTCGACAAGTACTACGAACTCTCGTATTTCAAGAATGCCAACGAACATCCTTATATCATCATTCAGCCCATCCTCGAAGCGTTTACACATAATAGCTTCGGAAGAAACACATTCCCGAGCGTATCTACTGAGTCTAACAAATTTTCGCTCGTAGTCAGTAACTGACATAGAGCATTGCTTAAGATCAAGAAATTCCTTTCGTTTTTGATCGATGAATCTCTGACTGATATACTTCTTTCGGAACTCGGTTTGGAAGAACTCCCAAGTTACTTGCTCTCTAGGTACAACAGAAGTTAGAGTACTCCACCAATAGTAGGCGGAATCGCGTAGCAAGGAGATAGTACACTTTAAGCATTCATCGGGTGTACAAGATAGCTCATCGAGCACCCGGATAGTGTTGTCCAACCAGAATTCAGCTTGCTCGGCATCGTCGCTATCCGTAGCTTTAAATTCAGTAGCCCGTGTTTCGAATTCATCAACTGGGGCTTACTTGACCTTATTTGGTCGATTCTGGGAGGTATTGTAGGTCTGGGTTGCATTAGTCGGGAATGGAGGTTGTGGAACAGTAGTGTTAGTTCGAATGTATTGGTTGAACCAATCATTCATCACGCTATAAAAGGCTTGCCTAGCCTCATCATTCGGATTGCTGGCAATAGGTTGAGAGTCCGCCAGCGCTGTCCCTTGCGCGGGAGCAGGCACCACACTCTCCACATCATCAGCTATTGCTCGGTTGGGATCGGGATCCATTGCTATAAACAAACACAAATTCAGAATGTCAGAAATCACCACACTATCAATTATCACTTATTGGCATGTATAGCTAGACCCCAAACATATCACGGTAGTCCTAGAATCGACTAAACTGTGGCTCTGATACCAATAAAATTGTAACACCCCGAACCCGAGACCGTCGCCGGTGTCGGACACGAGGGGTTAACGAGCCAAAACCACTTAAAGTACCGACCAATTTGGCATTTCCAGACAGGCTGGAGAACTGCGTCACTATCGCCTTAAAAATCATATCTCGAGTTTCAAAACTTGGAAACTGATTCCGTAAATTTTCCCTGAATTTAGACTCATATATCCATCCATGGATTTATTTCTAGAATTTTTGGTCAGGCAAATTAGTACAGTTTATTAGTTAAAGTAGCCCATGTTACAGGGGTCGACTACACTGACCTTCGTGCGTTACAACTTAAATATCTCTCTGTACAGGGCTTTAATACTGGTGCCGTTTGTTTCTAATGAAACTAGACTCAAAATGGAATCTGCACATATAAGGCATGACTTCTAATTATTTCTGTATAATTTATAGTAAATTTTCAAAGTCGCGACAGGGGACCCAGAAACTGTTCTGGCCCTGTCTCACGAGAACTTTAATATTTCTCGGTATACTGTTCATATGATCGTTTCGTTACTTTCATATGAAAATAGACTCGTCAAGGTTCGTTTACATAACTTATTCACAATTTAATACCCTTCCGAAAAATTTTGGTGATTTTTCACATCCACGTCACTGCAACTGGCAGCATCTGTTTTTAAGGTAGGCCTTACCTATTTTGTAGTTTCCATGGACCAACTATAGTCTAGTCATACATAGGTCCACCTATGATCATGTTTAGCCATTCCAATGGCTGATCATGTAACCCAACACTCCCATTCCAATCCATAATATCATCATGAAACCATATAAATTACAAACCACAAATGGTCTAATTCCGTACTCCACTTTTACGAACCATTTTCGCATGGCCGTACACATATACATCACAAAAGCACTTGAAAACAACCGAGGGTAGTCCTATACATGCCATATCCAAAGTTCAACTAAAAGAGTACCAAAGGGGGTTTGATAGTGTAGATGACTTCACTTCAATGATCCCGAATCCGATCGCTAGCGAGCAAAATCTATAAAACAGAGAGCCAAAGCAACTGGGTAAGCATGTTTATGTTTAGTAAATCTCAAGCAATGAAATCGGCTTTAACTAAAGCATTACATTCACATAGCCAAATGAATCATTTCATTAATACACATTCACATAATCATACTTACTTCACACTTCATCAACATATACATTCACAAGATATCAACCAATTCAAGAGCTGAAAATTCGTTAGTCGATTGACGAATATTATTCAAACATATCGACTTTTCCATTGCACATGTAAACATACCTTATCCTTTGGGCTTTTCGAGCATACTAATTAAATTTATTACAGCAACCAACGCCACCTTCAACCCAAGCTTCTTCGAATACAACCGGATATAACCACACGCACGAATGCCTTCGGTCTTAGCCGGATATAACGACTCGCACAAATGCCTTGGTATTAGCCCTGATATAACAACTTGCACGAATGCCTTCGGTCTTAGCCGGATAAAGTCACTAGCACAATTGCCTTCGGTCTTAACCGGATATCATTCAATTGCTCATGCACACATACATCAATAATCATTACACATTCATGTTTCATTTTCGTTACTAAGGCTCAAACACAAATATAATCACTAGCATAATTGCCTTCGGGACTTAGCCCGTACCATTCAAATACTCATACACACGTATATCAGTAATCATTACACATCCATAATTTCATTTCACATAATTCAAGTAGGGTCATTACTTGAAGACTTACCTCGGATGTTGTCGAACGGCTTCAACGGCTATTCGATCACTTTTTCCTTCCCCTTATCCAATTGTGGCCTTCTAAGCTCTTGAGCTAATTCAAACAAATTTAATTTATTAAAGTCTCGCTTGCTAGCCTTGGCGAATACACATATCATTGACTCAACATCACATAACTAAGCACTTTAGTCAATTTTCTTTAATTACGCATATATTCGGCCTTAGCTCACAACAAGGTAGCCGATTACCTAAGTCAAGAATAGGCACCATTAAGCTTGCTCAGAATCAATGCATGCACAATAATTTCCCTCATGTGGCGAATATACATGTCCATGTTGAGGCCAATTATACACTTGATACCACACAAAAACAGCATACATTTTGCTACTAACGCATTATGTAACACCCCGAACCCGAGACCGTCGCCGGAGTCGAACGCGAGGTGTTAACAGACTTCAACCCACTTATTGACAATTTTCAGACAAGCTGCCAATCTGAGTACTAGTCGCTCCAAAATTCATAACTTGAGTTTTACAACTCGAAAATCAGTTCCGTAAATTTTTCCTGAAACTAGACTCATATGTCCATCTACATATTTTTTCTAGAATTTTGGTCGAGCCAATTAGTACAGTTTATTAGTTAAAGTCTCGCCTGTTGTAGGGATCGACTACACTGACCTTTGTGCGTTACGAATTGGATATCTCCCTGTACAGGGCTTCAATACTAATGCCGTTTGTTTCTATAGAAACTAGACTCAGAGAGGAATCTACACATATATGGAATGACTCCTAATTATCTCTGGTTAATTTACAATGATTTTCCAAAGTTGGAACAGGGGATCCAGAAACCGTTCTGGCCCTATTTCACAAGAACTTTAAAATCTGTTAACTTATAACTCATATGACCATTTCGTTTCTTCCATATGAAAGTAGATTCATCAAGGTACACTTACATAATTTATTTGCTATTTAATACCATTCCTACTATTTTTAGTGATTTTTCACATCCACGTCACTGCTGCTGTCAGCATCTGCCTTTAGTAGGCTTTACCTATTTCATACTTTCCATGATTCAATTGGCCCTTTTTACATACATAGCACAAAGCGTGATCATGATTAACCATTCCAATGGCTAATCGTTTCAAAATAATTCCATACCTCATAAGGGTCAACATACAAACGATTATAGTTCTATGCTAAAACGATATATAGCCATTTTCGCATGGCTATCCAAGTTTACACAAACCGGAAGGTACATGACCTTCAACAAAGGATGGTCCTATACATGCCATTTCAAAGTTCAACCAAAATTTGTACCAAAATGGGGCTTCGATAGTGTGGATGACTTCACTTCTTTGATCCCGAATCCGATAGCTAACGAGCGAAACCTATAAAACAGAGAGCCAAAGCAACGGGTAAGCATTTTAATGCTTAGTAAGTCTCAAGCAATGAAATCAGCTTTGACTAAGGTATTTTATTCACATGGCTAATTAAACCACTTTACTAATTCACATTCCCATACTCATACTTATTTCACATCACCGACCCTTATGTTCATACACAAAAGAACAACTTAGCCCAAGGCCGTAGCTCGTTTATCAACTTAGCGCATACTTACTTGTAAGAATTCAATTAGTACAAGCACATACAAACATACCTCATTGCTGGAATTTTCACAAGTGTATAAGCTGAAATTTTCACAGCAAGATTGCTCACTTCCGAATCACATACTTTCGAGATTTAACCGGATATAGCGACTCAAGACGATTGCCTTCGGTCATAACCCGGATTTGGTGACTTGCACAAAGGCCTTGGTCTTAGCCCGATATATCAACTCATACGAATGCCTTGGTCTTAGCCCGATATATCAACTCGCACGAATGCCTTGGTCTTAGCCCGGATATATCAACTCATACGAATGCCTTGGGTCTTAGCCCGATATATTTCCAATGTTCACTTACATATATATCAATATTCAAGACACGTCCATAGTTCATTTTCGTTACATTAAAGCTCTAACACAAAATATCTATCAACCTTTACTATTTCGGCTCAATGGCCACACAAACAAGGAGCATAATTTTGATATAATTCAAGTAGGGTCATCACTCAAGACTTACCTTGGATGTTGTCGAGCGATTTCGACGGCTATTCAACTACTTCTTCCTTCCCTTTATCGGATTTAGCTCCCTTTGCTCTTGAGCTAATTTACACAAATTTAACTTATTAAAATCTCATCATGATAGCTTATGGCCGAATATGACAAGGAGTGTAAATGGTCATATGGCCATCCTTTAGCTCAAATACACAATGGTCATGCACATTTTACATCACAACAAGCAATTCAATACATTCAAACATCAACGTGAAGTTCAAAGTACTTGGCCCTTATATACATTAGGCATCAAAGTTGTATATGTACGAAATCATAAATCGAACTCAACACATTAGTTAATATTCCTCTTAGCCGAATTTTCTAAGCCAAGAATAGGCATCAATATGCTTGCCTCAAACCGAATGCATGCACACTAATTACCCTCATGTGGCGAATATACACTTAATACCACACACAAAAAAAAAAAAAAAAAAAAACAGCATACATTTTACTACTAACACATTACATATCGTAATTCATTGCACATCTCTTATTTACTTCATAATCAACACATCATCACAAGCAAATATACACTTTGAATTAGTATATATGTCATACCAATCCATCATGTGCAAACATATATTCATGTAGGTGCAAGGGCCGAATTCTCAAGTGGCTTATATCCAAATATATACACATTTCCAAAGCTTAAATCTTACTTACCATGCAACATGCATGAATTATACTTATGGATATATCATGGCGAATACCACAACACCACACCATTTCAATTTGGTCATGGTGAAACAAAGAACTTAGTATCTCATTCAAAAAATGCTAAAAGAAAATCTAAGAATCTTCAATCCTCCATCACATGTATCACTTTCAAGCTTGTTATTTAACATGCAATGGCATTAACACCACATTCACTTTGGCGAATTTCATTCCCATGACATAACAAGGATTTGAACCATGGGCTAACAAGAACATTAAGCTAGCAACTAAAAACATGCATGAACCTCAAACATACCTTAATCTTGATGCAAGTTTAGCCAACCTCTTCCTAATCCTCTTCCAAACCAAGTATGAAGCAAAACTCCTTCCTTAACCTTAGTATTTTCGCCAACAAGAGAGTGAAAAGAGATGAACAAAATTTTTCTTTCTTCCTTTAGGACATTCGCCAAGCTATGGAGGAAGATGGACACTTTTTTTTTTTTTTGTTTCTCATCTACTAACATTAATTGTTTATTCCATACCCTTATTTTATTCTTTCCATCATAACCCATTTACCAAACATGTTTCATGACATGATTTTTGCCCATAAATCCTTGTCATGGCCGGCCACTAGCTATGGGGGAAATTTGACATGCAAGTCCATTGTTTTGCATGCATCCTTTAATTAGTCATCACACATTTCCCTCATACTTTCAAAGTTTATTACTAGGTCCTTTCTAGTGAAATTCACATCTATAATTCTAAATCAAAGCATAAAAATATCACACATGAGTTAACACATATTATAGGCAATAAAATAAATATTAAATTATTTTTATGCCTTGGTTTTGTGGTCCCGAAACCACATTTCGACTAGGGTCGTTTTAAGGTCGTCACAACTCTCCCCACTTTAGAAATTTTCGTCCCAAAAATCTTACCGTAAATAGGTTTGGATATTGCTCTTTCATAGAGTTCTCGGGTTCCCAAGTAGCTTCTTCTATCCCGTGTTTGAGCCATAACACTTTCACTAGTGGAACCTTTTGTTTCGCAACTCTTTCATTTCACGAGCTAGGATACTAATCGGTTCTTCTTCATAACTCATATCGGCTTGAATTTCAACCTCGATGGACTAATTACGTGCGACGGATCGATCTATAGCGTCGAAGCATTGAAACATGGAAGACGTTGTGAATCTTTTCAAGTTCGGGGCAAGATCAAACGATACATGAATCGGGCCAACTCGTTCGGAGATTTCAGACGGCCCAATGAATCTCGGCTCAACTTGCCCTTACGGCCGAATCTGAGTATCTTTTCCACGGCGAAACTTTAAGAAACACTTTATCTCCCACCGATACTCAATGTCCTTTCGTTTCAAATCCGCATACGATTTCGACGATCGGAGGCTATCTTCGATTTTCACGGATTACTTTTACTTTACATTCAAATCTTTAATCAAATCCACTCCAAAAATTTTGTTCTCACCGAGCTCGGTCCAAAACAATGGTGTACGGCATTTACGCTCGCACAAAGCCTCGTAAGGCGCCATCTTAATACTTGATTGAAAACTATTGTTGTGGCGAATTCAATCAAAGGTAGGTACCGCTCCCACGAACCACCGAACTCGAGGATGCAACATCTCAACATATCCTCAAGTATCTCGAATTATACGCTCGGATTGACCATCGGTTTGGGGGTGAAAGGCGGTCTTTGAAATGCAACTTGGTGCCCAATGCTTCTTGTAATTTCTTCCAAAATCGCGAGGTGAACCTCGGATCTCTATCCCACACAATGTAAATCGGTACCCGTGTAATCTCACAACTGAGAAACGTACAATTCAGCTAGTTTATCCAATGAAAATCCATACGCGATTGGGATAAAGTGAGCCGACTTAGTCGGTCTATCAATAATAACCCAAATTGCATCCTTCTTACTTGTCGACAACGGCAATCCGGACACAAAGTCCATTGTGACTCGATCCCATTTCCACTCGGGTATCGTGATCGGTCAAGTAACCTCAAGGCACTTGATGCTCCGCTTTCACTTGTTGACATATTAAACATCTTGCAACAAAGTCGGAGATGTCTCGTTTCATACCATGCCACCAAAACCGACGTTTCAACTCATTGTACATCTTCATACTCCGGGTGGATTGCCATTCGGCTACAATGAGCTTCGTTCGAATTATCGAAATAAGTTCAATTCTTTGGAACACACAAACGACTTCGAACCTCAAACAATCGTCATCATCAATTTGAAACTCCGATTCCTTGTTCGAACACACTCAAATTCGCTTTGCACGCAACTCCTCATCAACTTTCTCGAGCTTCACGAATTTGATGAGTCAACAATGGTTTGGTGTTAATTGGCTACTAACACATTGTCGGGTAGGATAGACAAGTGTACATTCATCGCTCGTAAAACAAGCGGTGATTTCGGCTTAAGGCATCCGCAACCACATTAGCCTTTCCCGGTGATAGTCAATGACCAGCTCATAATCCTTTAACAAACTCGAGCCAACGTCTTTGTCGCAGATTTAAGTCTCTTTGAGTCATCAAATATTTGAGACTTTTGTGATCCGAATACACATGGCACTTCTCACCAAATAAGTAATGTCGCCATATCTTTAAGGCGAATACGATGGCGACCAATTCGAGATCATGGGTCGGATAATTTTTCTCATGTGGCTTTAATTGTCTCGACGATAGGCCACAACTCGACCTTCTTGCATCAATACGCAACCTAACCCAAGTAGGGAGGCGTCACTATAGATGACAAACTCTTTGCCGATTCGGGCACTAGTAATCGAGCTTCCGTCAAATGAGTTTTCAATTGGTCAAAACTTTTCGACACTTTTCCGTCCATTCAAACTTGACATCTTTACGAAGCGGTTTAAGTCATGGGTGTGGCTATCATCGAGAATCCTTTTACAAACCGTCGGTAGTAACCGCAAGTCCCAAAAAGCTCCGAACCTCGGTAATATTTCTTGGAGGTTTCCGCTTAAGTATGGCTGAAATTTTGCTTGGGTCGACTCGAATACCCGTCGCGATACCACGTGACCCAAGAAGCTAACCTCTCTTAACCGAACTCACACTTGCTAAACTTAGCATATAACCGCTTATCCGTAAAATTTGCAACACTAATCTCGGGTGCTCGCATGTTCGGTCTCATCTCTTGAATAGACCAAGATGTCGCCGATGAACACAACTACGAACCGATCCAAATATGATCTCAAGATCCGATTCATCAAATCCATAAATACCGCGAGGGCATTAGTGAGCCCAAACGGCATCACTAAGAACTCGTAGTGACCATATCTCGCTCAAGGCGGTTTTGGGTATGTCCGAATCTCGGATTCATGAATCGATAATAGCCCGATCTCAAATCTATTTTTGAGAACACCGAGGCTCCTTCAATTGATCGAACAAATCATCGATCGTGGTAACGGATACTTGTTCTTTATTGTCACTTTATTAAGTCGACGATAGTCGATGCACAACCTCATGGTTCCGTCCTTCTTTTCACAAACAACACCGGTGCACCCCAAGGTGAAAAACTCGGGCGAGCAAAACCTCTATCCATCAACTCTTGCAACCGAGCTTTCAACTCCTTTAATTCCGTTGGTGCCATACGATATGGAGCTATCGAAATCGGTGTGGTCCTGTACAAGCTCAATGCCAAACTCTATCTCCCGAACAGTGGCAAACCCTAATTCTTCTTGAAAACGTCCGGTATTCACAAACCACCGCAGCAGATTTGGGTTCTATTCCTAACTCCTTATCATCAAGTACATACGCAAGGTATGCTTCACACCCTTTTCTTACATATTTACGGGCCAACATTGATGATATTACACCGGCAACCCCTTCAAGTTCGTAGACTCAACTCGGATCATCTCGTTGTTTATGCATCTCAAATCAATAGTCTTGCTTTTGCAATTCACAACCGCATCATGCACGGTCAACCAATCCAACCCAAGAATAACATCAAATTCATCGAACGGCAAAAGCATCAAGTCCACGGAAAACAGTACCTCAATTACTAGGGGCATTTCTTACACACTTTGTCGACCAGCACATAACGACCCAAAGGATTTGACACCGAATTACGAACTCGAGAGACTCAATAGGCAAAGTCTTCTTCGGATGCTAAGGTTTCGCATATATAAGAATGAGTAGAACCGGGGTCAATCAAAGCAATCACATTAGTATCAAAGAGAGTGAAAGTACCAGAATAACATCCGGCGAGGAGGCATCCTCGCGTCGCCAGATAGCATAAGTCCTAGCTGGAGCGCGAGCCTCGGATCTGGTCGCACATCTCTAGATCCTCTCGACCACCACTAGCCTTGCCCGTATTTCCGGATGGTCTACCTCGGCGTTGGTAGTACCCGCTTCCCACTCCGATCTACATTCTGCTCGCACAACCTCGGGCAATCTTTAATGAAGTGGTCAACTGATCCACACTTGTAACAGAGCGGTCACGGAATCTACACTTCCAAAATGCCATTTGCCACAATCATCGGCACTCAGTCCTCTCTCGTCGATCATTCCCACTCACCGGCGATCGAAGTGATTCGTGTGGTCACAGGGGTCGATCGCGATCTCGTCTAGAAAAGCCCGAAGTGTCTCTAGATCGGCCTAAGCCATCTCTAAGTTTCTTTGATGATCTTGGAAGGGCTTCCCGAATACCTCTTCTGAAACTCCCTTGCTCCCGCTTCGCTTTCCTTTTCTCCATACTAAACTCCTCGGCTTTGCATCGCCGCTCGACGAGAGTCACAAACTCTCGGATTTCCAAAATGCCAACATACAGCTTTATCTCATCATTCACCCATCTTGAGCGTTTACATCACGACTTCAAGAAATGCATTCTCGCTGTCTGGCTAAGCCTCACGAATTTTCGCTCATAGTCGATAAACCGACATGGAACCTTGTTTAAGTTCGAGAAATTCCTTTCGCTTTTGGTCCATAAATCTCGATCGATATACTTTTTCCGAAACTCGGTTTGGAAGAACTCCCAAGTTACTTGTTCATGGGCACAATGAAGTCGAGTACTCCACCAATAGTAGGCGTAATCACGTAGCAAGGAGATGGTACACTTTAGGCATTCATCGGTGTACAAGATAGCTCATCGAGTGCGGATCGTGTTGTCCAACCAAAATTGACTTGCTCGGCATCATCACTATCCGTAGCTTTAAATTCAGTAGCCCCATGTTTTCGGATTCTATCAACTGGGGCTTATTCGACCTTATTTGGTCAATTAACGGAGGCATTGTAGGTCTGGGGTCAGTGTTTGTTGGGAATGGAGGTTGTGGAACAGTAGTATTAGTTCGAATGTATTGGTTGAACCAATCATTCATCACGCTATAAAAGGCTTGTCTAGCCTCGTCATTCGGATTGCTAGCAACAGGTTGAGAGTCCGCCGCGCTGTCCCTTGTGCGGGAGCAGCGCCACACTCTCCACATCATCAGCTATCGCTCGGTTGGGATCGGGATCCATTACTATAAATAAACACAAGTTCAAACGTCGAAATCACCACACTATCATATAATCACATAAAATGGCATGTATAGCTAGACCCCAAACGCATTACGGTAGTCCTAGAATCGACTAAACCGTAGCTCTGATACCAATAAAATTGTAACACCCGAACCCGAGACCGTCACGAGTCGAACGCGAGGTGTTAACAGACTTCAACCCACTTATTGACAATTTTCAGACAAGCTGCCAATCTGAGTACTAGTCGCTCCAAAATTCATAACTTGAGTTTTACAACTCGAAAATCAGTTCCGTAAATTTTTCCTGAAACTAGACTCATATGTCCATCTACATATTTTTTCTAGAATTTTGGTCGAGCCAATTAGTACAGTTTATTAGTTAAAGTCTCGCCTGTTGTAGGGATCGACTACACTGACCTTTGTGCGTTACGAATTGGATATCTCCTGTACAGGGCTTCAATACTAATGCCGTTTGTTTCTATAGAAACTAGACTCAGAGAGGAATCTACACATATATGGAATGACTCCTAATTATCTCTGGTTAATTTACAATGATTTTCCAAAGTTGGAACAGGGATCCAGAAACCGTTCTGGCCCTATTTCACAAGAACTTTAAAATCTGTTAACTTATAACTCATATGACCATTTCGTTTCTTCCATATGAAAGTAGATTCATCAAGGTACACTTACATAATTTATTTGCTATTTAATACCATTCCTACTATTTTTAGTGATTTTTCACATCCACGTCACTGCTGCTGTCAGCATCTGCCTTTAGTAGGCTTTACCTATTTCATACTTTCCATGATTCAATTGGCCCTTTTTACATACATAGCACAAAGCGTGATCATGATTAACCATTCCAATGGCTAATCGTTTCAAAATAATTCCATACCTCATAAGGGTCAACATACAAACGATTATAGTTCTATGCTAAAACGATATATAGCCATTTTCGCATGGCTATCCAAGTTTACACAAACCGGAAGGTACATGACCTTCAACAAAGGATGGTCCTATACATGCCATTTCAAAGTTCAACCAAAATTTGTACCAAAATGGGGCTTCGATAGTGTGGATGACTTGACTTCTTTGATCCCGAATCCGATAGCTAACGAAATAAACCTATAAAACAGAGAGCCAAAGCAACGGGTAAGCATTTTAATGCTTAGTAAGTCTCAAGCAATGAAATCAGCTTTGACTAAGGTATTTTATTCACATGGCTAATTAAACCACTTTACTAATTCACATTCCCATACTCATACTTATTTCACATCACCGACCCTTATGTTCATACACAAAAGAACAACTTAGCCCAAGGCCGGTAGCTCGTTTATCAACTTAGCGATACTTACTTGTAAGAATTCAATTAGTACAAGCACATACAAACATACCTCATTGCTGGAATTTTCACAAGTGTATAAGCTGAAATTTTCACAGCAAGATTGCTCACTTCGAATCACATACTTTCGGATTTAACCGGATATAGCGACTCAAGACGATTGCCTTCGGTCATAACCCGGATTTGGTGACTTGCACAAAGGCCTTGGTCTTAGCCCGGATATATCAACTCATACGAATGCCTTCGGTCTTAGCCCGGATATATCAACTCGCATACGAATGCCTTGGTCTTAGCCCGGATATATCAACTCGCACGAATGCCTTGGGTCTTAGCCGGATATATTTCCAATGTTCACTTACATATATATCAATATTCAAGACACGCCCATAGTTCATTTTCGTTACTAAAGCTCTAACACAAAATATCTATCAACCTTTACTATTTCGCTCAATGGCCACACAAACAAGGAGCATAATTTTGATATAATTCAAGTAGGGTCATCACTCAAGACTTACCTTGGATGTTGTCGAAGCGATTTCGACGGCTATTCAACTACTTCTTCCTTCCCTTTATCGGATTTAGCTCCCTTTGCTCTTGAGCTAATTTACACAAATTTAACTTATTAAAATCTCATCATGATAGCTTATGGCGAATATGACAAGGAGTGTAAATGGTCATATGGCCATCCTTTAGCTCAAATACACAATGGTCATGCACATTTTTACATCACAACAAGCAATTCAATACATTCAAACATCAACGTGAAGTTCAAAGTACTTGGCCCTTATATACATTAGGCATCAAAGTTGTATATGTACGAAATCATAAATCGAACTCAACACATTAGTTAATATTCCTCTTAGCCGAATTTTCTAAGCCAAGAATAGGCATCAATATGCTTGCCTCAAACCGAATGCATGCACACTAATTACCCCTCATGTGGCCGAATATACACTTAATACCACACACAAAAAAAAAAAAAAAAAAAAAACAGCATACATTTTACTACTAACACATTACATATCGTAATTCATTGCACATCTCTTATTTACTTCATAATCAACACATCATCACAAGCAAATGTACACTTTGAATTAGTATATATGTCATACCAATCCATCATGTGCAAACATATATTCATGTAGGTGCAAGGGCCGAATTCTCAAGTGGCTTATATCCAAATATATACACATTTCCAAAGCTTAAATCTTACTTACCATGCAACATGCATGAATTATACTTATGGATATATCATGGCGAATACCACAACACCACACCATTTCAATTTGGTCATGGTGAAACAAAGAACTTAGTATCTCATTCAAAAAATGCTAAAAGAAAATCTAAGAATCTTCAATCCTCCATCACATGTATCACTTTCAAGCTTGTTATTTAACATGCAATGGCATTAACACCACATTCACTTTGGCCGAATTTCATTCCCATGACATAACAAGGATTTGAACCATGGGCTAACAAGAACATTAAGCTAGCAACTAAAAACATGCATGAACCTCAAACATACCTTAATCTTGATGCAAGTTTAGCCAACCTCTTCCTAATCCTCTTCCAAACCAAGTATGAAGCAAAACTCCTTCCTTAACCTTAGTATTTTCGCCAACAAGAGAGTGAAAAGAGATGAACAAAATTTTTTCTTTCTTCCTTTAGGACATTCGGCCAAGCTATGGAGGAAGATGGACACTTTTTTTTTTTTTTGTTTCTCATCTACTAACATTAATTGTTTATTCCATACCCCTTATTTTATTCTTTCCATCATAACCCATTTACCAAACATGTTTCATGACATGATTTTGCCCATAAATCCTTGTCATGGCGGCCACTAGCTATGGGGAAATTTGACATGCAAGTCCATTGTTTTGCATGCATCCTTTAATTAGTCATCACACATTTCCCCTCATACTTTCAAAGTTTATTACTAGGTCCTTTCTAGTGAAATTCACATCTATAATTCTAAATCAAAGCATAAAAAATATCACACATGAGTTAACACATATTATAGGCAATAAAATAAATATTAAATTATTTTTATGCCTTGGTTTTGTGGTCCCGAAACCACATTTCGACTAGGGTCGTTTTAAGGTTGTCACACATTACATATCGTAGCTCAATGCACATCTCTCATTTACTTCATAATCGAGACATCATCACAAGCAAATATACACCTTGAAATAGCATATATGTCATACCAATACATCGTGTGCAAACATATATACATATATATATGCTAGAGCCGAATCTCAAGTTGATTGTAACTAAACATGAACAAAATTTCAATACACAAATCTTACTTTCCATGCAATGAGCATAAATCACACTTATGGATGTACCATGGCGAATACATCACAACACCATAATTTTGGTCATGATTAAACAAAGAACTTAGTATCTCATTCAAAAATGCTAAAAGAAAATCTAAGAGTCCTCAATCCCCATCACATGTATCATTATCAAGCTTGATATTTAGCATGCAATGGCATTAGCACCACATTTACTTTGGCCAATTTCATTCCCATGACATAGCAAAGATTTGAACCATGGCTAACATGAACATCAAGTTAGCAACTAAAACATGCATGAATCTCATGACACAACCTCATACATACCTTAATCTTGATGCAAGTATAGCCAAATCTCCTTCTAGATCTCTTCTAAACCAAAAATGGAGCAAAATCCTCCCTTTTTCCTTAGTACTTTCGGCCAAAGAATTGAAAAATGGATGAACAAAAATTTTTTTCTTTCTTTCTCTACAACTCACGGCAATGGGGGGTTCACTCACACACACACATTTTTTTTCTTTCTTTATTACCCATACTTATTTGTTTATTGTTTCTCCCTAATGCACCAACAAAACATGTTTCATGACATGTTTAGCCCATGATTCCTTGTCATGGCCGCCACTACAACTTGGGGGAATTTGACATGCAAGTCCTCCCTTTGACTACATGCACTATTAGGTCCTTATAGATTAGCCTTTCACTTTTCAAAAGTGTCACACAAGTCCTACTAACTGAATGCACATGCAATCGGCTAAATCGGAACTTGAAATTTTCACACATTCATAATTACATATTCTAGACAATAAATATTACATTCAAACTTTTCGGTGACTCGGTTTAGCGGTCCCGAAACCACTTCCCGACTAGGGTCAATTTTGGGCTGTTACACATTATCAACAATGGCACAACTCAAAATCGTCATCAAATTCTGAAATTTAGACAAGAGCTTGATAGATTACTAAGCAACAATCTCAAAAACGTAAAAATTATCGAAAACGGATGAAAACACATACCTAAATTCAAGGCTTGTTCTTTCTTTGTATTTTCGGCAAATATGAGAAAATATGAACAAAATGGTATTTTGTTTTAATTATATTAACATACTTTCTAAATTACAACATTAACCTTTATTAATCTATTATGAAATCACTTAATGGATGGTTATTAATGTCCATTAACCTTATTAATGGTCTAATTGCATCATAAGGACCTCCTTTAATAAGACATAGAACTTAAGTACTTTTAACAAATAGCTTGCCACTTTTACATTTTACACGATCAAGTCCTTTTATCAAATTGGCCACACAAACAATAAAATTTTCACACAAAATTTTCACAGATATCAATTCATATATTATAAGCACGGAAAAGAATATTAAAATATTTTTCTAACTCAGATTTGTGGTCCCGAAACTACTATTCCGACTAGGGTCTAAACTGGGCTGTTACAACTCTCCCCCTTAGGGATTTTCGTCCTCGACAATCTTACCTTTGAATAGATTCAAATATTGCTATCTCATAGCATCTTCAGGCTCCCACATAGTCTCTTCAACACCGTGTCGATGCCACAATACTTTTACTGACAGAGTTTTCTTATTTCTCAATTCTTTAAGCTCGCGAGCCAAGATACGGATTAGTTCTTCTTCATAAGTCATATCGGACTAAATTTCTATCTCAGATGGGGAAATCACATGCGAGGGATCTGACCTGTATAGTCAAAGCATCGATACGTGAAACATATTATGAATCGTTTCTAACTCAGGTGGCAATAACAATCTATATGTAACCGGTCCGATATGCTCAATAATCTCATACGGCCCAATGAACCTCAGACTCAAATTGCCTTTACGGTCGAGCCGAAGTACTTTCTTCCACAGAGATACTTTCAGAAACACTTTATCACCGATCTCAAATTCAATATCTTTTCATTTTAAATCCGCATATGATTTCTGGCGATCAGAAGCTGCTTTCAAACTTTCTCGGACCACTTTCACTTTCTGATCAGTCTCTTTTATCAAGTCGACCCCGTGTATCTTATTCTCACTTAGCTCAGTCCAAAACAAAGGTGTACGGCATTTTCTACCATATAAGGCTTCGTATGATGCCATTTTAATGCTCGATTGAAAACTATTATAATAAGTAAATTCAATCAATGGAAAATACTATTCCCACGTACCTTCAAACTCAAGAACGCAACATCTCAACATATCCTCGAGAATCTAAATAATCCACTCAGATGGATCATCCGTCTGTGGGTGAAAAGAAGTACTCAAGTGTAATTTCGTGCCTAAAGCCTCTTGTAGTTTCCTCTAAAACCGCAAAGTGAATCCCAGATCTCTATCTGACACAATAGATAATTGTACCCCATGCAATCTTACAATATCGGAAATGTATAACTCAGCTAATTTATCAAGCATGTAATCAGATCGTACCAGAATAAAATGAGCTGATTTCGTCAATCGGTCAACTACAACCAAAATTGCATCTTTCTTTCTTGGAGATAGAGGCAACCCTAAATAAAATCCATCGTTATTCTATCCGATTTCCAGTTTGGAATCATAGTCGATTGTAACAAACTAGATGGTACTTGATGTTTAGCTTTAACTTGCAGATAGATCAAACATTTTGAAACAAAGTCAGAAATATCTCTTTTCATTCCAAGCCTCTAGTAAAGCCGTTTCAAATCATTATACATTTTCGTACTACCCGTATGAATAGATAAACAACTATTGTAAGCTTCATTCAAAATCATCTGAATTAGCTCTGGATTTCTCAGAACACAAATCTGACCTTGGAATCTCAAACAATCATCTGTATTAACTTGAAATTTAGAATCAAAATTCAAATCACACTGAGCTCGTTTTGCTATCATCTCATTATCAACCTTCTGAGCATTAATAATCTGTTGTAAAAGCAACGGTCTTGCTTTCAATTCAGCTAAAATTGAACCATCATCGGACAGAACTAAATGAGTATTCATTGCACACAATGCAAACAATGATTTCCAACTCAAAGCATCAGCAACAACATTTGCTTTTCTTAGATGATAATTGGCAGCAAGCTCATAATCTTTTAGTAGGTCTAACTATCTTCTCTATCGTAGGTTCAAATCTTTCTGAGTCATCTGATATGTCAAACTTTTATGATCAGAATAAACATGGCATTTCTCACCAAACAGATAGTGGTGCCAAATTTTCAAAGCAAACATAATAGTCGCCAATTCTAGATCATGTGTTAGATAATTCTTTTCGTACGGCTTTAACTGTCTTGAGGCATAAGCTATAACTTTACCTTCCTGCATCAAAATGCAGCCCAGACCATTCAACGATGCATCACTATATATTAAAAATTGTTTACCTATTTCTGGTTGTACTAACACTGGAGCTTCTGTCAATAGGGCTTTCAACTGATCAAAGCTTTTCTGACACTTTTTGGACCATTAAAATTTCACATCTTTCTGAAGCAATTTTGTCAACGGAGTAGCAATCATAGAAAAGCCTTAAATCGTCTATAATAACTGGCAAGTCCTAGAAAACTGCGGACTTCAAGAACATTTCTCGGAGGCTTCCAATCTAAGATAGCTAAAATTTTGCTCGAACCAACTCGGATACCGATGCTGACACAATATGTCCTAGAAAACCGACTTCTCTTAACCAGAATTCACATTTACTAAACTTCGTAAATAACTGCTTATTACGCAAAGTATGTAACACTATTCTCAAATGCTCAGCATGTTCGGTTTCATTACAAGAATATATAAAATTGTCATCAGTTATTACGACAACAAATCGATCAAAATATAGTCTGAAAATTTTGTTCATCAAATCCATAAAAACAGCAGGTGCATTCATTAATCCAAAAGGCATAACTAAAAACTCATAGTGTCCGTACTTGTCCTGAATGCAATTTTCGGAATATCTAAATCTTTTACTCTCAACTAAAAATAACCTGATCTGAGTTCTATTTTTGAAAACACGGTAGCTCCTTTCAGCTGATTAAACAAATCGTCAATTCTGGGCAGAAGATATTTATTCTTGATAGTCACTTTGTTCAACTGACGATAATCAATGCACATTCTCATCGTACCATCTATTTTTTTCACAAACAAAACAGGAGCACCCCAAGGAGAAAAACTTGGTCATGCAAATCTTCTATCAGTCAACTCTTGCAACTGAGACTTTAATTCTTTTGACTCGGCTAGAGCCATTCTATATGGAGCTATCGAAATCGGAGTAGTTCCTGGCACTAATTCAATACCAAACTTAACTTCTCGAATCGGAGGTAATCCCAAAAGTTCTTCAGGAAACACATCAAGGAATTCACAGACAACAAAAACTGATTCAATTTTCTTTTCTGTCACTTTTGAATCAATCACATAAGCAAAGTAGGCTTCACAACCATTTCTTACATATTTTTGAGCTAATATCGAAGAAATCACTGTCAGTAAACCATTCAAATCATTAGACTCAATCTAAATAATCTCATCATTCTAACATCACAAATCAATAGTCTTCCGTTTGTAGTTTACAATAGCATCGTGCAAAGTTAACCAATCCATATCCAGAATTATATCAAATTCGTCAAATGGTAATAACATCAAATCAGCCAAAAAACATGACTCTCAAATCATCAACGGACAATTCTTACACATTTTGTCAACCAAAACACACCAACCTAAAGGGTTCAATACTCTAATTACAAATTCAGTAGACTCTACAGGCAAAGCTCACTAAGTTCATACATATATAAGAATGTGTTGATCCAGGATCTATCAATGCAATCACAAAAGTATCGTAAAGAGTAAATGTTCCCGTAATCACATCTGGAGATGAAGCTTTTTCACGAGCTCGGATGGCGTAGGCTCTGGCAGGTGCACGAGCCTCAGATCTAATAGTTGTATCTTTTAGTTCCCTTCTGGCTGTCACTCACATTACTTGTATTTCTGGGCGGTCTTTCTCGAGCTGTATTGCCACTAAACCTCAGATTTTGCACTATCTCTTGCTATACAAGCTCAAGACAATCATAGATAAAATGATTTAAGGATCCATATCTAAAGCAAGCTCAGTCATTCAATATACAACTTCTCGAGTGTCTTTTACCACAATGTCTACACTTGAGGTGATTGGATCAAACATTTCCAACACTTGCAACAGAAGTAGCTAGAGCTCTGAAACTCGAATGCGATCTATTACGATCTCCACCCGAATGTCTCCATTAGCCTTTGAACGGTTATAATCATCTTGGAATTTCTTTAACATGGACTGAAATGATTTACTTGTGAATCTCTTTCTTGTATCTCTAGCTTCTGAATCAACTTTTCTTTTCTTTTTCCCGAGTTCTTCAGCTTTACATGCTCGTTCGACAAGCACAACAAACTATTTTATCTCCAGAATCCCGACTAACAACTTGATGTCTTCATTCAAGCCATCTTCAAACCTTTTACACATTACTGCTTCGGTCGAGACACATTCTCGTGCATATTGGCTCAATCTTACAAATTCTCGCTCGTATTTTGTAATAGACATACGACCCTATTTTAACTCAAGAAACTCTTTGCATTTCTGGTCGATGAATCTCTGACTGATGTATTTCTTTCAGAATTCAGCTTGAAAGAAATCCTAGGTGACTCATTCTCTCGAAACCATTGATATCAATGTCTTCCACCAATGATATGCCATATCTCTTAGAAGTGAAACGGCACATTTAAGACATTCTTCAGGAGTACATGACATTTCATCAAACACCCGTATTGTATTCTCGAGCCAAAACTTAGCTCTCTCAACATCATCATCGGTAGTAGCTCGAAACTCTTCAGCCCCATATTTTCTAATCTTATCAACTAGAGGCTTATTTAGAAAAATCAGATCTGCAGCTTGTGGCACAACTGGGACTTGTGAAGGATTGGGCGGGTGTGAAGGTAGTGGCACAGCCGGATTGGTTTTAATATACTGAATGAACCAATCATTCATCATTTGGTAAAAGGCTTGCTTAACATCGTCAGCTACGGCTCGTCTAGGATCCATTTACTATATAAAAACACATTTTCATTGCCAATAATCATCACACTATCGCAGTTTACAAATATGGCATATATAGTTAGACTCATATAAGCTACGTTAGTCCTAGAATCGACTAAACCGTAGCTCTGATACCAACCAATTGTAACACCCCTAACCCTTATCCGTCATCGGACTAGGGTTAAAAGGCGTCATCGGACATATCGGAACATTTCGCAGTCATTTCATAGTTAAAAGTCATACATCGTCATATCATAGTCAAATATCAACATAAAGTCCCTTTCTTAGGTCAACGAGGCCTTAAACATGCATTAGGAAGAGGTCGGGACTAAACCAAACACATACAAAATTTTTTGAAACTAAAAAAATTTTCTAAGTTACAAAAGTCACATGCCCGTGTGAACAGGCCGTGTGCCTCACACGGCATTAGACAGCCTGTGTGTCTAGGCCGTGGCGAAACAGAGTATACATACTGACTTGTCCACATGGCCACATGACACTCCCGTGTGTTAGGCCGTGTGAAAATTAGGGAGGCTACTGACTTGGGTCGCATGGCCAGTCACATGCCCGTGTGTTTAGCCCATGCTTGAAACTGACTTAGCCACATGGTTTGGCACACATCTGTGTGTGTGACCATGTGATCTACTCAGGCTTATTTCAAAATGGCCCTCGAGCAACACAGCAGAGACATACGCCCGTATCCTTGCCTATGTGGGAAAAATAGGCCATTTACAAGGCCAATATGCCACCCACTTTGGGTCCTCCCTACAAGCACCAAATAAGCATCAAATGCACCATAATTTCAACCAATTTCAATCTCAAAACATTCATCATTCATGGCATATTATTTGTGACATCCCTAATTTGACCCTAGTCGGAAAGTGGTTTCGGGACCACTAAACTGAGTCTTATAAGTAATTAAAAGTTATATTCTATGTTTATGATGTTAGTAAATGCATGTGTGAAAGTTTCATGCATTAATTTGATCATTTCTATGTGAATTTATTAAAATGGACTTGTATGAAACATTGTTGAAAGGTGATAGGCTAACCTTACAATGGTCTAATAGTACATGCATGCAAAAGAGTTGTTTTGCATGTCAATTTGCCCAAAAAAGGGAAGAGTGGCGGCCATGACAAGAATATGGGCAAGGAACATGTTTCCAACATGTTTAGTTAGTGGATTATGTAGAAAAAATAAAGAAATGAAAAAAAATGAGCATGGATGCCCCCCTTTGTTGCCGTGAGTAGAGGAAAAAGAAAGGAAAAATTTGTTCATCCATTCTCAAATCTTGGCTGAAAATACTAAGGGAAAAAGGAAGGATTTTTGCTTCATGCTTGGTTTAGAAGAGAACTAGAAGGAGATTTGGTCATACTTGTGTCAAGATTAAGGTATGTTTGAGGTTGTGTCATGAGATTCATGCATGTTTTAGTTGCTAACTTGATGTTCATGTTAGCCCATGGTTCAAATCCTTGTTATGCCATGGAAATGGTATTTGGCCAAGGTTGATATTGCGTTAAAGCCATTGCATGCTAAATGTGAAGCTTGTTGATGATACATGTAATGATGGATTGACTACTCTTGAAATTTCTTTTAGCATTCTTGAGTAAGACATGGAGTTTTCTTTGTTTAACCATGACCAAAAATTGAAAGGGGATGGTGTGGGATGTATTCGCCATGGCATGCTCATAAGTGCGATTTATGCTTGTTGTATGATAGGTAAAAATTTGTGTTTTGATATATGTGTATATGTGTTTGTACATGATGTTACAAATGGATGTGAAAATATATGCTAGATTGGGAAAATTTGATTAAATGTTCATGAGATGAAATTAGGTGATTAAAAGATGTTAGTTGACATTGTACATATATATATATATTCGCCATTAAAGTGAGTATGTAGGTAATGTTGAATCAAGTTTTTGGTGCATATTCGGTTAGGTGTATAATCGACCAAATGGGCGATTAGTAAGAATGGTTGCCGAATATACAAGCATACATATGCATGTGTAGTTGAATTATGAATGTTTAGCAAGATGGTTAAACTAGTGATTTATTGATTAAGCTCAAGGAGTTAAAGAAGGAGAATCAAGCAAGGGAAAGACGAAGGTCATCGAGTAGCCGACTTGGAACTATTTTACCCAACACGAGGTAAGTCATTAAGCACGTATTTGATATTGCTTAAATGATTGTAAAATTTATGCAATTGTGTTTAATGGGATGATATATATATATAAATGAAAATGTATGTGTATGGAGTGATGACATTTGTTGAATGTAAAAGAAATAGTGAAATGTGTAGAAAGTTTGCTTTCGGCACTAAGTGTGCGGGCAATACGTGTGTATGGTGACGAGATCGGCACTAAGTGTGCGTGCTGGAAATATATGGCACTAAGTGTGCAAGCTGGAAAAATACGGCACTGGGTGTGCGAGCTCAGAGGGTATGGCACTCGTGTGTGCGGGCTTAAATTACGTGGCACTAAGTGTGCGAAATCGAGTAGTAAGCACAGGTGTGCGTACTTATATATATGGAGGGTGTGTCTCCATTGAATTGAGTATGGACAGCGGATCGGTAAGTACCTCGAGCTCATGACGAATAGAGAATACGCTCATGCTTGGGGTTGAATTTGGTAAGCCTTAAATCTATGTGATGATTGAAATTGTATGGTTGTGCTGGAAAATGAGTTAATGTGTAAAAATGCTTCGATTATCTTGTTGTGTAGAATATGAAATGTGGATGTATGAATTGGTACGAGATTGGACCGAAAGGTCCGAGGTATTATGGTATAGATTCGATATGGACGAGTACCTAGCCTCATTTGTTGTACATGTAGTAGTAACTTTATCAGTGGATTGATGAATGCTTATGACTTACTGAGTTGTAAACTCACTCGGTATTTTCTTGTCACCCATTTTAGGTCTCTTGGACTCGTATTGTTATGTGCTCGAACCGTCGTTGAAGTCATCACACCGCTGAAATCTTGTGGTATTGTTTTTGTTGTTGAAGAACATTTGGCATGTATAGGCTATTATATTTTGTCGAATTGTGGGTTGTAAACTTTAAGCCATGTGAAAATGGCCTATGTGGTCGCCGAGTGGGATGCTAGAACCTATAGCCACGAGTCTTAGAAACTCAAATTTTGATAAGGTGGCCATAATTTGTGTCATGTATGATGGATGATTAAGGCCAAGGAAAAATTCATGAAATTGGCATAGTCTACTGCAGTAACTGTTGCGGACAGCAGCAGTGAGATGAGATTGAAAAATCACTAAAAATAGTAGAAGTAGAATTAAATAGTGAGTAAATTATGGAACTGAACCTTGATGAATCTATTTTTATATGGACAAAACGAAACGACCATATGAGCAGTATACTGAGAAATATTAAAGTTCTCGTGAGACAGGGCCAGAACGGTTTCTGGGTCCCCTGTCGCGACTTTGAAAATTTACCATAAATTATCCAGAAAGAATTAGGAGTCATGCCTTATATGTACAGATTCCATTTTGAGTCTAGTTTCATTAGAAACAAACGGCACCAATATTAAAGCCCTGTACAGAGAGATATTCAAGTTGTAACGCGCGAAGGTCAGAGCAGTCGATCCCTGTAACATGGGTGACTTTAACTAATAAACTGTACCAATTGGCCCAACCAAAAATTCTAAAAATAAATCCATGGATGGGTATATGAGTCTAAATTCAGGGAAAATTTACAAAACCAGTTTCCAAGTTTTTAAACTCGAGATATGATTTTTAAGGCGACGGTGACGCAGTTTTCCAGCCTGTCCAGAAATGCCAAATTGGTCGGTACTTTAAGAGGATTTGTCTCGTTAACCCCTCGTGTCCGACACCGGCGATGGTCTTGGGTTTGGGGTGTTACAATTTAATTGGTATCAGAGCTATGGTTTAGTCGATTCTAGGACTACCATAGCGCGTGTGAGTCTAGCTATACATGCCAAATTGTTAGTGCTTAAAATGTGATGACTTCGACGGTTGAAATTTTTGTTATGATTAGTAAATGGAACCCGGTAGAGAGACCCTTGGCGATGACGTTGAAAGTGTAGCGGCTGCTCCGCGCAAGGGACACCGCCTGTTGAGCCTCATCATCCGCGAATAATCAAAATGAAGGCGAAACAAGCCTTCTTCACTATGATGAATGAGTGGGTCGCGCAATATGCCCGAACCAACCCGGCTGTCCAACCATTCCCGAATTTAAATACTCCACCCCAAGAGCCCGCAATGCCTCCAGCTATTGATCCTGTGAGGCTGAGTAAACCACCGTGGACTTGATTAGGAAGCGGGGCCGAGGAGTTCAAGGCCATAGTTACCGATGATGCCGAAAAGGCCGAAGTTCGCTCGATAACACCATTAGAGTGTTAGATGAACTGTCATGCACACCGATGAATGTCTTAAGTGTGCTATATCCTTGTTATGAGACTCACTTACTATTGGTGGAGGACTTTAATTTCCATAGTCCCAAATGAACGAGTTACTTGGGATTTCTTTCAATTCAATTTCAAAGAAATACATTAGTCAACAGCTCATCGATCGAAGCGTAAGGAATTTTGGAACTCAAGCAAGGCCGATGATCAGATCTCGAATACGAACATGAGTTCGTAAGACTTAGTCAAGATGCTCGGAGTGTGTGGCTGATGAGGTTGCGATGTGCAAAAGATTTGAAGAAGGATTGAATGAAGAGTTAAAGTTACTAGTGGGAATTTTGGAGATAAAGGAGTTTGTGACACTAGTCGAACGAGCCTGCAAGGCGGAAGGACTTGGGAAGGAGAAGAAGAAGGCTGAATTTGAAGCAAGAGATTACCGTAAAAGATCGACGAGTAAAGCTCCGTTCTCGGTGTAAAGAGGTTCGTGGAGGATACCAGAAGTCGAGGACGATCGGGAATTTCCATTAGAGCCCCACCATTGACGGACTCCCGAGCTACTTCAGAGCTAGTGTGGGCAATAATCGTCAAGAGAGACCTGAATGCCCCCAATGTGGAAGACGACACCTAGGTGAATGTTGGGGTAAGTCCATTAATAGGGCTCATTATGGATGCGGTTCAAAGGACCACTTCATTAGAGATTGCACGAGCTAGATGAGAGGAATAAGACGCAAGGTGCAAGACCTAGTGGAACGACGGTGGAGGTAGGCCCCGAGAATCTCTGGAGGTAGGGGTGGTAATCGAGAGGAGCCTCTAATACGGCCGTCCGATCCGAGACCCGTGCTCGCTAGAGCATATGCCATCCGCGCACGAGAGGAGGCATCCTCCCCGACGCTATCACCGGTACTTTTACTCTCTTTGATACTATTGTGATTGCATTGATTGACCCCGCTCTACTCACTCATATGTATGTGAAACCTTAGCATCCAAGAAGACTCTACCGTTGAGTCTACTCGAGTTCGTAATTCGAGTGTCAAACCCTTTGGGTCAATACGTGCTTGTTGATAAAGTGTGCAAGAGATGCCCCTAATAATTCGAGAATCTGCTTTTCGCCGATCCGATGCTTCTACCATTTCATGAATTCGATGTTATTCTTGGTATGGATTGGTGACCAGTACATGATGCAAGGTGGATCGCAAAAGGAAAACCATTGATTTGAGGAGTGCAAATAATGAGGTAGTCCGAGTCGAGTCTCATCGATTTAAAAGGAGCGCCAAAGGATAATATCTTCTATGACCGCTTCGGAGGTATGTGAAAAGGGTGTGAAACATACCTTGCGTATGTGTTTGGAAGTAAAGAGACGGAAAGGAAACTCGAATCGGTACCAGTGGTTTGTGAGTATTCGATGTTTTTCCCGAGGAGTTACCGGATTGCCACCGGTTCGAGAAGTGGAATTCGCATCGGTTGTACCGTACTACGCCGATTTCAATAGCCCCGTATCGTATGGCATTAACTAATTAAAGGAATTGAAGGTTCAATTGCAAGAATTGACGGATAGAGGTTTCGCCGACCGAGTTTTTCTCCATGGGCGACTTTATTGTTTGTGAAGAAGAAGGACGGAACCATGAGGTTGTGCATCGACTATCGTCAACTCAATAAAGTGACGATAAAGAATAAATATCCATTGCCACGAATTGACGATTTGTTTGATCAATTAAAGGGAGCCTCGGTGTTTTCAAAGATAGATTTGAGGTCGGGTACTATCGGTTGAGGGTCCGAGAATCGGACATACCCAAAATCGCTTTTAGAACGAGGTACGGTCACTACGAATTCTTGGTGATGCCGTTTGGGCTCACTAATGCCCTCGCGGTGTTTATGGATTTAATGAATAGAATTTTCAGCCATACTTGGATCGGTTCAGTAGTTGTATTTATCGATGACATTTTGGTCTATTCGACAGATGAAACCGAACATGCTGAACACCGAGGCTAGTGTTGCAAATCTTACGAGATAAGCGATTATACGCAAAGTTCAAGAATGTGAATTTTGGTTGAAAGAGGTTAGCTTTTGGGGCACGTGGTGTCCGTGACGGTGTCGGGTGGACCCGAACAAAATTTCGCCATAGTCGATTGAAATCACCAAGGAATGTTACCGTTAGGAGCTTTTGGGGCTTGCGGTTATTACCGACGATTTGTAAAAGGTTTCTCGACGATAGCCACGCCAATGACGGCTTACTCCAAAAGGATGTTAAGTTCGAATGGACGGAGAAATGTCGAAAAGTTTCGATCAACTGAAAGCTTATTTGACCGAAGCCCCAATTCTAGTGCAACCCAAATCGGGCAAAGAGTTTGTCATTTATAGTGACGCATCCCTACTTGGGTTGGGTTGCGATTGATGCAAGAAGGGCGAGTTGTGGCCTATGCGCCGAGGCAATTAAAGCCACATGAGAAAATTATCCGACCCATGATCTCGAATTGGTCGCCATCGATTCGCCTTTAAAGATATGGCGACATTACTTATTTGGTGAGAAGTGCCATGTGTATTCGGATCACAAAAGTCTCAAATATTTGATGACCCAAAGAGACTTAAATCTGCGACAAAGGCGTTGGCTTGAGTTGTTGAAAGATTATGAGCTGGTCATTGATTATCACCCGAGAAAGGCTAATGTGGTTGCGACGCCTTAAGCCGAAATCACCGCTTGCTTTATGAAGCGATGAATGTACACTTGTCTGTTTCTACCCGACAATGTGTTAGTAGTGAATTAAAAGCCAAACCATTATTGATTCATCAAATTCGTGAAGCTCGTAAAGTCGATGATGAACCGGTAGCAAAACGGGCTGAGTGTGTTCCAACAAGGAATCGGAGTTTCAAATTGATGATGATGATTGTTTGAGGTTCAAGTCGTTTGTGTGTTCCAAGGAATTGAACTCATTTCGATGATTCTGAACGAATCCCATTGTAGCCGAATGTCAATTCACCCGGGAGTACGAAGATGTACAACGATTTGAAACGCCGCTTTGGTGGCATGGTATGAAACGAGACATCTCGATTTTGTTTCGAGATGTTTAATATGTCAACAAGTGAAAGCGAACATCAAGTGCCTTCAGATTACTTCACCGATCACGATACCCGAGTGGAAATGGGATCGAGTCACAATGGACTTTGTATCCGGACCGCCATTGTCGTGAGTAAGAAGGATGCGATTTGGGTCGTTGTCGATAGACCGACTAAGTCGGCTCACTTTATCCCCGACGCACGGATTTTTCAATGGGCAAACTAGCCAATTGTACGCTTTCGATTGTGAGATTACACGGGTGCCTATTTCCATCGTGTTTGATAGAGATCCGAGATTTACCTCGAGATTTTGGAAGAAGTTGCAAGAAGCTTTGGGTACCAAGTTGCATTTCAAAGACCGCCTTTCACCCCCAAACCGATGGTCAATCCGAACGGATAATTCAAATACTCGAGGATATGTTGAGATGTTGTATCCTTGAGTTTAGTGGTTCATGGAACAGATTCGCCTTTGATTGAATTCGCTACAACAATAGCTTTCAATCAAGTATTAAGATGGTGCCTTACGAGGCTTTATACGGTCGTAAATGCCGTACCCATTATTCTCGACCGAACTTAGTGAAGGTAAATTCTTCGAGGTTGATTTGGTTAAGGATGCCGAGCAAAGAGTTCGAGTAATTCGTGAAAGTTTGAAAGTCGCCGGATCGCCAAAAGTCGTATGCGGATTTGAAAAGAAAAGATATTGAATATCGTGTTGGAGACAAGGTCTTTCTCAAAGTTTCACCTTGGAAGAAGGTGCTTAGATTTGGCCGTAAGGGAAAATTGAGTCCGAGGTTCATCGGTCCGTATGAAGTATCCGAACGAGTTGGACCAAGAGCGCATCGATTAATTTTACCCCGAGCTTGAAAGGATCCACAACGCTTTCCATGTCTCGATGCTTCGACGATATAGGTCTGATCCATCGCGACGTAATCGCTCCGCTCGAGATTGAGATTCACCTAATTTGAGCTATGAAGAGGAACCGGTTCGCATTCTGATGCGTGAAGTAAAAGAGGTACTCAATAAGAAAATCCCATTAGTGAAGGTGTTGTGGCATAAACACGAAATTGAAGAAGCCACTTGGGAACTCGAGGACTCTATGAAAGAGCGATACCCAAACCTATTTACCAGAAGATTTTCGGGACGAAAATTTCGTAAGTGGGGAGAGTTGTGACATCCCTAATTTGACCCTAGTCGGAAAGTGGTTTCGGGACCACTAAACCGAGTCTTATAAGTAATTAAAAGTTATATTCTATGTTTATGATGTTAGTAAATGCATGTGTGAAAGTTTCATGCATTAATTTGATCATTTCTATGTGAATTTATTAAAATGGACTTGTATGAAACATTGTTGAAAGGTGATAGGCTAACCTTACAATGGTCTAATAGTACATGCATGCAAAAGAGTTGTTTTGCATGTCAATTTGCCCAAAAAAGGGAAGAGTGGCCGCCATGACAAGAATATATAAAGGAACATGTTTCCAACATGTTTAGTTAGTGGATTATGTAGAAAAAATAAAGAAATGAAAAAAAATGAGCATGGATGGCCCCTTTTGTTGCCGTGAGTAGAGGAAAAAGAAAGGAAAAAATTTGTTCATCCATTCTCAAATCTTGGCTGAAAATACTAAGGGAAAAAGGAAGGATTTTTGCTTCATGCTTGGTTTAGAAGAGAACTAGAAGGAGATTTGGTCATACTTGTGTCAAGATTAAGGTATGTTTGAGGTTGTGTCATGAGATTCATGCATGTTTTAGTTGCTAACTTGATGTTCATGTTAGCCCATGGTTCAAATCCTTGTTATGCCATGGAAATGGTATTTGGCCAAGGTTGATATTGTGTTAAAGCCATTGCATGCTAAATGTGAAGCTTGTTGATGATACATGTAATGATGGATTGACTACTCTTGAAATTTCTTTTAGCATTCTTGAGTAAGACATGGAGTTTTCTTTGTTTAACCATGACCAAAAATTGAAAGGGGATGGTGTGGGATGTATTCGCCATGGCATGCTCATAAGTGCGATTTATGCTTGTTGCATGATAGGTAAAAATTTGTGTTTTGATATATGTGTATATGTGTTTGTACATGATGTTACAAATGGATGTGAAAATATATGCTAGATTGGGAAAATTTGATTAAATGTTCATGAGATGAAATTAGGTGATTAAAAGATGTTAGTTGACATTGTACATATATATATATTCGCCATTAAAGTGAGTATGTAGGTAATGTTGAATCAAGTTTTGGTGCATATTCGGTTAGGTGTATAATCGACCAAATGGGCGATTAGTAAGAATGGTTGCCGAATATACAAGCATACATATGCATGTGTAGTTGAATTATGAATGTTTAGCAAGATGGTTAAACTAGTGATTTATTGATTAAGCTCAAGGAGTTAAAGAAGGAGAATCAAGCAAGGGAAAGACGAAGGTCATCGAGTAGCCGACTTGGAACTATTTTACCCAACACGAGGTAAGTCATTAAGCACGTATTTGATATTGCTTAAATGATTGTAAAATTTATGCAATTGTGTTTAATGGGATGATATATATATATAAATGAAAATGTATGTGTATGGAGTGATGACATTTGTTGAATGTAAAAGAAATAGTGAAATGTGTAGAAAGTTTGCTTTCGCACTAAGTGTGCGGGCAATACGTGTATATCGGTGATTTAGATCAGCACTAAGTGTGCGTGCTGGAAATATATGGCACTAAGTGTGCAAGCTGGAAAAATACTGACCTTTGGGTGTGCGAGCTCGGAGGGTATGGCACTGTGTGTGGGCTTAAATTACGTGGCACTAAGTGTGCGAAATCGAGTAGTAAGCACTGTGTGTGCGTATTCTATATATATGGAGGGTGTGTCTCCATTGAATTGAGTATGGACAGCGGATCGGTAAGTACCTCGAGCTCATGACGAATAGAGAATACGTTCATGCTTGGGGTTGAATTTGGTAAGCCTTAAATCTATGTGATGATTGAAATTGTATGGTTGTGCTGGAAAATGAGTTAATGTGTAAAAATGCTTCGATTATCTTGTTGTGTAGAATATGAAATGTGGATGTATGAATTGGTATTTAGATTGGACCGAAAGGTCCGAGGTATTATGGTATAGATTCGATATGGACGAGTACCTAGCCTCATTTGTTGTACATGTAGTAGTAACTTTATCGTGGATTGATGAATGCTTATGACTTACTGAGTTGTAAACTCACTCGGTGTTTTCTTGTCACCCATTTTAGGTCTCTTGGACTCGTATTGTTATGTGCTCGGAACCGTCGTTGAAGTCATCACACCGGCTGAAATCTTGTGGTATTGTTTTTGTTGTTGAAGAACATTTGGCATGTATAGGCTATTATATTTTGTCGAATTGTGGGTTGTAAACTTTAAGCCATGTGAAAATGGCCTATGTGGTCGCCGAGTGGGATGCTAGAACCTATAGCCACGAGTCTTAGAAACTCAAATTTTGATAAGGTGGCCATAATTTGTGTCATGTATGATGGATGATTAAGGCCAAGGAAAAATTCATGAAATTGGCATAGTCTACTGCAGTAACTGTTGCGGACAGCAGCAGTGAGATGAGATTGAAAATCACTAAAATAGTAGAAGTAGAATTAAATAGTGAGTAAATTATGGAACTGAACCTTGATGAATCTATTTTTATATGGACGAAACGAAACGACCATATGAGCAGTATACTGAGAAATATTAAAGTTCTCGTGAGACAGGGCCAGAACGGTTTCTGGGTCCCTGTCGCGACTTTGAAAATTTACCATAAATTATCCAGAAAGAATTAGGAGTCATGCCTTATATTTACAGATTCCATTTTGAGTCTAGTTTCATTAGAAACAAACGGCACCAGTATTAAAGCCCTGTACAGAGAGATATTCAAGTTGTAACGCGCGAAGGTCAGAGCAGTCGATCCCTGTAACATGGGTGACTTTAACTAATAAACTGTACCAATTGGCCCAACCAAAAATTCTAAAAATAAATCCATGGATGGGTATATGAGTCTAAATTCAGGGAAAATTTACGAAACCAGTTTCCAAGTTTTGAAACTCGAGATATGATTTTTATGGCGACGGTGACGCAGTTTTCCAGCCTGTCCAGAAATGCCAAATTGGTCGGTACTTTAAGAGGATTTGTCTCGTTAACCCCTCGTGTCCGACACCGGCGATGGTCTCGGGTTTGGGGTGTTACATTATTAACAACCTATTTCATGCTTATAATCCATACCAAAACATGCCAAAACATATGTTTCATAACCTCAATTTACTACATTCAGTCTCATGCCATAATCTTATCAGTTCCTCAAATAAGTACATACCAAAATCTTACCAAATTTACCAATTCTATTAGACCATCCATGAACACATCATATTGACAATATTACATCACATAATTTATACTCATAAGTCATTCATCAGATGGCTAAATATTCATAACTCAAAAAGATATCTCAATTTATCTAGACTATACATGCCATACTTAAATATTTACACTTTCAAAAGGTACCAAAGATAAGTTTGATAGTGTGTTGATGATCCTTGACGATCCCTAAGCTCTCGGTAGCTTCGATATCTAAAAAACAGATGAAAAAGACACAAAGTAAGCTTTCAAAAGCTTAGTAAGCCATATACAAATAACTTATCACATAACATATTTCTAGAACCAATTCATTTATATAACTTATGGAAAAATATATTCACATATCCATAAGTCTCATATAGCTCATTTAATCATAATTCTCTTACATATATATCATACGTACACAATTGTACAAATACTTACCTTTCATTCTCAATCATGTTATACATTTCAAATGTACCCAAATCAGATATACATTCACATAGTTATTCATTTCTCGAAGTGCCCGTTGAACCGTTCGGAATCATTAAGGCTACTAGGATAGCTCGGAAAGCTCGTACAATGCCAAGTCCCAGACGTGGTCTTACATGTAATCAAATATTGATGCCACTGTCCCAAACAGGGTCTTAAACGAAATCAAATACGATACCGATGTCCCAAACATGGTCTTACATGTACATCTCAAATCGATGCCAACATCCCAGACGTGGTCTTACACGAAATAACATATTGGAATCCTATGTCATGACATATGTATCGTAATTATTCTTATGGTTCACACGGGGCTTTCAGACGTCATTACATTATCGAAACTTTCTCCATTTCACATATCCAGCTTCTATAATCATTCATCACAATTCAATATCATATAAACATGAAAAAAATGAATTCAAATAAATTTATTTGTATATCGACTTACCTCGTACTGAAATGAACGGAAACAAACTGCTATTCAATGACTTTCGACTTTCCCCGATCTAATTTCGTTTTCTTTGGTTCTTGATCTAAACTTATTCAAATTTGACTTACTCGATCTCACATTCATTCAAATAAATCCATAAACACATATTTTGGGTGTTTTACAAATTAGCCCTCACATTTTTACATTTTAACATTTTAGTCCCTGTTTCATAAAATCACAAAATGTGCAAAATTTCTTTTCATACATGCCTAGCTGAATTTTCCTCTAGCCCAAATAAGTCCATATATTTCATTTATTTCACATTTTAGCCCCTCAATTTCTCATTTTCACAATTTAGTCAAAATACTCAAATTCATCAAAAATCCCAATACAAAACATAGTATTCTAACACATATTTCATTTTCTATCATCTAACTTCATAAAAATCACATTATCAACAATGGTACAACTCAAAATCATCATAAAATTTTGAAATTTAGACATGGGTTTGATAGATTACTAAGCAACAATCTCAAAAACGTAAAATTTATCGAAAATGGATCAAAACACATACCTAAATTCAAGCTCAATGTGTCGAAACCCTAAAACAAGAATATGGCTTCTTCTTTCTTTGTATTTTAGGAAAATATGAGAAAATATGAACAAAATAGTGTTTTGTTTTAATTATATTAACATACTTACTAAATTACCACATTAACCTTTATTAATCCATTAGGAAATCACTTAATGGATGGTCATTAATGTCCATTAACCTTATCAATGGTCTAATTGCATCTTAAGGACCTCTCCTTTAATAAGACATAGCACTTAAGTACTTTTAACAAATAGCTAGTCACTTTTACATTTTACGTGATTAAGTCTTTTTATCAAATCGGGCACACAAACAATAAAATTTTCACACAAAATTTTCACAGATATCAATTCACATATTATAAGCATAGAAAATAATATTAAAATATTTTTCTAACTTAGATTTGTGGTCCCAAAACCACTATTTCGAGTAGGGTCTAAACGAGGTTGTTACACTTTAAATTTTGAAACTGTTAAAGATTTAACATGTTTCCATTGTTGAATGTTAGAGTAAATTGATATTGATGATAGATCATGAAAGTTTATTGATAGATTTTCTAGTTTTGTAAAGTGATTTTTGACAAAAATGTCAAAAAGGGATTAATTTGTGAAAATGTAAAATTATGTGGGTAAAAGTGTGAATAAATAAAAGATATGGGCTGCTAGGGACTCCATTAAAATTTGGCTAAGCATTGGTTTGTGATTAATTGCATGAATTTGCAATTTTATGTGATAGAGACTAAATTGTAAAAGTGTGAAACATTAGGGGCAAATGTGTAAATTTGCCAAAAATGAATTATAGGCTAAATTGAATAGGCTGAATGTTGAATGTGCTAAATCTGATAAGTTATATATCAAGATAAGCCGAGATCGGGATTAAATCGGGGAAAAGGACAAGTGAACGAATAGTCGATAATTTCCATCCAAGTAACTCGAGGTAAGTTCGTATAATTAGAATCAAATGTTTAAACACTTGTAAATTATTTGAAATGAAAGTATAATTGAGTAAATGAAATTACTGACTTCAAATGCCTAATTGATGAGAATTATTAAATACCGAGTCCTGTTTGAACCGTAGGAATTCGTAGAATATGAGTGACATGTCACTGGGGTTACTGTTTAGGTCAAGATACTGCATGTGTTGTGGGCTCACTGCAGCTCATATAAGCGTACCGATATATCAACTCGTAAGAGCTTACTGTTCTCAGCTCGTCAGAGCTTACTATTTCTAGCTCGATAGAGCTTACTATTCATCAGCTCAGGAGGAGTTTGCCGATCATAGCTCAAAAGAGTGAATATGATGATGAATTGACTAATTACCGATTAATACACGTAGTGTGTATCACCCGTGTATCTATCGATATTCTACTAGGTTCAACAAGCATAATTCTGCTAATGGTTATACAAATGAATTACTGGTTATATAAATGGATTGTCGATTATATGAAGGAGGATGAATTGTTACATATGTTATACATGTTACATGAAGTTGGTATGATATAATATATTGATGTATGAAATTGAGATAAAGGTTGTTTATATGTACTTATGAGACTAACATATTGATGAATGCTTGTGTATAGGCATTTGGCAAGTGAATTTGATATACTTTGTTTAATTGTTTGATTATGTATAAATGGTAAGCTAAATTCTGAATTATACGAGATTACTAGCTATAAAACTTACTCTGTTTCTTTTCCATGTTTTATAGAGTTCGATAGCTCGCTCGATTCAGATAAAGTTAGAGATATGCATCACACTATCTAGTTGCTGATTGGTACTTTTGAACTCATGGATATAAGTAAATATGGCATGTATAGGCTAGTTATAAAGATGATAGTTATGGTTACTTGAACTAGTGATTTTGGTACATGATGTGGTATAAGATAAAACCATGTGTTTTGGTTCAATTTGGTATAATATGTGTATGAAATGTTTTGGATTGACTGCCTATTGAGTTATAAAATGTTGCAATTTATGCTTGTGCAGGTATGTAAAAATAGGGTGGCAAAATGGCTTTGAAAATAGCTTCTTTGGTACGTGAATTCTATGCCAACCTCTATGACCAATATTTAGAGTTTATTTTTGTTCATGAAAGTCTACTCTCATGGGATGCCAACATAATCAATGAGTTGTATAAGCTTATGGTTGAAGTCAACGAACACTCTGATTTCTTTGCAGAAGTGATAGACAAGAAAAGGGACCTGCTCGTATAGGATTTATGTATTGAAGGAGCACAGTGGATAGGGTTGCATCTGAAGAATTTTACAATGTACCTTCATTTCTTAATGCTGCATAACAAAATTTAGTTTCACTTTGTTAACTGCAGGTTAGTGCTATCTAACCACAGCACCACCATCAACCTTGACAGAATGTGTCTGATACATTCCATTATCAAGGGTAGAAAAATTTTTGTAGGCGCAATTCTCCACCAAGAAACTGTTGAATGCGCTACCAGGCAAATCGACATTTTGGTTTCCCTTCATTGGTAATGCCATTATGTTGGCAGAAAGGTATTATGCCCCAGGAAGATGAAGAAATTATGGATAATAAAGGTCCAATTAATGAAGCCTCTGTCAAGAGGATGACTCATGGCACAGAAACACCAATACTGAAAGAGGCAGGAACCAGTAAGACAAAGAAGGACAAAGCCAAAATCGACAGTAAAGGAACAACCTGCATATAGAGGCATCCTTATGGCGAAAGATAAAGGATGTTCAGAAAATGGTTACTTCCATCAGCAATAGGCAAATCAAACTTGAAGTTACAATTGAGGACATGGGAAACTCTCAGAATTTGTTTTATGCTTATACTAAAGCCTGGAACAATTCCATTGTAGCCACATTAAGCCAATTGAGCTCATCCCCAATACTAGACTTTCCAGTGTTTCCACCAATCATTCAAAACTAAGAGCATTCATCTGTGAATGACGACTTCAAAGACTGAGACCGATAAGTGGCATCTCCTCCCATCATGCAAGTCTCTAATAATGACAAAGATGAAGAATCCAGGGACATTGAGGAATGTCTGCGCAAGATTGATAGCTTGTTCGAGGATGGTATTTTTGTTGATCAAGAGAACACTATTGTTGAGAAGGAAATTGATGCTACAAAAGAAAAAGTTGTTGCCGAAGTGAAAGTTGTTGCTGAAGAAGAAAAAGTTGCTGAAAATGAGAAAGAAATAGAAAAAGAAATTTTTTTTGAGAAAGTTTTCACTGCACCTGGATTTGTGGGTGCAAATATTGATAATTTGGAGCAAAATGGAGTGAGACCAACGGATGTTGCTGAGGTCACTGGTGAGGATCACTGCAATTCATGGGAAATAGTGGTCTACACTGGACCATTCCAAGTGGCCTCTCTTACACAAACAGTAGCCGATGATGCCGGGGTTGAGCCAGGAACTGAGGAGCAATTCAAAGACTGCGCAAAGCCAAAATAAAAGAAAAGGAAGAGCTCTAAGGATAAGAGAATGAAAGAAGGAGGAGAAAAAAACATCATGCAGCCACATCGATGGTTGCGGATAACTGAGTTAGTCTATTTTTTAGTTATAGTATTCATGCATTGCATATAACTATAGGTTTTATTTTGATAAGTATACATTGCCATTGCATTTTCATTGTCATTACATTCTCATGTCAGTGCATTGTCCATTGGGGTAATTTATATGGAATTTGGAAATACACCCACATTTCAAAACATTTTGAAGCATGCAAGGTTTATACACAATTGTTCAAAAAAATTTTGTTACATTTGATGCTTAATTCTTGGATAATATGAATTTTGAATGAATAAGTTGGATAAATTTGACTGAATGTTGTATCTTCAATACTTTGATGAATAATTTAGGTTGCATTAGTAATAAATGACTAGTAGCATTCCTTGAATCTTGAATGAAACTGCCTTTTTCAGCTGCTTATATATATAAAGATAGTTATAAATAAGAGACACTCCAAAGTGGGTGTATTGTGGAATGTTAAAAAGGGAACACTCCAATACAAGCGTTAGAAAAATGAATCTGGCCAAAGGCCGTTGTTGCATGAGTGTGTGTCGACGCAATTACGTACTCCCTGGGGGTTTGTTGCACCCTATCTTTACTTCTCAGGAATAAGGTTACAGTATGCAACGATATCCCTTATTCCGAAAAAAATTTGTATTGGTAGATAGAATTTAAGATTTGAAGCATAATGCTGGCCTTAATGAAAGTGCAATTTTACTCATTCATGCTTATGTATTGTTGATGAAACATTTTTTCATCTAAATGTGATTCATTCATTGGGAATTTAGAGGGTTCAACTTGCTAGAATGATCATTTTCCTTAAAAAAAATTTGTAGCCTTGCTAGTTTCTGTTTTACATGAGGACAAGTAAAAACTTAAGTTTGAGGGTGTGATTGTACTAGAAAGAACATATGTTTTCTCCCTACTTATTGATTAATTTGTTCCTATTTAGTTCCCCTTAGCATACATTTTAGCATGTTTAGGTTAGTAAATTGCATTTTATAACCTAGTGAGTCCTAGCCTATTTTAGTCATAATTTTACTATCTTATTGCATTAATGTCGCTGCATGAGTTAATTCTAGATTAAGTCCAGAATTGTCACTGCAGTTGATAGCTGTCTAATAAAAGCCAACTATGCATGAGCTGTCCAGTTCGGTGCAACTACCCTGTATGAACAAGGACAGACGAATCCTGAGGGAAGGATACCTGTACTATTGAAGAAAACATAAAAGGATAACGTGAGAAGAATGAAAAAGAAATTTAGGCTGGACCACCATTCTCTTACCCTATTTTGAAGCTTGCGGCCATGGCAGCTTGAGCCTCCTTTGGGTGAGCAAACATAAAGACTGATGCAGATCCATTCTTGACAAGGAGCTCTAAGTGCAAATACAAAGGGAAATAGAGAGATCCAATCGAGTAGCCTAAGAATAGTATTCTCTATTCGATTCTTTCTCATTTCTTTGAAAATACTAGTGATCACTCTATATTTTCTACTGTATGGAAGTACAATGAAAGCTTTGTTAAATGTTATCTTATCAAATCTTATTTTTATTGTTTAATCTTGAGGGTTTGAATGTTCTAAAAATGAAAGTGTTATTGCAGTCACTAACGCTAGAAGGTGCAGTAACAGTTTGAGTTAATAAGCATTTCAGCAGAAGTTGAGTAAGGACTAAATGAATTTAGTCCACTTGTTCTTAATAGTGCCATATTGCTATCACCGGATGGTGAGGTTAATATGCATGGTTAAGTCCCAAATTAAACAAAAGAGTGGCATTTGGTAAGATATATATTAAATTTTATTGTGTCGACAATCACCTATTTTTTATACCTTGTGAGTACCTAGTATACTGCTGAAGATTCATGTTGGGGACCCCAGTTTATCCATAGCATACTTTATCTTATTATTTTCGAGTTATTGCTTTGACAACTATCTTACACACAACCACTGACCCAACCACCTAGATTTACCTAACAGGTTCATAAACCACCACTCGGAGTAACCAATAGGCAAAGAACGATGCCACTTTAAGGAATTTGGAGAATTAAATGGGTTAATTTGCTACTGAACTTGGGAACCGACCATAAGGTGCTTTGCCTAGTGATAAGGAGAATCAAAAAAATCTGAGGAAGGAGCATTGTAAAACATTGACACTAACAAGAGGAAAGATGTTAGAGCCCAACACTATCAAAGTTGAAAAAGAGCTAGCTAATGCTCGAGATAAAGTGAAAGTTCAACAAGTGTTGAAAATTTAGCTTCACCCGAAACCAGAATCTGCAAAATCTGATAAGGTAGCTTCTAACCCAGTCAATTATAATAAACTATCACCTTTGTTAGATACAAAAGTTCCATAGAAGACAAGTTGTCCAGTGCAAGTAAAGAATCCTCCACCACCCTATCCTTAAAGACTTTCAGAAGTAGAAATAGAAAGTTTAGTTCATGGAGTTCCTAGATGTACTCAACCGACTTCATATCAACATCTCGTTGGTAGAAGCTCTTGAGTAGATGCCCAACTACGTTAAATTCATGAAAGATATCCTGTCCAAGAAATAGAGACTTGGAGAATTTGAGATGGTAGCTCTGACGAAAGAATGCAGCACATATCTACAAGATAAACTACCCCCAAAGATGAAGGACCTTAGATGTTTTACCTTACCTTACCACATTGGAGTAACTTATTTTGGTAAGGCATTGTGTGATTTGGGTGCAAACATCAACTTGATTCCCATGTCCATATTCAAAAAATTGGGGATAGGTGAAGTTAGACCAACTACTGTTACTCTTTAGTTAGCAGATCGATCCTTAGCACATCTAGAAGGAAAAATTGAAGATGTGTTAGTACATGTAGACAAATTTATTTTTCCTATTGACTTTGTTGTTTTAGAATTTGAAGCAAATAAAGAGGTACCAATCATCCTAGGAAGGCCTTTCCTAGCAACTAGAAGGACCCTATTGATGAGCAGAAAGGCAAGCTTACCATGTGTATTTAGGATGACCAGGTAACGTTCAATATTTTCAAATCTATGCAATTTTCTAACACAATTGATGAGTGTTCTACAGTATTTGAGTTAGAGGAGTTAGCTGTAGAATGGGAACTCAATTCTATTGAAGATCCATTGGAACAAATCTTAATGTCGAACCCTCCAAGTGATTAGGAGGGGAAGGAAAATCTACCTTTGCTAAAAGCTAACTAAAGGGGAATTAGTCTACAATCTTGTTTTAAATCTTTGGAATTAAAGAGTAGAGATTATTTCGAACTAAAAGCATCGATAAAATAGTCACCTAAATTATAACTTATTTCCTTCACATTTGAAATATGTTTATTTAGGTGACACCTCTACTTTGCCTCTGATTATTTCAACTCAACTAACTAAAGAGGAGGAAGAGAAACTTATTCTAGTGCTGAAACAATTTAAAAAGGCTATCGGATGGACCATAGTTGATATCTAAGGTATTAGTCCATTCATGTGCATGTACAAAATCATCCTAGAAAATGGTGAGAAAGGGATGGTTGATGGACAATAGAGACTAAACCCCATTATGAAGGATGTGGTAAAGAAAGAAATCATTAAATGGTTAGATGCATGTATAATTTCCCCATCTCAAATAGTTTATGGGTAAGTTCAGTCAAATGTGTGCCAAAAAAAGGAGGCATTATAGTCGTGAAGAACGAAAATAATGAATTAATACTGACCAAAACAGTTACTGGATGGAGAGTATGTATATATTATCAGAAATTGAACAAGGCAACTCGAAAAGATCACTTTCCTCTGTTGTTCTGGGATCAAATGCTAGATAGACTTGCGAGGCGAGACTATTACTGTTTTCTCAATGGATACTCAGGGTACAACCAAATCACGATAGCACCATAGGATCAACACAAAACAACATTTACATCTTCGTAAAGTATGTTTTCCTTTGGACGTATGCCTTTTGGTTTATGTAATGCTCCTACTACGTTCCAAACATGTATAATGGAAATTTTTCAGTGTTTTGAGACACGTACAATGATTGCCTAACCAATCTAGCCAAAGTACTAAGGTGGTGCTAAGAAACAAACCTTGTACTTAGTTGGGAAAAGTACCATTTCATGGTACGATAAGGTATTATTTTGGGGCACCAAATAATGAGATGAGGGATCAATGTAGATAAAGCAAAGGTAGATATCATTGAGAAACTCTCACCTCCAACATCTGTAAAAGGTGTTAGGAGCATTTTGGGACATGCCAAATTCTATCAAAGATTCATCAAAGACTTTTCCAAAATTGCTAAACCCTTATGCAAATTATTGGGGAAGGATACATCATTCAACTTTGATGAAGAATGTTTGAAAGCTTTCAATGATCTGAAGAATTAATTGGTCTCATCACCAATTATCGTCACACCAGATTAGGAATTACCATTTGAATCAATGTGTAACTCAAGTGACTTCGTGGTAGGAGTTGTGATAGCCCAACGAAGGTACAAGGTTTTTCATCCCATCTATTATGCAAGTTAGACTCTGACGATAGCTTAACTAAATTATACAGTAACGGAAAAATAGTTACTCGCTATTGTATTTGCTTTTGACAATTTTTGATCTTATCTTGTAGGTACCAAAGTGACTGCTTATATAGATCATTTGACAATCAAACACTTACTTGCCAAGAAATATTCTAAGCTGAGATTGGTCTGATGGGTACTTCGACTTCAAGAGCTCAATCTAGAAATTCAAGATAAAAAAGGGGTGGAAAATCAAATAGCAGATCACTTATCTAAATTAGATCCATAAGAAGAAACGTATCCTCTTATACCCATTTAGGAGACATTTCTGGACAAGCACATACTTAAGGTAAATCAAATCTATAACACCCATTTTTTTGTTGATTTTGCTAACTATTTACCTTATGGTTTGATGTTGTTTGAAAAGACGTATCAGCAAAGGAAAAAGTTTCTCCACGATGTGAAGTACTATTTCTAAGAAGAGTCATACTTGTTCAAACAATGCAAAGATAAAATGATTAGGAGATGTATAGCAGAAAATGAGGTACATAAAATTTTATATCATTTTTATATAGCTCCAAGTGGAGGACACTTCGGAGGATCACGTACATATAGCTTCAACTCTATTCAAAGATGCGTATGCTTACGTGAAGAGTTGTGATCGATGTCAACCTCAATTAAACATGCACATTAAACACACATACACATGCACATATATTAATAGAATTCAAAACATCAATAAGCATAACGAATCTAATACGAACTTACCTAAACAAAACAATTACCAACACTACAATAAGCACTACTCGACAACTTTTCCATTTCTGCGGTTATCGACCGGTTGATCCATTTCTTGATCTATATTAACCAATTAAAATATTTTAAAATATCTAAATTCATGCATTCGACCCTTTAATGACATTTTACATTATTACCCTAAACTTTTATCTCTTATTCAATTTAGTACCTAAAATCGAAATTAGACATTCTTACAATTAAACCAAGTACTCTTGTGCCTAATTTACCCTTCTACATATACAGCCCATTATTACTGAAATTATACAATAATTTCATGCTCAATTTATTATTTTATAATTTAGCCCCTAAACTTAAAGTTATCCAAAACCATTTAACAAATAGTCATATTTAACAACGAAGTTTCAAACTTAACCATTTAACTTCAAGAAAATCCAAAAATCATTAATGGTAAGTTTTAAAACATTTAACAATTTTACAAAATAGTCCCTGGATTAGCTAGATTAAGCTACAACAATCTCAAAAACATAAAAACCACTAAAAACGGGTAAAGAAATCACACACATGCAAGGTGTTGAGCTTGGCTAATTCTCAAAGTTTATACAACCATGGAGTTTCGGTTATAGAAAGAAAAATAAAGAAGAAGATGACAGCTTTCATGTTTTATTTTTGTTTATTTATTACTTATTTACCTTTTTAACCTTTAGATTAATAAAAATTTCTTTAAAATACCATACTAAGTCATCCTCTTAAAATATATATAAGGCCTATTTACCTATTAAAACCCTCTAATCTTGATATTGTGCTCAATTAACACATTTAACTCAAAAGTGATTAACTTTTGCAACTTTTACTATTTATTCCTTTTTCTTTAATTAATTAACCAAACAATAAATCTACCAAATCAAATTTTAATACGACACTCTAATAACCTTGTAAATATTAAACAAATAAATTTTATTGAATCATTAGTCAAAATTGTGGTCCCAAAACCACTATTTTCGATACCATTGAAAATGGGTTATTACAACTCTCCCCCTAAAGGAATTTTCGTCCTTGAAAATCCTACTAGAGAACAGGTTTGGATATTTTAGTTTCATAACTTCTTCTAGTTCTTAGGTGGCTTCCTCAACACTATGACGTTGCCAGAGAACTTTCACTAATGTTATCTGTTTATTTCTCAATTCTTTAGCTTCTCGAGCTAGAATCTTAACCGATTCCTTATTGTATGTCATATCAGGCTTTAACTCTATTTCAACTAGCGAAATCACATGGGAAGGATCTGATCTGTATCGTCTCAACATCGACACACGAAATACATTATGAATCTCTTTGAGTTCTAACAGTAAAGCCAAGCAGTATGCTACTAGACCTATTCTTTCGATAATCTCATATGGACCAATAATCCTCAGGTGAGTTTTCCTTTTCGGCTAAAACAAAGAACTTTCTTCTAAGGAGATATTTTCAGGAATACTTTATCACCAAACTAAAATTCAATTTCTTTTCTTTTCAGATTAGCGTAAGATTTATGATGGTATGAAGTAGCTTTTAGACAATCCTAAATAACTCTGACTTTATCCTCGATCTCGCGGATCAAGTTTGTACCAGAAATCTTTCTATCACTAAATTCAGTCCAGTACAATGGGGTTCTACACTTTTGACTATATAAAGGTTCTTACGGTGTCATTTTACTACTCGATTGGTTACTGTTGTTACAAGTAAATTCAGCTAACGAAATAAAATTTCCTCCTGCTACCCTTAAATTCCAAAATACAACATTGGATCATATCCTCGAGTACCTAAATCACTCGCTCTAACTAACCATCGGTCTAAGGGTGAAAAGTCAAACTAAAATTTAACTTGCTGCCTAGAGCTTCGTGTAGTTTACCCCAAAACCTAGAAGTAAATCTTAGGTCGCGATCAAAAAGGATTGACAATGGTATACCGTACAACCTAAAATCTTAGAGACATACAATTCCTCCAACTTTTGGAGGAGTAATCTGTACGTCCAGGGATGAAATATGTAGACTTGGTTAACCAATCAACTATAACCCAGACAACATCTTTCTTTCTTAGTGATAACGATAACCCTAATACGAAATCCATAGTGACTCGCTCTCATTTCCAGTCAAGAATCGCAATAGGATGTAACAACCCAGATGTAACCTTATGCTTGGATTTTACTTGTAGACATACTAGGCATTTTAATACAAATTCAAAAATCTTACATTTCATTCCTAACCACCAATGCATCTGATTCATATCACAATACGTTTTAGTATTACCTGGGTATAACGAATAAACACTACTATGAGCTTCATTTAAAATATTCTATTTTAGCTGTGAATCATCATGTACGCACAATCTATTACATTAATATAAGTTATGATCCAAGCCAACACTAAAATCAGTTGTCTGTCCATCTTCAACCAGCTTCTATTTAGTCAACAAATTTGAATCATCAAAATGCAACTCCCAAATTTTCTATAAAAACAAAGGCTTAGCCCTCAACTCGAATAAAATAGATCCGTCACGCTCCAAATTCAATTGAGCATTCATCAATCTCAAAGGAAACATCAATCTCAAAGGAAAAAGAGATTTCCTACTCAACGCATCAACAACGTCGTTTGCTTTACCTAGATGATTATAGTCTTTCAACAATTCTAGCCACATGTTTTGCCACAAATTCAATTCTTTTTGATTCATTAAATACTTCAGGCTTTTGTGGTCAATATAAATGTGACATTTCTCACCATAAAGGTAATGCTGCCAAATCTTTAATGCAAATACAACTATTGCCAACTCAAGGTCGTATGTCGGGTAATTCTTTTCATGCGCTTTAAGCTGTTGGGAAGCATACGCGATAACTTTGTCATCTTGCATTAATACACATCCCAAACACTCAAAGAAGCATTGCTGAAACAATAAATTCTTTCCTAGATTTAGGTTGGGTTAACATTGGTGCCTTTATCAACATACTTTTCAATTGATCAAAACTTTGTTGGCAATTATCAGATCACATAAAACTAACATATTTTCGTAACATGTTCATTATCGATGTGACAGCCCAAAATTGACCCTAGTCGGAAGGTGGTCTCGGGACCACAAAACCGAGGCATAAAAATAATTAAAAATTTATTTTGATGCCTATAATATGTGTGTGCTCATGTATGACATTTTATGATGATTGATTTAGTGTTATAAGGGTGAATTCCACAAGAAAGGACTTAGTAATGAACTTTGAAAGTATGATAGGAAATGTGTGATGACTAATTAAAGCATGCATGCAAAATAATGGACTTGCATGTCAAATTCCCCTTTATAGGTGGTGGCGGCCATGACAAGGAGGATGGGCTAAACATGTCATGAAACATGTTTTGTTGGTGCATTAGGGTGAAATAATAAACAAAGGTGTATGGGTGATAAAAAATGAAAAAAAATGTGTGTGAGTGTGGTAATCCCCCATTGCCGTGAGTTGTAGAGAGGAAAGAAAAAATTTTGTTCATCCTTTCTTTGAGCCAAAACTAAGGAAGAAGGAGGATTTTTGCTTCATGCTTGGTTTGGAAGAGATCTAGAAGGAGATTTGGCTAAGTTTGCATCAAGATTAAGGTATGTATGAGGTTGTGTTAGGAGTTTCATGCATGTTTTGGTTGCTAACTTGATGTGCATGTTAGCCATGGCTCAAATCTTTGTTAAGCCATGGAAATGGTATTTGGCCAAAGTTGTTATGGTGATAAAGCCATTGCATGCTAAGTGTGAAGCTTGATGATGATGCATGCAATGATGGATTGTCTACTCTTGAGTAAGATTTTGAGCTTTCTTTTGTTTTATCATGATTGAAGTTGAAAAGGAGCATGATTGTCATATTCGCCATGATGCATTCATGAGCATGGTTCATGCTTCTTGCATGTTAGTTAAAATTTGTGTTTTGGATGGCTATGGACACCTTGAAATTCGCCATGCTCATATATGTATATATATATGTTTGCACATGATGTTTTGGTTATGAAGGAAGTGATGAATAAGTTTGTTTAAAGAAGAAGATGTTGAAGAATAATTGTGAAATTGTAAGCACATTCTGCCTAGCACACATATGAGTGCTTGATGCTATATTGTAAGTTTTGAGCTACAATATGCAAAGCATTAACTAGTAAAATGCATGTTGTTTTTGTGTGGTATTAAGTGCATAATTGGCCTCAACATGGACAAGTATATTCGCCTTGGGTAGCCTATTGAAGGCCTTAGCTTTTCCTTGATGCTCGAATAAATTGTATTGAATTGCTTGATGTAGTATAAAATGTGCATGACCATTGTGTATTCAAGCTAAAGGGTGGCCATATGACCATTTAAATTCCTTGTCATATTCGCCATAAGCTAGCACAATGAGGTTTTGATAAATTGAATTTGTTTGAATTAGCTCAAGAGCTAAGAGGGCCACAATTGGACAAGGGAAGGAAAAAGTAATCGAATAGCCGTAAAAGCCGCTCGACAACATCCGAGGTAAGTCCTCAAGAAGTGACCTTACTTGAATTATGTGGAATGAAATATGGATGTATTGATTATTAATTTACGTGTGTATGAGTATTCGAATGATACCCGGCTAAGTCCCAAGGCGATTATGTTAGTGATTATAATTGTGTTTGAGCCTTAGTAACGAAAATAAATATGTATGTCCAATGATTATTGATGTATGTGTGCATGAGAAATTGAATGATATCCTGCTAAGCCTCAAGACAATTATGCTGGAAATTATAACCGGTTAAGACCAAGGCAATTGTGCTAGTGGCTACATCCGGCTAAGACCAAGGCATTCGTGAAGTCATTCTATCCGGCTAAGACCAAGGCATTTGTGCAAATCGTGATATCCGGGTTAAGTCCCGTAGGCCTTGGTGCGGGTTACCATAACCGGCTATGTCCCAAGGCGATTGATCGAGTAGCGACATCCGTTAAACTCAAGGTATGTGATTTGAAAATTATAAGCTTGCTGGAAAATTTCAGCTAATGCACTTGTGAAATTTCCCAATGACAAGGTAAGTGCGGTGTGTGCTTTGCGCGCTAGGAGTAAGAGCGTGTGAATATCCGCTCCTATGATGGAACGAGTTATCGGCCTTAATGAAGCCGTTATTTGTGTATGAACATAAGAGTTGGGATGGTGAAGTAAGTATGATTATGTAAATGAACATTGATGAGTCTATTTTCATATGGAAGAAACGAAATGGTCATAGGAGTTACATGTTAAGAGATATTAAAGCTATTGTAAGACAGGGCCAGAACGGTTTCTGGGTTCCCTGTTGCAACTTTAAAAATTTACTATAAATTATCCAGAAAGAATTAGGAGACATACCTTATATGTACAGATTCCATTTTGAGTCTAGTTTCATTAGAAATAAACGGCACCAGCATTAAAGCCCTGTACAGAGAGATATTCAAGTTATACCGCGCGAAGGTCAGAGCAGTCGATCCCTGTAACATGGGTGACTTTAACTAATAAACTGTACCAATTGGCCCGACCAAAAATTCTAGAAATAAATCCATGGATGGATATATGAGTCTAAATTCAGGGAAAATTTACGAAACCAGTTTCCGAGTTTTGAAACTAGAGATATGATTTTTAAGGCGACAGTGACGCAGTTTTTCCAGCCTGACTGGAAATGTCCAATGGATGGGCAAAACAAGTGAACTTGGCTTGCTAACCCCTCGTGTCCGACACCGGCGATGGTCTCGGGTTCGGGGTGTTACAATCGATGAAGCTATTACTGAAAAATTCTTGACAAAACATCTATAATATCCAGCTAAACCCAGAAAATTGCATACGTCAAAAATATTTCTTTGAGGCTTCTAATTCAAAAAAAAATTTTGCTCGAATTAACTCATATGCCTTTCGCTGAAATTATATAACTAGGAAATCTAACTTCTCTAAGCCAAAACTCACATTTGTTAAACTTTGCATGCAATTTTCATGCAAGGTCTATAATATAGTTCTCAAGTGTCGTGCATGCTCGAATTTGTTTTTGGAATAATTCAGAATATCATCAATAAAAATAACAACAAAATTATTAAGATGTGGCTGAAAAATGCGATTCATCAAATCCATAAATGCTATAGTGGCATTAGTCATCCTGAACGACATCACTAAAAACTCATAGTGTCCTTATCAGGTTCTAAATAAGATTTTTGGCATATCAACGTCTTTAACTTGCAACTAATAATAGCCAAATCGGATATCTATCTTCGAAAACACTATAGCATTTTTCAACTAATCAAATAAGTTAACAATACGAGGCAATGAATACTTATTCTTTATCATGACATTATTCAATTATAGGTAACCTATACACAACCTCATCAACTTATCTTTCTTTTTCAAAAACAACAAAGATGCGCTCTAAGGTGACACGCTTAGTCAAACAAAACTTCTATCAATTAATTCTTATAACTGTACTTTTAATTCTTTTAATTCTATCGGATCCATTCTTTATGGTGGAATTGAGATCACAGTAGTCTCTGGCACTAACTCTTTAGCAAATTCAACTTCTTGTTCTAGCAGGCAATCTCGACAATTCTTTAAGAAATACATGAGTGAACTCGCAAACTATCGATACCTAAACAACTTTCATCTCTGATACTTTGGAATCCAGAATATAAGCTAGAAATGTATCACAACCTTTTAAGATCAATTTATGTGCGAATATTGCTGAAATCATATTCGAAAAACAATTAGGTTTATCATATTCAACAAAAATCAATTTACCATTCTAACATCTCAACTCAATTAATTTCTGTCTGCAATTTACTACAGCATTGTGTACTGTCTACCAACCCATTCCCAAAATAACATCAAATTAGTAGGAAAGTCGTAGCCCTGAATTTTCAATGGGCACTGTTTGCAAACTAGATCAACTATGATGCTTTGACTTAAAGGGTTGTTACTTTAACAACATAATTAACTAACTCAATCGGTAAACTCTTTTTTATTACTAATATAGTGTATATATATGAATGTGTCAACCTAGGGTCAATTAATGCATACACAGTAACATCAAAGATAGAAAAGGTACCAGGAATGACATCTGGAGCTGAGGCCTTCTCTTGTGACATCTGGAGCTGAGGCCTTCTCTTGTGCACAATTACATAAGCTCTGGTAAGAGCTCAAGCTTTAAGTTAAACTGTTGTATCTTTTGTTTAGCTTCTACTGATATCGATTATGCCATTATTTCCTGGTCTTCTACCTCTCGTAGGTGTAACAACAAGTTTTTCATTATGATCTCAGTTCAAATCAGCTTGATTCAGGTAGTCTTTCTTATAATGATCAAAGGATCCACGAATAAAATATAACTTATCTTTCAATCTACATATCCCAGAATGATTCCAATCACAATGATCACATTCAAGTCTATTCACATTCCAAACACTACCAGCACTGGCTACTGAAGTCACCGGTGGTCTCACATTACTTTGTTTCGTTCTATCTTTGCCAGAAAACCCTGATGGTACTGAAAAATAGCCACTAGATTCCTTTATTTTCTTCAGCGGGAGAGTATAAAATGCTCTAGATATATTAAGCTTGTTGAAGTCATGAGCTTTCATCTCCCTCTGTTTCTTGTAATTGCAAATTTCTTCCATTTTCTGAGCCCGATAAGATAAAACTATGAACTCGCGCAATTCCATTACACCTACAAGCATTTTAATCTTGTCATTCAGTCTGTCTTCAAAGCATACACACATTTCTTCCTCAATTGACCCAATTTCATGAGCATACTTATAGAGTTGTACAAACTCGCACTTGCATTCAGTCATGTGGATTAACCTGTGGCTAAATTCAATAGACCACATGAATTTGCCCTAAAATCGTGTACGGTCGAGAGCACCTAAACATACCTTCTATACCAAAAAATTACACTATGTTCACTTATGCTACAAAAATGCAATTACCAGCCATCAATCCTACACAAATTGTATCAAAACCTACCAAAACATAACAATTATCATCCAACCTAAGTGCCTAACCAATATGCCAAATTTAGCACCACAATTCAAACATACCCATCTATCATTCAAGCATATAGAACTTAATATTCCATACCTATTCAATCATTAAACCAACATCATTTCATCATGGCTACATTCCTTAATCAAGTTCACCAACTAACCAAAACTTTAAAAACATTTCATATCCAAGTTAACATGATAGATACCAAATAAGTTTATACAACAACAAGCCATCAAAACAATTATTGTAACTTATAAACTTATACACTTATTTCTTCTATAAAATGGCACAAGAAATACTAAAATACTTATAAAGATACATTGCCAAAATCCTATCTACATACCACTTATAATAGACCAATATAAGTAAATAGCTACCAACATAGTCAAAGAATAATGTGATATCCAAAAATGATCCAATCGAAAGCTTGAATTCGACAATCTACCAGTAAGAAAATGAAACAAGGTAAGCTTACTTAAAGCTTAGTAAGTTCGTAGAAAATAACACCATATACCTGTCATTTTCATCATACAATTTGAATTTAACATAAAACTAGAATTTCATGCCTTGTTTCACATTTCCTATCATACCAATTTGTTAGACATGTACATATATGTGACAGCCCAAAATTGACCCTAGTCGGGAAGTGGTTTCGGGACCGCTAAACCGAGTCACTGAAATGTTTGAATGTAATATTTATTGTCTAGAATATGTAATTATAAATGTGTGAAAATTTCAAGCTTAGATTTAGTCGATTGCATGTGAATTTAGTCAATAGGACTTAGGTGTAACACGTTTGAAATGTGATAGGTGAATCTATAAGGACCTAATAGTGCATGTAATCAAAAGGGAGGACTTGCATGTCAAATTTTCCCCCCTAAGTGCTAGTGGCCGGCCATGACAAAGAGTGATGGGCAAAAACATGTCATAAAACATGTTGTGACAATGGTGTATGTAAGAAAAAAATAAAATAATGAGCATGGGAATTGAATAATGAAAGGAAAAAAAAAAGAGAATGGTGTGAGTGTCCCCCCCTTTTGCCGTGAGTTGAAGAAAAGAGAAAAAAAAATTTTGTTCATCCTTTTCATTCTCTCTTGGCCGAAAATTCTAAGGAAGAAGGAGGGAGTTTTTGCTTCATGCTTGGTTTGGAAGAGGATTAGGAGGAGGTTTGGCCATACTTGTATCTAGATTAAGGTATGTTTGAGGTTGTGCCATGAGATTCATGCATGTTTTTAGTTGCTAGCTTGAGTTCTAATTAGCCCATGGTTCAAATCCTTGCTATGTCATGGGAATGGTATTCGGCCAAGGTGGATTTTGTGTTAATGCCATTGCATGCTAAATATGAAGCTTGTTAATGATATATGTGATGGTGGGTTGATGACTCTTGGATTTTCTTTTTAGCATTTTTAGTGAGACATTAAGTTCTTTGTTTAACCTTGACCAAAATTGAAATGGTATGGTGTTGTGATGTATTCGGCCAGGGTATATCCATAAGCATGATTTATGCTCATTGCATGGTAGGTAAGATTTGTGTTTTGGATATATATTTATATTTGGTTATAATCAACTTGAGATTCGGCCCTTGCACCTATATGTATATATGTTTGCACATGATGTATTGGTATGACATATATACTATCTCAAGGTATATATTTTCTTATGATGATGTTTCAGTTATGAAGTAAATGATAGATGCGTATTGAGCTACAATATGTAATGCATTAGTTAGTAAAATGCATGCCATTTATGTGTGGTATTAAATATGCAATTGGCCTCAACATCAACATGCATATTCGGCCACATGAATGAGTACATAGGTTGATGTGTTGTTCGGCCATAAGTAAGCATGTTGAAGGCTTCATCTTGACTTAGAAAATTCGGCTAAGGAGAGTACTAACTAATGTGTTGAGTTTGATTCATGATTTCCGTACATATGTGACTTTAATGTCTAATGAATATATGTGGGCTAAGTACCTTGAATTCTCTTTTCGATGCTCAAATGATTAAATCAATTTATTTGTTAAATTAAGCTCAAGAGCAAAGGGAACTAAATCCGATAAAGGGAAGGAAAAGTGGTCGAATAGCAATCGGAATCGCTCGACAACATCCGAGGTAAGTTCTTGAGTAATAGAGCTTAAATTATGATTTGATTAGATCATGTTTTAAGCAAATCAAATCATGCTCCTTGTGTGTGGATATTGAGCCGAAATTGCAAGAGTGATAAGTGTCTTGTGTTTGAGTTTTGCTAATGAAAATGAAATAAAAATGTGTCATGATTTAGTGTTAAATGTGCATGATGATTCAATGATGTCCGGCTAAGTCCCAAGGCTTTGTGCTAAGTGACCATATCCGGACTAAGATCCAAGGCATTTGTGCGAGTTCCCAAATCCGGGTTAAGTCCCAAGGCATTTGTGCGAGCTATTATAACCGGCTATGTCCCAAGGCTTTTGAGCGAAGTCGCTATATCCGGATAAGATCCGAAGGTACGTGATTCGGGAATGAACGATCTTGCTGTAAAAATCCCGCTTAATGCGTTTGAAAAAAATTTCAGCATTGAGGTATGTTCGTATGTGCATTGGAATAGTTGAGTTCCTTCAATAATATTCGCCGGTTGAGTAATGAGCTTCCAGTATTTGGCTAAGATGATCCCTTATGTATGAACATAGGGGTTGGAATGTAAAGTAGAAATGATTTGAATATATGAATACGCGGAATTATCCGCTTAATTATGTGAATGCTATACTTCAGCTTGTGTTTAAATTCTTGCTCAAAACTTACTAAGCATAAATTGCTTACTCCGCTTTTTTGTTTCTCTGTTTTATAGATTTTGGCTCGTCACCATCGGACTCAGGATTTTTGGAAGTCGAAGTCTCCCACACTATCAAAGCCCCTTTTGGTACAATTTTGGTTGAGCTTTGAAATGGCATGTATAGGACTACCCTTTGTTGTTTTTCAAGCACGCTTTGTGATGTATGTGTGTACACCATGCTAAAATGGCTCGTAGAAGTGGAGTATGGCATTAGACCATTTGTGTTTATGTATATATGTATGGTTTCATGATGTGACTATGGACTGGAATGGAAGTGTTGGGAAAATGATCAGCCATTGGAATGGCTAAATATGACTATATGTGGACCTATGTATGACAAAACTCTAGTTGGTCCATGGAAACCACGAAATAGGTAAAGTTTACCTTGAAAGCAGATGCTGACAGCAGCAGTGGTGTGGATTTGAAAAATCACTAAAATTTTTAGGAATGGAATTAAATAGTGAATAAATTATGTAAATTAATCTTGATGAATCTACTTTCATATGGAAGAAACGAAACGGTCATATGAGTTATATGTTAAGAGATATTAAAGTTCTCGCGAAACAGGGCCAGAACAGTTTCTGGATCCCCTGTTTCGCCTTTGAAAATTTATTATAAATTATCTAGAGACAATTAGAAGTCATGCCTTATATGTATAGATTCCCCTTTGAGTCTAGTTTCTATAGAATCAAACGGAATCTGTATTGAAGCCCTGTACAGGGAGATATCCAAGTCATAATGCACGAAGGTCAGTGTAGTCGATCCCTGTAATAGGGGAGACTTTAACTAATAAACTGTACCAATTGGCCCGACCAAAAATTCTAGAAAAAAAATATGTAGATGGACATATGAGTCTAGTTTCAGGGAAAAATTACGAAACTGATTTTCGAGCTTTGAAACTCAAGATATGATTTTTAAGACGACAGTGACGCAGTAACCAGCTTGTCTGGAAAATTTTAAATGGACTGTGATAATAATTAAGTTAAGTCGGTGTGTACCTTGTGTTCGACTCCGGTAACGGACTCGGGTACGGGGTGTTACAATTTTATTGGTATCAGAGCCAGGTTTAGTCGATTCTAGGACTACCGTAATGCGTTTGGGTCTAGCTATACATGCCATTTTATGTGATTATTTGATAGTGTGGTGATTTCTGACAATTGTAAATGTGTTTATTTATAGTGATGGATCCCGATCCCGACCGAAGCGGTAGTGATGATCTTGAGAGTGTAGCGCTGCTCCCAAGACAAGGGACAGCGCGGCGGACTCTCAACCTAATGCTAGTAATCCAAATGATGAAGCTAGACAAGCTTTCTATAGCGTGATGAATGATTGGTTCAACCAATACATTCGAACTAATACTACTGCTCCACAACCTCCATTCCCAACAAACACAACCCCGCACCTACAATGCCTCCAAAGAATCGACCAAATAAGGTCAAATAAGCCTCGCTTGATAGAATCCGAAAACACGGGCTACTAAATTTAAGGCTACGGATAGTGATGATGCCGAGCAAGCTGAATTTTGGTTGGACAACACTATTCGGTACTCGATGAACTATCTTGCACACCGATGAGTGCCTAAAGTGTACTATCTCCTTGCTACGTGATTACGCCTACTATTGGTGGAGTACTCGACTTCACAGCCCCGAGAGCAAGTAACTTGGGAGTTTTTCCAAACCGAGTTTCGGAAAAAGTATATCGATCGAGATTTGTTGATCAAAACGGAAGGAATTTCTTGAGCTTAAGCAAGGTTCTATGTCGCCATCGATTCGAGCGAAAATTTGTTAGACTTAGTAGATACGCCGGAATGTGTTTCATCCGAGGCTATCATGTGTAAACGCTTCGAGGATGGGCTGAATGAAGATATAAAATGTTCGTTGGCATTCTTGAAATACGAGAGTTCATAGTACTTGTCGAGCGAGCTTGTAAAGTCAAGAGATTAGAAAAGAAAACAAAAAGTCGATGTGGGAACTGAGAGTTTCGTAAAAGATCCTCGGAAAGTCTCTTCAACAGCATCAAGAAATTTCGAGATGATGTGGGCGGTCTAGAGGCACTTCGGCCTTTTAGACGAGATCGTGATCGACCCCACAATGGGTACACGAGGCACTTGATCGTCGTCGTGTTGGGAATGAACGTCGAGACGAAACGGAGTGCCGTGATTGTGGCAAATGGCATTCGAAGTTGTAGATTCCATGACCGCTCCTGTTACAAGTGCGGATCAGTTGACCACTTCATTAAAGATTGCCCGAGGTTGCCCGAATGAATGTAAATCAGAGTGGGAAACCGGGTGCTACCACTGCTCGAGGTAGACCATCTAGAAATACGGGCAATGCTAGTGGTGGTCAGAGAGGATCTAGAGATGCTACGTGTGACAGCCCTAAAACGACCCTAGTCGGAATGTGGTTTCGGGACCACTAAACCGAGGCATAAAAATAATTTAAAATTTATTTTGGTGCCTATAATATGTGTTAACTCATGTGTGACATTTTTGATGTTTTGATTTAGAGTTATAAATGTGAATTTCACTAGAAAGGACCTAGTAGTAAACTTTGAAAGCATGGTGGGGAAATGTGTGATGACTAGTTGATCATGCATGCAAAAATGAGGGGTTTGCATGTCAAATTTCCCATATATCATAGTGGTGGCCGGCCATGACAAAGAATGATGGGCAAAACATGTCATAAACATGTTTTGTTGGTGCATTATGGGAGGAAACAATAAACTAAGGTAGGAATAAAGAAATGGAAAAAAAAAATATGTGTGTGGTATTCTCCCCCCCCCTTTGCCGTATGATGAAGAAAAGGAAAGAAAAAAATTTGTTCATCTTTTCCATTCTTTCTTTTGGCCGAAAATTCTAAGGAGAAAGAAGGAATTTTTGCTCCATATTTGGTTTAGAAGAGGATTAAGGGGAGGTTTGGCCATACTTGTATCAAGATTAAGGTATGTTTGAGGTTGTGCCATGAGATTCATGCATGTTTTAGTTGCTAGCTTGATGTTCATGTTAGCCCATGGTTCAATCTTTGCTTTGTCATGGAAATGGTATTCGGCCAAGGTTGATGTTGTGTTAAAGCCATTGCATGCTAAATGTGAAGCTTGTTAATGATGCATGTGATGGTAGATTGACTACTCTTGAATTTTCTTTTAGCATTCTTGAGTAAGACATTGAGTTCTTTGTTTAACCATGACCGAAAATTTAAAGGGTATGGTTGTGATGTATTCGGCCAAGGTGCATTCATAAGCATGATTTATGCTTATTACATGATAGGTAAAAATTTGTGTTTTGGACATATGCTTATATATGGTTAAGAATAACTTGAGATTCGGCCCTTGCACCTATATGTATATATGTTTGCACATGATGTATTGGTATGACATATATACTATCTCAAAGTATGTATTTTCTTGTGATGATGTTTCGGTTATGAAGTAAATGATAGATGTGTATTGAGCTACAATATGTAATGCATTAGCTAGTAAAATGTGTGCCATTCATGTGTGGTATTAAACATGTAATTGGCCTCAACATCAACATGCATAATCGGCCCATGAATGAGTACCTAGGATGTTGTGTTGTTCGGCCATGAGTAAGCATGTTGAAGGCTTTGTCTTGACTTAGAAAATTCGGCTAAGGAGAGTACTAACTAATGTGTTGAGTTTGATTCATGAATTCCATACATATGTGACTTTAATGTCTAGTGAATATATGTGGGCTAAGTGCCTTGAGTTCCTCTTTTCGATACTCAAATGATTGAATCAATTTATTTGTTAAATTAAGTTCAAGAGCAAAGGGGGACCAAATCCGATAAAGGGAAGGAAAAAGTGGTCGAATAGCCATCGGAATCATTCGACAACATCCGAGGTAAGTTTTCGAGCATCGAAACTTAGATTTTGATTCGATTAGATGATGTTATAAGCAAATCAAAATCGTGCCCTTTGTATGTGGCCATTGAGCCGAAAATGACATTTCTTGTTAAGTGATTTGTGCATAAATTTTTGTTATGAAATTGGAACAAAGATGTGTATGAATGTTCGGGTAATATCCGGGCTAAGCCCGAAGGCCATTGTGCGAGTTGTGATATCCGGGCTAAGCCCGAAGGCAATTGTGCGAGTTGTGATATCCAGGCTAAGCCCGAAGGCAATTGTGTGAGTTGTGATATCCGGGCTAAGCCCGAAGGCAATTGTGCGAGTTGTGATATCCGGGTTAAGTCCCGAAGGCATTTGTGCGGGCTACCATAACCGGGCTATGTCCCGAAGGCGTTTGAACGAGTAGCTATATCCGGTTAAACTCCGAAGGTACGTGATTTGGGAATGAATGAACTTGCTGTGAAAATTTTCAGTTAATACGCTTGTGAAATTCCCAACAATGAGGTACGTTTCGTATGTTCTTTGCACACTATGAGCCAGTATATATGAGTATTCTCTCCGTTGATAAATGAGCTACCGGCCTTGACTAAGCCGTTATTTGTGTATGAATATAAGAGTTGGTATTGTGAAGTAAGCATGTCATTGAGAATTTTGTGCATATGAATTACTGTTTAGCTACTTGAATGCTATGCTTTGGTTATGTGTAAATTTATGGCTCAAAACTTACTAAGCATAAATTGCTTACTCCGTTTCTTTGTTTCTCGCTTTTATAGATTTTGGCTCGTTAGCGATCGGATTCGGGATCATCAAGTCGAAGTCAACCACACTATCAAAGCCCTTTTTGGTATTCTTTTAGTTGAACTTTGGATATGGCATGTATAGGACTACCCTTTTGTTGTAGGTCATGTACCTTTCGATTTGTGTAAATTTCGATAGCCATGCTAAAATGGCTTAAGTAAACTTTGGGCATGGGATTATAACCACTGTATGTTGTTCATTAAGAGACATGGAAATGTTTGGAAACGATTAGCCATTGGGATGGTTAGTCATGATCCTATCTTGTGCTATTTATGTTAAAGGGCTAATTGAATCATGGGAATTATGAAATAGGTAAAGCCTACCTTAAAAACAGATGCTGTCAGCTGCAGTGACATGGATGTGAAAAATCACTAAAAATAGTAGGAATGGATTTAAATAGCGAATAAATTATGTAATCGAACCTGGATGAATCTATATTCATATGAAAGTAACGAAACGATCATATGAACAGTATATTAAGAGATATTAAAGTTCTCGTGAGACAGTGCCAGAATGGTTTCTGGATCCTCTGTTTCGACTTTGAAAATTTACCATAAATTATCCAGAAACAATTAGAAGTCATTCCTTATATTTATAGATTTCCCTTTGAGTCTAGTTTCATTAGAAACAAACGGCATTAGCATTGAAGCTCTGTACGAGAAGTTATCCAGGTCGTAATGTGCAAAGGTCAGTGTAATCGAACCCTAAAACAGGGGTGACTTTAACTAATAAACTGTACCAATTGGCCCGACCAAAAATTCTAGAAATAAATCCGCGGATGGATATATGAGCCTAAATTCAGGGAAAATTTATGGAATCAGTTTTCGAGTTTTGAAACTCAAGATATGATTTTTAAGGCAATAGTGATGCAGTAACCAGCTTGTCTGGAAATTTTTAAATAGACTGTGAAAATAATTAAGTCTGTGTGCACCTCGTGTTCGACTCCGGTAACGGACTCGGGTACGGGGTGTTACAATTTTATTAGTATCAGAGCTACGGTTTAGTCGATTCTAGGACTACCGTAATACGTTTGGGTCTAGCTATACATGCCATTTTGTGATTAATTGATAGTGTGGTGATTTCTGACATTTGAATTTGTGTTTAATTATAGTGATGGATCCCGATCCCAACCGAGCAATAGCTGATGATGTGGAGAGTGTGGCGCCTGCTCCCGCGCAAGGGACAAATGGCATGGACTCTCAACCTATTGCTAGCAATCCGAATGATGAGGCTAGGCAAGCTTTTTATAGCGTAATGAATGATTGGTTCAACCAATACATTCGAGCTAATACGGCTGTTCCACAACCTCCATTCCCGACTAATGCAACCCCCGCGCCTACAATACCTCCGGTAACTGACCAAATAAGGTCAAGTAAGCCCCCAGTCGACAGAATTTGAAAACATGGGGCTACTGAATTTAAAGCTACGGATAGCGACGATGCCGAGCAAGCTAAATTTTGGTTGGACAACACTATCCGGGTGCTCGATGAGCTATCTTGTACACCCGATGAATGCTTAAAGTGTACTATCTCCTTGCTACGCAATTCCGCCTACTATTGGTGGAGTACTCGACTTCACAGTGCCTAGGGAGCAAGTAACTTGGGAGTTCTTCCAAACCGAGTTCAAAGAAGTATATCGATCGAGATTCATTGACCAAAACGAAGGAATTTCTTGAACTCAAACAAGGTTCTATGTCGGTGACCGACTATGAACGAAAATTTGTGAGGCTTAGCCAGACGCACGAGAATGCATTTCCTCGAAGCCGTAATGTAAACGCTTGAGGATGGGCTGAATGAAGATATAAGGATGTTCGTTGGCATTCTCGAAATACGAGAGTTCGTAGTACTTGTCGAGCGAGCTTGTAAAGTCAAGAGCTTAGAAAGGAGAAACAAAAGTTGATGTGGGAACTGGAGAATTTCGAAGAAGGTCCTCGGGAAAGTCTCTTCAACAGGCATCGAAGAGATTTTGAGATGATGTGAGCCGGTCTAGAGGCGGTTCGGGCCTTTTTAGACGAGATCGTGATCGACCCCCTGTGGGTACACGAGGCACTTCGGTCTTCGGTATTGGAAATGAACGTCGAGACGAATGAGTGTCGAGATTGTGGCAAATGGAATTGGGAGTCAGAGGTTCCGTGATCGCTCCTGCTATAAGTGTGGATCGGCTGACCACTTTATTAAAGATTGCCTAAGATTATCTGAACCAAACGTAAATCAAAGTGGGAACCCGGGTGCTACCACGACTCGAGGTAGGCCATCTAGAAATATGGGCAATGCTAGTTGCGGTTAGAGAGGGTCGAGAGATGCTACAACAAGATCCGAGGTTCGTGCTCCTGCTAGGACTTATGCCATACGCGCACGCGAAGATGCTTCCTCGCCAGATGTTATTACCGGTACCTTTACTCTCTTTGATACTGATGTGATTGCTTTAATTGACCCTGGTTCTACTCATTCTTATATATACGAAACCTTAGCATCCAGTAAGACTTTACCTATTGAATCTACTGAGTTTGTAATTCGGGTGTCAAATCCCTTGGGTCATTACGTGCTTGTCAACAAAGTGTGTAAGAAAAGTCCCCTAGTATTTCGAGGTTCTTGTTTTCCGGCGGACTTGATGCTTTTGCCGTTCGACGAATTCGATGTTATTCTTGGTTTGGATTGGTTGACCATGCACGATGCGGTTGTAAATTGTAAAAGCAAGACTATTGATCTGAGGTGCGCGAATAACGAGATAAGTCGAGTTGAGTCTACGGACTTAAAGGGGTTGCCAGCTGTAATATCAGCAATGTTGGCCCAGAAATACGTAAGAAAGGGGTGCGAAGCATACCTTGCGTATGTACTTGATGATAAGGAGTTAGAAAAGAAACCCGAATCTGTGCCGGTAGTTTGTGCATACCCGGATGTTTTCCCTGAAGAATTGCCGGGTTTACCACCTGTTCGAGAAATAGAGTTTGGCATCAAATTGGTACTTGATACCACTCCAATTTCGATAGCTCCGTATCGTATGGCACCAACGGAATTAAAGGAGTTGAAAGCTCAGTTGCAAGAATTGGTGGATAGAGGTTTTGCTCGCCCGAGTTTTTCACCTTGGGGTGCACCAGTGTTGTTTGTGAAAAAGAAGGACGGAACCATGAGGTTGTGCATCGACTATCGTCAGCTTAATGAAGTGACAATAAAGAACAAATATCCGTTACCGCATATCGATGATTTGTTCGATCAACTGAAGGGAGCCTCAGTGTTCTCGAAAATAGATTTGAGATCGGGCTATTATCAGTGGCGAATTCGAGATTCGGACGTACCCAAAACTGCCTTCAGAATGAGGTATGGTCACTACGAGTTCTTAGTGATGCCGTTTGGGCTCACTAATGCCCCTGCGGTATTTATGGATTTGATGAATCGGATCTTCAGACCATATCTGGATCGGTTCATAGTTGTGTTTATTGATGACATTTTGGTCTATTCGAAAGATGAAACCGAACATGCTGAGCACCTGAGAGTAGTGCTGCAAGTTTTGCGAGATAAGCAGTTATATGCTAAGTTCAATAAATGTGAGTTCGGTTAAGAGAAGTTAGCTTTTGGGGCATGTGGTATCAGACGGTATTCGAGTCGACCGAACAAAATTTCAGCCATACTTAACTGAAGCCTCCAAGAAATGTTACTTGAAGTTCGAGCTTCACGGGCTCGCGGTTATTACCGACGATTTGTAAAAGGTTTCTCGACGATAGCCACACCAATGACGGCTTACTCCAAAAGGATGTTAAGTTCGAATGGACGGAGAAATGTCGAAAAAGTTTCGATCTCGAAAACTTATTTGATCAAGCTCCAATTCTAGTGCAACCCGAATCAGGCAAAGAGTTTGTCATTTATAGTGACGCATCCCTACTTGGGTTGGGTTGCGTATTGATGCAAGAAGGGCGAGTTGTGGCCTATGCGTCGAGACAATTGAAGCCACATGAGAGAAATTATCCTACCCATGATCTCGAACTAGGCGCCATCGTATTTGCTTTGAAAATATGGCGACATTATTTGTTTGGTGAGAAGTGCCATGTATTTTCGGATCACAAAAGTCTCAAGTATTTGATGACTCAGCGAGACTTGAATTTGCGACAAAGACGTTGGCTCGAGTTGTTAAAAGACTATGAGCTTGTCATTGATTATCACCCGGGAAAGGCTAATGTGGTTGCGGACGCCTTAAGCCGGAAATCACTGTTTGCCTTACGAGCGATGAATGTACACTTGTCTATTCTACCCGACAATGTGTTAGTAGCTAAATTAAAAGCCAAACCATTATTGATTCATCAAATTCGTGAAGCTCAGAAAGTCGACGATGAGTTGGTTGCAAAACGGGCTGAGTGTGTTCCGAACAAGGAATCGGAGTTTCAAATTGATGATGATGATTGTTTGAGGTTCAGAAGTCGTCTGTGTGTTCCAAGGAATTCGAAACTCATTTCGATGATTCTGAACGAAGCCCATTGTAACCGAATGTCAATTCACCCGGAGAGTATGAAGATGTACAATGATTTGAAATGTCGGTTTTGGTGGCATGGTATGAAACGAGACATCTCCGACTTTGTTTCGAGATGTTTAATATGTCAACAAGTGAAAGCGGAACATCAAGTGCCTTCAGGATTACTTCAGCCGATCACGATACCCGAGTGGAAATGGGATCGAGTCACAATGGACTTTGTATCCGGACTGCCATTGTCAGCGAGTAAGAAGGATGCGATTTGGGTCGTTGTAGATAGATTGACTAAGTCGGCTCACTTTATCCCCGTACGCACGGATTTTTCAATGGACAAACTAGCCGAATTGTACGTTTCTCAGATTGTGAGATTACACGGGGTGCCTATTTCTATCGTGTCGGATAGAGATCCGAGATTTACTTCGCGATTTTGGAAGAAGTTGCAAGAAGCTTTGGGTACCAAGCTGCATTTTAGCACCGCTTTTCATCCACAAACCGATGGTCAATCCGAGCGGATAATTCAGATACTTGAGGATATGTTGCGATGTTGCATCCTCGAGTTCGGTGGTTCATGGGAACGGTATTTACCTTTGATTGAATTCGCTTACAACAATAGTTATCAATCAAGTATTAAGATGGCACCTTACGAGGCTTTGTACGGGCGTAAATGCCGTACACCATTGTTTTGGACCGAGCTCGGTGAAAGCAAAATTTTCCGAGTGGATTTGATTAAAGATGCTGAACTGAAAGTAAAAGTAATCCATGAAAGTCTGAAGATAGCCTCCGATCGTCAGAAGTCGTACGCGGATCTGAAACGAAAAGACATTGAGTATCAGGTGGGAGATAAAGTGTTTCTTAAAGTTTCGCCTTGGAAAAAGATACTCAGATTTGGCCATAAGGGCAAGTTGAGCCCGAGATTCATTGGGCCGTACGAAATCTCCGAACGAGTTGGCCCAGTTGCGTATTGTTTGATTTTGCCCCCTGAACTCGAAAAGATTCACGATGTCTTTCATGTTTCAATGCTTCGACGTTATAGATCTGATCCGTCGCACGTAATTAGTCCATCAGAGGTTGAAATTAGAGCCAATATGAGTTATGAAGAAGAACCGATTCGTATCCTAGCGCGTGAAGTGAAAGAGTTGCGAAACAAAAGGGTTCCGCTAGTGAAAGTGTTATGGCTCAAACACGGAATGGAAGAAGCCACTTGGGAGACCGAGAACTCTATGAAAGAACGATACCCAAACCTATTTACCGGTAAGATTTTCGGGGACGAAAATTTCTTAAGTGGGGGAGAGTTGTGACAGCCCTAAAACGACCCTAGTCGGAATGTGGTTTCGGGACCACTAAACCGAGGCATAAAAATAATTTAAAATTTATTTTGGTGCCTATAATATGTGTTAACTCATGTGTGACATTTTTGATGTTTTGATTTAGAGTTATAAATGTGAATTTCACTAGAAAGGACCTAGTAGTAAACTTTGAAAGCATGGTGGGGAAATGTGTGATGACTAGTTGATCATGCATGCAAAAATGAGGGGTTTGCATGTCAAATTTCCCATATATCATAGTGGTGGCCGGCCATGACAAAGAATGATGGGCAAAACATGTCATAAACATGTTTTGTTGGTGCATTATGGGAGGAAACAATAAACTAAGGTAGGAATAAAGAAATGGAAAAAAAAAATTATGTGTGTGGTATTCTCCCCCCCCCCTTTGCCGTATGATGAAGAAAAGGAAAGAAAAAAATTTGTTCATCTTTTCTATTCTTTCTTTTGGCCGAAAATTCTAAGGAGGAAGAAGGAATTTTTGCTCCATATTTGGTTTAGAAGAGGATTAAGGGGAGGTTTGGCCATACTTGTATCAAGATTAAGGTATGTTTGAGGTTGTGCCATGAGATTCATGCATGTTTTAGTTGCTCGCTTGATGTTCATGTTAGCCCATGGTTCAATCTTTGCTTTGTCATGGAAATGGTATTCGGCCAAGGTTGATGTTGTGTTAAAGCCATTGCATGCTAAATGTGAAGCTTGTTAATGATGCATGTGATGGTAGATTGACTACTCTTGAATTTTCTTTTAGCATTCTTGAGTAAGATATTGAGTTCTTTGTTTAACCATGACCGAAAATTTAAAGGGTATGGTTGTGATGTATTCGGCCAAGGTGCATTCATAAGCATGATTTATGCTTATTACATGATAGGTAAAAATTTGTGTTTTGGACATATGCTTATATATGGTTAAGAATAACTTGAGATTCGGCCCTTGCACCTATATGTATATATGTTTGCACATGATGTATTGGTATGACATATATACTATCTCAAAGTATGTATTTTCTTGTGATGATGTTTCGGTTATGAAGTAAATGATAGATGTGTATTGAGCTACAATATGTAATGCATTAGCTAGTAAAATGTGTGCCATTCATGTGTGGTATTAAACATGTAATTGGCCTCAACATCAACATGCATAATCGGCCCATGAATGAGTACCTAGGATGTTGTGTTGTTCGGCCATGAGTAAGCATGTTGAAGGCTTTGTCTTGACTTAGAAAATTCGCTAAGGAGAGTACTAACTAATGTGTTGAGTTTGATTCATGAATTCCGTACATATGTGACTTTAATGTCTAGTGAATATATGTGGGCTAAGTGCCTTGAGTTCCTCTTTTCGATACTCAAATGATTGAATCAATTTATTTGTTAAATTAAGCTCAAGAGCAAAGGGGGACCAAATCCGATAAAGGGAAGGAAAAAGTGGTCGAATAGCCATCAGAATCGTTCGACAACATTCGAGGTAAGTTTTCGAGCATCGAAACTTAGATTTTGATTCGATTAGATGATGTTATAAGCAAATCAAAATCGTGCCCTTTGTATGTGGCCATTGAGCCGAAAATGACATTTCTTGTTAAGTGATTTGTGCATAAATTTTTGTTATGAAATTGGAACAAAGATGTGTATGAATGTTCGGGTAATATCCGGGCTAAGCCCGAAGGCCATTGTGTGAGTTGTGATATCCGGGCTAAGCCCGAAGGCAATTGTGCGAGTTGTGATATCCGGACTAAGCCCGAAGGCAATTGTGCGAGTTGTGATATCCGGGTTAAGTCCCGAAGGCATTTGTGCGGGCTACCATAACCGGGCTATGTCTCGAAGGCGTTTGAACGAGTAGCTATATCCGGTTAAACTCCGAAGGTACGTGATTTGGGAATGAATGAACTTGCTGTGAAAATTTTCAGTTAATACGCTTGTGAAATTCCCAACAATGAGGTACGTTTCGTATGTGCTTTGCACACTATGAGCCAGTATATATGAGTATTCTCTCCGTTGATAAATGAGCTACCGGCCTTGACTAAGCCGTTATTTGTGTATGAATATAAGAGTTGGTATTGTGAAGTAAGCATGTCATTGAGAATTTTGTGCATATGAATTATTGTTTAGCTACTTGAATGCTATGCTTTGGTTGTGTGTAAATTTATGGCTCAAAACTTACTAAGCATAAATTGCTTACTCTGTTTCTTTGTTTCTCGGTTTTATAGATTTGGGCTCATTAGCGATCGGATTCGGGATTATCGAAGTCGAAGTCAACCACACTATCAAAGCCCTTTTTGGTACTCTTTTAGTTGAACTTTGGATATGGCATGTATAGGACTACCCTTTTGTTGTAGGTCATGTACCTTTCGATTTGTGTAAATTTTGATAGCCATGCGAAAATGGCTTAAGTAAACTTTGGGCATGGGATTATAACCACTGTATGTTGTTCATTAAGAGACATGGAAATGTTTGGAAACGATTAGCCATTGGGATGGTTAGTCATGATCCTATCTTGTGCTATTTATGTTAAAGGGCTAATTGAATCATGGGAATTATGAAATAGGTAAAGCCTACCTTAAAAACAGATGCTGTCAGCTGCAGTGACGTGGATGTGAAAAATCACTAAAAATAGTAGGAATGGAGTTAAATAGCTAATAAATTATGTAATCGAACTTTGATGAATTTTTTTTCATATGAAAGTAACGAAACGATCATATGAACAGTATATTAAGAGATATTAAAGTTCTCGTGAGACAGTGCCAGAATGGTTTCTGGATCCTCTGTTTCGACTTTGAAAATTTACCATAAATTATAAAGAAACAATTAGAAGTCATACATTATATGTATAGATTCCCCTTTGAGTCTAGTTTCATTAGAAACAAACGGCATTAGCATTGATGCTCTGTACGAGAAGTTATCCAGGTCGTAATGCGCAAAGGTCAGTGTAGTCGAACCCTGAAACAGGGGTGACTTTAACTAATAAACTGTACCAATTGGCCCGACCAAAAATTCTAGAAATAAATCCGCGGATGGATATATGAGCCTAAATTCAGGGAAAATTTATGGAATCAGTTTTCGAGTTTTGAAACTCAAGATATGATTTTTAAGGCGACAGTGATGCAGTAACTAGCTTGTCTGGAAATTTTTAAATGGACTGTGAAAATAATTAAGTTAAGTCTGTGTGCACCTCGTGTTCGACTCCGGTAACGGACTCGGGTACGGGGTGTTACACTACGACCAGATCCGAGGCTCGCGCTCCTGCTAGGGCTTATGCAATACGCGCACGCGAGGATGCTTCCTCGCCAGATGTTATTACGGGTACTTTCACTCTCTTTGATACTAATGTGATTGCTTTGATTGACCCTGGTTCTACTCATTCTTATATATGCGAAACCTTAGCATCCAGTAAGACTTTACCTATTGAGTCTACTGAGTTCGTAATTAGGGTGTCAAATCCCTTGGGTCGTTACGTGCTTGTTGACAAAGTGTGTAAGAAATGCCCCCTAGTAATTCGAGGTTCCTGTTTTCCGGCGGACTTGATGCTTTTGCCGTTTGATGAATTTGATGTTATTCTTGGTTTGGATTGGTTGACCGTGCATGATGCGGTTGTGAATTGCAAAAGCAAGACTATGGATTTGAGGTGCGCAAATAACGAGATGATCCGAGTTGAGTCTACGGACTTAAAGGGGTTGCCAGCTGTAATATCATCAATGTTGACCCAGAAATATGTAAGAAAGGGGTGCAAAGCATACCTTGCGTATGTACTTGATGACAAGGAATTGGAAAAGAAACCCGAATCTGTGCCGGTGGTTTGTGAATACCCGGATGTTTTTCCCGAAGAATTACCGGGTTTGCCACCTGTTCGGGAGATAGAGTTTGGTATTGAGCTGGTACCTGGGACTACGCCGATTTCGATAGCTCCGTATCGTATGGCACCAACCGAGTTAAAAGAGTTGAAAGCTCGGTTGCAATAATTGATGGACAAAGGTTTCGCCGACCGAGTTTCTCACCTTGGGTGCACCAAGATTGTTTGTGAAAAGAAGGACGAAACCATGAGGTTGTGCATTGACTATCGTCACCGAATAAAGTGACGATAAAGAATAAATATCCGTTCTGCGTATTGATGATTTGTTTGATCAACTAAAGGAGCCTCGGTATTTTCAAAGGTAGATTTGAGATCGGGTTATTATCGATTCATGGATTCGAGATTCGGATGTACCCAAAACCGCTTTCGAACGAGGTACGGTCACTACGAGTTCTTAGTGATGCCGTTCGGGCTCACTAATGCCCTCGCGGTATTTATGGATTTGATGAATCGGATCTTCGAAGATTTGGACGGTTCAGTAGTTGTGTTCATTCATGACATCTTAGTCTATTCAATAGATGAGACCGAACATGCTGAACACCGAGATTAGTGTTGCAAATTTTACGGATAAGCGGTTATATGCTAAGTTCAAAGAAGTGTGAGTTCGGTTAAGAGGGTTAGCTTCTTGGGTCACGTGGTATCCGCATCGGTATTCGAGTCGACCGAGCAAAATTTCAGCCATACTTAACTGGAAGCCTCCGAGAAATATTACGAGGTTCGGAGCTTTTTGGGACTTGCGGTTACTACCGACGGTTTGTAAAAGGTTTCTCGATGATAGCCATACCCATGACGGCTACTTCAAAAGATGTTAAGTTCGAATGGACGGAAAATGTCGAAAAAGTTTTGATCAACGAAAACTTATTTGACGGAAGCTCAATTTTAGTGCAAATTTAATCGGGCAAAGAGTTTGTCATCTATACCGACGCCTCCCTACTTGGGTTAGGTTGCGTATTGATGCAAGAAGGTCGAGTTGTGGCTTATGCGTCGAGACAATTAAAGCCACATGAGAAGAATTATCCGACCCATGATCTCGAATTAGTCGCCATCATATTCGCTTTGAAAATATGGCGACATTACTTATTTGGTGAGAAGTGCCATGTATTTTCGGATCACAAAAGTCTCAAATATTTGATGACTCAAAGAGACTTGAATCTCGACAAAGGCGTTGGCTTGAGTTGTTGAAAGATTATGAGCTGGTCATTGATTATCACCCGAGAAAGGCTAATGTGGTTGCGGACGCCTTAAGCCGGAAATCACTGCTTGCTTTATGAAGCGATGAATGTACACTTGTCTCGTTCTACCCGACAATGTGTTAGTAGTGAATTAAAAGCCAAACCATTATTGATTCATCAAATTCGTGAAGCTCGAAAAGTCGATGATGAACTGGTAGCAAAAGCGGGCCGAGTGTGTTCGAACAAGGAATCGGAGTTTCAAATTGATGATGATGATTGTTTGAGGTTCGAAGTCGTTGTGTGTTCCAAGGAATTCGGAACTCATTTCGATGATTCTGAACGAATCCCATTGTAGCCGAATGTCAATTCACCCGGGGAGTACGAAGATGTACAACGATTTGAAACGTCGGTTTTGGTGGCATGGTATGAAACGAGACATCTCTGACTTTGTTTCGAGATGTTTAATATGTCAACAAGTGAAAGCGGAACATCAAGTGCCTTCAGGATTACTTCAGCCGATTACGATACCCGAGTAGAAATGAGATCGAGTCACAATGGACTTTGTGTCCGGACTGCCATTGTCAGCAAGTAAGAAGGATGCGATTTGGGTTGTTGTTGATAGACTGACTAAGTCGGCTCACTTTATCCCGTGCGTCGGATTTTCATTGGATAAACTAGGTGAATTGTACGTTTCGAGTTGTGAGATTACACGGGTACCGATTTACATTGTGTCGGATAGAGATCCGAGATTCACCTCGCGATTTTGGAAGAAATTACAGGAAGCTTTGGGTACCAAGCTACATTTTAGCACCGCTTTTCATCCACAAACCGATGGTCAATCTGAGCGGGTAATTCAGATACTTGAGGATATGTTGAGATGCTGCATCCTTGAGTTTAGTGGTTCATGGGAACGATCTTTACCTTTGATTGAATTCGCTTACAACAATAGTTTTCAATCAAGTATTAAGATGGCACCTTACGAGGCTTTGTACGGGCGTAAATACCGTACACCATTGTTTTGGACCGAGCTCGGTGAAAGTAAAATTTTCGGAGTGGATTTGATTAAAGATGCTGAATGAAAGTAAAAGTAATCCGTGAAAATCTAAAGATAGCCTCCGATCGTCGAAGTCGACGCGGATCTGAAACGAAAAGACATTGAGTATCGTGGGAGATAAAGTGTTTCTTAAAGTTTCGCCTTGGAAAAGATACTCGATTTGGCCGTAAAGGCAAATTGAGTTCGAGGTTCATCGGGCCATATGAAGTATCCGAACGAGTCGGTCCAAAGACATATCGATTGATTTTGCCTCCGAACTTGAAAAGATTCACGACGTCTTTCATGTTTCGATGCTTGACGTTATAGATCGATCCATCGCACATAATTAGTCCATCGAGGTCGAAATTCAAGCCGACATGAGTTATGAAGAAGAACCGATTCGTATCCTAGCTCGTGAAGTGAAGGAGTTGTGAAACAAAAGGGTTCCGTTAGTAAAAGTGTTATGGCTCAAACACGGGATGGAAGAAGCTACTTGGGAACCCGAGAACTCTATGAAAGAGCGTTACCCAAACCTATTTACGGTAAGATTTTCGGGACGAAAATTTCTTAAGTGGGGAGAGTTGTGACCCAAAATTGACCCTAGTCGGGAAGTGGTTTCGGACAGCTAAACCGAGTCAACGAAATGTTTGAATGTAATATTTATTGTCTAGAATATGTAATTATGAATGTGTGAAAATTTCAAGCTTCGATTTAGTCGATTGCATGTGAATTTAGTCAATAGGACTTAGGTGTAACACGTATGAAATGTGATAGGTGAATCTATAAGGACCTAATAGTGCATGTAATCAAAAGGGAGGACTTGCATGTCAAAATTTCCCCCCTAAGTGCTAGTGGCCGGCCATGACAAAGAGTGATGGGCAAAAACATGTCATAAAACATGTTGTGACAATGGTGTATGTAAGAAAAAAATAAAATAATGAGCATGGGAATTGAATAATGAAAGGAAAAAAAAAAAGAGAATGGTGTGAGTGTCCCCCCCTTTTGCCGTGAGTTGAAGAAAAGAGAAAAAAAAATTTTGTTCATCCTTTTCATTCTCTCTTGGCCGAAAATTCTAAGGAAGAAGGAGGGAGTTTTTGCTTCATGCTTGGTTTGGAAGAGGATTAGGAGGAGGTTTGGCCATACTTGTATCTAGATTAAGGTATGTTTGAGGTTGTGCCATGAGATTCATGCATGTTTTAGTTGCTAGCTTGAGTTCTAATTAGCCCATGGTTCAAATCCTTGCTATGTCATGGGAATGGTATTCGCCAAGGTGGATTTTTTGTTAATGCCATTGCATGCTAAATATGAAGCTTGTTAATGATATATGTGATGGTGGGTTGATGACTCTTGGATTTTCTTTTTAGCATTTTTAGTGAGACATTAAGTTCTTTGTTTAACCATGACCAAAATTGAAATGGTATGGTGTTGTGATGTATTCGGCCATGGTATATCCATAAGCATGATTTATGCTCATTGCATGGTAGGTAAGATTTGTGTTTTGGATATATGTTTATATTTGGTTATAATCAACTTGAGATTCGGCCCTTGCACCTATATGTATATATGTTTGCACATGATGTATTGGTATGACATATATACTATCTCAAGGTATATATTTTCTTATGATGATGTTTCGGTTATGAAGTAAATGATAGATGCGTATTGAGCTACAATATGTAATGCATTAGTTAGTAAAATGTATGCCATTTATGTGTGGTATTAAATATATAATTGGCCTCAACATCAACATGCATATTCGGCCACATGAATGAGTACATAGGTTGATGTGTTGTTCGGCCATAAGTAAGCATGTTGAAGGCTTCATCTTGACTTAGAAAATTCGGCTAAGGAGAGTACTAACTAATGTGTTGAGTTTGATTCATGATTTCCGTACATATGTGACTTTAATGTCTAATGAATATATGTGGGCTAAGTACCTTGAATTCCTCTTTTCGATGCTCAAATGATTAAATCAATTTATTTGTTAAATTAAGCTCAAGAGCAAAGGGGAACTAAATCCGATAAAGGGAAGGAAGCAAGGTCGAATAGCCATCGGAATCGCTTCGACAACATCCGAGGTAAGTTCTTGAGTAATAGAGCTTAAATTATGATTTGATTAGATCATGTTTTAAGCAAATCGAAATCATGCTCCTTGTGTGTGGATATTGAGCCGAAATTGCAAGAGTGATAAGTGTCTTGTGTTTGAGTTTTGCTAATGAAAATGAAATACAAATGTGTCATGATTTAGTGTTAAATGTGCATGATGATTCGAATGATGTCCGGGCTAAGTCCCGAAGGCTTTGTGCTAAGTGACCATATCCGGACTAAGATCCAAGGCATTTGTGCGAGTTCCCAAATCCGGGTTAAGTCCCAAGGCATTTGTGCGAGCTATTATAACCGGCTATGTCCCAAGGCTTTTGAGCGAGTCGCTATATCCGGATAAGATCCGAAGGTACGTGATTCGGGAATGAACGATCTTGCTGTAAAAATCCCAGTTAATGCGTTTGAAAAAAAAATTTCAGCATTGAGGTATGTTCGTATGTGCATTGGAATAGTTGAGTTCCTTCGAATAATATTCGCTCAGTTGAGTAATGAGCTTCCGGTATTTGGCTAAGATGATCCCTTATGTATGAACATAGGGGTTGGAATGTAAAGTAGAAATGATTTGAATATATGAATACGCGGAATTATCCGTTTAATTATGTGAATGCTATACTTCAGTTGTGTTTAAATTCTTGCTCAAAACTTACTAAGCATAAATTGCTTACTCCGTTTCTTTGTTTCTCTGTTTTATAGATTTTGGCTCGTCAGCTATCGGACTCGGGATTTTTGGAAGTCGAAGTCTCCCACACTATCAAAGCCCCCTTTTGGTACAATTTTGGTTGAGCTTTGAAATGGCATGTATAGGACTACCCTTTGTTGTTTTTCAAGTACGTTTTGTGATGTATGTGTGTACAGCCATGCGAAAATGGCTCGTAGAAGTGGAGTATGGCATTAGACCATTTGTGTTTATGTATATATGTATGGTTTCATGATGTGACTATGGACTGGAATGGAAGTGTTGGGAAAATGATCAGCCATTGGAATGGCTAAATATGATTATATGTGGACCTATGTATGACAAAACTCTAGTTGGTCCATGGAAACCACGAAATAGGTAAAGTTTACCTTGAAAACTGATGCTGACAGCAGCAGTGGTGTGGATTTGAAAAATCACTAAAATTTGTAGGAATGGAATTAAATAGTGAATAAATTATGTAAATTAACCTTGATGAATCTACTTTCATATGGAAGAAACGAAACGGTCATATGAGTTATATGTTAAGAGATATTAAAGTTCTCGCGAAACAGGGCCAGAACGGTTTCTGGATCCCCTGTTTTGACTTTGAAAATTTATTATAAATTATCCAGAGACAATTAGAAGTCATGCCTTATATGTATAGATTCCCCTTTGAGTCTAGTTTCTATAGAAACAAACGGCATTAGTATTGAATCCCTGTACAGGGAGATATCCAAGTCATAATGTGCAAAGGTCAGTGTAGTCGATCCCTGTAACAGGGGAGACTTTAACTAATAAACTGTACCAATTGGCCTAACAAAAAATTCTAGAAAAAAATATGTAGATGAACATATGAGTCTAGTTTCAGGGAAAAATTACGAAACTGATTTTCGAGCTTTGAAACTCAAGATTTTTAAGGCGACAGTGACGCAGTAACCAGCTTGTCTGGAAAATTTTAAATGGACTGTGATAATAATTAAGTTAAGTCTGTGTGACCTTGTGTTCGACTCCAGTAACAAACTCGGGTACGGGGTGTTACAATATAAGTTTAGTAAGATCTCAAAATACATAATTCACTTGCTAATTGACAACCAATAAGTATATAACCATTCATGCCATGAATTCTATTTCTAAACATTTCATTAACAATTTTGCCCAAAGAACTATAGTAAATTAACTTGGGATACACGGGGAAATAGTGCTCACACAAGCTGATCATTAGGACCTTAACCATTACACGATGCTACTCACACAAGCTGATGAAAATCTACCACAAGTGTTGATCGCGAGATTTCGTGATAGGTTTTAAATATTTATAATTACTCGTTCTTGGACTAACTATTATCGCGATGTAGGCGTGTACCTACCGAATAGTAGTATAGTTTTAGCAAGACCGGATTGTCGAAACCCAAAGGAACTAAAAGTACTAGCAATGACTGTCTTTTTATTATTTAGCCTAAGAATAAATAGGTTTTGTTTTAATTAACTAATTATCTAAACTAAGAACTCACAGAGAAAGGAATTGGGGAATTGCTTTTGGGAAAATCGATTGAATGAAGACAATACCTAAGGAAAAATCCACCTAGACTTTACTTGTTATTCTGGCTCCGAATCGGACGATTTATTCATTCAACTTGTTCCGTAAAGATCCCTAAGTTATGTTATTATCCCTATTCAAGACTAATAACATCTAATCCCTAGATTGAATAACTGATACTTTTCTCTAATTAACACTCTAGGGTTGCATTAACTCGATCTATGGATCCCCTTATTAGGTTTCACCCTAATCCGGCAAAATCTTGTCACATTATTTCTAGGCGTGCAATCAACTCCGCTTAATTATGAGAAAAGTACTCTTAGACAGGGTCTATTCCTCCTCTGAATAAGAGCATGTCTTGAATCAGTATCCTGGGATATCAAAACAAGAATTAAGAACACATAATTAAGAGTAAATTAAATATTTATGATACGATTCAGAAAATAATAACAAGATTCGTCTTAGTTTTCATTCCCCTTAGGTATTTAGGGGTTTTAGTTCATAACTAAATAAGAAAACATCTCAGAAGAATAAAGAATACAAAACATAAAGAAAACCCAAAACTCCTGAAGGGGAGAGATCTTCAGTCTTGATGATGAATCCGGCTTCTGAGATGGATCAATCGGCTTCCTTGGAGTAATTCCTTACTCCCTCTTCTCTGCCTCCTTTTTCTTCCTCCTCTATGGTGTATTTATAGGCTTTGGAATGCCTAGAAGCCCTCAAAATTAGCCTTTTTTGACTTGGACTCAACTTGGGCTCGGCAGGGACACGCTCATGTGACACACCCGTGTACGATTACTTTAGGCCATGTTCGAGCCTGTTAGAATGGCACGGGCGTGTGCTATACCCGTGTGAGTCGTGCTCCAACTCTGCCAGATTGACACGGCCGTGTGGTCTACCCGTGTGAAGAGGTCCAGGCCGTGTTGATCTCTTACTTTGGCCCATTTTTTCCGTTTTTGGCTCGTTTCTCGTTCCTTTCGCTCTCCTATGCTCTCCTAAGTATAAAACATGAAATTAAAGCATTAGAAGCACCGAATTCACCAATTCTAATGAGAAATCATCCATAAAATGCATTAAACATGGGGTCAAAAATGTATAATTTACGGTTTATCAAATACCCCCACATTTAAGCATTTGCTTGTCCTCAAGCAAAATTCTCAACTCATAATCAAAATAAATTCTCCTCAACTTACAATTCCTATCAATTATATCTCAGAATAATCCATAGGTAATCATACATTGATAATTCAACTAAAAGAACATAAAAGTTTCAAACATTCCAAGTTGAGTATTTAATCATGCAAACATAGGTGTCTCTTCGCATCTAAGTAATTACCTTTGATTCAGAATATCATAGAGTTTCACTCACAGTGTTTAAGGACAATAAATGAAGCACTCAATAGTCAATAATGAAAAGTCATTACCATAGGCTTGCATGAAAATCAAATCTCCACCACTATAATTTAAGATGATACATCAATCAAAAGGTCTTTAGAGGGTTGTAGTGAGGCTTGGTTAGGGGGTGTGGTCACAAGCTGAAAGAAAGGGTTAGAATCGAGATTGAATTGAAAAATTGCCTAATTAGAAAATGAGTTAATCTTTACTTGCGTACAACAGAGCTTCTTCTCAGAAAATAAATTACAGATATGTATACATAATTTTGTTTTTTTTTTAAAGAGCAAGTTAAAATAATATAGACTAACTATCAAGAACAAAACATAGCTAGGCAATCCATTCAACTCAAATCTCAACAAAAAAAAATAGGGATTAATTTAAGGGATTTCAACAATAATGGGTTAAAGGTTAATATTGAGGGTAATACAAGAAATGGCTTGTTAGGCTCAAGAGGGTTTACTAGGGGTTAATCGTGGAGGTAGGCTTTTCATGGCATGAATGGGTTAATCCTAAGTGCCTTAATCATTTCGATATATCAAATCAAATGGTGTGGTCTCGACATGCATAATCAAGCAAGTTTTAGAATAAAAGTTCAATACTAACGCACTCAAAGCAATAATAAAAGTGAGCATGAAAGGATTAATAGATTATCAAAAGGCTCAAAAATCTCACAAAAATTATAGCTTTTTGATGTTTAGACTCGTGAATTCCAATTCAAAGTATTACCTAGACTTGGGGAAATAACATATAATTTTAAATTCTTAAAAATCAACTTATCATGCTTGATTCTCTAATGTCTTAAAGTTTAAACAATCAATGCATAAATCCCTATGTTTTAATTCAAGATATAGCAATCAAAATCATAAATTAATTAAAATTTATCCTAAATATGATATGAGATCTTTTCAAGAGAACAAGGTGATTATTTAGGGATTTTTCTGATAATAAAATAAATACCCCCCACACTTAAGATGTGCATTGCCCTCAATGTACAAAGATAGATATTAGAGTATAAAAATAAGATAGGGAGAGAAGTGAAACTTCCTGTATGATGAATTCCTCGAACTAGAGTTTTGGAAAGTGATCGGTTTGAGAGTGGAGGAGGAAACTCTGGTGGTCGTAGAGGTTCATTAGACCATAAGCCCTGTGCCAAAAGAATATTATATCTAGTGGTAGCTATGGTCGTGATCGAGCAGGACATGGCAGTCGTGGAGAACCTTTCCCGGTGGAGTTTTAGTTCCTATGTGATGATGAGCTTAAGAGCTCTATATAACTGTGATAAAATCAAGAACTTTTTAAGGAATATTAGGAAGAATAAGTACTCGAAAGAAATAACCAAACTTAATAATTAAAAAAATAAAATTCTAAAATCTAACAAAAATAAAAAGTAGTTTCAATAAAAATTAAAAATATAAAATAATAAATAAATATTTCTAAACATCTTCATCGCTAGATGGTTCGCGAGGTGGGACTGGCGATGAGATGTGGAGGTCCTGACAAATCTGCTGTAGGGTAGCATCAATGTTGTCAAATCGTTGAAAACACTAATGCTCGAATCAGGTGAGGTACTCAGAGATGTCAGCATATGAAGCCGCAGCATGAACTGGACGAGAGGGTGGTGGTGGCTGAGTCGGTGGGTCCTCGTGCTGTGGGGGACATCATCAGGAATGTCCTCGTAGGCCTCCTCCTCGGTAGATTGGGCGAGACGATACTGGGGAGGATAGGTTCCTCGGTGCCTCTCGACCATCCTCATGCTAAGCATGCTCGAGATGCCTTGTGGAGACATCTGGCTGATGAGGGTGAGGGATGATTCTTGGGCTGTGGTGTTGAGGAGCCCGAAGTGTCGCGCCAGCCTAGTCACGTAGGGGGCCAATGGAGATGACCCCCTTCCGATGCCACTCCGTCTAGTGCTGAATCGCAAGGGCGATGAAATAGGCAAGGTCAATGACGAGCCCTTGTGACATGCACCATAAGAAGTAGACATCGTGGGTGTTGACGACGCCAGTGCTCTCTGGCCTCCCTATAATTGTGTGAGCTAAAATAGCATGTAAGTACCTCAGGGATGGTGGGAAAACTGATGCCTTGGAGTGGCTAGGATTGTACGAGGCCGTGCTATAGGCCAAAGTGTGCCAGCACTTCGAGAGAGAGAAATGTATGTGGCGACTAAGACCATGTAGTTCATTCTCCTCCCTGAACTCCTCCGTATATGGGCCTAGTGCAGCACCAAACTCTGCAACGCTTAGCTGGCAGATTAATCCGCCTAGTCGAAACTGAACCCTACCGGGATCATCGTACGTTGTCATTACGGTCTGGAAATGGAACATTGAGCAGAGTTCTATCATAAGCTCGAGGTATGTCGGCTCGATAATCCAGAAGAACAGCTCCCACAGGTCAGTGGTTAAGAGATCCCGAATCGCATCAGCCATCTGGACTTGTTCTACGGCAGCCCAGTTGATGCAGAGGCCCGCTGCTAAAGGTCAGGCCCGAAGTATTTGGAAGAGCTCTTCTTGAGGCCCTCATGGAAACTGTAGGAGAGGGTGACGAATTTCTGCTATTAGACCCGCGGAGGATGACGCTCCCTTCCCCTTCTTCCAAGCTGGTACAATAGTTTTCTTTCCTCTTGAAGATGACATTGAAGGCCTGTAATATAAAGAATAATAATAATAGGTAAACATATTCGAAGGGGAAGTAAACTATTTCAGCCAAGACTACTAATATGAAGCAAACTCAACCACAATAATAATGAGAATGAGAATAGAAATGTAATGGGTATAAGGTTTTCCTAGTCTCAATTTAACATAAATTGTATGGTAACTAACCTAGGAATACAATTTAAATGATAGACATTGGCATGATAATAGCATGAAAATAAGCATAGTAATGTCATGGATATGAGGTGTGTCTAACAACTTGATTTAATTCGAAATGTATAATAAAGAACCTAAAAATGCAAACTAAATGATAAAGTACTGAACAAAAATGAAAACTAGTTCAAAAGTAATGGAGATTATTGTAATAAGCATTAATAATGAGTAAAATAGAAGTGAAAGGAGTAAACAAACGCTAAGGGAGAGAGATTGAGCTTTAAAAACGAAGTTGGAGGTGGCGCACGGGCATGGAGGGGGGTCGTGTGGAGTTGTAGCGGCTAGGGTTAGGGTTTTTGAATGGAAAAGAAAGTGAATAGTGCAAGGTATTTATAGATTTTGGGGCACACGATCATGGCACACGCCCGTGTTCCCCAATTTCAGCCCATGCGATTCGCGAATTTCAAATTTGGGCGCGTCTGACATTTAGTACACGTCCGTGTTCCTTGGGCATGCGGGTTCACACGGCCGTGTCACATGACCATGTCTAGCTTCGTTCGCTTCTCCCACGCCTATTTGTTCAATCCCCACGCCCGTGTTATTTTAACAGGTTCAACCACGGGTGTTAGACACGAGCGTGTCGCACGCTTGTGCTAGTTTCTCAGTTTCAACCACGGTCTTCCACACGGGCGTGTCGCATGCCTGTGTTGTTTTGGCAGGCTCAACCACGGCCATGTCACACGGCCGTGGCATTTTATCGTAGCCCGTGTTAGGGAAATCTTTTGCCCTGTTTTCACACAGCCTTAAGCACGCCCGTGTGCTTGGCCGTGTCTCTGTGGAAACACCTGTATTCAACATCTTTATTAGTAGGTTAGGAGTTAAATACCAAAATTTAAAGAAATTAATAATGTTAGTGCTCGAGTTACCTTTCGAGAAGTGTTTATTTATAGTCTAAGCTCGACTTACCTCTTCAATGAATGGTCATGGTGGTTTGAGGAGTTTATACTCCTCGTACCTGCTATCAATCTCATCAAAATAAGGTTTTAATCGGGTGTTGTTTACCTTAAAAGTACCAAACTTGGGATGACTCACCTCCACCGTACCGAATGGAAAAATACTAAGTACCGTAAGAGGGATTTCCTCATTCGGTGTGGTAGTGACAATGTGGGGATCTGCGGTATCTAATAAGACCTTATCACCAACCTTAAGTAAATTTGGAGAGGTATCGAACTCATTCTGGCATAATTTTGGTTTATCGTGTGTTCGGTTTATGTGCTCGCCATTCGTCTAGCTCCTCTATCCGTAGCCTTCGTTCTTCATGAATGTGTCCTCTATCATTTCTGGAACATGGCTCGTGAACTTCTTTGAAGCTCAATTTCTGCAAAGTCATATTGTCAGTTTTAGTAGATTGATGTAGACCATTACCTTCAATGTTCGATGTGATGCCAAAATTACGAGCTTGAAGGGTGATCGTTTCATCTCCCACACGAAGTGTAAGCTCACCTTGCCAACATCAATAATTGTTTTAGCAGTTGCTAAAAAGGGCCTCCCTAGAATCAAAGGGGTGTTATTATCCTCCTCTATGTCTAGAACAATGAAATCAACGGAAAATATGAACTTATCTACTTTCACTAGTAAATCTTCAATAATACCCCTAGGAAATCTTATAGTTTTATCTGCCAATTGAATGCTCATCCTAGTTTGTTTAGGTTTCCCAAGACCTAGTTGCTTAAACATTTTCTAAGGTATGACATTAATACTAGCCCCTAAATCAGGTAATGCATGACTTATATCTAAACTACCAATTAAGCAAGGAATTGTAACACTCCCTGGATCTTTCAATTTGTGGGGTAGCTTATTCTGTAGGATAGCTGAGCAGAATGCGTTTAGCTCTACATGTGACGCTTCGTCCAACTTCCACTTATTTACTAGAAGCTCTTTTAAAAATTTTATTGCATTTGGCATCTGTAACAGAGCTTCAATAAACAGTAAGTTAATATGTAATTTTTTCAAAAGTTTGAGGAATTTACTGAATTGTTTGTCTGAGCGGTCTTTCCTTGTCACGTTAGGGTATGGGACACGAGGTCTATATTCTTCATTCACCATTTTGTTATGGCTTACCTCACTTTTACCTCTGCTCACCACAGTTTCTTGCATCAATTCTGGCTCTGGCATAATGAATCCGTCCTTATCTTAAGTACTAATTGCGTTGAGGTGTTCCCTTGGATTAGGTTCAGTATTACTTGGTAAGCTACCTTGTGGTCATTCGGAGATTAGTTTGGATAGCTGGCCTACCTGAGTTTTGAGCCCTTGGATCGATGCTTGTTGATTCTTAAGTGCTGTCTCGATATTTTGGAAACGGGTTTCTGATACCGAGATGAATTTAGAGAGCATCTCTTCAAGGTTCAGTTTCTTCTCTTGTTGATAAGGTGACTGTTGAAAACCCTGAGGATTTTGTGGCTTTTAATTCCCTTGACCACCCCAGGAGAAATTTGGGTGGTTCCTCCAACCTGCATTATAAGTATTATTATATAGGTTATTTTGAAATCTAAAGTTATTGTTACTCATATAGTTGACTTGTTCCTCTTCAGTTGTAGGATTGAAGGATTGATATTCTGTATGCACACCTCCTCCACTTGAGTCACACCTCATTACTGGATGTACCTACGTAGAACCGAGTAAACCATCAATCTTTTTATTGAGAAGTTCTACCTAATTTGACAGCATAGTAACTGAGTCGACGTTATAAACGCCGACTGTTTTTATTGACTTAGTCCTCATGACTTGCCACTGATAATTATTCAGTGACATTTCTTCAATGAATTCATAAGCCTCTTCAGGTGTTTTGTTGTTGATGGTTCATCCAGCAACTGCGTCAATCATCTGTCTTGTCAAGGGATTCACACCATTGTAAAACATTTGAACTTGCAGCCATAGAGGTAACCCATGGTGAGGGCACCTTCACAACAGATCCTTGTATCTCTCCCATGCATCGTAAAGTGTTTCTATGTCCATCTGCACAAAAGAAGAGATATCATTACGTAACTTAGCTATTTTAGCCAGCGAAAAATATTTTAGTAGAAATTTTTCGGTCATTTGTTCCCAAGTAGTGATAAACCCTCGTGGTAACAAGTTTAACCACTGTTTAGCTTTGTTTCTCAGTGAAAAAGGGAATAATCGAAGGCGAATGGCATCATCAGAAATTCCATTAATTTTGAAAGTGCCGCAAAACTCTAAAAAAATTCGCCAAGTGAGTGTTGGGATCCTCATCCTGCAAACCATCAAACTGAACAAACTGCTGTATCATCTGAATTGTGTTAGGTTTCAGTTCGAAATTATTCACAGCAATAGCAGGTCTAACTATACTTGACTCAATTCCTGTTAAAGAAGGTTTAGCATAGTCATACATAGTACGTGGAGTAGGATTTTGATTAGCCGCAATTGCAGGAGCTAGCTGATTGCCTTGGTTTTCAGCCATCTCTTCTGTTGGGGGTTGTAACACCCCGTACCCGAGACCGTTGCCGGAGTCAAACACGAGGTATTTACGGACTTATTTCATTTATTTTCACAGTCCATTTTAAAAATTTCCAGACAAGCTGGCTAACTGCGTCACTGTTACCTTAAAAATCATATCTTGAGTTCCAAAACTCAAAAATCAGTTTCGTAAATTTTACCTGAAACCAGACTCATATATCCATCTACAAATGTTTTTCTAGAATTTTTGGTCGAGTAAATTAGTACAGTTTATTAGTTAAAGTCTCCCCTGTTTCAGGGTTCGACTGCTCTGACCTTCATGCATTATGACTTAAATATCTTCCTGTACGGGGCTTCATTACTTATACCATTTGTTTCTAACGAAATTAGACTCAAAAAGGAATCTATACATATATGGCATGACTTCTAATTATCTCTGGTTAATTTATAGTGAATTTCCAAAGTCAGATTAGGGGATCCAGAAATCGCTCTGGCCCTGTTCCATGAAAACTTAAATATCTCCTAAACTACGACTCATATGATTGTTTCGTTTATTCCATATGAAAGTAGATTCATCAAAGTTCGATTACATAATTTATTAACTATTTAATTCCATTTCTACTATTTTTAGTGATTTTTCAAATCCACACCACTACTGCTGTCAGCATCTGTTTTTAAGGTAAACTTTACCTATTTCATGGTTTTCCATGAATCGACTAGAATTTGTCATACAAAGCACCAAAATGATCATGATTAACCATTCCAATGGCTAATCGTTACCAAACATTTCCATACCTCTCAATGAACAACATACAAAATGATTATAATGCTATGCTCAAAGTATATATAAGCCATTTTCGCATGGCTATCCAAATTTATACAAAACCAAAGGGTACATGACCAACAACAAAAGGGTAGTCCTATACATGCCATTTTCGAGTTCAACCAAAAGTGTACCAAAAGGGCTTTGATAGTGTGGACGACTTCGACTTCGACAATCCCGAGTCCGATGGTGACGAACCAAAATCTATAAAACAGAGAATCAAAGAAACAGAATAAGCATTTAATGCTTAGTAAGTTTTGAGCAATGAAATTAGGCACAATTGAAGTATAGCATTCATATGACTAAACGGATAATTTCATATACACACATTCTCAAAATCATACCTACTTCACATTACCAACCCTTATACTCATACATAAGAGATCAACTTAACCAAAAGCCGGAAGCTCATTAATCGACTGAGCGAATACTATTTAAAAGGAATCAACTAATCCAATGCATGTACGAAACATACCTCATCATTGGGATTTTACGAGCATATTAATTGAAATTATTACAGCAAGATCGCTCATTCCCAAACCAAGTACCTTCGGGCTTTAACCGGATATAGCTACTCGCTCAAATGCCTTCGGGACTTAGCCCGGATATAGTAGTTCGCACAAATGCCTTCGGGACTTAGCCCGGATATAGTAACTCGCACAAATGCCTTGGGACTTAGCCGGATATAGTAACTCGCACAAATGCCTTGGGACTTAGCCCGAATTAGTAACTCGCACAAATGCCTTGAACTTAGCCCGAATTAGTCACTAGCACAAATGCCTTCGGACTTAGCCCGTTATCATCCGAATATTCATGCACATATCAGAAATCATGACACATCTTTATTTCATTTTCATAAATAGAATTCAAACACAAGTCAATTATTAAGCATTCCTTTTTCTACTCAATAGCCACATACAAACAACATGATTTGGTTTGCTTTGTGACATGATCTCTATGCACATACACTACCCATCATACGTATAGACTAATTAACTCAACATATAATTCAAGTAGAATCATTATATCACCGTATATTTGTTATGATTATACGTCATGACTTAATCAAATCGTAAACTAAGTTTCATTACTCGAAAACTTACCTCGGATGTTGTCGAGCGATTTCGACGGCTATTCGATCACTTTTTCCTTCCCTTTATCGGATTTAGTTCCCCTTTGCTCTTGAGCTTAATTTAACAAATAAATTGATTTAATCATTTGAACATCAAAAAGAGAAACTCAAGGTACTTAACCCATATATACATTAGACATTAGAGTCACATATATATGAAATCATGAATCAACTCAACATATTAGCCCACACTCTCTTTTAGCCGATTATCTAAGCCAAGATAAAAGCATCAATATGCTTGCCTCTAACCGAATACATGCAACACCAATCTACCTCATGTGGCGAATATGCATGTCTATGTTGAGGTCGATTATATGCTTAATACTTCCTACAAATATGGTTACTTGTATTGACTACATACCATTTTGTTTCAAGTTCAAAACTCGCTAATACACATATATACACTAGTAATCAAATACTAACATTTGCACTTCACCTTACTACCAATTCTCATCTACTTCCTACCACGGCCGAATGCATCAAGACACCATACCATTTCAATTTTGGTCATGGGTTAAACAAAGAACTTAATGTCTAACTCAAAAATGCTAAAAAGAAAATCCAAGAGTCATCAATCACCATCACATGTATCATTACAAAGCTTCACACTTAGCATGCAAATGACATCAACACAAGTCCACCTTAGCCGAAACTTAGCTCATCTTCATGCCTCATCACCATAACATCAAACACCAACCAAGAAGGCAACACCCATGGCCGAATATCATCTCCATCTCATAGCAAAGATTTAAACCATGGGCTAGGTAGAACTCAAGCTAACAACTAAAAATATGCATGAATCTCATGGACCAACATCAACATACCTTAGTCTAGTGAACCACCATAGCCGATTTTCTCCAAGCTCTTTCCCTTTTTTTTCTTTCTTCTATTCGGCCAAGTTCAACAACATGAGAACTTTTTTCTTTTTTTTTTTCTTCATCATTTTCCTTTTCATTATTTTATTACCATGCTCCTTATTTTATCATTTCTAACATAAAGCATTAACACAACATGTTTATGACATGTTTTACCCATCACATTTTGCCCACCCTCATTGTCATGGCCGGCCACTACTAATTAAGTGGGGAAATTGACATGCAAGTCCACCCTTTTGATTACATGCACTAATAGATCCTTATAGATTAACCTATCACATTTCCAAAGTGTCACACATAAGTCCTATTAACTAAATTCACATGCAATTAACTAAATCGAAGCTTAAAACTTTCACACATTCATATTCACATATTTTAGACAATAATTATCGTATTCAAATAATTTGGTGACTCGGTTTAGCGGTCTCGAAATCGCTTTCCGACTAGGGTCACTTTAGGGCTGTCACAAGGGTTGAGTATCGTCTTCTTGCTTTCTCCGTGTATCTTAAGCTTCGCCTTATTTCTCTTTGGTTTCTACAAACTGTGCAATTGATTTCTTCGTCAAATAGTAATGTTCCCGATGGGTTTCTTCTAGTCATAAACTCTGCCAAGAGAAGGAAAAAAGAAGTTAATAAATAATAATTAAATTAAATTAAATTGCAAGAAAAATAAATGGCTAAAGTAATAAAAATTGAGTGTTCCTAATATTTCAGTTCCCCGGCAACGGCGCCAAAAACTTGATCGCGAGGTTTCGTGATAGGTTTTAAATATTTATAATTACTCGTTCTTGGACTAACTATTATCGTGATGTAGGCAAGTGTACCTATCGAACAGTAGTATAGTTTTAGCAAGACCGGATTGTCGAACCCAAAGGAACTAAAAGTACTAGTAATGACTGTCTTTTTATTATCTAGCCTAAGAATAAAGAGGTTTTGTTTTAATTAACTAATTACCTAAACTAAGAACTCACAGAGAAAAGAATTGGGGAATTGCTTTTGGGAAAATCGATTGAATGAAGACAATACCTAAGGAAAAATCCACCTAGACTTTACTTGTTATTCTGGCTCCGAATCAGACGATTTATTCGTTCAACTTGTTCCGTAGAGATCCCTACATTAAGTTATTATCCCTATTCAAGACTAATAACGTCTAATCCCTAGATTGAATAACCGAAACTTTCTCTAATTAACACTCTCGGGTTGCATTAACTCGAGCTATGGATCCCCTTATTAGGTTTCACCCTAATCCGGCAAAATCTTCTCACCCTATTTCTAGGCGTGCAATCAACTCCGTTTAATTATGACAAAAGTACTCTTAGACAGGTTCTATTCCTCCTCTGAATAAGAGCATGTCTTGAATCAGTATCCTGGGATATCAAAACAAGAATTAAGAACACATAATTAAGAACAAGTTAAATGTTTATCATACAATTCAGAAAATAATAACAAGATTCGTCTTAGGTTTCATTCCCCTTAGGTATTTAGGGGTTTTAGTTCATAACTAAATAAGAAAACATCTCAGAAGAATAAAGAATACAAAACATAAAGAAAACCCAAAACTCCTGAAGGGGAGAGATCTTCAATCTTGATGATGAATCCGGCTTCTGAGATGGATCAATCGGCTTCCTTGGAGTAATTCCTTACTCCCTCTTCTCTGCCTCCTTTTTCTTCCTCCTCTAGGGTGAATTTATAGGCTTTGGAATGCCTTGAAGCCCTCAAAATTAGCCTTTTTTGAATTGGACTCAACTTGGGCTCGGTAGGGACACGCTCATGTGACACGCCCGTGTGCGATTACTTCATGCCATGTTCAAGCCTGTTAGAATGGCACGGGCGTGTGCTATACCCGTGTGAGTCGTGCTCCAATTTTTCCAGATTGACACAGCCATGTGGTCTGCCCGTGTGAGGAGGTCCTGGTCGTGTTGATCTCATACTTTGGTCCATTTTCTCCGTTTTTGGCCTGTTTCTCGTTCCTTTCGCTCTCCTATGCTCTCCTAAGTATAAAACATGAAATTAAAGCATTAGGAGCATCGAATTCACCAATTCTAATGAGAAATCATCCATAAAATGCATTAAACATGGGGTCAAAATATGTATAATTTACGGTTTATCAAGTGTTAGATTCCAACAATCGGTATGGTATCCACCACTGGTACATATTATCTGGAAATATATCATCCGTACAGAATGCATGGAAACTGTAACATCGATACATAGTACCTGAAAACTATAATCACCAGCACCTAGAATACCCTAATAACATGTCATTTGTATCCTAGCTATTCACTAAGTTCACACGTGCCTTAACTTGTATACCTTAATCTTTTCATGTTTATAACCTCATACCATGATCAACTTCATCACAAACATTCCATAAAATAACATGATTCATTTTAAATAAGTACCATAGCCATGCTTTACAATTCAAGCCTTTGTTTCCACTTTCAAACTTACCTCAATTAACCGTACTCATTATACACACGTACATAAACACATATATGATTAGAATTCAAAACATCAATAAGCATAACAATCTAATATGAACTTACCTAAATGAATCAACTATCAATACCACAATAAGGACTACTAGAAAACTTTTTCTTCTCTACGGTTATCGACTGAAATAATCCAAATATTGTTAGACATTCTGTCATCCATTATCGACACTTATTCTTTTTCTTCTTCTTTTTATTTTTATTTCATATTTCTTGTCGTAGTATTTTTTTTAGATACCTTTTCATCTACTTGGAGCAAACAAATCCTGAGATTATCATGACAACAAGGATCCAACCTACTCAAGGAAGTTTTCTTGTTTGCACTATTTTTCATTAAGGGAAATGTATGTTCTAAAGTATGGGGGAACTGCATAGGATTAGTTTGTGTGTTTTTGTTTATGTGTTTACTTTGTTTTAGTTTTTTTTTTTAAATATTATTGTTTTGTTGCATGGTGCTTGGATTATATTAACACTGGGAATAGTGGTTGAAAATAATAAAGCATGTAATTATTTTTTTCAAGCATGAAATTTTTTATTAATATGAGACAATTTGATTATTTTAAGGGAAATTGATTAGGTTACCTAGTAAAATTGCATAATAGATTAGAAGTACCTAAGTAAGAATGTTTGATGATGTCATATGAGATATACGTTTTATAGCGTAGAGACATGAATGCTTGTATTGATATTCATTCAGTTTAATTTGAAGCATGAAAGAAATCGTGTATGGTGGGATGCTGTGGGATGACCTAAGGTATTGTTTGAATAGTCAGTTCTCAAATGACCATACCTTAATGCTATAAATCCCTAGTCTCCTTATTTGAGCCTAATAACTCCTTTTTTTATGAACGAACAAAATTGAAACCCAATGACCACGCATAAAACTTGAACTCTTCCCTATCCTTGGTCCTTTAATACATTAAAAAATAGATGTTAGGATACATTATGGTGGTTTAAAAAAAAGAGCAAAAAAGGAAGAAACAATGCAATATAATGATTATAGGTCGGGCAAAAATGTGTGAAAAAAGTCAAAAGTAAAAACGAGTGGAAAAAGTATAGAATAGAAACAAAAACATTGTGTCTAAGAAAAGAGTAAAAAGTTAAGTGACAAAACAAAAATTCACAAAAGTAAGTGAAAACTCAATCATCAATGCACTAAAACTCTTTAAGCCAACCATAGTTGCTAGTATTATATTGTATATTCCGACATTGAGAGATAAGACAGGTGAGAGAGAGAGAGAGATGAAAGGCAATAAGCTTGGATGGGACATTAAGGGAGAAGAAAGGGAACAATGTCATATGCCTAACTATTTTTAATGTTTGAACTGTTTTGAGCCATATCTTTCTTTGAACTCATACCATCCTAAGCCTCAGAACCTTATAAGCCCAGAAGACCAATCTGACTTAAGCGATCTCTATGCATAATATTCTGGAATAGCTAATAATTATACACAATGAAATTTTTTTTCACATGATTGTGTCTACTACATATCTATTTAATTTATGTTAATGGTGATATTGTTAAATAATTGGTCATAGGAATTACTTCTAATTTGTTAGTAATGTAACTTTGTAAACTAATCCTGATTTGCTTTAAAGTTTTAAGGCATCGAACTGTCAAGATTAAGTTACTTGTGCGATGAGAACTATTATACCTTTAATAATTGACAATTTTGTTCTTAATAGTAATAAAATCCAAGGAACATCTTCTTATTGCATTCTATGTGTCTAGACTTGGTTTGCTTGAGGACAAGCAAAAAGTTAAGTGTGGGGGAGTCTAGGTGTGAGGTTCTTATTTACATCAATCTTCACTAATTCTAGCTTGTTCAAAGAAAGAAACCAAGTTCATTTTTTTTATTTTATTTTTTATTTACGTTTTTTCATTTGGTTTACTTTTATTTACAACTATTTTTTCTTTTTGTTTTCTTACCTTATTTTTTGTTTATTTTAATTTTATGTTTACATTGCTTGAGGACAAGAAATGACTTAAGTGTGGAAGAGCTTGATTTGTCCTAATTTGGTGTAGTAGATTAAACTAGTTTTTGCATTTGAAGAGCTTGAATATAAGCATTTTTGTTATATTTTAGTCAAGTTTTCATAATTTCATTTACATTCAATAAAAAGTTTAATTTGAGTTATTTACCTTAAGGGCCGAATGAGGCCTAAGGGTGAGCTAATATACTTTGTGAGTGTGCAAGTTACCATTAGAAGGCGTGCTAACTCGATACTGGTCACTGTGTTGCAACACGGAGAGTTTGATGTCTTAACATAAGAAGCATAATAGATCAGTTCCAAGACTACCTTTGGTGTTGTGACACGGCCTGAGGATGTCGTGACACACCCCTAAAAATACCTTGAAAATGAGCATACTTCCCTCTATGTCACGACACAAGCACTAGGGTGTCATGACACCGGTCCTATACAATAAGCACTTACAAGCTAGGGTGTTTTGGTCTGCACAATCAACATACGAGAATGTTAGCTAACCTAGGGTTGAGGACGACAGAAACCCTAAATCTATAAATAGACTCATTTAACACTTGTTATGGATAGCTTTGGATATTATTTGTTTTCTTTGAAGAATTTAGTTTTCATTTTATTTTTCTTTCTCTTAGGGTTTAAGCTTCTTTTTAGTTCTTTTCATTAGTGTTCTTTGAAGAACTTGATTTGTAGACACAATCAAACGTTTGAGTATTTCTACAGTTCATATATCAAATACAAACAAGATTATCTAAACTCTACTCTTCTTTTGTTCTTTTTGCATATATTCAATACCAAGTTTATGATGTTTATTGATTCCATGAGGATCTAATCCTTTTGTGGGAGACTAGCAAATAGAGGTATGATCTATTATCTATTTTATAGGATTAATCAATGGATCAGCTGTTTGGGAGAGGCAGAACCTAAAACCCTAGGAAGTCATCAAGGTGAGAATAAACCCAAAACTAGTATGGCCTAGCCACGAACACCTTCACTCCAAGCGGATCTGGACTGTAAGGTCAGAAGGTAAGTAGTCCTTACCGACTCGTTATTTTAGTGAAAGATCAAAAAATCTTGCTAGCATAGCGACTAGTTAATTGACAAGGAACCCAAAAATGACAGTTGATAAAGATTACCAAAGCGAGCTAATCACTTGTGTCTACATTTGATCCAATTTATAATCTAGTTTTCTAAAGACTCTTTTTATTTATGTTACTTTTAGTTCTTTAATTATAAAAACTAGAAAACCTTTATTTATGTTTATTCGTAATATAGTTTATTTAAAGTACTAATTAGATCTACTAGCGTTTAGGTTAGAATTAATATAATACTAGCCTTCCTTGTGTATGATTCTCAGAATATTTATAAAGTGTTTCATTGTAAACAAACTATATTACAACTTGACCTATATACTTGCAGACACCGCCTCAAATTCCATATATTTTGTAGTAGTATTCACACTTTGGACGTTAGTACGTCCGGAGGCGGTCAGAGGGTCAACTGTTTGGGAAAGGAAAAACTTAAACCCTAGGCTTGACAACCTTAGGAAGTCATCTAGGTGAGAATTAACCCAAAATTGGTATGGCCTATCCATGAATACCTTAACCCCAAACCGGTTTGGATTGTGAGGTCGAGAGATAAGCAGTTCTTTTCGACTCGTTATTCTAGTGAAAGATCGAGAGATCATGCTAGGGTAGCAACTAGTTGATTGAGCAAGGAACCTAAAGCAATAGTTAGTTATGATTACCGAAGCAAGCTAGACACCCATGCTCAGATCTGATTTAGTTTCCATAGCAAATTTCCTAAAGTTTTTTCATTTATATTATTTTATTCTTTAGTTATAGAAATACCAAAAATATTTTTTTATGCTTAATTGTAATATAATTTATTTCAAGTACTAATTAGCTCTATCTATGCTTAGGTCAAGATAAATTTAGTGCTCACCACCCCTGGGTATGATCCTTAAGGTACTCACCTACTTCATTGTAACTATATTACAACCTGACTCGTTGTAACGCATAGGTTTGTGCAAGTGTACATAGTCGTTATCAAGTAATGAGTAAGTAAAGAGTAATCGCCTCCATATAGACTGTATCTATTTATCAAATAATTGCAAAACTATGAATTTACAAGTTGGTAAAGAAAACATAATAATTTTGAAGTGATGATGTTAAAATTAAATTAATTAACTAGATGCAAATTAACCTAAATACAAATGAGTGAAATAAAATCCAGGGTGGTGGTTTAGCAACAATTTCACAAGTTCAATAACAATAACATGAATCAACTGGAACAATTACAACACTTGACTCATTTCATTTTCATCATGTTTAATAATGTTTGAAAAATATTCCATAGCAACTCGATCATTCATTAACTGGGAATCTCATATAAGTTCAAACGAATTTTATACTTAGAAAAATATGCATAAACAAATGTCAAAATTTAACTAAGGACTCTTAGAATTTATGTGTAGCAACAGGGATGGATTAGGTTTGAAACAATTTAATTACATAAACCTGAAGTTATACAAGGTAATATGTTCACTTAGTCTATTACAAACCCCTAGTTTATTCTAATTAGGATATAATTAAGCACGCACCTTCCAATTATCGTGTCCATTAGTTATCATTTGATTAGGATTGACTAACTAATTCTAATGCATTTAAACATATTTTATTACATGAAATACAAAATGATTTTAATTGGAAGCATGAACAACTGAGGCACAAAACAATATACACATGAATTAAATAAATTTTATCCAGACATTGCAATTATTCTAGCTAAATAAAATTAAGTCATCATTGTCAGTGGAAAAACATCACAAAAATTTGAAAACATGTTTAATAACTAAGAACAAAATTAAAGAATAGAAAAGAAGAAACTCTTGATGATTTCGATGATCCTCTGAAGATCAGTCATTGTGGCTTCCTCCAATTCTCGTGATTGTTCCGTCATAAAATGCTCCTCAAAGTGGTCGGCTAGGAGTAATTTTCCTCAAGGGAAATGCTAGCTAAGGGAGGTGGAGAAATGGATGGCTTATGCATGGAAAAAAGGGAAGAAAAAGTGAGAGAAAGATAAGAGGAATGTAAATTGAGAGATGAATTAGGGATGCCTAAAATGGGAAATGAGGGGTGGTATTTATAGTAAAGGGATGGCTAGGGAGTTAACTAAAATTAGCATGGAGATCCTTTGAAATGATCCCTTGCTTGGCCGACTATGAAATGTGGAGGAAGAGGTTGGTGATTGCTTGATTCATAATTGATTTCATGCATGAATCATGCATGGGGTTGGATGGTTTCTTCTGTATTAGTTGGGGCTAATTTCTTATCTTTTCACAAGTGTAGGGACCTCCAAATTAATTTTCCCAAATCTAATTTTGGCTACTCTTGATGTCTTAGCCGAATTGGACTGCTTTCCCCCCTACTTAGACTATTTTGTGACCCAAAGAACTATCAAACTTGCTCTTCTCAACAAGATAACTTCAATTGGATCAAATTGACTTCTCTTAACTCAATTTGTCCAATTGAGGTAGAGTATAACTCATGTCCATGTATGATTTAAATAAGCTCCCACACTTATTAAATCAATGGACCCACTGCAACAATTAAAACACAAAATTACTATGTAACATAAAATGGTTAAATTATGAAAAATTTAATACATAAATCCATAAAATTTCATCTTTATTAAAATTAGGCCCACTGTCTTAATCAATGGTCAAGTTGTTGGCCCCATTACCGGGAAGGCAACATCACTAGATTGATTTTAAGTTTTGCAGTTGAAAAAAAATTAGGAAATTCATTGAAGTATAGATACGATTTTATTTTTCTTATTTTTGCTAACATCTTGTATTCTCTTTTTGGTTTAATGTATGACTCATAGTAAGGGAAAACCTATAGAGCCAACCACATATCTAAAAAGAATAATTCGTAGGAATTGTCAACAACAACAGCAACAGTAGCAACAGTAGATTCAGAACCAACCACCTACTACAGGCAATTTACCACCACAAGACAATCCACTGTTGGACAAAGTTAACAATAATAACCTAGAAGATCTACCACCACCACCATAGCTACCCGCAAATATACATATGGCGCGCAATGAAAGAACCCTAAGGGACTATGCGCTACCAAGTCTGAAGATGGTTTAATAAACTATAATAAGGACAACCATCATGACAAATAATCTTGATATCAAACCAGCAATGATCCAGATGATCCAAAACAATTTGTAGTTCAAAGGCATAATGACAGAGGACCCAAACCAACATTTAAAATGGTTACTTCAACTTTGTGATACTTTTAAATAAAACGGGGTCACCGATGACGCTATTTGCCTCCAATTTTTCCCCTTCCCCTTAATAGATTATGCTTTCTTTTGGTTAGATTCATAGGCGCCAGGATCTATTACGACATGGAATGAACTCGCAAGAAAATTCTTATAAAAGTTCTTCCTTATCATCAAAATGGTCCAATTAAAGAGAGAGATTGTAACGTTTAAACAATTAGACCAGAAAGTTTTCACGAAGCTTGGGAGTATTTTAAAACATTAATTTAGATATGCTTATACCATGGATTACCCGAGTGGTTAATAATGTAAATGTTCTATAATGGGTTGGATGCACACGCACGATCAGGACTGGATGGAGCCGCAAAAGGAGCCTTAATGAACAGGAGATATGATGATGCACATGAACTAATAGATAGTATGGCAATGAATTCCTGCAAGTAGCCAATAGAACCTTACACGTATAGCCAAAAGTTATTCACAGTCAAAGCAGTTCAAGAGGATGATAGATACCAACAAATAGTGAACAAGTTAAACCGTATAGAATCCTCATCCAATGCGTCATCTGTATATGAAGGTGACAAACCACTCTTCCATTACATCAATAATCCTACCGAGGATGTGAATTACATCTGGAATAGGGGTGTAAATTCCAATTCAAATACTTATAATCTCAGATGGAAAGAACACCTGAACCTGAGATGAGGCAGAAACCAAGGTAGAGGTAATAATCCTAACCAAGTTAAAAATGCTAACTACCAACCTCCTTACTTACAGAAGCCTAAAGAAAGGGCCAACCCAAATTACCATACTGTATGTGGTCAATGCTTGGATCGAATTGAGGGGGAAATGCAGTCAATGAGGACAAACGCGAAACAGGTGCAATCCTAGTGTACCAATTCTGTAAAAACATCGAATAAACTAGAAAATCAAATGAGCTAATTGATGAGTATGATGGGAGACATTAAAAGACAAATTGGCATGAGAATTCTTAGTAATACTGAAGATAATCATCAAAGGGAAAGAAATGAGCATGTGAAAGCAATTGCCTCTGTTCAAGCAAAGTACTAAGTGGCCAAAGACCCTGACACACGAGGGAACAAAAGAGAATGCTGAACATCTTTGAGAAGATCTCCAAAACGTTGATGAAGAACTGGAACTAGAGGAGGTAGCCAAGCCGGCAATTGAGTCGGGGATGGACCAGTTAAAGAACCTCTATTTGAAAAAGTACCATTCTTATCACGGTTGGAGGAAAAACAAAGGCAAGTTGAAAATGATTTTTTAAGTTTTCTAAACTTATTTAAAACATTAAATTTTGATTTGCCTCTAATTGATTTAATTGAAAAAGTCCCTAAGTACACCAAATTCCTCAAAGAAATTATGTCTAGGCGTAGGAAAATTAAAACAGGAGAGCAAGTTAACTTAAACGCCTCATGTAATGCGATCATATTAGATAGGTTCCCCAAAAACTTAAAGACCTGAAAAGTTTTACAATCCCCATAGAGATAGAGAGTACTCATTTTGCAAAGCCCTATGTGATTTAAGAGCTAGCATAAATTTAATGCCTTTATCTATATACAAAAAACTAGGGCTAGAGGACCTCAAGAACACTCAAATTACACTATATTTGGTTGACATATCTTCAATGCATCCAAAAGGAATATTGAAAGATGTGTTAGTCAAAATGCGTAGCTTTATCATCCCAGCAGATTTTGTGATACTCGATTTCGAGGAAGACCGTTCGATACCAATCTTGTTAGGAAAACATTCTTAGCAACGTCAAAATCCACCATTGATTTGGAAAAGAATGAATTAACCATGAAAATCAATGGGAAACTAAAATTTTTAAAGGTTGTCACCAATAAGATGAGGTAGACAAAAAGATATTAGAGAGACAATGTTAAGAAATATCTTTGAAAATCCCTAATTTCTTGAGCCAGAGGAAATACTTTCTTCGATTAGTACAGTCCGAAAAAATAAATTCAAAAAGCAGGACTAGCATAATAAGGTGGAATGGCATGGCAAATGCAGATAAACGTGGACAGAGATAAGATAAAGAAAACATCATCGGGAACACTAATCAAGCTGACAGATGAATCTGGCAGCAAAACTTGACATTTTAATTAAACTCTAATTTTATGTACATTTGTGTATTTTTAACTAACTACTAAGCTGAGACTTTAATTTTTACTAACATTGTGTTTTATAGGAACCGAAAACATTTTAGGGGCAGAAATTTGGCTCAAAATAGAGTCAGTGTCGCAACACAGAACTTCTATGTCCTAATATCGTGTCTAATCACAAAGAATCGAGAAAATCATCTTAATGACGTAACACAGTCGACAGCCTACTTAGATTTCCAAAATTTTAGAACGTGTAGCGATATCGAACCCCGATGTTGCGACAATGGCAAGCTACCAGGGATATCGCGACACGGAACCCCTGTGTTATGACATCATTGCAATTTTCTACGGGGTTGACCCAACCTACTTACACAACCCGACGACATAAACCATGTTTTAACCCGATTTTTAGCCTTCACTCACCACTTTAAAAGCTTAAAAACTATTTTTAACCTAAGACTAAACCTCTTTTAACAATTAAACTCTCCCAAATCCTCTTAATTTTTTTAAAACCTCCTAAACCCTAAACCCCTTTTCACTATACATAATCATTTTGTTGCAAATTCCTTCTCCTTTCAGGCTGATTTAGTGCAGGTGCAAGAGGAAAATAGTCAAAGGAACAAAAATGAGCAAGTTTTCAAGGAATTTTGAATAAATTATACAATGTTAAAGGTTCCTACCTAATCCTTTTATTGTTCCATTGATAATTTGACTTGTTGGTTTATTAGTATTAGCCTTAAATACCATTGAATATGCCTCCAAGAAAAGTTAGGAGAACTAGTGAATCAGAACCATTAACGATTCCAAATCCTCTAATTTCCCGAATCAAAATGTTGATAAATATGTTTTAGAACTTTAGGGAAAAACATTTATTCAAGAGAGGGGATTTGAACCGCCGATGGTTCTCTTCCAGAAGGTTTGGACTTTGGTCCAATATCATAGATGGGAAACCTTCCGTGTGACCCCAAAAGAATTTGTTATGGTGTAACATCCCGGTTTAGACCTTAGTGAGAATAGTGGTTTCAAGACCACAAATTCGAGTTAGAAAAATATTTTAATATTGTTTTATGTGTTTTTAGTATGTGGTTAAGCATGTGTGAAAGTTCCGTATAAGAAAAGAAAAGAAAAAGAAAATAAGCTTGCTAGGGTTCGGCACTTTGATTACTTGATTAAGGTATGGTTTTTGATCCATTTTTGATAATTTCTACGTTTTTGTGATCGATGCTTAGTAATCTTTCAAGCCCATGCCTCAATTTCTGAATTTGATTATGATTTTAAGATGTGCCATTGTTGATAATGTGACTTTTATGAATTTTGATGATAGAAAATGAAAGATATGTGTTAGATTACTATGTTTTGTATTGGGATTTTTGATAAATTTGAGTATTTTGGACTAAATTGTGAAAATGAGAAATTGAGGTGCTAAAATGTAAAATAAATGAAATATGTGGACTTATATGAGCTAAAGGAAAATTCGGCTAGGCATGTGTGAAAGGAAATTATGCATATTTTGTGATTTTATGAAATAAGGACTAAAGTGTTAAAATGTGAAAATGTGAGGGCTAATTTGTAAAATTCCCTAAATATGTGTATATGGATTGAATTGAATGATTTGTTGAATAAAAGAGTTAAATTTGAATTTATATAGATCAAGAAACAAAGAAAATAGAATTAGATTGGGGAAAGTCGAAAGTCGTTGAATAGCCGTTCGTTTCCGTTCATTTCTGTACTAGGTAAGTCTATATACAAATAAATGTGTTTGAATTGATTTATTCATGTTTATATGATTTTGAATTGTGATGAATGGTTATAGAAGTTGAATATGTGAAATTGAGAAAATTTTGATAATGTGACGACGTCCGAAAGCCCCGTATGAGCCATAGGAATAGTTAGGATACATATGTCATGACATAGGATTTTCGATATGTGATTTCGTGTAAGACCACGTCTGGGACGTTGGCATCGATTTGAGATTTACGTGTAAGACCATGTCTGGGATATCGACATTGTATTTGATTTTGTGTAAGGCCCTGTCTGGGACAGTGGCATCGATATTTGATTACATGTAAGACCACATCTGGGACGTTGGCATTGTACGAGCTTTTCGAGCTATCCGCGTATCCTATTTAATTTTGTTCGGTTCAACAGGCATTCTGAGAAATACGTGATTGAATGAATGAATAACCGATTCAGATACATGGAGATGTGTTCAACATTTGTTAATGAGAAGCAAGTTTATGTGCAAGTGATGATATGTGATATAAGTATGAGAAAATATGCTATATGTGCAAATGAATTGGGAATATGTGAAATGTATATGAACTATTTGGTTTGTGATAGTATTTGGCTATGGAGTATATGTATTTTATGATGCTTATATGCTTCAAATGATAAGTTTATTTGTATATGGATTCCTAAGCTTTTGAAAGCTTACTTTGTGTGTGTTTGCATTGTGTTTTAGATATCGAAGCTACTGGAAGCTTGGGGATTGTCGAGGATCATCACCACACTATCAAATATTATTTTGGTACCTTTTGAAAAAATATATATCAAAGTATGCCATGTATAGGCTAGCATTAATGTAGTATGGTTTGAGATGGGTATATCATGCCATGAGATATGGCTTGATTATGGTTGAACCTATGGTTTAATTTTGGTATATGATATGTGATGCAAAAATGGTAAATTTGATGTATATATATGGCCTAGTGAAATGGTCTTTTTGGTAAGTTAATTTTGTGGTTGAAATGGTTATAAATATGATATGAATCATGTGTTCAAGGTATGAATTAGTTACATGGAATTAGTATGTTTGAGTTGGAATTATGTATGGAAATGATTAATGATATTGAAGTAAGAGGGATGCTTGTTTTGGAAATGTTTTGGTTGCATATTGGGTATGAAATGTGGTCTTAAAAGCTTATGTATATAGGGTGGCAAAAATTGTCTTTTCAAGTAGCCTATTTTTGTCCACACAGGCACAGACACGGGCTATTAACAAATTTTGTGACTATACCAATTCACAAGTTATTCACATTATTCTAGGTTAAGTAACCACACGACATAACATGCATTCATATATATATATATATATATATATATATATATATATACATAAGTAAGCATCTCTATATAACCACATACAATTGAAATAATTTCTAATTTGCGCACATTTCACCATAACCACATTAAATATTTATGGACACAAAGATCATTTTATAGCATACCAAATTCGTATGCTCTATAACTAATCCAAAGTACATAAGTACAATCGAATCCATTAACCATATATTTGGTCCTCAAATTTAATCTCCAATGATCAACCCAAAACATTCATAAAACATTTTCATTATTATTATTTTTTACTTATAGAAATGCAAATCACAAGTCAAAAATGCATCCAACCTTTATCTCATTGAACAAACGAATCACATCATCATCTACCACACAAGATATACCTTGAGATATACTTTCAATATAAGCATAGATCATGACCAAATACCCCCAACCATTAACACCAAAATCAAGCCATTTTATATATATATATATATATATATATATATATATATATATATGTATATACAATTTTCAAAACCAAATATATCAAAATTAGCCTATACATGCCACATAACCAAATTCAAAGCATTAGTTACCGAAATGATAACCAGATAGTGTGATGACGTCTCCAACAACTTCCAACTCGAGCAAATCTCTGAAACTCTAAAGACATAGGAAAAACACACAGAGTAAGCTTCGTGAGCTTAGTAAGTCATAAGCAAATAAATAACTTAATATTAATATCAACTTAATTTAATCAAACTAATTTATACTATCATGATCACATTTATTTTCAAGCTCACAATTTCATATATAACATATACTTCCATGTACAAATTTTACCTTGGCCAAATATACATGTATCTATTATCAAAATAACATACCCTTTCAAAACCATATTATCAATGTATATATAACTGAATATTTAAACTCTTATATGCGTATCTTCATAAATCAAACCTTAATATCACATATTTATATATATTATGTGGCGAATATACTTTACAATTTCCCAAATATGAAAACACATACAATTCATTTAAAAATCACATATACTTTTCATTTGGCCAATTATAGATTTTCATATACATATATACTCTCATTTATGTCATGAATACATAAGTAAACCGAATGTATACTTTCACATTTGCATACATATAATTCATATTAACATGTAACATTTTTATCATCAATTCGAACATTCTAGTTACCATAATTTCATAACTTAGTATGAATACATACCTGAGCCTTTTAACTCGATTTTTCATTCGTCTTAACTTATTATTGCCCGTTGAACCATTCGGAATTGGATAGGACATTCAGATAATCACATATATCGTACAATGCCCCAGACGTGGTCTTACATGTAATCACATATCGATGCCACTGTCCCATACAGGGTCTTACTCGCACACATATATCGGAGTCACATATCGATGCCAACGTATAAAATGTTGTCTTACTCGCACACATATATCGAAGTCATAAATCGATGCCAACGTATAAAACGTGGTCTTACTCGTACATCACATATCGAAGCCATGGTCTTACTCGCACATCACATATCAGAATTCTATGTCATGACATATGTATCCTAGCTATTCCTAAGGTTTATACGAGGCTTTCGGACGTCGTAACTCGGTCGAAACGAATTCATAAACATAGTTGCCAAGCTTGTATACATTCGGCTATTATATATATTTATTCACATATTTCAATTCAACATATATAACTTGCATTTAATTAAACTAAGCAACGTCTGTTTGCTTATAAACTTACCTCGTACAGACACGAATAGACCGGAACAACTATTCGATAATTTTTTACTTTCCCCGGTCCAAATCCAATTTCCTCATTTCTTGATCTAATTTAATACAAATTCAACTTATTTAATCATGTATTCAATAAGATTCATCTAAATACACATAAATAGGCTAATTACACTTTTACCCTTGACATTTCATATTTTTTGCAATTTAGTCCCTATTTCAAAACAACACAAAATACTCAAAAATTTCATTTAACCCATGTTTGGCTGAATATTCCTTAAGTCCCTAACAGCCCATTTATTTCATTTAGTTCACATTTTGACCCCTAAATTTGCAAATTTCACAATTTAATTCTTAATAAGCATTTTTATCAAAAATCACTTAATTAAACATAATAATCTATCAAAAAATATTTATTTTTCATCATCAAATAACAAAACATCAAGCTATCATCAATGTAAAATCACAAATTCATCATATATTCCGAAAATTAGGGCATGGGCTAGCTAGAATACGAATAACGATCTCAAAAATATAAAAATTATCAAAAGCCGAGGAAAGAACATACCTAAATCAAGATTTAAAGGTGCCAAAATTCACCAAGCTTCAAACCTTATTTCTTTTCTCTATATTCGGTTGAACATGCAAGAATATAAGCATATTTTAACTTTATTTTATTTAATAATAACCTTATTTCTAAAATTAATTAATATAATTATAAACACTTAGTGGATGGTCATTATTGTCCATTAACCATATCAATGATCCATTTGCATAATAAGGACTTCATAGTTAATAATCCATAGCAATATAGCACATTAACAAATAGTATACAACCTTTCCATTTTGCGCGATTAAGTCCTTTTATCAAATTAAGCACACAAACGATAAAATTTTCATACAAAATTTTCACATATACTAATTCACATATAATAAGCACGAAAAATAATATTAAAATATTTTTTGACTCGAATTCATGGTCCTGAAACCACTGTTCTGACTAGGGTCTAAACTGGGCTGTTACAGAAGAGGCGAATGGAAATTCGCCCAAGTACTAATATCCCAACTTCGTTTAATCAAGCAATAATGTTTCCTGAAGCAAAAATGCAGATTCAATTTCTATGCACTCGAATAGCTCCTACGTTGAATGTTTCTAATGTCAATACTTTTCGAGTGGTTTTGCTTTACATTATTTTGCAGAAGAATAGATATGCATCGAAACATGAATATACCAAAATATGAAACGGTGTGTCAACAACCAAAAAGTCGGAATCGTCCTTTCCCACTTAGTAACGACCTTATGCAACAGAGTAGATATTCCGATGGTGTCCACTAAGAAGTACATGAAGCCATCACGAAGCATAATTGTAGGCACACTGTATACGTAGTACATAGAGCTTTGGGCGAAAGAAATAAATGAGTGGAACAAATGCCAACAAGAGAAGATGGCTACTCCAGCCTCAACTCAAAGGAAAATAAAATCAACAACTCGATAAGAAATTGGCGAGAGCAGTCATCCAATGTCGAATTAGATGATACATTATATGTAAGAATCAGGCCCAATTTTTTAGAATTCACACGGAAAAACAACATTAGAGTACCTAATTATACATCGGATATGTTCGGACAAACGCATCTTGAGTAGGAAGAAAAGAAGCATGAAAATGAAGAAGAAAGCGAAGATAAGGAAGGAGAGGAGGATGAGGAGATGGACTTTGAAGAAGATGATTAAACTTTTATTTTTAAAAGATTGTAACTATTGGGATAATTTGTGTTAACTTTTATTTGTATAAGTAGATTGTTTTATACTTTATTATTCTATATTAAAGTTTCCTATGTAGGAACCCCACATGGAAGAAGCACAACAAATTATAACTCACAACAAGCAAAGGAAGAAGCACCCACCAACAGCTTATGGAACTATCACGATCAATCGAGTAACTTCTTTCTTTAACCTTTTAGGACCACACATTAAGGATAATGTATTATCTAAAGCGGGGGTAACATAGAAAATTTGTTCTGATTTTTATGTTTTTCTTTTAAATTTTATTATCAATTGTGTGCTTGAGCTTGTAGAAATACAAGTGATTGGTTAGGAGCATATATATTAGGGTGATTGTACTTACTATAAATTTGGCATGAAAGTAGATGACTTTAAATTTTTTATTAGATTACTAAGTTTTATATATTACACTATAAATAAGTATTAAGCAATTAAATGTACCATATGATATAGGAAATATAGAGAAACAAGCATGCTAGTATGTATGATAAATTGTTGAATTTGTGATTGTTTGGTTAATTAAATTTGTGAATATTGAGATACCTAGGGACGACTTAAGGCATTGTTTAACATACACCAATAGCCTATTTATTCATCCTTAGTACCTATATTTGAGCTAGAAAACACTACTTGATGAACTTTCATGCAAAATCTGAGCAAAAAATGTTACTTTGTATTTGCCCTTTTTTCTTTGGTCCTGAACTACACGACTATAAACATCTAGACATACATATTAAGGGTTAAGTAGATACATTACGGTGAAATTTTGTAAAAATAGAATGAAATAGAAAGGACCAGCGTGATAGAGTGATTATAGGTTAGCCAATATGTGTAGCAAAAGAAAAATTCAAAAAGAAAATAAAAAATAAATAGAAAAGGTTATTAAGAGTAAAAGCATTTGTGAATGAGAAATGTATTGAAAGGGAAGAAAGAAAAGTGTCAAAGTCACCAAAAAATAGAGAGACTCTTTTATTAGTGCACACAAACTCGTAAGGTAGCCATAGTTGTTGTATTATGCTATGATTTCTGGAAACACAAAAATATACACACTTTTTCATGCCTTTTTTAACTTAAATTCATGCAGTTTTGATAAAATTCTTATCGAAAAATAATTAATTTTTATAAAATAATTAAAATTGCACTTAAATTATGAACATGTTGAATTTTAATTAATTTTATAATTAATTTTGATTACTTTTGATCATTTTTCGACAGGCTTGCACAAAGGGCAATAAAAAACGACTCGGCGGACACTACTAAAAGTTCAAAACCGAGAAACAATTTGAAGTATCAAGGCGAATTAATTTTCAGCCTAAGTTGGTCCAATTATGTGTATTAATTAATTTTAATTTATAGCCAATTTCATTTAGATTAAATAAATTATTATTAATTAATTATGCAAAAATGGTCCAATTGAGCCAAATCGAGTGAACCGAACCAACCAATAAGTGGACAGCCCAAAACCGTCCATATTTTGACCCAAATCAGCTTATTGGCTGATTATTTAGCTTGCAAAGAGGCCCTTGAAGACTTGTTCAAGTTGCAAACAAACCCCTCCACAATTGGTGGCTTTATAGATTTGCCCCAAGCCTAAATTAGCAAAGTTGAAACTATCAACCTTGCCACATGTGTGGCCGGCCAAGGGAGGGATCTTGGGCTGATAAGTTTAGCTATTTTTAGCAGCCCTCGTCAGCTATAAAAACCCCCTTAGGCTGGTCATTTGAAACACATCTCAAGCATTCACATCTTTTCTCTCTTCTCTCCACTTTCTCTCTTCTTTTCCATTTCAAATTCCCTTGTTCTCTTGCCGATTTCTCCTCTTGGAAAAGAGGCATTCATCAGCCACTTGGAGCAGCAATTAAGTGTTCATAGAAGCCTTGGTCGATGAGGACAACGAAGAAGGAAGAACGGAGCAAACTAGTCAAGCCACGGGAAAACACCAGATTTGATTCTTGTTCCCTATCTCTTTAATTTTTGTTGTTGTTATGTTGAACATATCTATGGATATTTCTATTGTTGCAATGGTTAATTTAATCAATTTAGTTTGAATTTAATTCGTGTTAGGTTGATTGCATTTCATTTGTGAAAATTGTTAAAATTGTGTTTATATTGTTATAGGCCTTGGTAAGATGCTTAATTAAGTAAAATCATGATTAAGTTATTCTTGCATTACAATTGTGAGATAGCTAATGAATTAATTATTTAAATGGATTGAAATTGTAATTAATGGACACAGTACTTAATTAGTGCATGTTTAATCATCTAAGGTAGCTGAGGGTTAAATTAGTAACGGTATCTAACAATACATTTGCCTTGCATAACAATATAAACATGAGTTTAATAATTCTAAGTTAAAAAATGTAATTAATCTAACACAATTATGTCATCTTGATTAAAATCGTATTTTGAAATCGTGCATTTGAGATTTATTTATTTTGTTTACTTAGTTTAAAATCATAGTTATTAATCACCCTCTTCAAACAAAATATTTTTCTTCACCAAAGTGTTTTAAATAGCATTCATAAATAATTCTTTGCACAGTCCCTATGGGTATGATAACTCAACATTTACTTGTCACTTTATTACTTGTGGCGATTGTGTACACTTGCACATTTTCGTCGTTCCAAGGCTTTGGCGTCGTTGCCTGGGACTGTTTCAAAAAGTCATTATTTGTGAATTTTTTAGTTTTTCATTTTGGTTTATTTTTTGTTCAAATTTTAACTTAATTAATTTTTCTGTGATTATTTCAGGTGTTTATGAGTATTGACCGAATTATTGATTTACTCCCTGTATGTAACACCCTTTACCTGTATTCGACGCCGGAACAGGGTACGAGGCATTACTGGACTTAAACTCAAAAAACATTCAAAACCGAGACATAAATTTCCATTCAAATTTAAAACCTTTCACATGCATTCATATCATCCCTTAAACGAGCCTACAAGGCCTAAAACATACATTATGAGTGTATCGGGACTAAACTGAGAATTTTGGAAAATTTCCCAACACTTAGTAAATTTTTCATAAAAAATACAGGGGTCACACATCTGTGTAGCTTTGGACACGCCCGTGTGGTTAGGCTGTGTGGTCACACATGCCCATAGGCTTAGGCTGTATCTTTCACACAGCTGAGACACATACCAGGGTCTCTGCCCGTGTGCTCGATACTGAGCATTCTGTTTTGCAACAATTAAGGTGCAGGGGATACACGGCCGGATCACATGCCCATGGGGTGGACCGTGTGTCATACACGGCCTAGACACACGCCTATGCGTCTACCCATGTGGACAAAAACAAGGCTATTTACCAAGCCATTTGCCACCCTTTTTCACACATGCACTCATATCAATTCAAAAGGCACAAAACATATCATACTTAGGCAACCAAACACTAACAACTAAGACAATAATATGTCATTCTCATGCCATCATTTATCATACTTAATACATCATACTTAGCCCATTATAACATATTAACATCACATTCACAAGAGGGAATTAACACATGAATAAACTTGTAGTCAACATAAGCCATCATTTATGGCTATGTACAATTTGAACTTTAATCCATTATAGGCCAACACATTTGGCCACATTAATAATGACACATATAATCAAAAGACCAAGTCCCTATACATGCCATAGACTCAAAATACTAGAACTCATCAATACCTGAAGTGATAGCTTGATAGTGTGATAGGATCTCCGGCGATCTCCAACCCGAGCTAGCTTATTAACCCTATAAGACATGGGAAAGGAAGAGGGTAAGCGATATAGCTTAGTAAGTTCATATGTTAATAATAAGCAACTTATGCCATAAATTTACCATTTCAATAATATGATTACCAGATAGTATAAATTTCCTTAAGTCTCGTAATCATAATTTATCCAATCACATTGATTACCCTTTTCAATTTATGACCTTAATTCAACATGTCTTGGCATTAGCCTGGCAACCGTAATCTTTCCCATTATAATATGTTACACCAATTAACAAATCATTTCAAATTTCATGGTAAACATGCACATTAATTATATATATACAAATTTTCAAACATATAACTTATCATCTTTCAATTTTCTAAGCTCTTAACTTCTCATACTAACATAGCCATCTTTAGTGAATAATCATGCCAATCTTTTCTTTTTGCTCATATCCGATGAATCATTTTCAAGTGAAATACAACATACCACATTTCAATTTAATTTGGCTTAAAAGCCCGATTCATAAACATTAACAATTCTTACCATACATATATACACATATGCCATTACTCATAAGGTTAACACAATAACATTTTCACAATGCTCATGAACTCAACATTTTCACAATACCATATTTCAATTTAATCGGATACATGGAAAATCTTTGCACACAAGAGCCACATATGTAGCCAAAGCTACCTCATATTTCATATCACATAAATGCTCGCTCTTGATCTAATCACGGGCCTGCTCACACAAGCTGGAGGTTAAGACGTAATTACATGAGCTGCTCAAACAAGTTGTTAGGTATTTTCAACACATGCCGGACTACCTAGCCACCGATAGGACGTACATGACCAGCACCTGTATCACATAATCATATATATCACATGGGGTCCTAGTGACATGTCACTCGTATCCTATTCTATTTCTAAGGTTCAACCGGATTTTTTTGCTTATCACATCGTTGTCGAACTTGTCCATAATGTTATTCATATAATTCATAAAATATTAAAGTATACAAATAACAATGCAATAATAAAAATAATTCTTATATTTACGTACAAACTTACCTCGAATGCGACGATGGAGAAAACGACCTAACTGTCCAATACTTTGTTTCCCCCTTCCCCCCCTCGAGTTCTAGGCCCGAATCTTATTTTTATTAATCTATAACATCACATTTAACTTATTTAATCATAAAACTACTCAATACAACCCAAAATCTCATTTTGGAAAAATTTATATTTTTTCCCCTAAACTTTATCATATTTACACTTTTGCCCCTAGGCTCGTAAAATGATTTTCATTCAATGTCTTTGTACCTTAAGCCTAGCCGAACCATTTTCATAACTATAACAGCCCACAATTTCCATTAAAATATACTTTTACTACATATTTTATAACTTTTATAATTTAGTCCTTTTAGCCTTTTTCACCGAAAATCACTTAGCAAAAGTTGTTTCTCCAACCATAAACATGCATAATCTACCATTAAACATAAAAATACACAAATTTATAACATGTTTCAAACCCTATACCTTCATCACAACTCAAATAAATGGTAGAAATAGGTAGATCATGTTACAAAGATTTCAAAAACGTGAAAATCATTAAAAACTGGGCAAGAACGGACTTACTATGGAGCTTGGAAAGCTTGAACAAAACCCTAGCCATGGTGGTCTTCAAAAATTCGGCCAAGGGGTTGAAGATGAGAAAATTTTGGCTTTTATTTTGTTTATTTAATCATTTAATTACTAAATGACCATAATACCCCTAACTTAAAAATATCTCGTTTCACCTATTTCATGTCCAATTTTGTCTAAAAAATTAAAAAATAGCCTAATTACCATTTAAGGACCTCCGATTTAAAATTTCATAGCAATTTGAAACATCTAGCTTCATGAACTCAAGTTTTGCACTTTTTTACAATTTAGTCCTTTAACTAAATTGAGTGCTCAAACGTCAAAATATAATAAAGCTATAATAAAAATTAATTTTACTATGTCAAATTTGTGGTCCGAAATCACTGTTCTGACTAGGCCAAAAATGGGCTGTTACACTGTAAACCCTAAGATTGAACGAACTTTTCGACAGTGAAGAAGGCAAGCAAGTTAGAGAAGGACTGAAGAGATGAACTTTGAAAATCTGAATCAAGAAAATGGAGCAGACCCTGCTCAAAATCTTATCCTTATTTCTGATGATAGGGATAGAGCTTTAAGACAATATATCATGCCAGTGTTTCATTATCTTAATCCGGGTATTAGGAGACCCAAAATTGAGGTACAACATTTTGAGCTGAAGCAAGTGATGTTCTAGATGCTTCAAACAGTGGGCCAATTCAGTGGAATGCCTACCGAAGATCCTCACCTACACTTAAGTCTATTTATGGAAATGAGCAATTCTTTCAAGTTAGCCAGAGTACCCGAAGATGCATTACGATTGATGTTGTTCCCATATTCACTAAGGGACAACTCGAGCCTGGTTAAACTCATTGCCACCAAATTCAATTTCCATATGGCAAGAGTTAGCAGAAAGATTCCTCATGAAGTATTTCCCACCTAGAAAGAATGCTAAGTTAAGGAATGAGATCATTGTTTTCCAACAAACGGATGATGAGTCCTTGTATGAGGCATGGGAAAGGTACAAAGAATTATTATGAAAGTGTCCTCATTATGGAATCCTACATTGCATCCAACTTGAGATGTTTTATAATGGTCTCAATGCCCACACGAAGAAGGTAGTGGACACTTCTACTAATTGTGCTCTCATTTCTAAGTCTTATAATGAGGCTTATGAAATCATTGAGAGGATTGTCAGTAACAATTATCAATGGCCAATGAATCGAGCAGCGTCAGAAATATGAGTCACTGGTATACATGAAGTAGACTCTCTCACTTCACTCGCATCTCAGGCATCCTCAATATCCTCAATGCTTAAAAATTTTACCACTAATGGGTTTAATAGTTTTGCAACACAGCCACCTAATCAATTTGAAAATGTAGCCTGTGTCTATTGTGGGGAAGGACATCTGTTCAAAGAACGTCCATTAAACCTAAAATCCGTTTATTACATGGGTAACCAGAACCAAAACTGAGGAAGGCAAGGACTACAATCTAATACCTACAACCCATCGTGGCAAAACCACCCTAATTTCTCCTAGAGTAACCAAAGGGCTAGACCCAGTAACACATATGCCCAACCTAGACTGACCCAGCCACCAATTTTTACCCAACAAGTTTAGAAACAACCTCAAGCTGAACCATCCAATGGCTTAGAAAACTTGTTGAAGGCATGGTCGATAATGATGCCTTAATCCAAAGCTAAACAGCTACATTGAAAAACCTGGAAAACCAAATGGGCCATCTTGTAACTGAACTCAGAAACCGACCACAAGGTGCTTTACCTAGTGATACAGAGAATTTGAGGAATCCAGGAAAGGAGCATTGTAAAGCATTAACATTGAAGAGCAGAAAGACAATAGAGCCCAACACCATCGAAGTTCAAAAGGAGCCAGTCGATGCTCAAGACTCAAAGGAAGTTCAACTGAGTGTTAAAATTCCAATTTCACCATAACTAGAATCTGCAAAATTCGACAAGGTAACTTTAGAACCAACTAATTCTGATCAACTAACAACTTTGTTAGATGCAGAATTGCCACAGAAGACGAATCAACCAATTCCAGTAAAGAAGCCTTCACCACCCTACCCTCAAAGACTTCAGAAGTAGAAGCAAGAATTTCAATTCAAGAAGTTCCTAGACGTACTCAAGCAACTTCACATCAACATCCCGTTAGTTGAAGCACCTGAACAAATGCTGAACTACGTTAAATTCATGAAGGATATCCTGTCTAAAAATTGAAAACTTGGAGAATTTGAGACGATAGCCTTGACAAAGGAATGCAATGCATATCTTCAAGACAAACTACCCCCAAAATTGAAGGATCCTGGATGTTTTACCACACCTTGCAATATTGAAGCAACATATTCTGGTCAGGCACTATGTGACTTGGGTACGAGTATCAACTTGATGCCTATGTCAATATTTAGGAAGTTAGGGATAGGTGAAGTTAGACCAACTACGGTTACACTTCAATTAGCAGATCGATCCTTAGCACATCTAGAAGGAAGAATCATGGACGTGTTGGTACATGTAGACAAATTTATCTTTCTTGATGACTTTGTGATTCTAGACTTTGAAGCAGACAAAGAGCTGCCAATCATCCTAGGAAGACTGTTCTTAGCAACTGGGAGGACCCTTATTGATTTGCAGAAGGGCGAGCTTACTATGCATGTTCAGGATGAGCAACTAACATTTCACGGTTTTAAGTCTATGCGATTTCCTGAAACAATTGATGATTGTTCTACAATGTCCAATTTAGAGGATTTAATCATTGAGAAGGAACTCAACTATGTTGAGGATCCATTAGAACAAATTTTGACATCAGACCCTCAAAATGATGAAGAGGGGGATGAATACTTAGCTTTTCTAGAAGTAATCAAAGGGGATTTAATCCGCAATCTCGTTTTGAATCTTTGGAGTTAGAGAATAGGGATTATGCCCAACCAAAAGCGTCAATTGAGGAGCCACCTAAATTAGAACTTAAGGTACTTCCTTTGTAACGGCCCGATTTTAGGGCTAGTCGGAACAGTGGTTTCGGGACCACAAATCTGACATAGGAAAATTTAATTTTATTAGATTTTTATGGGGTACAATTTTTATGGAACTATTTTGTGAAAATCTCGTTCGAAAATTTTGACGTTTGGGCACTCAATTTAGTCAAAAGGACTAAATCGTAAAAAGTGCAAAAGTGAGTTCTACTTGTTAAAAGTGTCCAATTACTATGAGATTTTAAATTGAAGGTCTTTAGTTGGTAATTAAACCATTTGTTAAGTTAGTGGAAAAAAAATGGAAATGCTGAGATAAAATTTTAAAGTTTGGCAAAAAAGGCATTTTGGTCATTTAGTAAATAAAAGAATAAAAAGGGAAAATCAAGTCAAACATGTGTCCATCTTCTCCTACCTTGGAAAAAAATCTCAAGCTCACCATAGCTAGGGTTTTGTCAACTTTCAAGCTTGATAATAACTGCATTCTAGCCCCGTTTTTAATGTTCTTTACATTTTTGAAGTCCTCGTAACCCGATTTACCTATTTCTACCATTATTTTGAAGTAAGGTTGTAACAGTCCGGTTTAGACCCTAGTTGGAATAATGGTTTCGGGACCACAAATTCGAGTCAAAAAATATTTTAATATTATTTTTCATACTTATTATATGTTAATGATATGTGTGGAAGTCTCGTATAAAAATTAGAATGTTTGTGTGCTTCATTTTGAAAAAGGACCTAATCGCGTAAAATGTAAAAGTTGTTTGTTATATGTTAAAAGTGCCTATTTGATTTGGCTTATTATTTGAGAGGTCCTTACTTGGTTAATATGTCATTTATATGGTTAATGGACATTTATGACCTTGATATTCATGTTTTAATAGTTTTATAACAAAGGGTAAAACGGAAATTTAATTAATATGTTAATAATGATAAAACAAATGCATGAAAATGGATCATTTTATGTTCATCCTTGGCCGAAAATACAAGAAAAGAAAAGAGAAAAGTTTGCTTAGGGCTCGACACTTGTAATCTTTGATTAACGTATGTGTTTTGATCAATTTTTGATAATTTCTACATTTTTGTAATCGTTGCTTCGAATACTATCAAGCCCATGTCTCAATTTCTAATTTTTTTTATGATTTTGAAATGTGCCATTGATGAAATTATTAGCTT